>NC_140585.1:669723941-670410909 GCF_964204655.1 Triturus cristatus
GGGGCAGGGGACCACCCTCGTCGCCAGTGCTCTGTCCTAAGCCCCTGATCAATAGCAGGGAGCGGTGGAGGGTTGGTAGCGCTATCTGTATCTAGCGCGCGGCGCTTAAATAATAGACTGACTCCGTGTTATAGTTGGGCGCGAACTGCCCGAGTTCGCCCGCCCCTTAATTTATATCCGCGCGCTCACGCACGTCGACGTGAGCACAAGTTACGCAAGTACGATCGCGCTCTCGCCGGAAGCTAGAGAGCTAACTGTAACATCTAAGACAATGCGCGATCTAGCTGCTGGCTGCTCGGGACTGAAGCAGAAAGACTTAACAGGAAGTAGTTTGTGGTGAGGTAAGTGGGGCTGTGCTGCATTTTTCTGGGCTGGGGTAGTTTTGTGGGCTGCAGGGTCGGGGTAGTTTTGTTGGCTGCGGGGGTCGGGAGTAGTCTTGAAGACTGGAAGTGGGCCGGGGGCAGTAATCTGGGCTGGGGGTTGGGGGTAGTTTTGTGGGCTGGGGGGTGGGTCGGGATAGTTTTGTGGGTTGGGGTGGGTCGGGTAGTTTTCTGCTCCGGGGGTCGGGAGTAGTTTTCTGGGCTGGGAGTCGGGGTAGTTTTGTGGGATGGGATTGGTCGGGGTAGTTTTCTGGGCTGGGGGTGGGTTGTTTTCTGGGCTGGAGAGTAAAATGTAGTTTTCTGGGCTGGGTAGAGTTTTGTGGGATGGTGGTGAGTCGGGGTAGTTTTGTGGGCTGGGAGTGAGGCACGAGTAGTTTTCTGGGGTGGGGAGTCAGGGTCGTTTTCTGGGAAGGGTTCAGGGGTAGCCTTGTGGGATGGGTGGGTCGGGTTAGTTTTCTGGGCTTGGGGGTTCAGGGATAGTTTTCAGGGCTAGGGGTCAGGGTCGTTTTCCGGGCTGGGGTGGTCAGGGGTACTTTTAAGGGCTTGGGGGTCAGAGTATTTAGGGCTTGGGTAGTTTTTTAAAATTAGGTGTTAGGGTATTAGGCCTCAGAGCAGGGGGAGGGGAATGGGTAGTCGGGTAGTTTTTAGGGCTTAGGGCAGGCCGGGGTTGTTATTAGGGCTGGGTCAGGCTAGGCTTGGTCAGGATAAGGGGTAGTTTTGTGGGCTGGGGGTGGGACAGGAGTAGTTTTGTGGGCTGGGGGTCAGGGTAGTTTTCTGGGCTGTGGGTTTCGGGGCTAATTTTCAGGGTTTGGGGTTTGAAGGTAGTTTTCAGGGCTTGGGGGTTTCTGGCTAGTTTTCAGGGCTGGGGGGTCAGGGTAGTTTTCAGGGCTGGGGTGATCAGGGGTAGTTTTCAGGGCTTGGGGGTGTTGGAGTCGTTTTTAGGGCTTGGGGGAGGGTTGGGTAGTTTTTTTTAAATTAGGGGTTAGGGTATTAGGGCTCAGAGCAAGGTTGAGGGAAATGGGTAGTTGGGTAGTTTTTAGGGCTTAGGGAGGGCGGGGCAGTTTTTAGGGCTGGGAGTCGGGGTAGTTTTGTGAAGTAGGGGTTTGCCTAAGGGCAGTGGAAGGGGATGGGGTAGTTATAGGGACAGGGCAAGGATGTTGAGGGGGTCGAAGTAGTATTTAAGGGTTATGGACAGCGTGAGGGTTATGGGCGGGGTATTTGGACCTCAGGTTGGGGAGGGAGGCTAGGGGGCAGTTTGCAGCTTAGGGCGAGGGGATCACGACCTTAGCCACACATATCCCTTTACCATTCATGCCTTTACCACAAAATCACGTAGTAAAGGCATGCATGGTAAAGGAATGCATGGTTAAGATGCATTCGTGGTTTAGGCTGATTGATAGAGGCACGTGTGGTTTATCCATTCGTGCCTCTATAATACAACCATCAATTTTCTCTCTCTCTGTCTCTCATCTCTGCATGACCCCCTCTCTCTCTGAACCCTTTCTCTCGAACTCTCTCCCTCCCGTGCCTGGGACAGTTATTCTCAGTGAGCTGGAAAAGAGACAGGGGATCCGCCAGTGGCCCTGGGTTCAAAACAGTCTTCCAATGGCTCCCACTCAGCAGGGAAATGCCAATGGAATGAAAGGCATTCTGGCCCTGAAGGCATGGACGAACATTAATACAATGATTATAACAAAATATAACACAGTTAAAAAGGTTTTAAAAATCAAACATTAATATTTGTCACCGAAGCTTTAAGATTCAAATGTTTTCCTCTGAGAAGCTAGTATGTATAATTTTGAAAGGCCATGTATAATGACTGGCACAGAAAAAAGGCTCACAGCATACATATCCTTGCCACATTTCCACAAATAGAACACTTTAATTTCCCTCATAGCATGAGGCAACTACATTCCGCTGTTGTTCACCAGAGGGACGTCACCACTTTTCTAATTTTAATACAATGGGCACATGTTTGCCTCCAAGTAAGCCATGAGGTAAAACTGGGTATATCCCTGATTGGCAGTCAGGAAGATTTTTTTTTTATTTTTTTTATTTATAAAGTTTTGTATAGCGCGAACGCAGATGCATTGTAAATGCTTTTATCCCCAGACAACTGCCAGGTCTGCCTGAACCTCCGCAATGAGACTCCAAATTTCAGAAATGTTTTCAGTAAAGTTACAGAAATACAACCAAACGCATCCCATCGCGTGAAATTTAAATACAACACAGGGAAGCATGCCAAGCATGGGATGCAATACTCTTTCATGCTGATCTCTTTCAAGCTGCAGAAAGGTCAAGTGAAGGGCAGGATCTGCCAGAGTCGCAGATACTTGGTAGAGTAAGTGTAGAATTTGGCCATACCCCTACAGCCGGCACAAGGCAAACCCAACTCGTGTCAGATGCCTCCTGTTGCATGGTTAAAAAACTGTTTGAAGCCTTCCCCCCTGAAAAAATGTACATATGAAAAATATTTGACTCCATCTAGTACTGGGGGGATTTTTTCTTTTTATATCGTCCTCAGAAGTTGGGTCCTCCAAATAATTATCCAAGCATGGTCGGCTAGCCAGCCTTAGCTTGCTCAGTTGAGCCAAATTGTATCTGGATCTGAGCACTCCAGGATAGATGGGCAGCAAGCAACAGACTCAGATATTTATCATCTTTCATTAAACCAATGGAAAATCATCCAGCCGGCCCTTATATGTTACTGCCACCAGCCCTTTAGAAAAGACCATGATTTTACTTTTTACTGGTATGTTTTTTAGGTTGATCAACTTTCTTCTGGAGTCCAATAGGGGAACAAAAATTGAGGAGCATGAGATCATCAGTGCACATAAAAACCGAAAGGTCATTACCAACTAGTTAGTCTGTGAACGATCGACATTGCACAAACTTACTGGAGAGATCTGAAATTAACAAGGAGAGCAATCATGGGGCCAAGAAGCAACCCTGCTTAAAGTTGTTTGCTAAATCTATCTTGTCAGAGTATTAAATAGAAAACCCATTCTGTATTCAAACTCAAATTTATTTGAACAGCGAGAACAGGTAGGAGTTGACAGGCACATACGAGAGTTTTACAGAGTGCACTTATCTACACATTCGAATGTACTAGAGAAGTCTATTTAAGCCATATAGGCTACAGCCGCGGCCGCTACAGGTAAGAGCGATGGGGCCGGCTGGGGGGAGGGAGGGGTGGGTTTAGAGAGACGACCACAAGGGAAAATTAAATAAATGATTATTTCTGCCGCAACTGATTTGCTAGTTGCTTCTTGTGGAACAGTGTGGTGAACCAGTAATACGTGAACTCAGTCTTCTCTCTCTGATACTCCTTGCTCTTCTACCCAGTTTTCAAAAATCTTTTTCTGTTCTTGAGTTGATATATCTCATAGGGGGCTGGTCTGACAAAACTTGTCAGGGCTGCTTTGGGTTCCCAGTCCGGGTCTGCATTCTGTGGGTGTTACATGGATGCTCCCATGCAACCACTCATGGTTTCTGTTGCAAAGTCATAACTTTTAATAGGGCTCAGGACTTTGCGCCAGAAATCAAAGCCGCTTTCAGGCAGGAGTTAAAAGGGAGACATTTTTTTATTACTCCCAAATTTGCTACTTTGCATATGTGTTGAACTGTAAGTTTGCCTCGGCATAGAAGTTTGTTCTGGAAGGTTACATTTCCAGTACAAATCTTATGCTAGACATCGTGTAGACACCTTTGCACTATTTATTTATTTGAGCTTTTATACAGCGCGAACGTGACCCGTTAGGGTATCAGAGCGCTTTACAGGGATAAACACGTTACATAACGGTTAGGCAAAATACAAGGAATGGGGGTTAGGGAATTGAACACAATAGGACAAGAGCAGAGATCTATACAATAATCAGTGCAGTACCAAAATCAGCGAGTGACATGTCAGCGATAAAAAGGGAAAACCAGCAATTGTATACGAGGGGACAAATGATAACAAGAGGCTAAGAGAACCGGCAGAACATTTGAAGGAGTGAGAATTGGTACACAGAGAGGGCCAAGCAGTACAGGAGATTATGCACAGAAACAAAAGCCATGATAAAAGGCGGTATGTGCGACAAAAGAGTTATTGGAAGAATTTGCTCATTAGGAAGGTTTTAGCTTCCTTTTTCGAAGTTTGACAGAGAAGGTATTCTTCTGATGGAGGATGGTAGCGAGTTCCAGATTCTTGGTGCAGCCCCAGAGAATGCTTGGTTATATGTTTTTTATTTGGGGAAGCGAGGCGGCTGGAGCACAAGGTCTCTGGTGAACCAGGAGTTTATGAATTTCTCAGATACCACAATTTTCTGGGCGAGGTATGCCGGGGACTTCATGTTCAGGGCTTTGTGTGTGATGCAGGCCAGCTTGAGCAGGATTCTGGCTTGAAGAGGAAGCCAGTTCAAGGCCTTCAGATGTGGTGAAATGTGGTCAAATCTTTTTGAGCCGGATAAGAGTCTAGCTTCTGCATTGAGGCAAGCATTTAGAGGGGTCGTGGAAGTCTTTGGCAGGCCAGATAGGGTAGAGCAGCCGTATTCAATTCTGGAGATAACTAACGCCTGAGCTGCAGTTTTTAGGTCGGCAATTTCAAGGAAGGGTTTTAGTTTTCTCAAGTAGCTCAGATGGAACCTGGCCATTTTGGCCATCGAGGTGATGTGTTCACGCATATTCAGGTTGCTGTCGTCCAAGGTTATACCAAGAGATTTGGCAGAATGCACTATGGTTGGTGTGCAGTTGAGAACTGTGATCGAGTTAATCCATTCCAGAATGTCGTTGGAGTTATTAGGGGGAAGATGAGCAGGAACTCTGGTTTTTGGGCATTCAGTTTGAGCTGCTTATTGGTGAGCCATTGTGCAGTCAGTTTCAGGGCGTCATTTAGATGGGTAATCTCCTCAAATGAAGAGATTTTGATGCATATCTGAGTATCATCGGCGTACATGTGGAAGGAGATGTTGGCTGTGCGAAGAATTTCAGCTAATTGTTCAAGGTAGAGATTGAAGAGGGTAGGGGACAGAGTAGAGCCTTGAGGGACACCAATTGATATCGGGGAAGGAGCAGATAGGTTACTGTTGACTAAGAATCTCTGGGTGCGGTTCTGGAGGAAGGAACCAAACCATTTGATGACGGTACCTCCTAGACCCATCCTGTATTCGAGGTGCTCGAGAAGTTTCTCATAGTTGACTGTGTCGAATGCCGAAGAAAGATCCAGAAGGATCAAGAGACAGGTTTTGCCTTGGTCAAGGGCTTGGAGAGCATCATTAACGATGTGAAGAATAGTAGTTTCAGTACTGTGCCCAGGCCTGAACCCAGATTGTAAATCGTCAAATAATTTGAAATTAGCTATATGTTGGCTTAGTTGTAGCCGCACACATTTCTCCAGCACTTTTGCAGGAAGAGAAATACTAGAAATTGGTCTGAAACTGTCTGGAATTGCTGAATTCAGAGTGTTTTTTTTAGGATGGGGATGACTTGCCCGGTTTTCAGGGAGTCAGGTATGGACCCTTGGAGAAGGGAAGCATTGATAATTGTAGTCCAAATAGGATCGATGAGTAGGGAGGTCACTGCCCAGCAGTTTCGCGGGGAGAGGGTCGTTGAAGTGGGTATTTGGTTTTAAGGAGGATAGAATTTTCGAGATGGAATGGTCATCATATAGTTGGAAGTTGGACCAGTGAGCTTTGTAGTTGGGTGTTACCTGGGGGGGAGGAGAGGAGAGATGAGACCATTAAGAGGAGGAGGGAAGTTTGAGGTGGCATTAAGTTTGTTCCCTTGCGAATTAATTGTTTGTAAAGAAGGAGGAGAACTCATCACAGGTTATTAGGGATTTTGAAGTTTCTTTAGTTGACTTCGCTAGTTTGTTTGTTTGAAGTTTTACTATTTTGAAGAGTTTGCGTGGTCTGTTCTTGGCATTATCCAGCTCTGATCTGAAAAACTCTTTTTTGGATATGAGGATGTTCTTGTTGTAGGTATTTCTGGCCTGACAGAGAAGTTTAAGTAGAGAGGCTGTGGGGTGCTGTCTCCAGTTTCTTTCTTTGAGTCGGAGAGATCTCCTTTCGCTATTGAGGGGTCCACTGAACCAGGGGTTTTTGACATTGATTTGGGACCTTTTGAGCTTTAACAGGCCAGATCATCCAATATGTTGGACATAGTTGAGTTGTAGTGCTCTGTGAGGTCGTTGACCTTAGATAGAGTAGGGGGGGTGTAGGCCATTCTCGCAGCGAGCAGTCAGCTTCTCAAGGTCAAGGTTCTTAGTGTCTTTGAGCCAACGTTTCGGTTTCACCGGTTGCCCAGGTCCTTTCATGCGGTAGTCAGGTATTAAGAAGGTGATAGTGTGGTGGTCTGACCAGTCGCATGGATCAATTGAATTCAGCCTGACCGCCGATGCCTTGGCGATGATCCAATCCAACGTGGTGCCTTTTGAGTGGGTTGGCAGGGTACAGGCCTGGGTGAGTGATTGGTCAGCGAGGAAGGCTTTGACAGCGTTGACCTGGGAGTCATTGGGGTCATTCCAATGCAGATTAAAGTCACCGAGGAAAATGTCATCGGAATGGGGGGAGACCTTAGCAGTAATGATTTCCATGAGGAGATCCATGAATGTGTCGTTCTTGCCTGGGGGGTGGTAGAAGATGTGTAATTTGCATAACTGAGTAGAGTTGTTACTAATGGAGAGGGCAAGATATTCGCAGGAGTCTGTGGGTTCTGCATGGAGTTCTGTGACAAAGAGGTCTGAGCGATAGATGCATGCAATGCCTCCCCCTATTTATACTTGTCTAGCAAGCCTAACAATGTTATAGTTTGGCGAGTCCAGTAAATCAAGGTAAGTGGAGGAAGATTCAGTGAGCCTCAACTCCGTTAGAATAGCTACATCAGTTTTATGGCTTAGGATGAGGGCGGCGATGTCAGAGGCATGTCTCACAGCTGAATGGCAGTAATAAGGAGGCCAGAGAGTGGGGCATCAAGGATCAAGGATCTTTACCCTTTCAACTAATTTGTATTAGTAGTAGTAATAATATGTTTTTTGGGCCAATTGTCCATAAAGCATTCTAAAAACCATGATTACATACACATAAAACAGGCCTAGCCCAATCCCATTTTAAAACATTGCTTAATTGAGAGTATAAAATGTGCCATTCCTACTGAAACATCGTAAATTTACATATTAGACTAAAGTGCTTTCGCATTCAACTTAGATCGTATCTAATATTTTAAATATAATGGTCTAAAAAACGTGATATAAGCAGCCTTGTAAAAGGTACAATACATTACATGGCATAGTGATCATTTTTAATTAAAAGAAACCATTTTAATCGAATACCTCCTTATACCATTATGGAGGGTACACCACAAATTAATTTAAAAAGATTTCCTAAAGTAACTTGTGTCTTGTCTGGGAAAAACATCTACTGGCCTAGGGTCTTCAACCCAAACTCTATTGAGGTTTTCTCCAGCAAATAGGCCATATCCAACATTAAACTTACTTTCTGGGTCGATTCCATCAATGCTTGCTTGGGATGGGAAACCATATATCTATAGTGCCCCATAAGGAGCGTATGGCTTTAAGGCCCATAATTCTACACCAAACATCCATGTCCCACCTTCTTTCGCTAACAAGAATTTCTTCTTAGAAAAGCTTGGAGATTTGTATTGCTTCTTCATCCTGGGATTGGTTGCTCAAGAGCCTTAGTATGCAAAACTTTGATAATAGATGCCAATATACTAATTTTAATTCTCTCCTTATACCTCATACCAAGGTTCCCAGGGGAAGGCTTCGTAATCCCTTAATGATTTCACTTTCCATTAGTTTCCAGATGATAAATAATTCAAGTGCTAGGACATCCACTCCATACAAGGTGAGGGGAAGGATTTCCCTTCATATGTTTTCATGAGGGGGGCAAGTGACAGACCCACATACACCCAGTTTAACTTAACCAAGCACCCTGTTTTAGCAGGGTCCTAGTCTTAACACTTCCCATGTGAGTGAGTATCCCACTTAAGGTTCCTATTGAATGTCAGCCTCAGATATTTGTAGGAGTCCACCACTTCCATGAGTCCATGCCGTATTTAAAGTTGGTCACTCTTATCCTCTCTAGTTTTCTTTGCCAGCCAAGTGGAGTGTTATCCACAATATTGGGTCATCTGCATATAATAGGGGTGGGACATGCAGTTCCTTAACCTTTGGTGAAAATAATGTTGACAATTTTAAAAACCCAGGTAAATCAACCAAAAACGATGGCAAAAGTGTGTGTATGTGTGTCCCTAAGCAGTCTAATTATCACCAGTTAATCAAACAATCAATCAGTCAACATTTGTAAAGCACACTCTGTCACCCCCAGGGGTATCTGGGTGCTTTTTCTCTGTCAAAGAGCCAGGTCTTGAGTCTCTTTCTGAAGTCTGCCAGCGAGGGGGGGCGTATGGAGCTGGAGGTTGTTCAAGGTCTTGGCTGCGATGTAGGAAAAGGAGCAGCCGCCGATATGGGTGCGATGGATGTGGGGGTGCGAGGGTGAGTGAAGAAAAGCGTAGGTGTCTAGCAGGTTGGAAGAAGTTCAGTTGATGGTTGAGGTTGGCAGGTCCTAGGTCATGGAAGGCTTTGTAGGCATGCATGGGGAGCCAGTGGAGGTCTCTGAGGGGAGGCGATGTGGGTTCATTTGGGGACATCCAGGATGAATCTGGCAGCAGCGTGCTGTATGATCTGGAGTCTTCTAAGGAGCTGGATAGGGATGCTGATGTAGAGGGCGTTGCCGTAGTTGAGGCGGCTGGTGATGAGGGGCTGAGTGACTTTCTTTCTCGTGTTGGTTGGGATCGATCTGAAGATTCTGCAGAGCATGCAAAGTATGTGGAAGCAAGAGGAGGTGACTGTGTTAACTTATCGTTTCGTGGCCAGTTGGCTGTTGAGGATGATGCTGAGGTTGTGTGCATGGTTGGTCAGTCGGTGTGGGTGTGGGTCTGAGTTCTGTGGCAACCAGTTGAGCTCCCATGTGGAGGTGTTCTTCCAGAAAATCAATACTACAGTTTTGGCAGAGGGGAGTTGGAGACAGTTGTCTTTCAACCATTTGGCTACGTTGGTCATGGCGTTGCAGAAGCTGATTTTGGCGTTGGAGGGGTCCTTAGTTAGTGAGAGGAGCACTGGAGTGTAATCTGTGTAGGATATTATGTCGAGTCCTTGGGATCTGATGGTGTCTGCGAAGGGGATCATGTAGATTTTAAACACGGCGGGGATGAGGGATGATTCTTGTGGCACGCCGCATATGATGCTCTGTGTGTATCCTGTAAGGAAAGTGGTGGCCCACTTGAGGGCATCTTGCTGTATGCCTATGTTGTAGAGTCTGTTGATGAGGGTCTTGTGGGAAACTGTGTCGAACGGCGCATAGCGGTCAAGAAGGATCAGGGCCTCCGTTTCTCCATGGTAGATGAGTGTTCTGATGTTTTCTGTGGTTGGCACGGAATCCTGATTGAGAGGCATCCAGTTGGATGGTTTTGTTTCAAAAATTTGGATAGCTGCTGGTTGTTGGCTTTCTTGAGAACTTTGGCTGGGTAGGGGAGCAGGGAAATTGGACTATGTATTTGAGATTGTTGGGGTCAGTGGAGGCTTTCCTGATGTCTGTGTGTTTCCATCTGTCCGGGATGGTTGCTGCGGGGAAAGAGGTTTTGAGGATGCTGGTGAGTTTTGTGCTGATTGGGTTTGTTGTGAGGCTGTAAAGCTGGTGGGGGCAGGGGGCAGTGGGCACCCCAAAGTGGATGGAGGACATGATCGCTGAGGTGGTCAGTACAGTCAGTGGTGACGAGGTGGTGATGGTTTGGCTGGTGTTTGATGGTTGGTTGAGGTTGTCAATTTGTAAAAAGAGGGTTGGAAGTTGAAATTGTTGTAGATGTTGGTGATCGAGCTGTAGAAGTAGTCTGAGAGGGTGTCGCAGAGTTCTTGGGAGGGCTGGTTGGTGCTCTCCGTAGTGGCAGATTGGAGAATTCTTTGACTATTTTAAAGAGTTTATTTGTGTGGTTGGCAGTGGAGTGGATGCAGGTGGTGATGGCTGCTTTCTTGGCTTCTTTGGTGTGCCGGTGGTAGTTGTTGAGGTGAGCTGCTCTGTCGGCGAGGTTCTTGGTGGCACACTATCGTTTCTATCCAGTTGGTGACAGTTACGCTTGGTGGTCCTGAGTTCTAGGGTGTACCAGCTGGCATGTTTGGGGCTCTTGTTGATTTTTGTAGGTTTTAGCAGGGCAACTCTGTTGGTGCAGAAGGAGATCCAGGCGGTGAAGTTCTGGATGACATGGTTGAGTTCTGTTAAGGCCTCGGTTTGGGAGGCGGTGAGGGTCTGTGACCACTGAGTTTCGGTGGCCTTGCTCAAGCTGTGGTGGGAGGAGATCTGCTGCCTGGTGGTGGTGTGCTGAGTAACGGTGATGGTGAAGTGCATGATGGTGTGGTCAGTCCAGGTGAGTTCTGTGGTGTGGCTGAACTGGATTCTGTTACTGGAGGTGAGCATTGGGTCAAGTGTGTGTCCAGCTTTGTGCGTGGGTTTGGTGACCAGTTGGGTGAGACAGATGTTGTTCAGGTTCTCCAGGAGGGCGATGGAGTTGGCATTATTGAGGTCATCAATCTGGAAGTTGAGGTCGCCGAGTAGGACGTAGTGATGTGAGTCAATTGCTAGGGGGGCGTTGAGGTTGGGGATGGTGTTCCAGAATGTTGCTAGGGGTCCAGTGGGTCTGTAGGCGAAGGTCCCTCTTATTGTGATCTTTGCATCAGTTTGTAGTAGGAATTTGAGGTGTTCCATGAGAGGCGTGGGGTCATTGTTTTTTGACTGTGCATCTTATGGTTTCCTTGAAGATGATGGTGATGCCTCCGCCTTGTTTTTTTGACACAGTTACAGTGTATCACGGTGTATCACAGTCTATCACTTGTGGCTGTGGTAATGCTGGGGTTCGAGGAGAGGTTGAGTCATGTTTTGGTGATAAAGGCAATGTCTGTGGAGAGGGAGTTGATGGTGTCCCAGATTCCCATGGCATGTTTGAGAGGGCGTTGAGCAAGATACAGTGGAGTGGTTGCACGGTGTTCTTGGTCTTGTGGGCAGGAATGGTACGGGATCTTTCATAGGTTGTGTCGCAGGAGATGTGACAGTGTCGGCAGGTGAAAGGTCATTTGAAGGATTGTGAGGAGGAGGAGACACAGCTGTTTCAATGTCCGGGGTCCAGGAGTTCCTTGGCGGTGTAGCTTCGGTTGGCTGGAGGGCCAGAGGTCCTAGTACTGGGTGTTGCATTGGCAACACACCCCCTGTGCGTGTCTGCTGCATGGTCTTGCTGCAGCCTCTATTAGAGATCCCGGTGCTGGTCCTAGTGCAGACAGAGCAATGACAGCAGGAGGTGCAGCAACAGTGACAGCAGAAAACCAAGTGCTAAGTAACAGAGCAGGGGTGCCATTTCTTATTAGGTATGGTACTGTCCTGCTCGCTGTCTCATGCAACTCAGTGCCGCAACTTTGTTTGCTGTGATGCATTGCACAATATATTAGTAAATCTACACAGTAGTATGCATTTGTGGGATAAAAATCTGCACTGCCTAAATACATATGTGGTGAAAACAGATTGGTGCACACCAAAGTGCAGTCAGAAGATTTATGCTCAGGTGCAGTACACTTGAGAAATTATTGTGGTGTTCGCCTGTCAGAAAACACCAACCTTGTAGGTCAGCTCCGCAAGAACTATTAATGTTTCTGCGTCACACTGAAGACACAGCCAACCATACACAAGAGGGATATGTTGGTTGGCTGTAACTCTGTGAAAGGTGAATGGGATAAGAGAGAGAAACAGAGAGACTGGATATCACCCCTCTCACTCGTCTGTCTGCTGGGCACTGACTTTTATTGGGTCCTAGCAGATATCTAAAGACAAGATTGAGGTCTTAAGTATCTTACCAATGTATTGCTGAATCTAATACTTGTTAGTGTAAATGATATACCTTCAGAATATCCCTGTGTGGTAGGCACACTATTGTTTGATGGCACTCTGAGAATTCCTGAAACGGTAAACATAAAGCAGATCTATGAAACCAAGATTTATATAGGTTTGGAATTATCTTACTCCTACCATAGACACTGTAACACATTTCTGTTTAGCAGAACATAATACCTGGTTCAACTATGTATTTAAGGTTGTTTTCTCAAACTATAATATTACAAACTTTCTTTAGAATTACTACCTGGTTCAACTATATATTTAAGGTTGTTTTCTCAAACTATAATATTACAAACATTCTTTAGAATTAATCAGTTTCTATTGATACCACATAATCACTTACTAATCTCAAATTGATACCTTATTATAGTGAATACATCATGTGGAAACTAGCTAAGGGGCTGAATACGATGGCGGCCGTAGGCCCCTTCGCGGTGCTGGCGGTGGCGGAAAACATCCATTTAGTTACTCCTGTGGTGGTCCTCGCGACCGCCATATTACAATGGGCAAAGAGAGCCATTTTCTGCCCGGTGCAGAGTTTCCGTATCAGCCGGATTTTTCGTTCCGCAACGGTGCTGGAGGGAGCGAATAGAGAAAGAACGCTGTGCGGAATGACGTTCCGGCCGCCGGTCGAATCACGATGTGCCGACCAGCCCATCAGAACGCAGAGGAGAAACCAGCTATTCGGAGATGGCGGAAGAACAACTGCGGAGATAGAAACTCGAGTCCGAGACACCTCCACATGTTCCTGGCTGCCATGGATCCAGCTTTACAAGCCCTTCCGCTGCTGTACCTGATCCACACCCAGCAGATAAGATGCCGTGGCGGTCAACACCGCAGGTATGTCAAAAACATATCCCGCATAAAACTACTGCACAACAACAACACACAACTGTCGCGGTGAAATACGTGTCTTGTCTACAACATACACCCTGGTGGAGACAGGAACATATCCCGTAATCCAATTACACATGTCTTGCATGTAACAAATTGTCACCTCTGCATCGGGGTCACCCATCCCCATAGAAATTATTGCAACTAGCCCAGTCGTACCGGTCATGTCACCGCAGCGTCAAATCCACAGGAAAACTTGCCCACAATGTAGTAGGAGTCCAGGACATTGTCCCAGGCAAGCAAGACCAACATCACAACATCCACACCACATGTATCATAAAAGAAGCACCACTCAGCACAACACATCTTCAGCAAGAAGTCATGTGCAGGGACACTGTCTATAGTGACATCTCATTAGGACCATCAGCAATTGTATAGTAACATGAGTGTGGGGTGAGGCAAGAGTCCCTCCAAAATGACAATAGTTATCATTGCACCCAAATAAGGGTCAGTCCAAATACAATGTGGAACAGAGGAGGGCAGAGCAAGCAGGGTGTGTATGTGTATTTTACAGTAGTCCAACAAGGTATTGGAAAGAGCCAGTGAGCCAAGGTAGATGACACATCATATTAAACACCACTCCCACATAATCACAGATCACCACAGCCCCCAAGCAGACATTGATAGGCTTGTCACATACAATGGCAAACCATATCACACAATGACAGCCCACACCATGCAACACAGTAAGAAATTCCTGACTCAACCAACAAACTCAAAGTTAACACCACTGTGCATTTGACTCACACGTGTACTGCTATAATAAATGACACCATGTGAGTATGTCCATTACATCAACAACACTTACTACACTGCCAACTCACAGAACACCTACACACCATTACTCCATCTCAACAAAGGTAGCACCACCTACAAAGTAGTGAATGGATGCCAAAGTGCCAGGAAGAGTCCATCTTGACAGCAGGAAACTCTGACCTGAGACTCATGACAACCCTCCTCCTCCTCCCACCTGCCTTCCACTCATGTGAATTAAAGTGAGTAATTGAAGAAATAAAGAGTCACAGTGCAGATTGACAACCTTGGAATTGTTCACACTGCTAGTCAAATCCTACAGACAGCTCTCATGCTTAAACTTAGCCTCATACACATACCATAAGTCAGCAACATTATACCATAAGTAAACTAGCCTAAAGTGGAGTGCACAGCTCAGGAAAAGCATGTAGAAATTACTGTTACCATTTGTACATGACATGGAAGAAGTACCACATATCACACTACACTTAGGCCATCAAATCATACGTGGATGGCACAGTGATTGAAATTGAACATAAGTTACATCTGTGCAACATCCCCGTCATACAGCAATGAAAGCAATGCATTGGCCCAGAATGACATGAACTGTCATAAGCCATACAGTGACCAGCTCCTCATCTGTGTCAACTATCTTGACATGTGTATGCCACCAGCAGAACACTCATGCCTCACGGTGACACTCCTTGACGGTCAAACCCAAGTATGGCCTTCACACATACCCCTCATCTACTCATCTCCCACTTTCACTACTCAACACCTGTCGGAAGCACAGAGAAAGGTGAAAATAAGGTCCTGTGAGTTTCCTGATAACCAATACCACACCCTGGGGTGTACATACAAATGTCAGAATTCCACTCAGGGATATCTGAACCAATGCTGATCCCAAACCAATTGCCAAACACATGTATCACAAACCACATCAAAAGAAGTCCAACAAGCTTGACCATGTGCAGCCGAACAGTTGATAGGCAATCTGATCCTAGACAGCACCGGAATAAATAACATTTCTACTCTGGCCAACTGCACAGACACCATCATCCAAACCAATAAAAAAATACCTGAACAAATGTCAATCAGAAACACAAACTGTGTGCAACCAGACAAATCAGCAAACACAGACATAGACACTCCACCAGTTACAAAGTGAGCATGGTGTCAATGTGTAGCACAAACATGACATGACAGTGACTGTTCAAATATAGGAGGCCATAGCACAATTGTGCACTCAAAACAAGCTAATGAACAAGACTCCACATTGCCGCATGTGAGATTCACACAAGAAGTGTACACTACAAATTCAACACACATTCGAATGCATTCAAATACACAAACTCCTCACACACAATGTCATACTAAGAAAACATTACACACACACGGACCTGTCAGTAGAAAGAGCCAACACAGGATAAAGACTGCATCCCTCAACAAAAAATACATTACATATGCACGTACAAAAGCATAACCTAACAATCTCAGCTGGACATCAGTGGGACTCACACCTGGCAAGGACAATGCAACATCCACTGACAGCAGTGCATGCACAGTAAGCAGTGTGTGAACACCACCAAAACCCGTATCACACATATTTGAGTGCTCCACCATGAACTTCAACATCACAAATCATCACAGCACATAGATCACATCACACTCAGGATGGGTAGCAGTACCTCAGCAAACAGATACACACTTTAGCTATCGCCTACTTCTGCACAACTCTGGAAAACACTGATGCATGGAACGTGACTAGAGGACCGTGACGGCAATCAAGTAGAAGAAAATAGCACATAACAAATTGTGAGACAGTCCTGAGGGGTACATTGGTTCAGGACGCAGATCATCTTCCCACAGTATAGTGTCATGCTATGAAGTGGTGGGGAGGGTAAAACACTGGCAAGGCATGGGGTGGAAGATATTAGACTGAAGTGGTGTGTACATTAGCATTGGACAGGTGAGGAGTGTACAGAGCAAAACACATAGAGGAGTAATTCATAATGTGTAGGCATCAAAAGCTCCACTTGGGGCTGATATGACTCTGAATACCACATAGTGGTCAAAATAAAGTGTAAAATGACATCAATGTGTGTGAAAAGTCACTTACAATGTTTGTTTGCCTGAGCCAGTCAGCACAGTGAGCACAAACGTAAGTTAGAGCCATGTCTGATCATAAAACCACAACACAAACATTGCAGTGACATACTCTGCATACTCACAAATAACGTTGACAACAAATAGGTGTACCCCAGGACTGCAAGGTCATACCGACACACTGCACATTGCTCAACAAACAACTCCTACATGTGCCCACAATCAACAGCAGGTGTCTGATCATGTAAACAAACAGGCACTCATCAACTGGATCATACATGTATGTATCATGTTCAAGGGTGCATACACATCAGCACTTCAGCTAATGACAGGACAATCACACTGTATGACTACTCAAGTGCACACATTCTAATATACCCATGTGACTATGAAGCTAGGCCAAGACAAGATGACTACACATCTACACTGCTGTGTCCACATCAAGATAAATTCCACAGATATGACGGACCCTGTCCACCCCGCACATTATCATGTGAAAAGAATCCTCTGCTATTATGGTACAGCATCCAAATATGACATGTGTACAAAACTTGAGACCCGACAATAGAATGATTAGTACAAGAGTAAACCATCACAGACAAGCATCATTGCACCCTCAAGCCTCTGAGACAAGAAACACAAAAGTGGCTGGAACCTCTGCAATCTCTGCAAAAGAAAATCTAGCCAATGCCAATGTGAATGTGGCATACAGAGCATGTAACAGATGAAAATATACACATACATTGCACTACATCATGAGCAAAGGCAGCAACAAAGCTCAGAACATGAGTAACAGTCTTCATTACATAAACTCTGTATCGGCATCAAAAGTGCAAAACATCAAGGCCATTGGCCAGTCCAAATTTCAAGTCCGCACATGTGTGCATGAAAACTTGCACAATAAACATGTAGCACAGTCCACTGCCATGGGATTCACCACAGGATAGGGGCCTCGAATGGGCAGTCCAGGCACCGCTCAGGTAGGAATGGGGTGGCAAGGGGGACTTGGCTTCCAATTTTGGTGGAAGTTGAACTGGTAGGGTGCTGATTGTCTGGGCTAGTTGGAGGACTGGACCTGGGAGGGAGAGAACTGGCTGAGGTAGAGGGATCTGTGGATGTAGGAGCCTGAGGGCTGCTTGGAACAGGTGAGGTGGTGGCATGGGGAGGTGGAGACATGCTGTGTGGAGGCTCAGTGGCTGATGATGAATGTGTAGGGCTGGGTCTCAATTGTTTTGGGATCCGATCTGCCAAAACAATTGCCACAAGTGAGAAGTGAGGTAGCCCCAACAACCTCCCTCTTCCCCGAAAGTGTAGCAGGTGGTGGTGGCTCTTCCCGTGAGGATTTGCTGGACCTGGTGGTACGCTGGTGGTGGGGTTGCCTTTTCTCCTGCATCCCCTATTGTGGAGGTACACTCCCCACTTTGCTCTCTTGTCCATGCTTTCTAGGGGTGTGGGTGGGAGTCGAAGTTTTGGGTGATACTTCCTTCTGATTGTGTTTGGGCTTAGTTGTGGCAGGTACCAGGTTCACTTCAGACAGGGCAAGTGTTTGTGTGTCTTTGGGATCAGGTGTGGGGATGGGAGTGACCATGGATGGTGATGAATCGGAGGAATGTAATGTGGATGCAAACTTTTGGGCCTTATGTCCCTGAGTGTCCTGTGATTGGCTTTTTGTTTTGTGGTCATGTGTGCTCTTTGTGTGCTGTGGTGATGGTGTATGGTGCCTGGTTCGTTAAGAGTGCTGGTGTTGTGTGCTGCGTGTGGATGACTGGGTGCCTGAGGGTTCTGGTGTGTGTGTACTCTGGTCGGGAGGGGGCACTGGGAGTGTGGTTGCGGAAGGAACAGGAGTTGGACTGGGAGCTTGGGACTGCTGAATGGCTGCTGTCACTGTAGAAGACAAAGACTGGACAGTTCGGTATAGGCCACCCACTTCGAATGAATGCCCTCCATCAATGTAACAACCTGTGACAAATTGTTGCCATGAACCTAGAGGGCAATCAGGAGAGCAGTCTGACCCACACACAACTAGGGCAAAATGTCTATGCAAACACAAGGAGATGATGGACGAAGTGCTGAAACTTTTCAAACAGTCACCCCCGGGCACAGATCTGGGTTGAATCCATCATCATTCTTTAGCTCACTTTGCCACCCCAGTTCAGACACAGCTATATGCAAATCAGTCTTGACCCTCTGCCTCATGGGAACAGTCCAGCCCGATCTGCCAAGCCATGTTTTTCCTGGACCAGAAACAAGCACCCTGAGACTGGTTCTGGGCTAACAGCCCTCTTAAGCCAGGCTAGCTTGAATCCAGTGGAAACGTGAGCAAGGGATCCACGTCTGGGCATACCCTGCCAACTTAGGGTGAACAAAGCAAACACAAGGAGATGATGAATGAAGTGCTGAAACATTTCAAACACTCACCCCCAGTCAGAGATCTGTTTTGAATCCATCATCATTCTTTAGCTCACTTTGCCCTCACAGTTCAGACACAGCTATATTCAAATCAGTCTTGACCCTGTGCCTCATGGGAACAGTTCAGCCCGAACTGCCAAGCCATGTCTTCCCTCGACCAAAAACAAGCATTCTCGGACTGGTTTCGGGCTAACAGCCCTCTTCAGCCCGGAAATCTTGAATCCAGTGGCAAAGTGAGCAAGGGATCCACGTCTGGGCATACCCTGCCAACTTAGGGTGAACAAAGCAAACACAAGGAGATGATGGACGGAGTGCGGAAACTTTTCAAACACTCACCCCAAGTCACAGATCTGGGTTGAATCCATCATCATTCTTTAGCTCACTTTGCCACGCCAGTTCAGACACAGCTATATGCAAATCAGTCTTGACCCTGTGCCTCATGGGAACAGTCCAGCCCTAACTGCCAAGCCATGTCTTCCCTGGATCGGAAACAAGCCTCCAGGGACCGGTTTCAGGCTAACAGCCTTTTTCAGCCAGGCTAGCTTGATTCCAGTGGCAAAGTAAGCAAGGGACCCACGTCTGGGCATACCCTGCCAATTAGGGCGAACAAGGCAAACACAAGGAGATGATGGACAGAGTGCTTTCTAACCAATCATCATTCTTTAGCTCACTTTGCCACCCCAGTTCAGGTTGGACTGTTCCCATGAGGCAATTGTCATCCCACCTCTTGTGGCAGTGTGCATGGTGTTGGTTTGAGACACCCAGGGACCACATCTTGCGGGCAATAGCCCTCCATATGGCCTTACGTTGATGGACTTTGAGCTGTACCTATGGGAGTCAAGAAGAGGAATATTTGTAACACTGTATTGTGTACCATTGTGTGACAGTATAGGAGCATGTAAACACATAACACACAGATACATCAATGGACAGAAGTGCCCATACACCATGTCACATAGTACACTTTGAGCAAGCCATATCATTGCAATCTATAAATATATGATGATGGGCACACTACATGCCCATCTCATACACATGCAGAGTGCCAGCACAGAAAGCAATTGGCAAATTAGCCTCATCTGTGATGCACTATGCGAGTGAGCATGACATACGAAACACTGTGAATGATGGGTAGTGGTCAGACTCACTGTGTCTTACACTACACACCCTTAATGTACTTGACCATTGCATATCTACACATGTCATGGAGGTCACAATTAGGTAACTGATCTTACATTCACACACAAGGTGTAGGCCTGTCTTGTGTACTCCTCAGGCCTATGATATCTCCTTCAAAAATAGGATGGTGGCCAACATATATGTTTATCAAGGTCATTTTAGTGATGGGGCCTTGAAACATTGTGCATTCACTGGGCAGGCTTGAGGGCTTATCACTGCGGAAACACGTGGACCATCACAGATATCACATGCATGTAAAATCATAATGGTGGAACAGTGCATACACATGCAAGACTCTACACAATATGGACTCAAAAGAAGGATGACATGTCCATCGTACATTTGGAAGATGTGTCCGAAGTGATTTAGCGCAGATAGTGATAGATCCAGGCCTTGTACTCCTGTGCAGGATATCCACATCCTCATAGGGTGAATTTGAAAGCAGTACACACATTATTTACTACCCTCTGGCTAATCTATATTGTACGTGTCACAAAAGGGCATATGAACACTTAATGAACTATGACATTACATGGCACAGGGAATGTGTGTTCAGAGTTTGAGTGTCTCAAATCAGCAGTGTAACTGTATAACTGATAAACCATAGTATGTCCTTTACATCATTGCATGCAGTCAGGGATCTGTGGAAATAAGGCTATACACCCCTTTGACGTGAAGTCATCATGCTAGGCAGTGTCTCACACATTTACATTACCCAGTCTCAGAACAACATGTGTGATTTTTGGCTTCAAATGAGCTGCAACAATGTCTATGTTGCCATCCTCCCCACATACTCAAGTGCAATAAGTTCTAGGTCATGTATTGACCATGCTGTTTGCAAAGTATTAATGCATGAACATTGGCTTGCACTCACAGGCACATACTACTGTACAGTAACATCATGTGAGCATTCTGAGCACTCTCAAACATTTACTCATACACTTACCAGTACCTCTGAAGCATCATATAGCTAACCGTACTGGCCACAGACCTCGTCAACCAGGACCTCCAGCTCCTCTGTGGTGAAGGGACAGGCCCTGATGTTCTCTGTTCGAGCCATGACTGGGTCCAGAGTAGAGGTACAGCAGCAGTTGGTGTAAATGAATTTCAGGCAGCAGTGTCTGAATGCAAGTGACAGGTGCGGCTATCTCACAGACATTTATAGGACCCCAGGGTTGTTTCAGTGGTACTCTGCTGATGCAATTGGTCTGCTGGTTTGCATCTTTCAATTGTGTCCAATGCCTGTGACCGCAGTGGCAGTGCATGCTTACCGCGAGTTTCAAAAATGTATTGCACTACCGCGATGGTGGCTCCCATTGGCTGCAATGACATTCGCATAGGCTATGTCACACCGCGGGGGCCAGGTGGTGCCTACCACAATCCGGCATCTTTCAATAGTGACCAATGCCTATGACTGCAGTGGCGGTGCACGCCTACTGCGAGTTTAAAAAATGTATTGCACTACCGTGATTGCGGCTCACATTGGCTGCAATGATATTCGCATAGGTGGCGTCACACCACGGGGGCCAGGTGGTGTGTACCACAATCCGGCATCATTAAAACTGTGGCGAATGCATGTGACCGCAGTGGCGGTGCACGGCTACCACACCTATGGACACATTGTGCTATAGCATTGTCACTTTGCAAATTGCATCACTGATCACTATACATTTATACTATATTCTTGCACCTGGTTGTAAAGTGAAATGATAGTGTGACATTTAACTCTATGATACCCACACATGTCATGTCAGTACACATGTTTAAATGCATTGGTATGTACTTACTCACATGTCAAATGTAATCTTTGTGGGCATGTATACAGATTTGAGGTGTAATTGAGTCTCACGTTTTGTAAACATGCCAATGTGTTAAATGGCAACTCATCCCACAGTCATGATGGACTGACCACATAATGTGCCCATATAACTGTATACAGTGCTGTATTTATTAGGCCTGGGCGAAGCACTACACTACGCTCGCGTAGTTTGCGAAGTTCGCGCTACTTCGCACTACGCGAACTGCACGTAGCACAGTGCGAACACGCGTAGCATAGTGTTGCGTAGTGCTGCGGTCATTTTTTGCTTGCTCGCGGTCCTCAACGTCAAGTTGGCGACAGCGAGCAAGCAAAATGACATCCCGGCGAGACTTTTTCCTTGTTCGCGATCGCGAGCATGGAAAATAAACCTCCCGGCGAGATTCCCAAAGCGAGGAGGTCAGGTTTCTCATTGCGAGGGGTCGCGTATGCTCGCGACCGCTCGCGATGAGAAACTACCAGTTCGCGTTGAGAAAGCTGCCGCTCGAGTAAAAATCTACTCGAGCAGCAGAAAGCTACAGCTCGCACTGTGCAAGATGCCATTTTCAATGATTGCACAGTGCCGGTTGCTTGTCCGCACTGTGCAATCATTGAAAACAACATCTTGCACAGTGCGAACATGTTACTACGCAGTTCGCGAAGTGCTACGCGTAGCTCGCGTAGTGCGAACTTCACTTTGCGTAGCTTCGCGAAGTGCTACTTCGCGAACTACGCCCACCCTTAGTATTTATATTGATAGTTGTCCAGCTTACGCTCACTGTGCTCATTTAGTAATGATGTTGTGCTTAGTGAGACTTAAGCAAGAAGGTTGTGCAGTGACAGCAGCTACGTACAACTCAGCATTGTTGCTGTTTGCCACATGTGCTGTGTCAGCTACACACAGGACTGGTGATACAAGATGTAGGAGTGTACCACATACCATTCACATAGTCTGATTCTGATTTGACAGTAGTTAGTATGTACATCCTGCCCATATGAATGACTACAGTAGATCAAGGTGTCTGTACATGTGACTTGCACATTAAGCTGATTTCACGGTCCTGTCAATGTTGGGGCTGTGTTAGTCATTATGTAAAATCTTTGCCACATCTCATCTGTGACTCATATCTAAGTGTCCTCTTTCTAAATACATAGGAGATGACGAACTGTGCATCGGCCTTTCCCAGTGCTGGGGAACATGGAGGATGAGGACATCATAAGGAAATTCCGTCTGAATCGCCTTACCCTTCACGAGCTATGTGCTCAGCTGTAGCCCCATTTGAGGCCTCACAGAACATATCCAACAGCTTTGACACCAACAGTAAAGGTGATGGCTGCCCTGCATTTCTTTGCCACTGGTTCGTTTCAGTACACGGTGGCCATCGCCGGTGGGATGTCGCAACCTATGTTCAGCATGGTGCTGCGAATGGTTGACCTACAAGGACCGCTACATTCACTTTCCAAGAAGACATGAATTGGCAGATGTGAAGGGGGAATTTTATGACCTTGGTCACATACCTAATGTTGTTGGAGCCATTGACTGCGCACATCTTGGCCTAGTTCCACGACAGGCATGTGAGCACATCTACAGTAACTGGAAGCATTACCATTCCATTAATGTGCAAGTGGCATGCCAAGCGGATATGATTATCTCCCATGTATGTGCCAGATATCTGGGTTCTGCACATGACTCCTACATACTGCTTAACAGAATCATCCTACAATTGATGGAAACTCTGCATCCAGAGCATGCGTGGCTTATTGGTGACTAAGCTGTGTCAAGTAGTGTGCTGTATGTGTGACATGCTGTTCTCCTCAACTAATTGTATTACAATCTTGGTCTGTGTTTCTCACAACTAGGTGACTCTGCGTATCCCAACTGGCCTTGGTTGCTGAGCCCACTGAGGAATCCAAGGATCCCAGGGGAAGTCCGCTTCAATGAAGCACATGGGAAGACACGTCGTGTAGTGGAGCGTGCTTTTGGACTTCTGAAGGCTAGATTTTGGTGTCTGGACAAGAGCAGTGGTGCACTACTCTACTCTCCCCAAAAGGTGTGTCAGATCATAGTTGCATGCTGCTTGCTCCACAACCTGGCTGTGCGCAAAGAAATCTCCCCTTTCTGGATGATGATGAGCAGCAGATGCCCCCCCCGCTGCAAATCCACACATGCCCAGTGACGATGATAGTGGAGAAGAGGAAGGTGTTGACCTGCGTCAACAGCTCGACAACTACTTCCCTTGAGTGTAAGTTAACATTGAACAACTATGACATTGTCTGTTGGCTTTGCTGTTAGTGGCGAAGCATAGATGAAGTGTTTGGATGCTGGCTGTTGTTGGTTCACTGCTAATGGCTGATGTGTGTGGCACAGTGTGTTGGTTTCCACTTATCTCATGTCTATGGTGATGGTGTTGGTCATTGTTATATGTGATGAATCTTGTACGGTGTTGACTAGTGGGGTGTTGTTACTGTAATGGCATCACCTGACAACTCAATGTTATCCTCTTGTGTCTTTCTAGGCTCCTTTGCCCCATCAATGTCTTGTCACAAACAGAGCTTGTGGTATATTGGAATCAGAGTTGACATTGTACATACTGTGATAAACATGGTATTGCCACATTAAGGCTTATGTGTGTAAATAGTATTTATTTTCTATTAGATTGTATTAAATTTAAAGTGAATGAAAGGTAATTTGTGCATAGTGAGTGTATGAGTTGTCAGTGATGGTAAAGGAGGCAAATAGAGTAGTCCCCAAATTAATGGAATTACACAGTCCAATAAACTCCGGCCATCAACATGGCAACGTGGGATTGGATAATCAGCAAAGTAAATGTTCAGTGCAACACATGTGCCATCATGGCTGGCTCAGCGTCTTGGCTTCGGTTGGTGCTTCGCCACGTGATCCTCCGGTGGTGTTTCTTGGACGGCCCCTCTTACGTTTGGCAATAGGGGCTACTGCTGCAGACTCAGAGGTGTCTGAGGAGTCATTGTCTTGCAACTCACTCATCTCTGTGGCCGCAGCTGAGGTGGTGTGTGTTTCAGTAGGCTGGCCACTGGAAGAGGTTTCAGCTGTCATTTGAGTAGCATGTATGTCCCTCAGAACACCCACATGCTGGCCCATGAGATCCACTAGTTGTCCCATTTGTGTGTCCATGGACCTCTGCAGCAGGCAGAGCTCACACAGTTCTTCTACAACCTGGCCCATTTGTCCCTGGTTCTGTTGATATGCACCAAGGACTCTTGCAACGGTTGCCAGGGCTTCTGTCTCAGTGTCCTCATGTTATTGCCTCCCAGTTGCACTCTCACCTGCCCTGCTGACACAGACCTGTGGCATTGGCTGTCAACGCACCCTCACACTATCTCCGGCATCCTTGGCTTGTGTGGTGGTGTTGGTAACCACTGAGCCAGGGACAGTGTTGCAGACAGCAGTGGTGATGGTGGAGGTGGCTGCAGCACAGGTCATTGTAGCAGGGGTCAGCGTACAGGTTGTCGCTGGTGTGTTGATAGTTGTGGTGGTGGGGACAATGAGGCTCTGAGACGGAGTGCGCCGTGGCAGTCCTGAGGGGCCAGGTTGTTGCTCCTCATCCGAGAAACGTAGAGAATCAGCATCAGAGAGTTCATGTTTCGGGGGTGGGGGGAGACTGACTTTGCTGGTTGGTGGTGTTTTCACCAGCTGTTGCTTGGGGATCTCCTGTTGAACAGAGGTTAGATTGTCAGTTAAGTTTAAGTGCACTCCACAACCTTGGTGTCACACTTTTGGATGTTACATTTGATACGCCAAACATTTTATATTGCTATCACTTGATATTTGTAAAAGATTATCAGCATCATGACATGATGTTGAGGTACATACATTACTTGTGTGGCATGTAATAACCATTTGACATGTAAAGATAGTGTGTTTACAAGGACATGTCATCATCTACCAACTTGGTGCACATCAACTTTGGTTTATGCATGGATTTAGTTGACTTTTCAAATAATCTGTTTCAGCTCTGTCAAAACTGAGGGATAAAAAAAGTAGATTTCCCGTATAAAAGGGGTATCAGACTTATATTATGTTAGCATGATGCTTCTATACGTATACTCCCTGTTTGATATGTATGCTTTTGTATGGAGGAAATGTGTTTATTTCCTCTCGTATATCTATTACTAAAAGAGTAGGCCGAGAACCATACAGACGCCATCTTCTGATCATATGCTCGAGCACGGGCCGCGATCATGTGTTGATCACGTGTTGATCACGTGCAGTTGTCAGGCCCCAGTTCATTTGAGTTACTGGTAGCAGCTGAAGGTAGGCTGTTTTTACTCAACTGTTTTAAGACTCAAGGTCGCATCTGGCTTTGGGGGGCGATAAAAGCATTCCTGGAGGTGCCGTGCCTGCACTCACAGGCACCAAGACGAAAGGGAGTCACCCCTCCTGACCTCCTCAGCAATAGATAGTCAAGCCTTTGTACTGATCTGATGTGTGCCATATATGGTCCTTCCCCGGAGCTCGAGGGCCAACTGATATTTTTCCTTTTACAGTGATTGTATGTGTTGAACCGAAAAGTATATAACCTCATGTTTGAATACGAGCCAACAGTCTTCTCGGCGCACCTGATGGGTGAGGTTCGGAGAGGCTCCTCTATAGAGTATTTTGTCTAATAAATGATTGAACCTTCTTCACTGCTAACTGACTGATTATTTGGTAATGGTATTGGGACTATTGGTAGGTATAGTCCTTTAGTTTATTTTATTGGTACATCAAAAACTTAACAATTTAATTATTTATATGTTCTTTCAAAACATGTGGTTTTGTTTGTTTGACAGATTGACGTGTTGTGTTCATAGGAGCCTTCATGCTTTGAAACCATGGCACTTACACATTGCATTCTGTGCTTTGCATGATTGGGCCCTGAATTTATTTCGCATGTGACTTGGTGAGTGAAAGTGTAATTTCTGTGACAGTTACATGCACTATCTGTCTGCACACTGGATGTGACATTTGGATCTATACAGAGTTGGCTACCATGTGAGGGATGGGGTGGTTATATGGCTCCATGCATTTTGAGAAGGATGACAGGGTGCATGCACTGTCTACCTACCTGTTAGGTAGCACCGAAGAGGGAAATAGCTGCCACATGGTTCTGGGTGGGGGGAGTGTTCCATCCTGCTCAGGGGTGATAAAAGTGAGACTGAGAAGGCTGCCTACCTGTAAGGTGAAGGAGAGCAATGAAATGGCTGCGACATGGTTCTGGGCAAGAGGAGTGTTACATCCTGCTCAAGGGTGGACAAGAGTGCTTAATGAGTGTAGTAGTGCTGGCTACCTATCCACAAACCCCCTCTCGGTTTTGATGACAACCTACCTGTAAGGTGGAAGAGAGTAATGAAATGGCTGCTGCATGATTCTGGGTGGGGGAAGTGTTCCATCCTGCTCAGTGGTGATGCAAGTGAGCATGAGAAGGCTACCTACCTGTAAGGTGAAGGAGATCAATGAAATGTCTGCCACATGGTTTTAGGTGGGGGAAGTGTTACATCCTGCTCAGGGGTGAGACAAGAGTGCCTGATGGGAATTGTAGTGCTGGCTACCTATCCACAAACCTCCTCCCTGTTGAGATGGCTACCTACCTGTAAGGTGGAGAACAGCAATGAAATGGCTGCCACATGGTTATGGGTGGGGGAAGTATTCCATCTTGCTCAGGAGTGATGCAAGTGAGCATGAGAAGGTTACCTACATGTAAGGTGAAAGAGAGAAATGAAATGGCTGGCACATGGTTCTGAAGGGGGGGAGTGTTACATCCTGCTCAGCTGTAGGAGAAGGGTGCCTGGTGGGAGTTATAGTACTGGCTGCCTGTAGACACCCCCCTCCCTGTTAAGAAGGCTAACTCCCTGTGAAGTGGAGTAGAGGAAGGGAATAGGTTACACATGGCTCTTGGGTGGGGGTAGTGTTCCATCATGCTCAGCTGTGGGACAAGGGTGCCTGGTGGGATTTTCTGGTTTTCCGGATGTGGCGGACAGATTTTTGAGGAATCCGACCACCGAGGTCGGATTTTGCAATTATTGCATCGTAATGTGACTGCCGGTTTTGCCGCAGAACATGCAGGCTTTTTTTTCCGCAACCACGGCGGTTGGAGGGCTTTTCCGTCCTCCATCGTAATGACCACCTAAGTCTTTGAAAGAAATATGGATCCTTTCTGTTTCTCATCCAGATAAGCTTGGTGTGCAAATTTAAATGAGTTTATACCCCTTTAAGAATATCTTTGAATCAGCACTTTACAAATTGAGTTTGTTTCAACAGCACAACCTGATTTCTAAGAATCACTTCCAAAACCTATAGCAAGCAATCTCCAAGGTTTTATAAGTTTTGACAACAAGATACTGACTGCGGCAACAGTTTATTTCGATTACTCAGCAAGAATGCTCTAGGCCAAGAAAAAATCATTCTTAATGTCAAAATGGCAGCTGTCAATTACAAACATCATGGGAATTCTATGATTTCATGAGAAATATTGAGGATAGTTCGCAAACAGTACTAAAAAAATTATGAAAAATAAATCATTAAATACTTTATTTTTTAATAATTATTTTGTTTTTATGTAAATATCAACTATTATATTTTAAAACGTGTTTTTAAAATAAACAATAATTTACATTAATTTAAAAATAACTTTTAATTAACTTTAAGTAATAATTGAAATAAAAATGCTAGTGAGAGCGGGATTATATATTTTTGTTTTTATCTATATATATTATAAAACAAATAATTCACGTAATTATTTAATAAATATTTATTTTGAAGGCTTATGGTTCTGTAACATTTTATTTTATTAGTCTGAGGTGAAGAATTATTATCTTAAATTATTTTACATTTATATTTTATAATCAAATATTTAAACATTTTGTAAATGAATAAACTTTATAATTTTCCTTATACTTTTCCACAGGGAAACCTCTCCCACAGACACTTTGCCACCGGGTGACCTCTCCCACGGTGGCTGAGCTCTCCACCTATGTGTGAAAAGCTACAAAAATGTAGAATTACACCTAGAATTAGCAGTACATTTACAAGTCCAAATGTAAATTTGTGAATAGCTCCCTACGTTTCCTGGATTATACTTAGGCATACCGTGTAGTGCATCATTCGAAGATGGTAAACCAATGGTGCCAAAATGAGCACTGCCAGCCTCTATTTTCTCTGTATGCACACACAGGGGCAGATTTACAAGCCCCTTGCGCAACTTGTAAATAAGCCCCACAGCCTCCTATTTTGGAGTACTGCGCTCATCACCTGCTGAGCATAAAAGTTCAGTGCGGCTCACAGATCATGACATCTCCAAAAGTTCTCTCTCTTTTTATTCCTACTATTGGATTGCATAATCTGTTACATAAAATATAAGCTCCGTAAAGCCGATGTTTTTGTCTCTCTTTTCTGTCATTTTCCTTGTGATGAAGACCCACCGTACAGCCATTGTTTTTGTCTCTCTTTTCTGTTATTTTCCTTGTGATAACAAACAACTATTTAGTTTTATATATTGTTTCATTGTGTTTATTGATGTATTTAATGTAGTTTGTTAGTCCGTATCCCTTTGTGCTTGTGATTTCAAATATTGTGTTCATCATGTTTTATTTTTACTGTTTGTCATATACATGTTCAGAAATGTTTTTAAAAAGACAAGAATAAAAACATGAAATGTTAAATTATTTAGGTATTGACACTAAGTTTACTATATCATGTATGTCCTTGACATGAGTCGTTGAGTGTTTTCTGACCTTTTGATTGCATAGGGATTTAACCTTAGAAGCATATAAAATATACGCCACATGAAATATTGTCAAACTTCGCATCCTGTCCAGCACCTAGAAGCAGCTGGGCCTTTGGAGCTGCGTTATACAAGTCCATCATTCATGAATCCATTCGTAACACAAATAGCAGTTTGTGATCGTCATATTAAAGTAGGTTATTTTTCTCACATGTTATTGTAAATAGAGCAAAAGTCTCAGACATGGATATCTAATGTAAAGTATTTTCACCACACATAGCCTTAGACTACAACGTATATCGCAAACAGCTTGTTTACTTATATTGATTAGAAACTAAAGACATTATAGGCCTACATTTTACTATCATACCTTTTAGACAAGTGCTTACACACACACACACACGCACACACACACACACATCTGCACTTACCTTCTTAGGAACATTTAGCCTTTCCCTATATCCAGAACAACATGCCAGAGCTACATACAGCTTTCACTCAAAACAATAACCATCTCATTCTTAGAATAACCCAAAGTCCTTCTACTAAATAACCCTGTTAAATTTCTACAGAGTTTCCTTGTGCAGAAAGGCAAACACTCTGAATTAAATATTTGCACCAAAATCGTAACTTATGCCCCTCAAACCTTACAGATATTTCTCACCCCAACATATTACACAAACCAGCTCCAACACCTACGTCACCGACTATACTAGACTCAAAATACACTTGAACCTCCTTCGCTATGCACTGCCACCCACGTCACAACCAACATTCACACCTAAACTGAATACTTGATCAATGCAAGAATTATGTGCAACAACATACACATTATCAACAACCTAATGAATGACTGAAAACCAGGCTTACTCATCGGTACTGAAACATAACTAGGAGATGATGAGGCACACGCTCCTCTTGAGGCAATCCCACAGGATACCAAATCCACACACAAAATCAGCAACTTTAAACCAAAGAGTACTAGTGAGGATCTTCAAAGTATCAATCATGGCTACCAAAACAGAAGACTTACAGCTACAAATGAATTAATGAAACTTTACTTGGTATTGTTAGAATTGAAACGTAAAATTGCCATATTACTCGTATTTTACCCAATATTATGTTAGCATTATATAGCTAAATCATATATGCATACTGTATGTATACGCAATTAGTAAATGCAGATGTTGCGTTTGTTAGGTTGACAACTGTGCCACCATTTTATTTCTCGAAGACGCCATTTTGTATTATAATCAAAACTGTTACTTGCTCATTTACGAGAAATGGTCCTTGGTAAGTTTCGATTCTCCAATGCTGAATCTTGCTCATTAACGCATGCCTTTTTTGTTACATAGAGGCCTTCTCCCACCAGTCTAGAGAGAAGGATAGGCCACACAACCTTGGATAGTAGATAATATGTATTAGGCTGCGGAATGGAAACCTCTGTTCTGTACCCCCACTGTATTACGACATCTACCAGTGTTTTTCCTTTGTAGGTGGGTCTTTGTGGACTACGCAACATACATAATGTAACTTTATGCTTGTTAGAATCAGTCCCTCGTCAGCCATCATAGGAGGCTAGTCAGATTGGACTCCACTGCAGTGTACTTTGTGAATAAACTAGTTTGCTTGTATTCTCTACTGCGTCATTAAGTCTTCATCAGTGGAAGGCTAGAGGAGGTCAAGAGTGACCCGGGTGGCCCTAATTGGGCCACTTACTTCAGTATACTTTCATGTGTGCTACCTTAATGATGTACTCCAGTGCCAGGAATGTCCAACCAGAAGGAGAGATTACCATGGAAGTGAACAGGCATACACCCATGTCTTAATGCCTTTCCTGAAGGGAACGTGTGAGAAGTTGCAGCAAATTCTAGGGGAAGAGACAGCTTGGGGCCAGATGATGGAAAGCACAGCCACCGAGGCATGTTTGATGAAGCTTAGGCGCAACAAACAAAGGGACAATCTGGGAACATAGCTTTCAAGCAAGAACATAGCTTCTAAAAAGCTTTCTAATGAAAAGCCAGAGCTATGTAATGCTTTGAAAGTGTGGGGGAGGAGTGTGAATTATAATCATTTGTGTATTTGCAGTTAGTGCAGCTCCTTGTGGTGAGGTGAGGTGAGATGTGTGAGTGGCGTAGCAGGTTGAGAATGAGTCTGGTGGTTGTGTTCTGAATGGTCTGCAGACTCCTGGTAAGATGTTTGTTGATCCTCACATAGAGTGTTGTTGAACCTGGCCACTTTCGCAAAGTCTCTCCCAGAGTTTTGCTTTCTGTTGGCAACAACATTTTGGTTGGCTTTAGGACTTTTTCCCTGCTAACAAGGGGTCAAGTGCTTGTGCTCTCTCTTCTCAAAAACTTCGTACAATTGGCATCTATCTGATTGGTGCCTTGCATTTACTTGTAAGTCCCTTGTAAATGATCCTATGTGTACCCAGGAGCTGTAAATTAAATGCTACCAGTGGGCCTTCAGGACTCATTGTGCCAACCACTAAAGGAGCCTTTCTTTAAAAACATGTCTCAGGCCTACCACTGCAACCTGTAGTGCAGCTTTGAACTGCCAATTCAACCTGGCAACATAAACTTTTTGCCAGGCCAAAACATTGACAGGCCTAAACCTTCCTTTTAAGTACATATATATCACCCCTATGGTAGCCCCTAGAGACATGTAGGGCAGGACGCATTGTATTTAAAAAGTAAGACGTGGGCTTAGGTCTTACATGTTCCTTTTTCACTACTGTAAGGCCTATCTCTCCCATTGTATAACATTGAGTTGCCTTATTGCATGTAATAAGTGTTAACTTTTGATGGGGAACAGGTAGAAATTTTATGTTTGGACTCGAATTGTAATTTAAAATCATCTTTAAAGAAGAAACTTCAAACACAGACTGATTAGACAACACCCAGAAAGACTAGTCGCGGATATATAAAACTGCTCCTCCAAAGGTCAACTGAAAATGGATCTCATTTTCCATACGGAAAGACCAGAAAACTGGAATTCCATTCTCAGATCACAACTCCACATATTCAAAACAACTAACACTCCCTACAGCTGCATACTGACGATCTCAATCCCCAACTGCCCTATGCATAGGAGCAACACCTCTGTGACCATCTACTCCAACGGCACAGTCTTGATTCAAGCCAACAATGACAACCTAGATGCATTCAACTCCTTCTTCCCATTGCTACAAAACGCCCCCTCTCACGCACATCTCCCCCGCCCGACCTACTCCCTATCCCTTGACAGACTGACCCACCAGAAGATGCCACATACTAATCTCCTGCCCTTTGCCAACCTGCCAACCTTTCCCCCCGGACAACAACCTCCCCTCCATCCTCCCCGCACAAAACACGCACAACACATTCCTCTTTTCCAATACAAACGGAGGAACAAGAGCTGTAATGTCCATGAGTGAAGCGTTAGATCTCGCCTCCTCGTATGACACTGCCTCTATTGTCACCCCAAAATCCATGATCCAGGTTATCACTGGATTCAGAAGAGACTGTTCTCCTCAGAGATCCCTAAGACCCCCGCCTTCCTCACTAACATTCCCAGGGCCCCCCTAATGAAGAAACACAAAAACGCGGCGACCTCCACCAACTGCATGCTCATAAACTGCAGATCAGCCACCAAACATGCAACAGAGCTGGCAGAAACCATCCTCACCCATGACATACACATCATGTTCATCACCAAAACATGGCTAAATGAGTTCTGTTCCCCAATCATGGACATGCTTGTGCCCCCAGGCTTTGCAATCATCAACAAAGACTGAAAAAACCAACAAGGAGGGGTATAGCAACCATATACAAGAACAACATCTCGGTGATGGAAACTGACACCTTCAATTACAGCACTTTTATATGCCTAACCGCCACCATTAAGACGAGTGACAACAAATCATTATTCTGTCATCTCTTCTACCATCCGCCAGGCAACACCACCGCATTCGGTGAATACCTGTCCGATCTGATTACTCACTGCTCACTCCGAGACTCATACAACTTAATTCTAGGTGACCTCAACCTACACAGGAATGAAGAAAACAACTCGCTAATCCAAACCTTGAACAATCTCCTACACAACAACAACCTTACCCAACACTGCTCAGAGGAAACCCATGACAGATGATCTATACTGGATGCCATTATTGCCCAATGCGACACAGTCGTTATAGGCCACATCCTGCCCGTTGACTGGTCTGACCATCACATCATCCTATTTCACATCAACCGAACAATCCTATGCCAACCCCCTATGCAGGACCCCCCAAATGGGCAAGAAATCTAACTCAGATTCCCCTGGCTGACCTGGAGGAAAGGGTAAGGTCTCTCCACAACAGAACTCACCTCTCACTACAACACAACTATGACTTCCATTCTGGGCCAACTTGCCCCCTTGAAACTAAAAAACGTCATGAACACTCCCTCTAGATCCTGGTTAATCACAGACATAAACTCCAAAAGAAGACAACTAAGAGCTACAGAAAGACTCTGGGGGAAAAATCCGTCCACAATCCTCCACGATCAACTCAAATCAGTATGCAGGAAGGACAAAAAGCACATCAAGAATGAAAAAACTTCCTTTTTTTGCAATGCTCTAGACAACGCAAAAAACAGGCCCAAAGAACTCTTCAAGCTCATTAGGCAACAAACTTCCAAGCCCCCTTCATCCTCAGTTTTGTCCTCCAAAGACCTGTGCGACAACTTCTTCAATGACAACACCAAGATTGAGCTCTCCCTGGATGACAACCACAGTCCCCCCCACAGGAGCCCGTCCCCAAGGACAGAAGATGTAGTACCCAAGCACCCCCCAAAACTCTGGAAATCCTTCAATCCCATCCCTGAAGCAGAGATAGTCAAACTGATCTCCACCTCCAGACCCTCATCACACATCCTGGATCCTATACCTGCCCAACTGGCCAAAAAGCTCAAACTTTTCTTTTTTTTTTAAATAGCGCTGGCCAGACCCGGAGGTATTGGAGCGCTTTACAACCTTATTATCATGTTTTAATCGTGTCCAAAGTAAAACAATGTAAACACAATAGTAAACACTTTGAATCGTGAACAAGTCTGGTTCAGGGATGGGGCACAAAGATTAATCCAGAGGTAGAGAAATCGTAAACAAATTGCTTCGTGCTGAGTCCTGTTCTGTGAGGGGGAACAGGCATGAGTCAAGTGGTAGGTGGTGTAAAAGTCTTCATCTCGACGTGATTATTTTCTCCAATTGGCAAGATACTGCGTTGGGCGGCAGCTATCCCTTCGGAGAGGCTCGGTTGAGGTAGAGGTCTTTTAGCTGGCTTTTAAATATTTTGAAGGAGGGGTGGGTCCTGATATAGACTGGGATGGCGTTCCAGATTTTGGGTGCATTCCCTGAGAAGGCGCGTGATAAAGTTTTTTGTTTTTGAGATTTCGGAGGGATGAGAAGTAGAGTGTTAGTGCTCCTGAGATTCCTTCTCCGACCAGCCTTGTTGAGTTTGGAGGCCAGGTAGGCAGGTTTGCCCGTGTGCAGAGCTTTGTGAGTGAGACAGGCAGTTCTGCAGCTTGCTCGCATTTCGATTGGGAGCCATTTTAGCTCCCTGAGAGCAGGGGAGATGTGTTCGTATTTCTTTACTCCCGTGACCATTCTGGCTGCTGCATTGAGAGTTGTTCTGAGGGGAGCTAAGTGGGATTTAGTGCTCAAGCTTACAGATTGCAGCACACTGATACTTTGACATTAGGACTTTTACCTCCTCCACCTCCCGACCCCTCCCTCTATCCCCCCTCCCTAAAGGAGGTTAGGCTCGAGTCAACGTGCACAATACTAGAATACTATGTTACTTCCTTGCCTTGACGTTGTACAGCGCGCTGAGACTTCCAAAGCGCCATGAGCCAATATGTATACTACTGCTATATTGTGTGATTTCCTTGTTACGAATGTTGTAAAGCGCTCCGATACCCTCGGGTCTGGCCAGCACTATATAAAACTCCTTAATAAATAAATAAAAGTCGAATTTTAAGTCACAATTCTGAAAATGTCACTTTGAGAAAGTTGATATTTTTTTGCCCTAATCAGTTAGTGCCTACTGTCAGTGTCACATGACTGTAAATGGCTTTGCTGGTGTGGTTTGTATCTCCTGTGATACAAAGTGGACTGGTGTAGGCAGGATTTGTCATCCTGCCAGGATGGTTGGGGGCTGATTTGTTCCCTGCCCCACTTACATTTCTAAGGCCATTGCCTCCTGCATACACAAAGGGACCTGACACTAGTCTTTTGTCACCCCAGACTTGTTGGACCCTTGACAGGAGAAGGGAAGACCTTTCCAGAGCCAGATGGGAGGTTACAATAAGGAGGCCCCACCTACTTCAAAGTCTGGACCCAGATATAAATATAGGACCTCCAGAACCATTTATCAGCACCATCCTGGACCTGTGGAAGACTTAAGAATGACTGCCTTGGACCCCAGAGTCCTGCCCTGCTGCTACCAGAGGTCTGCCCTGCTGCTTGAGGCCTGCCTTGCTCCTTGAATATTGGACTACCAAAGTGGCTCTAAGGGCTAGTTGACTGGCCTACAGTGTGAGCCACAAGGACATAACAAGCTCCTGAGACCTTTGCTGGACTAAGCCCTTAACCCACCAAGTGGTGCCCCCTGGTCCTGGACAGTTGATTGTGGTGTTAAAGATACTGCTCCTACCTAATGCTAAAAGTTGGATCAAAGAAAACATTTCACCATAAATTGGCTTGAGTAGCGACAGAAGACCGGAACCTACCTGCTCGCATATCTGCCCAAGGAGCATCTCCTGTTGGCCTGACTCCATGGTAGCTCCGGCTACATTCTTCTCTCTATCAGCAAATCCTTCTCAGGCGGACCTCCCAGCGAAGGTATCTGGCCGTGTGTTGCCCTTGTCAGCTACAGTCTGCAGCTTCACCCCACTGGAGATTTAAAACTTCTTCATCATCACTCCGTTTAGCGGCTCCCTGATGCCGATGCCTCCTCGGATACCACTGGCTGCCTTGTTCCACTGAACTTTAGCATCTTAGGAACTTTTCTTAAAATTTCTTCTAAGTCCACAGGCAAGCGGCGACAGGGCCCATTTATCTTATGTAGCCAACCTGCTTTCCATCGCAGTCTGCCTTAACTTTTGACTTTGCCCTGGCCTTGTGAGCCCAAATACCCACTGTTGGTGCTTTGATCTTTTAGGTGCTATTTTGCTCGAAAAACTAAAAATTTTCTACTGATTGGATCTCATTTGTTTTTTGTGCTATTTTTCTAAATTAGTTTGTAATTTTTCTTGTGTTATGTTTTTACTTTAATACTAGTTATGTGCTGCTTAATACTTTACACATTACCTCTAAGTTAAGCCTGGCTGCATTGGTGCCAATCTACAAGAGGGTTAAGCACAGGTAAATTTAGTGACTTTTGTGGCTCACCCTAACAGGGATTGTGGTTTTTCCTTGAGCAGGGTTATCACTCCCCTCAATCAATAATCCAATTTCATACAATGGTAGTCTAGCTTGCTTGTGATAAGGGCTTGGGTGACAGTTTTCTGGGTGTTGGGTGTGATCCATTTCAATATCTTCCTTAGCGTTTTCAGGGTATGGAAGCATGAGGAAGTGACAGCATTGACAGCATTAACTTGGGCGGTCAAGTTTGGAGTTGATGATGATCCCATGGTTCTTGGCTTGAGTTGCAGGACTAAATTTTGATCCTAGTTCCGGCGACCATCAGGTGGAGTCTCACAGTGAGGAGCTGTTCCTGTAGATCACAACTTTGATCTTGTCAATGTTCAGCTTCAGAAAGTAGGACTTCATCCAGTCAGCGGTTTTGGTCTCGCATGTTGTGAATTTATTCTGGGTGATGGGCGCTTTGTCTGTGAGGGATAAGATGAGTTGGTTCTCATTGACATAGGAGAGAACATGAGAGGGAATGATGCTGGCTAGAGGGATCATGTAAGAATTGCAGAGGGTCAGGCTCAGGAAGAATCCTTGCTAAGCTCTTCAGATGAGGTTGCATACCTTTGACTTGAAGGGTGTCAGGCTGACTGCCTAGGTCCTACCGGTGAGGAAGCGGAAATCCAGTAAAGTGCAGGCCGTGTATTCCAATGTCATGCAGGTTTTAGATTAGGATGGGTTGGGAGACAATGTCAAATGCCACAGAGAGGTCCAGAAAAATTAGGGCCACTGTGTCTCCTCTGTTCAGGATCATGCAGTTGTCATCTGTGGGGACGATGATGTTTTTAGTCAGTGCTTAATTTGAGCCGGTGGTTTATGGTGTTCAGCACCAGCGCTTAATTGGTTTCCGGTGCTTGGCAACACCACACATATGGCACTCTGCCACATAGTGGCACTGCTCAGCCAATTTAGAGATGAGCAGAAGAACGATTGTTTATTAATTCAATATACAGAAAAAACTACTAATACCTGCCTCTCGGCCATTCGTTTAGCTTTGGGGACCCGAAATAATTAGAATTGTGGCACTTGCAGGCGAGAGAGAGAGGGTTAGTAGTTGTTTTGGTACTGCCATTGGCAGCAATGATAGGGGCAATTAGCGGTGCAAGCTGCAGTGGCCTCCTGGTCAGGGCCCTGGCACTTATTATTTTACAAATTAAGCACTGGTTTTAGTGCTGTGGTTGGGTCTGAAACCGGACTGGGTGGTATGGAGGGTTTGGCATTTACTGAGCTATGCGATGAAGTGTTTGTTGATGGTTTTCTCTAGTACCTTAGCGGCCATGAAAGCAAGGAGATCAGATGTAGTTGGCAAGCATAAAGAGGTCCACTGAGGGTTTCTTCAGCAAAGGATGGCATTTACAGACATCCAGAAAGGTCGCCGTAGAGATGGAGCTGTTCAGGCCTGGTTTGAGCATAGCACTGATTGGTAGAAGTCCTCTGGAGTAGGTGTAGTGGGGCAAGGTTCTGACTGAGCCCCAGAGTGTATGGACTTTATTGTGGAGGCGTTTCATCCTGGGTAATGTCTGGCCATGAAGTTGGATCTTACTGTCATTGATGCAGTTTACCATGGTGGTACATTTGGTGGTCTGTATTAGTTGGTGGAAACGTCTCAGGACAGATTTGAATGTGCTCCCATCTTTGTTGTTTTTACTCATTCTCCATTTGCACTACAGATGTTTGCAGTGGTGCTTCAACAGCCTGAATTCCTCCGAGTGCCAGCTGTATCTAATGTTGTTGTTTTTCTTGAGGAAGCCAAGGGTGTCAGAGCAGTAGGTGTTCCAATTGCTTATATTTGTGATAGCTTCATGGAGGTTGTTGCTGTGTTTGGGTCAGTGGGTGTTAAGAGCAGTGGTCCAGTCCTTGACCAGTATGTAAGTTCTACTTGTGGCGAGCTGTTTTGGCAGTAATTTGCATTTATTGGAAGTGAACAGGAATACTGAACTTGACATGGGCTTGGTCCGTCAAGGTGACCAGTGTGGACTGTTGGACTCGGACAATGTCAAAGGAGATGAAGAAGGAGTTCAGGAGGTGCCCGGAGGCGTGGGTAGGTAATTGAACTTGTTGAATGAGGTGAAAGATTAGGTCTCTAAGGAGGATATACTTGTCTGGGTAAAGGATGAGTAGTACAACGCAGTCCACAATGGAGTTGGATAAGTTGGCACATGGACCCTGTGTTCTGTAAATGAGAATCCCCACGAAGGTGAAGTTGGCGGTGGTGTGCAGCCTGAATGACAGGTGTTCGATGCATGTGAATGACATGTCTGCGGGGATGGTGCAACTGATGCCATTATTGTGGAGTATTGTGATTCCACCACCAGGTTTGTGCAGTCTGTCATGTCTGGTGATCTTGTAGCTGGTGTGTGTGGGGGCTAACTGTTGCGATGTCTGGTGCAGCTGTTGGGTTAAGGCTGGTGTCTGTTAAGAACAGCAGGTCTGGGGCGTGGTCATGCAACAGGAGCACTGTTGTGGGTAATATTGCATAGACAGTTGCACCGACCAATCATGCAAAAAAGTGGTATTTTAACAGAGGTCTCAGTGTTCATTTTGGTTCAGAATTGATGGTGATATGCGAAATGTGGCAGCTGGGGTTCAGAAGAAAGTTGAAAGGCATTGTGTCTGCTCTACATCTGGACGATAAAGGTTCTCTCATGGCATCCTAAACGCTTGTTCCTGTCTTTGGTTTCTGGCTTTACTCCTATTATAGCTATGCACCCACTACTAATTATCCCCCTTCTTCTCCCGCCTTGAAAAACGCTCTGTGATGGCATATCTCCATGAACTTTAGACCAAGACATAAATATATAAAGACAAGCACAGAAATATGTTAAAAACAAAAAGAGGGCTCTAGAAGCACAGATGTGTCCGGCATCCCTGTCTGATATATTCACACAGTCATATGCAGCTACACCGAACTGTCAGTACAGAAGCAGCGCGAAACTCAAGTCAGGCTCAGCGCCAAGGGAGACAACCATTACAACTCAGGCATTACAACGCAACGCTGAATGCAGCACCCACCGCAATGGTAAAATGCCATGTTGTGCATTTCCATGCACAACATGGCAGGCACCGCGCGGTGCCTGCCACCTTGTGCATGGACATGTAGGGCAGTACCATAGGTACCCGCCAAGTGAACCCCCCTCACCCCCCACCATCCTGGGGCCCGCAACGGGCCCCAAAGCATGTCCCGGCCAGCCTTTCCATGGCGGCATCGTAACATCATAATATGGATGGCGGTGCCTGCTAGGCACTGCCCCCATATATGAGCCCCAGCTCTGCCAGGCAGGCAATCGTTATACGGAACAGGTGCAGATGGACTTTCCGTCTGCCGCGATACACACCGCCATCGTAATATGGCGGTGGGCAATTCACGTTACAATGGCGAGACGGTCGGAGGTGGCGATCGTTACGCCATTGTAATCACCCCTTGAGTTTAATTAAATATATTATATTAATTGATCTAGAAAATCATATTATACATTTTGATCAATTAATAGTTTAAAAAAAATAATAATATTTAGGGATATTATGGAATTTAATTGTATATGTGGAAGAAATTAAGAATAAAATTAAGAATAAAATTAGTAATTAAATAGTTGTACAGGTATTGGAATATTATACAGATAATACAAAAGTTAAAATAATTTTTAAAAAGAGACATTATTGTGTAAATAATTGAAAAATAATGTAAACTGTATATAATAATTTAATTTAATATAACATGAAGAGAGAAATACAAGAGATGTAATTAATTAATAAAATGTTTTAATAACATTTTTAATAATGCTACATCTTTCAAATAAATTAAAAAAAAATATTTTTAAGAAAGAGTCGTTTTTTATATAATTTACAAAACAAAAATAAAGTTGCATTTTTTTATGTACATTAACAAAAAATTAAACATTTTTTGAAAATTTTCCGAAGCTTTTCTGTTGAAGTCAATGGGAGAAAATGTCCTTTTTTCATTTTTACAGAAAGAGATGACAATGCCGCGTAAACGTAACTTTTGTCATTACGAGGATTGTCGCGCTACCGATCAAATGCAAGGGAGAGCTCCATCAAGGTAAGACAAATTAAAATTATTAAAATACATCGATGAGTGGTAAAGTTTATTGTAAGAAGAGAGGAGGGAGGTAGATAGATAGATGTAGTAAATGTGTTTTTGGTACTTTTGTTAAGTGTTAACCAACTATTTCACTCGATAACACGTCGGGTCTCATTCTTTCATAACAATTTTTGTTTAATAAAGTTATAAAACATTGTTACATGAAAAACTTTAATAAAAAAAGTGTTTCGAAAGGTATCTTTATTTCTTTTTACGATTTAAAAAAAGAAAAAAAAAGGGTTTTAAGTCGTCGCAGTTAGAGGTATTTTCAATATGAATGAAGAAAAAGATATTTTTTGGGGGGAAATAGAAGATCGGATTTTTTTACATCCATTGATGTTTGTTTTTTTGACTTTGGAAGTGCAACTTACATTTTTTCAAGATGGATTTTCAGCAGAACTTGGAATCGAATTGGAATTGTTTTCAAAATAGATTGGATTACATCGTTGGATTTTGCTGCTTTTTTTGCAGAAAATCAACACTTTTTTCAGGATTTTTTTGTGTGCGTTTTTTTTAGGTATGCACAGATTTAAAAAAAAAAAGAAATGTGCAGATTTAAAAAGATTAAGGGGCCTATTAGGATGGCGGGCGGAAAACCACCCCGACCGCCATGGATCTGGAAATCAACCGCCCGCCGGCACCGTGGAAAATCTTGAGTCCAAATTAGGAACAACCGCCAAAAAAACACTGACCGCGGCGGAGCGAAGCCAAGAAAAATCACCCGTAGCGGGCGGAGATGGCCAAAACCCGTCCACGGCGGTCGCATTCGCGGCGGAAATTAAACCGCCGCCAGGACAGTGGATACACCGCACGGAAAATTAGGATAACCCCGATGCCCACGCGGTACGTTCCGCAGTTTCTGACCGCCGCGGTCGCAAACAGTGATGAATGGGAGAGCAAGCGTAAGAGCTGCAGCACAGCCACTGCTGTGGACGCTCCGTGACAAATATGGGGGACGAAAGAAAAAACCCACAACAAGGCCACAAAGTGTACACAGCAAACTAGCCATGCCCCCAAAAACATAGAGCACACCCCAATGACACAACCACATGGCAAATACTAAAATACAAATCCCAGGACAACCCACACAGCTCACCTGACAGAAATAACCCATTTGTACACACCCACATAGCTGAGTATAAAACCAGCCCCTTCCCTGACCACAATCCTTTGCAACATTCCAAGACTGAAGGCCATTAACCCTGACAACAAAGGATAGGCAAAGCAACACCCCAGCACTACTCACACCACACACAGTACAACCACCACTTCCACACCTGCACCTCTGATCCCCTGCACATCACACACCATACACATCACCCCCTATACCACTCACACCCCTGCACCCATAACCCCTTTGCACATCACACACCATGGCAACACATAAAATGACAAAATTCACAGAGAGTGAGTTGAAGGTAATGGTAGATGAGATAGTCAGAGTGGAACCACAACTGTTTGGTAGCCTGGTCCAACAGACACCATTAGCCACAAGAGCTCAAATGTGGGCAAGAATAGTCGATAAGGTCAATGCAGTAGGGACCACCCCGCGCTCAAAAAATGAAATCATGAAGCGGTGGCATGACCTGAAGAGGGTTGTCAAACAGAAGAGGAGCAAGAACCGTGTGCTGGCTGAGAGGAATGGCGGTGGTCCTCCCATCCCACCAAAACCATTCACTGCATGGGAGGAGAAGGTGCTCTCCATACTGCATCCAGAGAGTCTCACAGGAGTAGCCAGGGGTGTGGAGGCTGGTAAGTACAAACAAATGACTACCACACTGCTATGTACTGTCTTGTGCAACTACAAAGCTACACCTCCTAGGCACAAGTACATTCATATACACCACACACTCCCCAACACATGTCTCACAGATCCAACATTCACTCACTCACATCCACCCCAAACGTAGCTAGCAACATCACCATGGGGGCATGTGCACAGGCAGCCAGAACAACAACTCCCACCAGGCCCCCTTGTCCCACTGCTCAGCAAGATGGAGCACTCCACACCACCTAGAAGCATTTGGAAGCCATTGTCCCACTACAAACAAACGAACAGGTAGGTAGCCATCTTGCCATGGAGGCTGTGTGGGAGTTGGATGCCTGCACAACAACTCCCACCATGCCCCCTGTCCCACCCCTGAGCAGGATGTAGCACTCCACACCACCCAGAAGCATTTGGAAGCCATTGTCCCACTACAAACAAACAAACTAACACGTAGGTAGCCATCTTGCCATGGAGGCTGTTTGGGGGTGGGAGGCCTGCAAAACAACTCCCACCATGCCCCCTGTCCCACCCCTGAGCAGGATGTAGCACTCCACACCACCCAGAAGCATTTGGAAGCCATTGTCCCACTACAAACAAACTAACTAACAGGTGGGTAGCCATCTTGCCATGGAGGCTGTTTGCGGGTGGGAGGCCTGCACTACAACTCCCACCATGCACCCTTCTCACCCAGCTCATGAAGATGGAGTACTTCCTCCCACCCAGATGCATGTGGCAGCCATGCTATCACTACAAACAAACTAACAGGTAGGTAGCCATCTTGCCATGGAGGCTGTTTGGGGGTGGGAGGCCTGTGCTACAACTCCCACCATGCACCCTTGTCACCTAGCTCTTCAAGATGGAGCACTCCCTCCCACCCAGATGCATGTGGCAGCCATGCTATCACTACAAACAAACTAACAGGTAGGTAGCCATTTTGCCATGGAGGCTGTGTGGGGGTGGGAGGCCTGCACAACAACTCCCACCATGCCCCCTGTCCCACCCTTGAGCAGGATGTAGCATTCCACACCACCCAGAAGCATTTGGAAACCATTGCCCCACTACAAACAAACTAACATGTAGGTAGCCATCTTGCCATGGAGGCTGTGTCGGGGTGGGAGGCCTGCACAAAAACTCCCACCATGCCCCCTGTCCCACCCCTGAGCAGGATGTACCACCCCACACCACCAGAAACATTTGGAAGCCATTGTCCCACTACAAACAAACTAACAGGTAGGTAGCCATCTTGCCATGGAGGCTGTTTGGGGGTGGGAGGCTTGCACTGCAACTCCCACCATGCACCCTTGTCACCCAGCTCATCAAGATGGAGCACTCCCACCCACCCAGATGCATGTGGCAGCCATGCTATCACTACAAACAAACTAACAGGTAGGTAGCCATCTTAACAGTGACTGGTGTTTCTGGGTGTGAAGACTGTACTACAACTCCCACTATGCACCCTGACCCACACCTGAGCACGATGGAACACCACCCCCACCCAAAAGCATGTTACACACATTGCATTGTTGACCGTCATCTAACAGGTAGGTAGCCATCCTCACAGGGAGGTCGGGGATGAGCCTGCACTACAACTCCCACCAGGCAGCCCTGTCCCAACACAAGCAGGATTAAGCACTCCACACCCAGAAACAGTTCCAAGCCATTGGCTCGCTGCAAACAAACTAACAGGTAGGCAGACATCTTCCCTGGGAGGTCTGTTTGGGGGTGGGATGCCTGAACAACAACTCACCCCAGGCCGACTCGTCTCCCAGACCATCATGATGGAGCCTCCCCTCCTACCCAGATGCATGTGTCAGCCATTGTACCACCACAAACAAACTAACAGGTAGGTAGACATATCATGCTTGCAAGTCACACCCCTGAGCAGGATGCAAGCCTCCACCACACACACACACAGGTGTGTCAAGTCAAAGTCAAATGGGAAAACAGAAGAGGTAAGTAGCCAGTATGTGCACACAGCCATTGTCCGCAAAAAGCATGGTGCCACATGACAACACCAGCCCTCTCATTGCACACATATACGCACAGATCCTATTGCCACTCACAGTGTGCACACAGCTAAGCAAAAGAGACTGTCACAGCAACCAAAGTGTGACACACCAATGCACATGTAGAAGAAATTCTGGGCACAATCATGCACAGCACTGAATTCCATGTGTAAGTGCCATGGGGCCAGAGCAGCAAGGACCAAATGAGAAACAAAAAAGCATGGTTGGTGGTACAAATCCAGATATGCACTTGAAAAGACAAAGATATGCAGGAGATGACAATGGCCACTTCATGGCCAGATGTAACATCTGACAGGGCAGAATAAGCAAAAAAGAGTCCTCACCGAAAGTTTTTCTTGCGCTAGTCCATAGATGTCAACATGCCCCTGTACTCCGAAATTATGCAAGTTGCGCATGGTAGGTATTGACACCTCACACCATGGACAAGTAATGCATGTACCACAGCACCATGTCAGGAGGCACAGTAGTGCACATACAACAAAATGTGATGATTAGTCAACTGTGTGGTGTACAAACAGTGAATGACATACAGCTAACACAAAGCTTTCGAGGTGCATTACAATGACCATCTCCCATCTGACCCACATTTGACCAAGAACTCACTGAAGAGGACAACACCAGTAACCTGCAAAGCCAGTCTCCCCCCCGGTACATGGACTCTCGGATGTTGACTCCCGGGATTCTCTGGACGATGAGCTTGAAGCCGACAAATCTGGTGTGCCAGGGCGCAACAGGTCCCAGGATCCCATCGTCCCCCCACCACATCTGCTGCAATAACAACGTCTGTGCAGACCCCTGCTGTTACGGCCTGTGCGTCCTCCACCACCACCATCACCACCACCACCATCACCATCACCATCACCAGTGCTGCCTGCAACACTCCCCCGTCCTAGAGGATGACCACCACACCGACTGAGGCGGGCAGGGATTGGATGCGGGTGCCTACAGTGGTGAGGCAACAGGTCCGTGGCAGCAGGGTAGGTGGGAGGGGCAGGGTCACTCACAGACAACAAGAGGCTGGGACCCAATCCCTGGACCACATCAACAGAGTCCTTGGGGCATATGAATGGGCCCAGGGACGAACGGGCTGGTCGGACGAAGTGTTCCGCGGGCGCATCCTGCTGATGAGGTCCATCGACACCTGCATGAGACAAATTGTGGAACTCTTGGGCCAGCAAGTGGCGGCACTGTGGGACAGGCCTGCACCACAACCAACACCTCCACCTCCCTCTGGTGGGCCGCAGGATGACAGTTCACCATCCTCCCCTGCGCCCACAGAGAGGGGTCAGTCCTCAGACCCCACTGGTCCTACAGCAGGGCACCCCCCTGCCAAGCGACGAAGGGGCCGTCCTAAGAAAACCCTGGCAGTATATGGAGGGCAAAGCACCTGCCAAATGCCAGTCATGGAGCCAGCCCTGATGGCAACCCTCTTCACCACTGCATTGACTTTTTGGACTATCCTTCCCCACAGTGCCTTGTGAATGGCATCTGTCTGTTAGACTGGGTCTCCACATCAATGTGGTGGCTACTCGATTATGTCATCTACCATAACTGTCAACTCACTGCTCCACGAATCACCTTAATGTAAATGTTCACCCCCTCACATGTCACCATTGTAAATAATAAATCCTTACACACATGTTGTGTCTGCTCCGTCTTTATTCCAGGATGTACTGTCTTCAACATGATTACAATGTACCAGGAGTATGGAATGTATGTAGGCAAGGAGGTTTTGAAGGCACCTAGGAAAACACAACAGAACAACATTCACTAGTCTTGTTGTGGCATCACAGATATCACACAACACCTACCATCAAGATAATCCAATATGCACACATCACAATGGGCAAAAAGTGCCAACATACACATCTCGAAGTGCAAAACTGGCCTGTTCCAGAAACATTGTCAGCCACCACTGAGTCAACAACCGGCTGCAGTCACAAAGCCCACATACACCGTCACAACAACAGCAACATCATCAGACAATGGATCCGTTGTACATTGTCACTCACCTTCAAGTGAAGTATAGGGTGATGAGCTGTTGACGCAGGTCAACACCTTCCTCCTCTCCACTGTCCTCATCACTAGACACAGGTTGGTTTGCAGGCGGGGGCCTTTGCTGCTCATCAGCATCCAGGAGCAGGGGGATCTCCTTACGAATGGCTAGGTTGTGGAGCATGCAGCATGCCACTACAATCTGACACACCTTCCCGTGCGAGTACATCAGTGCACCTTCAGTCTTGTCCAGGCATCGGAATCGTGACTTCAGCAGACCAAAGGTGCGCTCCACCACACGACGTGTCCTCCCATGGGCATCATTGTAGTGGACATCAGCTGGTGTCCTGGGATTGCGCAGTGGGCTCAGCAACCAAGGACGGTTGGGATCTGCAGAGTCACCTATGTGTGACAAACACAGATACACATTGCAATGTTGCTGGGTCAGAGGACAGCATGTCACACGCACAGCACGCTATTTGACTAGGCATACTCACCCACAATCCATGCATGCTCGGGAAGCAGATTAGCCATCAGATGTGGTACAATGCTGTTCCGCAGGATGTAGGAGTCAATGGGCCGAGCCTGGAAATTTGGCACACACGTGCGAGATGATCATGTCTGCCTGGCACACCACCTGCACATTTATGGAGTGGAAATGTTTCCGATTCCGGTAGATGTGCTCACATGCCTGTGGTGGTACAAGCCCAACATGGGTGAAATCAATGGCACCAAGCACATGGGGGATGTGTCCAAGGGGATAAAAATCTCCCTTCACAGCAGCCAATTCCTGCCCCCTGGGGAAATGGATATATGTGTCCTTGTATCTCATCATGGCAGACAGGACATCCCATAGCATCATGCTGAACATTGGTTGCGACATCCCACCTGCGCTGGACACCATGTGCTGGAATGATCCAGTGGCAAAAAAATGCAGGGCTGCCATCACCTTAGACGTGGGGGTGAAAGCTCTTGGATATGTTCTGCGAGGCTGCAGGTGGGGCTCCAACTGAGCACAAAGGGTCTGTAGGGTGGCTCTATCCAGACAGAATTTCCGGATGATCTCCTCATTCTCCATGTTTGCCAGCACTGTAAAGGGACGATGCAGATTTGGTCTCCTCCTAGTTGAGATGAAAGTGGACACATGTCAATGCAATACATCATGAGATGGGCACCCCATCTCACGTTTTGGTGGACACAATGCCAACAATGACTGTCAGCTAACATGTAGGGACTCCTTCAGCTACACTGATCGTACACCTGTCAACTGACACACAGCAAGTACATCCAAATCATACTCGCCATATGAGAATGCACATATGGATATGGCCATGTTCACCATGGGCACGCCTGGGAGTGTATAATCCAGCATTGGTGTAAAAATGCAACACCACTGTCTCACACAAGCTTCTGCACCTGACACACCTTCAGGTGTTAGTCGAACCTGGCACACATAAACAACACAATGACCACAGGCTGAGCGTACATGACAAGTGTGTGCATGGTCAAACATAAGCGAACAGGCACATGCACATATGGACAATCTTCAACTTGAAAAATATCACAGTGATATTCCCTGAACTTTTACACCTTGACATGTGTACTTGGGGAGTCCATAACCACACTGTCCTGTATACAGGAACATCAATATCACAAATGACATGTGAGGGAGTACATGCCGATCTAAGAAATCACATACACAAACATGGCATGTGTGCAAAGCAGTGGGGTACATGGCACATTGGCATTGTGTGCACTGTGACGTGCCATCAAACATGGGGACACTGTGCACTGTGGATGACTGCCAGATGGCCATTGACACAGCATGATGTGTCCATTGGTGCTGTCACAGTCACATGTCACCCAAATCCCGGTCACCCATGTGTCTGTATGGCACCCAACTCACGGTAGCTACCGCCTGGCCCCTGCGGTGTGTCACCGCCAATGCCCAGGACACAATTGCGGTAGTCATTGATATATATACGTATTGCCAAATGGCGGTTGGCAAGCTCCGCCACCCAAATCCCGGTCACCCATGTCACTGTATGGCACCCAACTCGTGGTAGCTACCGCCTGGCTCCTGCGGTGTGTCACCGCTAATGCCCATGACACAATCGCGGTAGTCATTGATATATCTGCATTGCCAAATGGCGGTTGGCATGCTCCACACCCAAATCCCGGTCACCCATGTCACTGTATGGCACCCAACTCGCGGTAGCTACCGCCTGGCCCCTGCGGCGTGTCACTGCCATGGACCATGCCCTTACAGCCAATGTGATCTGCTTTCGCGGTAGCATGATGCAATTTTGAAAATCGCGGTAGGCGTGCTCTGCCACCGTGGAGCCGGTCATTGGATGCAATTGAAAGATGCACCACTGCGGTAGCTACCGCCTGGCCCCTGCGGTGTGTCACTGCCATGGACCATGCCCTTACAGCCAATGTGATCTGCTTTCGCGGTAGCATGATGCAATTTTGAAAATCGCGGTAGGCGTGCTCTGCCACCGTGGAGCCGGTCATTGGATGCAATTAAAAGATGCACCACCGCGGTAGCTACTGCCTGGCCCCTGCGGCGTGTCACTGCCATGGACCATGCCCTTACAGCCAATGTGATCTGCTTTCGCGGTAGCATGATGCAATTTTGAAAATCGCGGTAGGCGTGCTCTGCCACCGTGGAGCCGGTTATTGGATGCAATTGAAAGATGCACCACCGCGGTAGCTACCGCCTGGCCCCTGCGGTGTGTCACTGCCATGGACCATGCCCTTACAGCCAATGGGATCCGCTATCACTGTAGCATGATGCAATTTTGAAAATCACGGTAGGCGTGCTCTGCCACTGCGGAGCCGGTCATTGGATGCATTTGAAAAAAGCTGACCACCAATTGCAGCAGCTTAGGACCACTGAAACGACACAATGGGGCTATACATGTGTGGGAGAGAGCCCCACATTCCCACTGCTCACAGAGCCTGCTGCCTGAGACCCCTCACCTGCTGCTGCCTTCAGGGACTGCTGCCTGAGACCCCTCACCTGCTGCTGCCTCCAGGTACTGCTGCCTGAGACCCCTCACCACCCACTGCCGCCACTGCTGTCTCATGTCCACAGTGATGGCAAGGACTGAGAAGATCCATGTCAGTCCCTTCACAAGTGAGGAGTTGGAGGTCCTGGTGGACGAGGTGCTCACACAGTACCCAAGGCTTTATGGTGCCCCAAATGTCGTGGTAAGTCTTCAACAGTGGGTGTGAGAGTGCAGGGGGAGCACACATGTAGTCGGTCTGATGCAGTATGTGCCTGAGAGTGTGGGGTTGGGTCATGCACTGCCTAACATGCTGTCTCCAGGGATAAGGGGTGTGTAGCCTATTTCAAACGTTTCCCTGCCTGTACATCAAGATTGGAGGGACATGTCTTGTCTTGTCAGCGATACAGTGACGCAGCAAGTTGGTAATGCAGGAGTCAGGACAGTGATTGCTTGTGTGAATGGCTGTGTGGGTCCCTGTTGTCCATCTCAGTGTGAGCCCACCTTGCCTGCACAGTCACCGCCCAATCTGACAAGGACACATCACTGAATGTACAGTGTTACATGTGTGTTTTTTTGCAGGATTCTCCATCAATGAGCCTTATCAGCCCTGTAGATTGCACACGACTGGCCCTATGAGAAGGGTGTGGGTTTGTGAGATCATGTCCCTCAATGTGACATCCATAACACAGTGAGCTATTCACAGGGCAAGGTCATTAAGGCCTGCGCAGTGTTGGACACAATGAGTCTCCCCCAAACACATGTTGACATGTGACGTATGTCTTGCTCTACCTGGAAATGGACAGTAAATGTGGGCAGACTACACATGGCTTTCTTTGCTACCATCCTTCTTGTATGTGAGATGTGCAGGTACTGTGCCCCCCTCTCACTTGCATGCATTTATGTGTGCATCTCACATGCAGATGTACCCTGTGAGATGCATTCCTGTCTATGCAAGACATATCTGTGGAGTTGGGATGAGTCAGTATCATGCTACTGTACTGAGAGATTTTGCTACATAACACTGTGTCACTGATGTTTTCCCACTCATGTCTCCCATGCCTGCAGCTCAAAGTACACCAGTGTAAGGCCGTGTGGAGGGCCATTGCAACCAAGGTGCGGGCCCTGGGTGTGTCAAACCGCCAGCGCATCCACTGCCACAAGAGGTAGGATGACATTTCACGGCTGGAAAAGAGCATTGCGAAGATGACACTTGTGCTGCTCCCTCGCAGTGGCAGGTTGGCACGGCGCAGCATGACACCATTGTTGTGTCGCATCTTGGCCGTGACACACCCTGAGCTGGATGCACGATTGAAGGAGCATCAGCAGCAAATTAGGGGTGAGTATTCTGGGAAGGGTGACTTTGGCTGTGTGTGGCTGCATGTGTACCAAGCCTGTGCCAGCGCTGGGCTATTTGATGTTGGTAGTGTGTTTCAATCGCTTGTGAGTGGCTTTTGTGTTGGGTGCAGCTGTCATGCATTTGACCTACCTGTACTATCTAAGGGAATTCGAGTACTGGGTATTTCAATAGCATTCTGGGTAGTGGGCTTCATGTCTGAGCTATTTGTGTTACTGTTTGAATGAAGCCACATGCAGGAAGTTGTGCTGTGTGGTCATCACATGGCTCAGTTATGCCTGGTTTTCTTGTTTACACGCACTGTTTGAGTAACAAAAGTGTGTTTGCACAATGTTATTGCACAGGTTGGCGTGCAACATGTAGATTTAGTCATCCTCAGTGTTGCTTTGCTTGCATATGTTTGTTCTGTTGCTGCCACTGAACTGACCCTACATCTCAATCTCTCATGCAGCATCTCCCGTGGTCACGGAAGGACAGGGGACGGACACCAGTGGTGGGGAAACAAGCACAACAGCTGCACAGGAGCCCAGTGACACAGATCTGACCAGCGCCTAAGAGGGGACAGGAGTCTTCTGGAAGAATCACAGCCCAAGACGCAAAGTTCTACATCATCTGATGCCAGCGGTGACGCATCCATGTTGGCGGGCACAGGGAACGGGGACTCTGCATCATCTTCCATCACACAGTGAACAGTGCCCACCCTCCCAGCCACTTCCTCTGGTGCTGCCCGTGTTCGCACCAGTGAGAGGGGAAGAGTGTCCTTCACCCCAGGCACCGCTGCCCCTGTCCCCCCTGCTTCCTTCAGTGCTGAGTCTGTGGACCTTTTGCACCAGCTGTGTGTAGATCAGACAGCTCTCCTCAATGCATTCATAGACCACGACAAAAAATTGGCACAGGTGGTTGCTTTCATGGAGGGCATACATTCAGACGTGGGTGGGCTGCACCTGACTGTCCAGTCAATGTCCCCCGCAGTGACGGCAGCCCTTCAACTGGCACAATCTCGTAGTCCAGCTCCAGTCCCTTTGTCCACCCCCATGCCAGTGACCATATCTGATGATAGCGACCACGCTCCACAGACCTCAAGGTCATGATACAGCACACGTAGCACACAGCAGCAGCAGCAGCAGCAGCCCAAGCGGTCCAAGCTGCAGACACCTTCCCCACAGAAAACCAAAGCCACCCCAGAGCACAAAGAGAAAACCCTGTCATGCGACACCAAGGCCCATAAGCGAAGAAGCAGACCTCCGGGTCACATACCTCAGAGCCATCCCCAGCCAAGGACTCTCCTGTCCCAAAAGCATCTCGCAAAGACAAGCAGACAGTTTCTGTGCCCACTGAGAAGGTGGTGCCGGCCAAGGCAGATTCACCCACTACCTCGATTCCCATTCCAAGCCCAGTGAAGCAGGTAAAGGAGGGCACTGTAGGGGGAGCACCTGGTAAACAGGGGATGGAGGGGCAGAGGCAAGGCAAGGCGAAGCATCCCCTGGATCCAGCACATCTCCAGAGGGAGGGCCAGCATCTGCACCTGATGCAGCCTTGGTGTTGCGTGTGTCTGTTGTGCCCACACCACTTCCCATTGATTCAAAGTCAGGCAAGCTATTTAGAATCCCCAAGAAGTGGAAAGGCACCCCTCCACAATCTCCCACCCACACAGTGTCTCACATCCGCATGACTCCACCTCCACATGCCACTACACCACCTGGTCCAAGTAGCCCTCCGGCTTCCCAAGCCACTGATAGCTCTACCTCAGCTGGGCCTCTCTCTCCTCAGTCAAGTGCTCCAACTGTGCACGACACACAGCCAGCTCCCAGTCCGACTGACAGCCAAGTCTGAATGTTGGTCAACCTTACACACCTGTCTCTCCCACAGCGGGGCCTGTGCTGCCCATCGTGACACCGCAGACTGTGTTGCTGACCATGGCAGGGTACAGTCACACACATTCCCTGTGCAGCTTCTCATGGACTCACTCTGCACTTTGTCCTGCCCACTGGCCTTATTGTTCACTGCTGTGTGCCCCCTGCCTGTGCAGCTTCTCATGGACCCACTCTGCATTTGTCCTGCCCACTGGCCTTGTCGTTCAATGCTGTGTGCCCCCTGCTTGTGCAGCTTCTCATGGGCTCACTCTGCACTTTGTCCTGCCCACTGGCCTTGTCGTTCACTGCTGTGTTGGACTATTCCCTGTGCAGCTTCTCATGTTCCTCAGCTGATCCTTGGACTGGCCACTGGCCTTGCTGTCTGCCCCCTGCCTGTGCAGCTTCTCATGTACAGGCTCTGCATTTTGTGCCTTGCTCTTGTCTAATATTCGTGCCTATCTGGGCAATTTGTGAATAAAAACAGGTGCTCCTGTTGTCTGTTGTGTCAGTGTCCTTCCTGAATAAAGTTTTTTCTGTGTGTATATGGTTTACTGTGCCACATGCTCTGTGTGCCACTTCAACATTGCCAATGGCTTGTCTGACTTGTTCAATTTTGTACTGGGGTGATAGGGACTTCAGTTCTTCCTGACTGTGATACTTGTGGGTGCAATGATGTTGTTTTTAGATGGTACGCCGTTGTCATTTTCATTCTTTGTTCATGTTGGATATCTTGTACAAATGTCAGGTTTGGAGGCACTGCAAGCACAGTGTGGAATTCTTTCCATAGGATTGCAGGCAGGCTGGCCAGGGTCATCATGTATGTGTGTTCTTACTTTCTGTGTGCCCAGCAGTGTAGGTGTATAGGCATGTTGTGATGGGCAGTCATCCTTGTCACATGGGTTACTTTCAATATGTGCACTTGGGTGGTGAAGAAGTGAGCAGTGTGAAGGGGTGAGTTTGTCGTGGGTGTTGATGTGTGTGTGCCCATGTAATGTCAACTACACACGTGTCACCCAGGAGTTGGTTTCCTGTTGTTTGGATTGTTCAGGCCTGTGATTGTGATTGTGTGCACATGTGTGAGTTGTATGTTGTGCACTTTGCAGTGTGTTGGTGTGTCCTTGCAGTTCTGGCTGACTCGTACTTGTTGCTTTAGCCAATTGTGAGTATGCAGAGTGTGTGACTGGCAAGTCAGGGTTTTGTTTTGTTAAACAGCCGTGTGTCTTGATAAAAAAAAAAACTTTTTGTACTCACTGTGCATACCTGCTCAACCACACTGACATTGTGGGTGTGATGTTCTCATGCATTGCTGTCACATAGTGCTTTATTGCCTCCAGTGTGGCGTGTGGAGTGTGGTGTCATACCATCCCCTATCTGTGCTTCAGATGCCTTGACATTGTGAGTCGTCTGTCTAACAACACTGGGTCTGCCTCTAATCAACAAGGCCGAGCCGCTAAGCAAAACAACAAAGAAATTGCCTGTGCTGATCCTTATTCTACAAACACCTTCATGAAAATGACAGAAAACGAATTACTGTCACCCTTCTCAGAATTGATATAAAACAATGTATTTTTATTTTTTATCTCTCTTATCAAAATTCATTTTTTCATATAAAAAATAGTTTTCAACAATGAACCACAATAACCAAAGAAAAATTACTCTGGTACAAAAATAAGTGACTTTCGGTAAGTACATAAATAATCGACAACATAGAAAAAACTTACCAAAAAGACACAAGACAACAAGACATATATATGCACTCTAGCAATATTTTCTGTTCCAACGTTTTCAATAAGGTTAAACATTCAAGGGGAACCCAGAAAAAGTTTGAGATTTTTAGACAAAGAAATTACTGCTCTGTGCCAATTAAAGGACGTTATTTTTACAATTAAATACACCAGGCAGAAGATGTCTTAGCATTAAACACACTTGTTTTACAACACAACAAGCAGAAGATCAAACAACAAGCAGAAGGTCGACTTGTTTCGAACCCCATTGGTCGTTAACTGGCGGTTCTCTTCAGGACTATTAACTAATTGGCGAAATCAGCCGATTTCGCGCTTAGGCTTTGAGTCTAAATGCTGGCTTAAAACTACTTTTTCATGTGAGTAGAGCCTATTGGTCTCGATGACAGTTATGAAGGGCAAGATGTGACCTTGTATGAATCGTTTCAAATTGCGAGGTATGGTTGGCCTCATCGCGGAGCCAAATTCCTTTTTACTTGGAGAAGGTTGCCGAAATCTCTTAAACGCGTCCGGACTTGATCTCGGTCGAGCTGGCCAGCTTAACCGAGATCAAGTCCGGACGCGTTTAAGAGATTTCAGCAGCCTTCTTCAAGTAAAAAGGAATTTGGCTCCACAAGCCTTCTCCAAGTAAAAAGGAATTTGGCTCCATGAGCTGGCCAGCTCGACCGAGATCAAGTCCGAACGCGTTTAAGAGATTTCGGCAGCCTTCTCCAAGTAAAAAGGAATTTGGCTCCATGACGAGGCCAACCACACCTGTATGTGTGTGTAGAGGACTGTTTTTCAGGGAGTAAACTGTAAACTAAGGAAACTACTGTGTTATTAATATATGCGTGAATAGTGTATATTTGGGTGAATGGATGGGGCGTGCTTTTAAATGTCCCATCCATCATCCAAATATCACTGTTCTCCAACCTTGCAAGATTATGGGGTGTGCTAAAGATTAGTATTCTTTTTTGAGGGTTTTTGTTGTCATGCAAAAGAAAAGGTTCATTTGTAACAGTTACAGAGAGTTCAGGTGGAATATTTATGTCAGAAAAGGTTTGGGGTGTTACTCTTTGTGGGTTGCTTGCCTGTTTTTTACATTGAACAATGCTTCTCAGATTAGGAATAGTGGGCATACTACTTGCAACATGTTGTGGAATATATTGGGCTACCTTCCTCAAAACTGCACCACAGGGTTCATTTGAGGTGGATGCACTATCTTTAATTTCATTAATTGTTTCTCCAACCTCAATCTCCATTGCAGAGGAAGAGTGGGTATGTTCTGTGGTTCTTAAAACAGTCACCAAGAGTAACTGCTCTGCCTGTGCAATTGGTTGAGTAGTATTGCACACACCTCCAATGACACCTGGGCTCAGTTAGTCTCTCCTTACAATAAACATACCCACTATGTTTGAGCAGACGGTTTCCCTGGCTGGAGGTTATATATTTCGCTTCTTGATTTGAAGTCATTTCCTGTTATGGATTGAAAAAGAAACAAAAAGAAATGTTAGTTTATTTTTGATTTCTTGTTTTATCTGTTTTGAAGAAAAAATATACAGTACAATATCTGCACTTTTTTTACCGTTTAAAGATAATGCTGTTTGAAGTTAGATTTAACGTTTTAAACGTGTTGCATTCCTAATTTTGCTGATATGTTACTTAAAAAAAGCTTTAATGGGATAGAAAAATGGTTACGTTGTTTTATTGTTAAATATTTCTAGGTTCCTACCTTTTGAAAAGATGTTGCTTGATGCTTTCACTTAGGAGGACGCTTTTGTTTATTAGTTGATTCTGAAACGAAAAAGATGTTATGCCTATTATCTGTCTTATGTTATTGAAATGAATATTTCAGGGGAGAGAAATTTGGTTAAATAATTTTATTGTTTAATGTTTTTGGTATCTTACCTTTTTTGGAAGGTTTTTCTTGTGGTTTTTGGCTTCTTGGCCAGGTTGAATTTTATTGTGGGCTGAAATAGTAGAAAAGATATAATTGTTAGGTGTTGCTGATAATTGGAAATATTTTCACCTGAAATTGAATTAAATATTTTTGGTTATGGAAAAACAGGTTAATGTTTTCTTTTTTACAATAGTTTTTATCTTTTCACAGAAATAATACATTTGTCTTTATTTTGCAATATTATTTATGAGAAGAATGACATATTTATTTGCCTTCAAAAGTACTATTCTTTAGGAGAAGAGCATTTTGTTGTCTTTAAATATTTTGTTTTCTGTTGCAAATCTTTATTGACATTTTTTTTCGATGTAAAAATTACCTGGAGATGTTTCTTGTTTTGTTGCTTGCCTTTACCTAAAGTTAAGATGTTAATAGCTTTAAAATCTGGAAGAAAAAAAATATTTACATTGTTTTAAAAATGTAAATGGAATGTAATTCTATTTAGCAAATTTTTTTATGTTACAATATCATTGCTTTTGTGGTTTTTCATGTACATCTTTCAAAATAATTTACATTTTAAAATAATTTTGTGATGGTCTTCTGTTGATTCTTTTCAAAGAAAATATATGGGTATTTTTTTCAAATTTCTTTGTTGATGTAGTTATCTGTTCAGATATAAAAATGTATAATAAATAATTACATTAAAAAACAATGTTGAAAGAGAAAACAACATCCAGCACTTTCCCAGAGGCAACCACATATCGTATTAGGAATAGTTAGTTATTCAGCTCCCATGACTATTCAGCACTTTCCCAGAGGTAAGCTTCTTTTTCAGTAGGAATTGGAAATTTACCCCACCACCATCCAACACTTTCTCAGAGGTAAGCAATTGCTGAGTAAGAGTAGTATTTGTGCCCCCACCAGCATCTGGCACTTTCCCTGAGGCAAGCACACTTCGGAGTAGAAATAGTAATTTTGCCCTACCACTATCCATTACTTTCCCTGAGGCACGCACCCTTTGGGGTAGGAATATTAATTTTGTCCCCACCACTATCCATCACATTCCCTTAGGCAAGCAACTCTTGGAGTAGGAATAGTAATTTTGCCCCTAGTACTATCTTGCATTTTCTTGAGGTATGTTACTTTCTGAGTAGGAGAAGTAAATTTGCCAGCTACACTATTCTGCATTTTACTCGCAGTAAACATTTGTTTGAGTAGTATTATTAGTTTTAAACTATACAACATTATACTCTTTTTTAATGTTAATAAATGTTTGTTTAATTTATTAAAGTTAAATATTTTAATAAATAAAGTTTGCCTTACTTACATAATATATTTTTTATGTGACTGTGTTTTCGATTGTGCTTAAAGCAACTTTAAATTTTTCTCAAAAAAAGCTGTAAAACATTTTAAATGGTTTATGTTATTCGAATTATGCTTGGATTAATTTGTTAATTTATTACATTTATTATATGGTACACTTGGAGCTGTAGATGGCACTGTTTGATGCCGATGTTTTTCAGGCAGGCAAAATACGTGTGGTGTGTTTGGTAGTCAGTTAGCGACTGTTTTTAAAATGGTGGATGGCTGCTTTTATACGCTTCCATGTGGTGTAAGTTAGATGAAAACAAAATATGGTTTGGGTATATTTTTTTGTCGACTTTTTAATGCTGTGTAAAACTGTAATTATTTTTGGGGATTTATAAATGTTCGATATTTTTTTAATATCTGTTATGTCTGCCATTTTGGCGACCTGCGGGTCAAGGTGATTTCATGGAAAGTGTTGTAGGACTTTCATTTTCATGAAGTTTAAAATGGTGGATTGTTTGTTTTGTTTTTGATTAGTTTTGTATTATTTGCGTTTTTATAATGTTTTATACTTTCATTGAATAATGGTCGATATTTTCGTAAATTAAAGTGTGTTAATGTTCATTTTTTTGGGGTGCTCGTCATTTTAAAAATATTTTTGAAATTTTAATATGATGTGTATTTCATTTTAATGTTTGTTTTAAAATTATATCGTAATTTGTTTAGTAATTTTAAAATGTATTTTGTGTGATAAATATATGTTCATGTTATAAATTAAAAATATATTTTATTAGAGGTATTTTTTTTATTGTTCAAGACTAAAAGAAAAATAACAATTTTATTACTCGAGTATTAATTTTAATATTTAGTACTATTTTAAAATACCGCATATTAATACAGAACCCCACCCAAACCACCTTTTTTCTCTGCATCCCGTCCCAGTGGTTAGTTTGACCATTGGTAAATTAAATAAATACACGAGTTTTAATTTTAGCACTCAAGTATTAATTTTAATAATTTGGGCCCAACTCCGATCTCGTTGGGAAAGCCCTACGGCCGATTCGGTCCCGTAGAGCTCTCCGAATAACTCATGTTCCTGGGCTCCGAGCGCCCGAGTATGATGCAGGTATGCGCTGATGGACTCGGGTCGCTCGGAGTCCCATTGACATCTATGGGAGTCTTATGTAAGTTTTGTACATAGACTCCCATACAGAAAAAAGAAATGTCGCGGAAAAGGGCACTCCCTGTCACTGGGAAACCTCAGTGCCCTCCGCACCGTGCATGCATGGGTCGAGGGGACCCTTGCGTCCCCCCTGTGATCAACTCGTAAGGCTACGGGTGAAGGGGGGCCCCCCTGAAGTCTGCTTCCCAAAGCTTTTTCGAGTCGGAGGCTCCAAGTCGATCCTGCTGCTCGACGCGTGCATTGTACTTGGTCGCTTGGAAATCGGACCGATTGTGCTGTACGAGTCAGCCATGTTGTAGTCTTCTGGAGGGCTTTGCTGATGGGTATGAGTCGCTCGCACGTGAGGCGATATTCACATCATATTTGCTCACTCGTACGGCGGGACGAATCGGTCGGAAATCGCATGCACGACTCGGACTCGGACTCGCTCCTGACGGATGCCGTCAGGTCCCCTTCCGAGCAAGATAGTAATTTTAAATATCTGTGTTTTAATACACTACCCCATCCAAAACCCCTATTTTCCCTGCATCCTGTCCCAGGGGTTTATTATACATTTTTTTTTTAAATGCGTTGTCATTGTATGCATTGTACTTGTATGCATTTTAAATGTTTGTGTTGTAATGGATTATTTAATGCATTAACATTATTTTGTGTTGTAATGGTATGCGTTGTAAAAACATGTGATGTAATGGTACTTGCATTGTAAAAGCATGCGTTGTAATGGCTTGCATGGTAACGTCATATATTCAGCCCCAAGAAACCAACCGGTGTACCTGCGCTTTATAAGTAATTTTAACATAACGAAACGTAACACAGGCTCAGACAAACGCAGAACCATGCAGTAATATAGAAACGCGTGTGCACACACATTCTCTTTCTTTCATCTCAAATCTAAAAACTGATGTACTAATTTTAAAAGCCATCACTGTAAGACACATTGTTATATACCATCTATTCAGTCACATACCTATAGCCCAAGCGATGTGGAAACAGCAATGAATAGAAGCAGAGAAGCAAAGACATTTGCACACAAGCATGCATGCAGCAAAACACGCAGACACAAATATGCATTATAACTGAGACACGCATAGACAAAAGCACCCAGATGCAAAGAAACTGAGGTGTCAAGACATGTAGACACTTGCATGCCTAGACACATGGATTTGGGCTGCAAAGTAAACGCCACGTTGCACCTAAAGGCATAGAGAGCAAAAAGACAAAACCTGAGACATACCGACACGTTCACCACACCCAGTCACTAAAACAGGTACACATGGATACCTCTAAACAAACAAAACGGTAAACAAGCACTTGAAGGCAAACACTCACAGTCACACACAAGCACACCAAATTGTGACCAAACTAATTGATAATAACTTTCTGCTCTGTAAATCAAAGCTCTGTGCCACCTCTAGGCTCTGTCTAGCAAATCTATGGGCTTGTCGGATCGCCCACACCAGGCTGCCTGCTGACTACAGCAAAGAATTCAGATACTTCAGAAGATTGTTAGAAAAGCACCTCTTTTATTCGAATCACGTTCTAAAAATATAGTGGTCTTGTGAACAGTCATACTCCTCACAGGCCAGCAATGTGAGGCTTTGCCAAGATGTTTATATTGTTTAGCAGTATATGGTTCAAAATGAAATAGAAATCATGTAGGCCAATGATGTACAACAAGGGTTAAGTATGGCTGCATCCTTCCCACATTTTCAGAATAACCACTTGCAACTAAAGTAATGTCAATTTAGGTTGTACATTTATCTGATGTGATAATCCTGAACATTTGGCATGGTCTTGGCCGTACTTGCTCTCCATGGGGCAACATTGGTTAGGCTGTGCCAGGTTATCAAAATCCACCTCTCTTCCACAGGTGGGTTCTTCTCTGTCACCTGTGCTGCTCTATGTAACACACCTCCAGCTTTCAAACATGCTCGGATTACTTACCTATAATTTTCATTACTCCGAGTCGTAGTCTTCCTTGTCACAGTCCTTACTAATGAGGCTACTACCTCTAACGCAGACCTAGACAATCTCAAAGATAAAAACTTTCTGCACTTCACCTAGGCTGACTTGATGGCTAGATTCTTGCCCCTTCAAGCCATGAATACAAATGAGGGACTAACCCTAATGACATCCTGTAATATCAAGCAAAATATAAATGTTATTAATAGGCCATATAAATTAGAGAGGGAGGGGAGACTAAACTTTGGAGAGTGACGAGGAAGACTGCAACTCGGAGAAATGAAGATTACTTGTAAGCAATGTTCCCTCTAATTTCTTTCCTCTGTGTGCGGCAGTGGAGGGTCTCTGTGCGCTGCAACCATGGCTATGTGCGCCAGGAACCAGACCGCGCGTGTGCGTGGCGCCAAATGTCACTCAGAACGTTTACTTTAAAAAGTGAAAAGATGGTGCATTTTCATACATACAGTGCCACAATAAGTGTTTGTATGATTTAAATGTCAAACATTAAAACTAATTTGAAGAAGAAAAAAAAAAACACACACGTGTGTACATCAAACAAAGACTAGACTTAAATTACTAAAGATTTTAGTATTTTTATATCAAAATATTTTCAAAAATAGAAAAATCCTAATGGGAAGGTTGGTGCTGCATCTCGCGACTAACTTTTCATTGTTTGGTTTCATTTGACAGCCTGGGGCTCCTACTCCTGCCAAGGCTGGACTGGAAACTTAAAGCTGCTCTGGCAAATGTTGGCAGACTAGTCCCTGTACAGTGCACACCAAGTGCAGCAAGTGAGTCTGACCACTACAAAGGGGGCATTGGAGGCCTCTCCCCCAAGAAAAATTGGGGGGAAATGGTGCATTTTACAACACATTTGTCATTATATATTGAATTGAAATAATGACCTTACTATGCACCAGCATACAACAATCTTTTCTCAATCTTCATTGATTCCCTCACTACTACCCTCCAACAGTGCCTCTCATCTCTCCAAAGCCCCACTGTCACATGTATTTAATTTGTTTTATAGCACCTTTCATACCACTGTAGGGTGTCAGAGCACTTTACATCACACACATACAGAGACAATGAATCATAAGTCTGTAAATCAGTGACTAGAAAATGTTACATAAGGCAAAGGAAACTACAAGGTGTAGGATTCACAAGTCATCCACACTGGTAGGCCTTTTTTAAGAGTGCTTGGTCTGGAGAGCACAAACTCAGGATTCAGAACATAACACAGGGATTAGCATTGACTTTAATAATAAGGATTTATTTATACCCAAACAAACCTTTTTAGCAGCATCGGGTTAATGAAAGACCGGGAAAAAGCATAACTTACTAAGTTGTACCATGCAGTTTGCTTGCTGCTCTTTGATGTCAGTTCATAGCTCACTGTGCTAAATGCAATTGGAACTTGTGAACTGCATAATAACAAAAGAGTCTCTGTAGCAAAAGCAGGAACTGACTGAGCTATGCAAAAAACAAAATATTGTTTTTTTTTAAATGCGTGGTAGACATTTTTTGCAGCAGGCATATTAACCATCTGGGCTTCCTGAGATGACTCAAAGCTGCCACTGGACAAACCCCCTATCTCTCTGCAGCAGGTACATTAATCACTGGAGTTATCTTGACCCTTTTATTGCTGCCCAAAAACTGTTGTTCATACAAGGAAGTTTGCATTGCTTTTAAAACTGCTGCCTGCGGACCCCCTGGGAATGTGTCACGGACCCCTGGGGGTCCGTGGACCCCAGTTTGGGAACCACTGTCTCATACCATTGTAGGATGTCAGAGCACTTTACATCACACACACATAGAGACAATGAATCATATGTGTAAATCAGTGTAGAGAAAATGTTACATACAAAGGGGAGTACAAGGTGTAGGAGTCACATGTCATTCATACTGGTAGGCATTTTTAAAGAGTGCTTGTCTGGAAAAGCACAAATTCAGGATTCGGAACATAACACAGTGGTTATCATTGACTTTAACAATAAAAATGTATTTCAACCCAAATAAACCCCTTTAGCAGCATCAGGATAATGAAAGACAGGGAAAAACATAAGTTACTAATTTGTACCATGCAATGTGTAAGCAGATCTTTGATGACAGTTTATAGGTCACTGTGCTAGATTATGATTGTCTCTTATGAGCTGCAGAGTAACAAAAGAATCTATGTGACAAAAGCAGTAACCAACTGACCTATGCACATAAAATACTGGTTTTGTAAAATACATGGTATGCGTTCTTTGCAGCAGGCATATTAACCCTCTGTGCTACATTAGATAAGTGAATCCTGCCCTATACTTCCCCATTTGTCCGTCTACCCCTCCGCCCCACTTACTTTCTGTTACTGTCCCACTGTTTTTTTTTTGCATCTTTTAGATACCGCAAACTCGACCCGAAGGTATTGGAGCGCTTTAAATGAGCACCGTCTTTACATTACATATTCAGGCACAGGGAGATTAAGTGATTTGCCCACAATCACAGGATGTGGACGCGACCTCGAGGCTCGAACTCTGGCCCCAAAGTTCAGCAGAATGCCTGATAATAGTCCCCGCACCGCGCTTTACTAACAAAAAGAGTAGAGCTAGTTTCAAAATACAGCGTGTACTTTCTGAAAGTACACGCTGTGTTTTTAAACTGACTCTACTCTTTTGTTAGTAAAGCGCGGGGACGATTGTGGCCTTTTGTTTAAGTATTGATGGTAATCAGAGCCCCTTCACGGGCTGTGATTACCATCAATACGTAAACAAAAGGCTCTGCTGCCACACGCCCGAGCCCCCCCAAGCCGCCACAAGCCGCCCCAAGCCCCCAAGCCCCCCCAAGCCGCCACAAGCCCTCACAAGCCCCCAAGCCCCCACAAGCCCACAAGCCCCCACAAGCCCCCTTACCTGCACTCTTCACGACTCCTCTCCGGCATCGCTGCAAAAGTGCCTGCTTTTCACGCCGCCTGCTTCTTTAAAGCAGCGGCGCCTCTCTCTTGCGGGACGTCCTGGCTGCGTTGTGCGCGCTCCACAGACGGCAGTGCGCGCTGACGTCAGGGAAGGTGCGTGCGCTCGTCTTAAAGGGAACGGTGCTTGTAAGTAATCTGAGCATTACCTCCTCATTTGTCTTTCTTGTCACAGTCCTTACCAACCAGAATAAGCTATCATCTCTTATACAGCCTAAATTAAAGAAGGATCAACAGACACAGAGCTCTTCAAAACCCAGTGATTTTAATTTATTAACAAATTAATCCATAACTGTAGACAGAATACTTGAACTAAAAGCAATGGACTTAGAACCTCCCAACTGAAGTCTATAGTGTGACACAAACGTGTTTGGGGAAACCCAAGTGGCGGCATTACCGATGTTTTTAAGGGATCCATCTTTATATTGTGCCCAAGATAAAGAAACTGCACTCACAGATTTCCCTTAATTAGATTCTGAAGAGAAGAGTTATTCAACTCATCCTCCCATGGTAGACAAATCTGGTCTCAATGCTTTGTTAGCCTTTCCAAAGAACACATCCAAAAACTGAACGTTCCTAAACTCAAAAGGGCGAATCTTGTAAACAGATATAGCTCTGTTAACATCTAATCAGTGAGGCAAGTTCTCCTCTTCAAAAGGAGGAGTTGGAAAGAATACCAGCAGAACAATTTCCTCATCTAAATGGAAAAAGGAAGCCACTTTAAGAAGAAAGGCTATGTCTGCTCTTCAAACTAAATTGTCTGGAAAGAACTTTAGGTAAAGCTCCTCCATAAAAAAGGTACTAGTTTCCCCCAAACATCTACCAGACATGATCACCCAAGGAAAAAAATCTTAAGAGAAAGGAACTTCAAGGGAAAAGAATACAAAGGTTCACAGCGAGGGCCCGGTAAAGTCTTAAAAACCAAAGGAAGATCCCATTCCAGAAAAGAACAGGTTTCCTATTCACAAAACCTATTGACTAGATTCTCAATAGTTAAGACCTCTGCCTTGCTAAAGGCTTTAATAGATGCCAACTGGCTGTGTAAGGTGGGAACTGCAAGTCTGAGCAAAAACTCATCCCCTAAAAAGATTAGAATACAAGGAAGGGGCAGGAAGCAACTGTTAAACCCCCCATCAAAACACCAAACCTCAAAACCTCTCCAATTCCTGGAATAATGTTTTTTGGGCCAAAGGCCTTATCGATTTCAGTATTGAATGGGCTACCTCCTCAGAACAACCCAGATCAGTTAGTCATGCCCTCTTAAGTACCAAACTGCTAGCCTGAGTTTCAAGAGGGAGGATGCAGGCTGTAGAGGTACTTTCAGAGGAGATGAAATGCATGGGAGATTCCAAGGATCTTCCATTGCTAAGCAAGGCCAAAACAGGGCAATATGAAGAACTCAGGCCTTCTCCTGTACCACTTTCCTAAAAACTGTGGAGAGTAGGGGGACTGGAGGAAATGCATAAATTAGGGCACTTGGACTGAAAGGACATTCCAAGCTCAAGCCCTCCGAGATGGACCCAGAGAGCAGAATCTGGGAAGCATGTCTATCCAAGGGAGACCAATTATCTGAGTGATCTCCTGAAAGATTACAGATGTGATGCTCATTGAAATTGAAGATGGGAGTACCCTCCTCAGTCGGTCTGTAAGCTCATTCTCCCACCCTGAAGATGAATCGCTTCCAAGGAGAGGAGATTGGACTCCACCCAGATCTCTATTTCCTGGTACAAAAGAGTCAAGACCAGCACTATTGTCCATCTGATGGTTTATACATGCCTTGGTTAACCTGATTGTCTGTCCTTACTTTGACTGCCTGACTCTGAATCAAAGATAGAAATGCTTGAAAAGTCTTGAATATGGTGGTTAACTCTCTCCAATGTGAGGAATTCTTCTTTACCTCCTGAGTACTTTGACCCTTTAATGAACAATCCTCTAAGACCACCCCCCTATCTGTTGTGATGACCCTTGGATCTGGACTTATCAATGAGAACCCCCTGTTTCGATTGTCCGGGATCAGCCACCAGTTCAATCCTGCCTCACCAACTGAGTTATTGAGATGACTTTCTCAATGTCCTCTGACCAAGAGTTTCAATGCTTTAAGAAATGTTGAACCAAGGGGAACAAGTGCAGACGGGACCATGGAAGTACCATTTAGCTAAATGCCATCTAATCCCTGAGCTCCGAGACACTCCCTTGCTGATGCATACTTTTTCTCCAATTGATTGTCCAACCGTGGTGGTAACTTCTGCTTTCTCTGCTTTGGAAGATACACCATGGCCTCCTGAGTCTAAAAAACTGTTCCTATATACTGGAGAGACTGTGAAGGTATCACCTGGTATTTTGAAGGTCAGAAAGAACCCATGTTCCTGGAGGATTCTGCATACACTCTGTATATGAAGTTGCGCCTTTGAAAAAGAAGATGTGCTAATTAGTATGTGACCAAGGTGAGGAAAAACATTTATACCTTGAATATGCAATGGACCAATTAAAGGGACTAAAACCTTAGTAAAACTCTTGGAGCATGAGACAGAACAAAAGGTTGCACTCTAAATAAGTTTCCCCAAATATGCACAAATCTTTGAAAATGTTTATGAATAGGGTCATGAAGATATGCATTCAATAAATTTGAGGAGGCTAAAAAGTCCCCCCGAGAAATCAAAGGAAAAATCAATTGCAAAGTGACCATTTTGAAAGCGTCTTGAGGACCAGAATGGGCTTGTAGTCTCCTGGAGGTTTCTTTATAACAAACAATATTATTTAACACCCCTTCCTCCACTCCTCCTGTGGAACAGGGACTATAGAATTATTTTCTCTCAAGTCCTGAATTTCCGAAGAATAGCACTATTTTCTTCAAACTGCTAGGTATTGGAGTTTCTATATAAAAATCTTCTGGTAAATCTTGAAACTCTATTTTGCAACCTTCTTTTACTATGTCTAATACCGAGGCATCTGAGATTGATTCTTTCCATCTGTGGAAACGCAGAAGTAGCTGACCTCCTACTGGGCCGGCATAGTCAGGACTTGTGGTGAGTCACCTAAGGTGATCCTCCTTTTGTTTGAATTAGGTTTTTGAGCAATAGGGGTACCATGGACATACCTCCTTTCTTCAGAGGGCTGATATCTACCTCTTATTGTTTTCTGAGACACAAAACTTAATTTACTAGAGGACCATCAACCTCTTCCTGGAGGGCAAGAAGGAGCCATCAGCTTTCTATCCTCTGATGAGTTTTTAAATTTCAGTCCTGCAGTTGGGCTTCAACTATCTTTATTTACTACGGTAAAAGGTAGAAGGCTTAGCATCCACTCTCCACGATTGCATCAAGATATGCGTCTCACAGATATGTCAGAAGCTGAAGTGGAAGGAGAGGAACTGAGAAAATCAAAAGGAATGTGTGACGAGAATCTAACATGTTGTTCTATTGATAAATAATGTCAATCTCTCTGTGCAGTCAGAATTCTCAAGAATTCATCTAACAAAGTGTAAAAGTCCTTTATTAAAGACTGTACTGAATAAGAAGCATAGACTGAAGCTCTGAAGGCAAAATTAGATCCTGCATAAAACCTTTTAATTGATGCATCCACCTTTTGGTCAACAACATCAGAAGGAGAGGCATCTTCTGAAATAATGGACCCATGTGAGACCAGTGCTGCCACCAGAGAATTAACTTTAACAGAGGGAGGATACTTATCCTGAGAATTTGTCCAAAAGGTATCTTTTGAATAGAAATAGAGAAAAGAGTGTTTTTTTCTGTCCTTCCACTCCTTAGTGAGCACCTTCTTGAGAGTCAAAGACTCAGGTTCCTTCCACTGATATTGTGCAAAACATCTTCTTCGGTAGAGGAAGAGTTAGGAAAGCCTACTTTTGGTCTAATGTTTGTCATTAATTCCAGAAATATAGGCCCTTGAGTATAACCACCTCTCTGCTCGGACTCATCATCAGCTGAATCAGAAAGTCTGTGTTGTTTGGCTGGAGGTTGCTGGCTTTTTAAGGTGCAGCTATTTCTTCATCAATTCCTGGAGTTCAGGTGGAGAAGGATAGGGGTGTACTTCAGGGTCCTCCTGCCACTACAATCTCAACTTCAGGATCATCATCAATATGTCTCTCTTTAGAAACTGCTTTATGTCCATATTCGTACATAGGTGCAGGAATCACAATGGCATTCATGCTAAGCGTCTTCCTTTAAAAAAAACAGGTCTCATTAGTTCAAAATCAGGAGAAGACTTGCTCCATTGCCATTAACTGTGAAAAAAGAGAGCACACTGGCTTTGCTTAGCTATGTCTTCCCACATCCAAAAATATAAACAAAGAAAAACAGCCTGGCTTTGCTCAGCTGTGTTGTCCTTTCAGACAACATTAACCTTGCGCTACTCAGCTGCAGTAGGGAATTATCTAATCAAGACATCGTCAGCTACAGCCTAAACGTGTTTTTAGTCATTAGTTTAAAACTGTGAAAGTGCTGACAATAACGTGGTAACATTGACCAGAAAAGTAATTACAGTAGATTGTCTCGATAAAACACAAACAAGCATTGGCATAGCCAATAGGTCTCGCCTTTAGAACCTTATAAAGTGTTTAGCTATGCAGCACATTATCCTGGGTGCTCTGCCGCCAGGGATTGAAGAGCTATATGATACTACACACTGGGTCATGCAGTGTAATTCAGGAACAGTACTTGCCTCAGGAAACATTTAAAGACACATTTCAAGGCTTTTTAATGCACTGACAGAAAGCCAAATGCTTTGATGCAAGTCAACAGCACTACAACATAATGTGTACGACTGCATCACTGGAGTATTGAACAGCCTCTGAAAAAAAGCAGTGAAATACTTTCAAATAGCAGAGATATTAAATCCCTCCTCCCCCAGGCCTTTATTCACTAGGCACCCGTCTACAGAGTTACACTGCACACACCCTCCGTTTACCAGCCAGCCCCACCCTCTGCCCCAGTCCCCTGGGTATCGGAGCACTGTACATAGCAACAACAACATAATGCTCCCATTTGTCAGGTAGAGGCGGAATAATCACTTAATCTCTGTGCACCTAAAAACAAAAAAATTAAAGTGATCTTGCGTAATGTAACTAGCGTTTTTGTAAAGCGCTCCAATGTCTACGGGTCAGTTGAGTTCACGCTCTATAAAATTGCCCCGAAAGATTAATCTGACCTTGTGTAATGTAACTAGCATTCATGAAAACTGCTCCAACAACATCAAGTCGCTCAAGTTCACATTATATAATAAAAAAATGTCTCACAGTCCTTAGGGAGCTGCCATGAATGTGCTTTGAAATGAGAGCTATGAGTGGAGGAGGAGAACGGAAAGGGGTAGTGGGGTGGGCATGCAGCAACGTGGAAAGGACGAATGCTACACCCATTTGTCAGGTACGGGGGATATACTGAATAAACAGGGGTGGCGTTGGCATCAATTACTCTCCGGGCATGTAAAAACAAAAAAGTTAACCTGACCGTGTATAATGTAACCGGCGCTTTTGTAAAGCGCTTCAGTATCTTTGGGTCAGTCAAGTTTGTGCTCTATAAAAATACCCTCAAAAACAAATCTGACACTGTGTAATGTAACTAGTGCTCATGTAAAGTCCCCAACATCTTTGGGTCACTTGTGTTCACATATAAACAAGCGTCAGAGAAAATGCGACAGGAGTTGCCCAAGCATTGTCTTTAACTGTGCTGCCAGGTTGGTCTGCTGAAGGTCCAGTGACCGAGGCTTGCGAAAGCAACAAGCAGTACAGTGGTAGGGACTTGAGGGAAATCCTTACACTTTAAATCAGAGAAAATTAAAGAGGCGATTTGAAAAAACAGGGTCTGAAGCGTCTGACATTTCATCTCGGTATTTGAATGGGATGTGGAGATTAAGTGATGGGCGCCGAAGCTGAACCACCGAAGACGGGTAGACTGTGACATGAGCTGGAATCAAAGAAAAAAATAGTCCTCCAAATCAACACATGAACACAGAAGCGTAATGTAAACAGTAATTGGGCATTGTTCTGTGGGAGGAAACCAAACACAAAAAGGATGGACAAGAGGAATGATTTACCACTAGCAAGCAAGCATCATTTTTCAACTACAATCAAAGAGACTTACAAAAAATAAACAGGCGGGCTGTAAGTCGACATAGTGAATACAACATGTCTCAAAGAGACAGCGCATGCACTGCCAAGGCTCGACCTAAAAAAGGATCAGGATGCCAGTAGGGGTTAATTTCTCATATGTATCCACGGCTGGAAGGAGAAAAACTCTAGTCTTCAAGTCAGCCTTGGTGAAAAGCAGAAAGTTTTTATTTTTGAGATTGCTTACAACAGAGGCAGGAGCCTTATTACTTAGGACTGGGTTCAGGAAGACAGATGAGAAGGTAATTAACAGTTCCCAGTAGATCAACCAAAATGTTACTTTACATTTTTTTGTTCTTATAAAACCCTTCTGGACCCCTTCCCTCTTGTAGAAATCTTTTTCCGGTATGGACTGAGCTTGTCTTCTCTTTAGTAACTCTGAAAAAGGGCTTAGAAGTGACTGAGATGATGTGGAGAGCAATTTACACAGACAGGGTGAAAGCTAACAGATACACATTCAAAGTAAAGCTAACAGACAGCATGGTTCATATAGGCCCATACACCCAAGACAATTCTGCACACATTGAAACATACAAAGAATCAAATGAACACACATCTGCTGAAAAAAAAACACTAACATGTAACTGCACAACACACAATGTGCACAGACATACATTAAAGCAAAGAAGAAAAATACCCAGACAGAAGTCACACACACAAACACACAATATACAAACCTACGACACATAGATGCTTGAAGACACGTGTACACAGAAATAAAATACAAGGAAACAGGACACAAATGCCTTTCGTAAATATAGGCATCTGACATTAGGAGACATGTAAACACACAATACAGAGACAAAAATGGAAAGCCACATAGGTTGTAGGAACCTATACAGAGAACCAGGCAAAGACTCAATGAGAAAGGCAGTTGCGGCGGACTCCCTGCACATTCGACGTTGTGCTCTGCTCTTCCCCCATCTGTATTGGAATACATTTGATTTGTACTTCAATGCGAGTTGGACATTCACTTCAATTTGGTGACGATCTGAGGAGACCAACCTGCCTTGAGCGGAAGCTGTTGGTTGCTGTTGTTGTAGATGCCACTACTAAGCATACGGTGAGGTGGGGGGAGAGCGAGTCGGGGTTATAGGGTCCATTTCAGTGAGCTCTATCCTTCAAGGGATCTTTGTTGAGGCAAATTTGGGAAGTGTCTTGTGAAGTTAGGCTGCCTGTGAAGAGGCAAAGAGGCAGTCTGATCTTGCAGTTGGTGCCATGTCAGCTCGTCAGGATGTCGGAGTCCATCTTGGAAGTATTGCGGTCAGTGCGGGAGGGAAGCGCCAGAGCGTAAAGCCATCCCTTCACAATCTACGTCACGATGTCTGGAGGTCAAGGCCATTTTAGAAATTGCTCGGTGATACTCACACCAAAGCGTATCACTTTGTTGATGTTGCTTTGACAATGCAGCTACTTCGTTTTGGCAGCAATGTCGGCATCCAAGAGGTCGGAGGTCATCTTGAGGTGAGTGTGCTTCAAGCATACAGTGATACGCACCCCTAAGCGTGTTACTAAGTTGTCATAGCAATGTCTGTTGCCAACAAGAGGAGTAGGAGTGCCTGTTGCACACATGTTGCTGGATCTTTATTCAGTGCTACTTGTCCATTACGGTGACACACACACCAGCGTGTGAGCCAGTTCCGTAACACGCACACTTGTAGTCAATATAGGAATTGCAGCATGTTACAGATTAACGAGTTTTAAAAGGAAAAAAAAGGAACATTCCTCCAGCAGACAGGTACTTTTTCACAGTTTCTATTTGAGGTGAAACGCAGGAATTATGTGTGCGCAAACCTTTTTGCTTACCCCTCCATTGCCTTTTCTACCTTGTCGGGGTGACCCACAAATGAAATGGCTTGAATGGAAGGAATATTTTTTTAACTCTATTTCAGCCATAGAAGAAGAGGGTTCTGGAGAGTTTTCTGCATCAAGGAAGAAGAAAATTCTTTTACACAGCTTAAGGCCAGAAGGTCTAAAAGTATTTAATCGAATGGAGAAAAAGACTCCGGGTAGCGGGGAACAAGATATTTTCGCTAATGCATTAGAAGATCTTGATGCACACTACCAACCAGCTATGTGTGCGGCAATTTACAGATTTCATTTTTTCCGGGGAAAAAAAGGGAAAACTGAACCTGTTGAGGATTATTTGTCAGCCCTTAAAAAGTTAGCCATTTCCTGTAAATTTTGTACATTACACGATGATTTTATTCGCAACCAGATTATAATGCATACAAATGATTCCAATCTGCAAGATAGATTGTGGGGATGTGGGGATTCATCCCTCAAGGATGTAATTGCATTCGTAAAGAGAAGTGAATTATCTAAAAGATGTGCCAAAGCAGCAACTGTTAAAAGTAGTTGTTCTAATGTTCTTAAAGAAAGAGAAACTCAGTGTAAGATCTCTGGGGCACGCAGTGTTCGAACAAAAGAAGGGGGAGAAGAAAAAAAGAAGTTTAAGATTGACCATGAGCAACTATATGTGTATAATGTAGGGCCTTCCGTATTAGGATGGGAGGAGCAGAGGTAATTAACCATTGTGTTGAATCCTAACAGTGTGGCTCAAGTGTTGTCGTTGGATGAGACAGAATTAACATTGATTAGCACATTAGCACGTTAAAGAGGGATTTTCAGGAGGTATTTTCAGGGGAAATCGGTAAATTGAAATGTTTTGTTCACAAGATCGTTCTGAAGAAGGGCGCGACTCCTGTTAGTCATAAGGTGATGAACATACCATTCAGATTATGTGATTACGTTGGGAAGGAACTGGATACCTTGCAAAGCATGGGTATTATAGAACCTATAGAGAGTGCTGAGTGGATTGCTCCCTTGGTAGTAGCTAGGAAGGCTAATGAAAATCTAAGGTTGTAAATTGACCTTGGAAAATTGAATAAAATTATTATTATTGACAAATTTCCATAAAAAAAAATACAGAGCTGTTAGCCTGCACAAAGGGTGTCAGGTGGTTTTCCACGATGGATTTAGCCACCACCTATCATCAGGTTGTTTTACATGAAGAAAGTAAAGATCTAACTGCATTCATCACACCTTTAGGGTGTTTCTGTTTTGTTGTGATGTCATTTGGGCTGGCTTCGGCTGCAGCAGTCTTCCAGCGGTTAATGCACAAATTGTTAAAAGACCTCAAGTCTGCACTGTATTTCCAAAATGATATACTTATCATGGGCAAAAACAAGGAGGATTACGATCAGAATTTGTACAAGGCTTTGGGTAAACTCAAGGAATTTGATTTAACTGCTGAGATAAAAAAAATGTACATTTTGCAGGAATTCCGTAACATACCTGGGTTATGAGATCAGTGGCAAGGGTATTTTTCCGAAAAACTAAATTATTGCTACAATTAAAGCTGCACTAGCACCTGTCTGCAAAGACGAGGTAAGATCCTTCGTAGGGTTGGTTGAGTTCTAGGCAAGAATTTGTAAGGATTTTGCAGAGAAAACGCACAATATACGTCACTTGTTGAAAATTCGGAATCCTTTTGTGTGGAATGATGAACTTCAGAAGGAATTTGAGAGCATAAAAAGTGATATTTGCTAAGCCTTACTGTTACCGGGTTTTAAAGCTAAAGAACGCACCATTTTGACAGCTGACGCCAGCGGTAAGGTCTTAGGTGCTGTTTTAACGCAAGTGTTGAGTTCAGGGATAGAAAGAGAGATATTCAGTAATAGAAAGAGAAATGCTGGCATGTGTGTGGGCAATGACAACATTTAGACAATTTTCTTGGGGGATAGAGTTCACTTTACGTACAGATCATAAGCCATTGCTAAAGGTATTACTGCAGCAGGGTTGGTTTAAGTGACTCCTTGCAATGCCAGGATATCCTTTCAGTTGTTGGACTATGCGTACCAAGTAGAATACTTGCCAGGTAAGAAAAACAAGGAACCTAACTATCTTACCAGATCTCCTATTTACCAGAGTTGGAAGAAGTGAATGCATGGGAAGAGCATAATGTTGCTAGTGTAGATTGTGAGCTAGTGGCCATTGCAGAAGAGGAATGGAAAACTGGGTATAAAAGTGATATGACTTTGAAAGCTTTTTTTGATTACATTTTACATGGTTGGCCTGAGAAAAGCAAGGTTTCTGAAGAAGCTAGGTTGTTTTGGGAATTGAAGTATGAGTTATCTTTATCAGAGTCTGGGTTTTTGTTCAGGGGCAATAGAGTGGTTCCCTCACAGAGTCTTCATCAAAGAGTACTTGGATTGATGCACGAGGGTCATTTGGGGATCGTGAAATCAAAGAAGAAAGTAAAAATGTCTTATTGGTGGCCAGGTATTGATGCTGGTATGGAGATGTTCATCCAGAATTGTGAGTATTGTGCCAATGGGGATAAAACCCAGATGACGTTACGACCACCATTAGGCTGAAATGAGATAGCGGATATTCCCTGGAAGGCGTTAGCTATTGACTTTCTGGGTCCTGTTCTAGATGCGGTGGGAATTCCTAAGTACACCATTGTGCATATTGACATGTATTCTAAAAGGCCGGAAGTGGAAATTTGTGATCATTTTGATGCAGCAAGCATAGTTGGTTTCTTGGCAAATAATTTTCTTAGAGAAGGTATTCCCAGATCGTTGTTAATTTGATAATGGTCCACAGTTTCGCAGTTTATGGCTGAAAAGTAAATCGATGTATTGTCTAGGAATGGTATGTAGAGAAAAAAGACTCCAGTGTATCACCCGGCTGGCAACGGTTCAGTAGAAAGGTTCAACAGAGTAACTATGGGTGCTATTCAAGCTGCAATCAATAAAGGAAAGAATTGGGTGGTTGAATTGGATAACTTACTGTGCGCGTATCGTATAACTCTGAGTGTCACAGGTTATAGTCCTTTCATGATTTTGAGAGGACGTAATACGTTTACCAAGGATAATGATGTGTGGTTGACAAAGGTAAATAGTGGTAGGCGGTCGCCAAAAGTGGTTAAATCAAATTTGGAAAAAGCAAGTCAGATATATAAAAGTTTTTATGGCAGTAAACACAATGTGAAAGATGTTGTACTTAAGGAGGGAGAATGGGTGTGTGTCAAATTGGATAAAATGGTGGAGAAAGAGTACAGTCGTTTTTCAAAATCGTTACAAGTGCAGAGTGTTTATGGGTGTTCGGCCAAGCTCAGTGGTTTGTCATATGGGCAGGCGGTCCAAATGTAATAAAATATTGTCTGGAAGGTTGACGGTTTGAGTTGGCGGGATGACCAAGGAATTGCACTTAATGCTAGTGACACAAGTATACTACCAGCCAGTCCTGCAGTTGATTTGCCTGCACAATCTGAATTGATTGCAGAATCACCCTCTCTGGAAGAAGGAGGTGTGCAGTCTGGTTTGCTAACAGATCAGAAGCAGTCTTCAGTGGCCCATTCTGGGAAACCTACGGTGACAAGCTCAGGGAGAATTATTTCTAAACCTGCCAGATTTAAGGGTTATGTGGTGAGGTGAATCTTAACCTTGATGACATATGGTTTTCCTTTCAACCTAAGTAAATGTACTTTATGTAGGTAACTTAGTCACGTGTTCTATTTTTTTATTTCATTGAGTTACATAAGTTGTATGTGGAATGTTATGGGAAATATTCTTATTCAAAATGTTGTTCTGTATAGGGGGAATATATGTGGTGTTGCTAAGTGAAGTTATGTTTAGAACATAGGTGAATGTTAGTTCTAACCCGTGAGGTAGAACATGTAAGTGTGGAATGCCGGGGTAAGAACGGCAGTTGCAGCAGATTCCTTGCTTGTTGGACATTGTGCTCTGCTCTTCCCCCATCTGTATTGGAATAAACTTGATTTGCACTTAAATGTGAGTTGTACCTTTACTTCAGCACCTGCCATAAGGCGTTTGGCAGCTTAAAGGTGAGCTGAAGGATTCCATGCATATTCATATGCGGTTTGGCGAGAGGTAAAGTAAAGATTTTATGATAAAACCACACAAATTTGTTACTGGCGCGCATGAGTGAAATGCGTGCCTGTGTATGAGTTTTAAAACCTTTATTAGGACATTACAGGACAGCCACCATTGGGAGTTAATTGAAGAAAAGAGTGCATAATTTCCATTGACCCTGTGAGTGCCCGCAGTTGTCTTTGGATGTGTTGTGCTGTTGTATATATTCGTGAGTCCGCCCTTATGAACGGTCAATGGTCAGGTTTACCCAGGTGCATGGAAAATATGAGAAAAAGGTGCTGTTTACAGCGTGTGACTTATGAGTCCAAGCCAACTTGTGAGCACCCATTTTATGTGGTGAATTTGACCGCCATTTTATTTCACTAGTCTCAAGCTCTATAAAAAAAAAGTGTAACAAAGCCAAACACTGAAATCAGTGTCTGACTTTGTTTGAAAGGCAAAAGGTAGGGCGCAGGTCATAATGCACACATACTTGTATGAAGGAAAATAGAGAATCAAGCTAAAAGTGGGAAAATGGTTCCCTATATTTTATACTTTCCTATCCTACACTGCCGGTTAATTTCAAGAAAGTTCTGTTTGCCTTCTTAGAAACCGCTTCTTTCAAAAACAAATAGTACTCCTCACTCACAATGGGTGACATGCTTCATCATAGTGACCTCCTTCACCAGCACCTTAGTAGTGCAAGGTGGGTGGTTACCCTGAGCTCTTCCGACAGTTGCAGCTCTTAAGTGGTTTAGTATAGTGAGAATATTGTGTATTAACATTATAATAGAGCAGAGGTTTGTCAATTGCTTTATTCAATGGTATCTGTCTTATATGAGGTTAAAAACTAGGATAGGGAATGGGACCAATGTAACGAATGGTATGTACCCCTCCTTCACCCTTATTGGTCAATTCAGCCATTTTATTGTAGTCTTCTTCAGGATTATTGTAGGACTCTCTCGACCTTCCCTCTGGCCTACTTCTAAGTTTTAGGAAGAAAGAGGTAGTTTACCATACCTATATGATGAATTTCTGGTCAGTAAGCGTGTGAAGAAAGTATTACAAGCATTGACTTAATGTCGTGGCAGGATCTGTATTTATCAATAACCACCCAAAAAGTTGGGTCAACATCAAACTGTTATCAATCCACTGCTATTCATGGCACACTGTGTCCACTATGCTTACCAAGGTACATTTTCCAGATAGCTAATTGATTAGTAGCGCTAACAACTCGATGCTCTCTAGAGGTGTCATGACAATGTTGGGCTCTGTGTGACTGCAGCAACTCAAGGTAGGGTTGGGAGACATTGGGCTGCATCTCCCTATGGTGTTCTTAAATTACAGTGCTGTAGTTTTGTTGGAAATAATATTGGTGAGAAACTGTTTCATTTTCGTTTGCACCATTCTAACTCCATGGCCTGTTCAAGGACCTCTGAAACAGCTCTTAGGGGTCAAGATTCGCTCCAACAGAAGCCACCAGCAGGGTTCAGGGCAGCTCCAGTTAAAACTGGTCAGCTTAGCTGTTCAGGATAGTGCCTTCTTGTAGCTTAACAGTATGTCCGCCAACTGATCCTTGGACTTTTTGTCCCTGGGTACGTACAAGTGAGAGCATGTCCAGCACTAGGGGTTCTCCTCACAGGTCAAAGCAGCAGGTGTAGTCCTTCTGTATTTTACAGATCCAGAAGTGTTCCAAGGGGGTTAATGAGGGTGCCACATTAATACAAAGTGCCAACCCTTGGGTGGGGGAAACTCCTGGCCACTCCCTAACCACTAGGATAAACATTCAAAGGAGTACTCCTACCCATATTTGGAGCACTTCTGTGTGTTGTATTGTACACTATACCACAGTGCCCTTCTCTACCTAAAACCAAAATGGCAGAATCTTTCTGCCCTAGTGCAGAGCTCCCTATGCCCACCCAGAGGTGTGGTTATTGTTAGAAATCAAGTTTCTGTTTGGCAGAGGTATGCACCCTGTCCAAGCGCAGGAACCACAATCCAAGTGTATACTAAAAGTTTACCTGTGCTCACCCTCTGGTAGCTTTGCACAGAGCAGTTAAGCTAAACTAAAGACGCAATATGTAAAGTATTTGTGCACACACACACAGTAACACAGTGAAAACACCACAAAAGTACTCCATACCAGTTTAGAAAAAGAATCAATATTTATCTGCGCTGTCCTAGAGTCATGCAGCAGGGGTGATTCGGAGGCACTGTGGCGGCAAAGTCAGGGCTGCGTTGTAAGTTGAGGTCGTTGCACCTCTTAGTCGGTGAGTGGTTTCCACGGCTTTGGTGCAGGCAGTGGTGATGAAACAATATCTCAAAGAAATATGTGAATTATCATCGACACTTAGGTGTCGATGCATTGGTTTCTTGAGCTTCAGCACCAAACACTCACTTCCAAAGACCCAGGACTGGCATTGGCACCACTTGACAGAGCTGGACTCACAACAGAGGCTCCCCAGTGCTTGTAGATAGATGCAGGTGATGTTTTTGATAGTCCTGAAACGTCTGAACCAGCCGGCAAGCCCAGCAAACCCTTGGAGAACCTTTAAAGATGCTGGATCTAAAGAGCCAAGTCCAGCCCTCTAACTTCCAGGCAAGAAGCAGCAGGCAGATGACCAACACTGCAAGCAAGCAGCAAGGTGGTAGTCTCTCCTGGCAGCACAATAGCTTTTCTTCCTGCTAGAATATCCTCGGTTCAAGAAGTGTTCTGAGTATATGGTGTCAGAGGTCCAGTACTAATATCCATTTTAGCCTTTGAAGTAGGGTGCCTTGAAAGAAAGGTTGTTGTAGTGCACAAGACCCTGCCCTTTTCTGCCCTGTCTCCTGACACGATACTGGGGGGTATACAATTCTTTGTGTGGGTACAGGCATAGCCCTATTCAGGTGCAAGTGTCAGCCCCTCGCTCTCACGCTAGTTTAGGAAGACCCATCAACCTGGTGAAGGGCCATCAGGGTATGCAGAGCACACCTCAGCTCCCATTGTGTGTGACTGTCTAGAGGGAATGCACAAAGCCTAGCTGCCATCAAACCCAGACATGTATTCCAGAGACAGGCAGAGGCACAGAATGGTTAACTTTAGAAAATGCCAACTTTCTAAAAGTCAGGTAAAGGTGCCTTCAATGGACTCTTTTTAGTATCTGAGTCTACAGTAATTTCATAACGTAAATTATCTTAAGTCCTAAATAGTGGCTTGTAACAATCAATTGTCAAAATGAATTGTTTAGTTATACAGTGAATCAAACACAAAACTGGACAAAAACACATTTTAGCGGTGAGCGCTTGCCCCAATATGTTGACTACCATTTGAATCTTGATTTTTGGAGCACTATTAATTTTGGTTCCTGTTTTGCATGGTTCAGGAACATATGACTAAGTTCCTAAATATTCAGGGTAATCAGTCCACACAAGAACTTACGTCCTGAAGATGATCTTATGGATGCCTTTATAGTAAAGACCAAAACGTCGGCAATCTGACACATTTTTTTCGTTACCATCCTTTCAGGAATTTTTCATTATATAGTCAATTTCCTGTCAATTAATATATGAAATGGGTTATGGCAAAAGTGTTGATGATAAAAGATATGTAGGAAAGAATGTCCATCTCAGTCGCTTTTGATTTGCTGTGATTTGTAATCTGTACCCTTTTTTATTACACAGTCTTTTACATAAATTTGGAATTGATTACGTATACACTCGTGCAGAATTGCTTATTTTTGTTGAGCTTTATCCAGTTTTTTGTTTGATTTGTTGTATAAGTGAATAATTTATTTTGACAATTGATTGTAACAAGCCACTATTTAGCGCTTACGATAATTTACGTTTTTAAATTACTGAAGACTCAGATACTAAAAAAAAGCCCATGAAAGCACCTTTACCTAATTTTGTACATTACCCAAGCCTCCAAGGATCTATTGGGTTGCCCATTTCTTTTTTCGTAAAACTTTCTAAAAGTGGCATTTTCAGACCGGCAATTTAAAAAACAAATTTCCTAAAAGGTGTGTTTTTAAATTGTGAGTCTAGAGACACTAAATTCACTTTTCTTATCTGTTCCCCGTTGAAAGTTACAATTGTGAAGTGTCACACGGCAGCTCCAATGCTAACCAATAGGAGAGATAGTGAACAACTAAGGGGGCCATTATGATGGTGGGCAGATTGCCACAGCCCGGCCGGCGGTGGCGATCCATCCACCATCACAACATGATTTATTCACCTCCATATTATCATGGTGGGGTGTACTGTGGTGGACGGAAAGTCCGCCTGACGCTTTTCTGCCGGCCGGCAATCGTTACGATTGCCAGCCGGGTGGAGCTGGGGCATGATATGGTGGTGGTGCCTGGAAGGCACCGCCATCTATATCATGATTCCAGGTTGTCAAGGCCTTTCCATGGTGGCGATGCTGCCATGGAAAGGATGGCGGGAATTGCTTTGGGGGCCCGTTGTGGGCCCCCAGTGGGGTGGGGGACTGCACTTGGGTGGTACCTATGGTACCCCCTACATTGCCATGCACAAGGTGGCAGGCACCGTGCGGTGCCTGCCACGTTGTGCATGGCAATGCACAACATGCCATTTTGGCATTGCAGCGGGTGCTGCTGTAAGCAGCACCCACCACAATGACAAGATAGTGGAATGCGAGCGCCACCTAATCAGCGGTGCGGGACCGCCGCAAGTCTGGTGGGCGGTCACAGAACCGCTCCTAATGGGCCCCTTAGTTAGCAGATTCTTACTACCAGGACAGGTGAAATTAAATAGTACATGTTCTACCTTTTACATAAACTGCACCCTGCTCATCGGGCTACCTAGGGACTACCTTAGGGGGGATTTATATGTAATAAAAAGGGAAGGTTTGGGCCTGGCAAGTCGGTGAACTTGTCAGGTTTGAAGGACAGTTTAAAACTGCACACACAGGCTCTGCAGTGGCAGGCCTGAGACATGTTTGAAGGGCTACTCATGTGGATGGCATAATCTGTGCAGCAGACCCACTAGTAGCATTTGATCTACAGGACATTAGCACATGTAGTGCACTTTTCTAGGAACTTATCAGTAAATCAAATAGGCCAATCATGGAGAAACCAAATGCCATTACATTTTAAACATAGAGCACATGCAAGTTAGCACTGGTCAGCAGTGAAAACGTACACACAGTCCTTTTGAAGCTCAGGAAGGAGGAAGGCACAGCCCCCAAGCCCATCCTGCTCATAGAGATAAAACATCTCCTACTCCCACGCCCTTAGACATTGTTTTAGGAGCAATACACAGCTCACCATAGGGGGGCTATCAACAGTCAGGTGAGACCCATTTGGCCCAAGCAGAAAAATTACAACTTTCTATAAGTGTAATTTTCAAAATAGTAAAAAACTAAAATCAAACTTAACCATTAAGTTGGATTTAAAGTTGCTATTTAAAGGAGTCCTTCAATAATGTTTCCAGCTACTCCAAACTGAAGTTAAACATTATAAAGTGGTATAATGTAACCTCGTGCTTTCCTATGGGGGAGCTAGCCTTTGCACAGACTTGGAGGTTTTTCTCAGCCAGGGCATATAAAACATAAAATATACATGTCCTACTTTTTAAATACCCTGCACTCTGCTCCTTAAGCATTTAGGACCTAGCTAAGTGGTGCCTTAAAAATATTACAAGTATTAAAAAGGATGGCAAAGGATTTATTTTACTAGGCTAAATTGGCATTTTACAACTGTACACCAAAGCTGAAGAGGCAGACCTGGAAACATTCTTTGTTTTGTCACTTTAGTGGTGGCACATTATGCGCTGCAGTCTACTAGTGACATTTAACTTACAGGGTCTGGGTTCACTTTTTTACCATATACTAGGGATGTATAGGTACATTAATTATGCTGTTACTTGAATATGAATTTACCTTAAATAAATCAAAAGACAAGAGGTGTGAGCCTTTGGCCAAATGTATTATATTGGGTCCAATCTCCTCAGTCCTGTTTGTGATATGTCTACCTACCTGTGGGATGGATCAGGTTTTTCCCTGAGTGTGTGTTTGCTTTTGGGCTAAGTGTAACCCCACCTATGACTTGTCCATCAGTAGGTTAGGGTTTGGGTCGATGGGGAGGTCATCTTGGATGAATCAGACAGCAATGATACAAATTAGTTCACAAGTTAGTTCACAAGCTACAAGTAAGTGAGCATGTGGAACATGGCGGTCATTGATATCATATTTGCTGATATTCTCATTATTATACGTATACTTGTTACATCGAACATCAACATTACATTCACTGATATTGACGTCATTATACATTTATAAGTTACAGTGTACATTGACATTGGATTTACCTGTATTGACATCACTGTGTGTGCATAGGTTAAATTATGCATCGATATTGCATTTATTGGTACTGCAGCGTGCATACACCAGGGTGTACATTGCTGTTGTATTTATTGATCTCAAAACTCCCCCCTCTAGTTGAATTTTCAACAACATAATTTTCCTCATACGTCATGACAGTCATATTATTTGAAATGGTGCGTGTTGCTGTGGTGTCTATTATCCCTTCCCTAGCTATTTGCATCCTTCCTAATTTGCGGACTACGTTTGTACAGCAGGAAACCTCCACCAGTAAGAAACCACAAAATAATGGTACAACCATGACAACAGGAAGCAACGATGTGCACAGCCTGGTCACCAATAGGGGGAACCATGCAAAAAGACTATGAAACCAGTCCTGCTCAGTGGCACCCCCTTCTACTTCTTCATGTCAGGTGTAGGCGATGCAGTGTTTGGATGGCAATAGCCAGTGTCCCATTGTCCATATCATTTTCAGGGATAAAAACGGGAAGCAATGATACTGACACACAACCCTTCCTCTATTGTGGTGATCAAATCCAACACATACCAATTTTGCATCAGCATGAGGAGTACGGCTCTCGTTCTCTCCTGATAGCACTAAGGCCGAGCTCAAGGTCATTGTTTATTTTTAACAGTTCTCACCTGCTAACTTGGGCATTTGCTTTTGTTTACATGATGAAGAAAGCTATGGACCCTCCAGCATTGATTTGAGTGCCCGTGAGCAGCCTGAATTCTTCCGTAATGTCCTTGTACTGAGCCCAAAACAATAATCAGCAGTTCTTTTTCTTTGAGCCTGAGGCAACAGAGTTGTTTTCTTCTGTAGCGGATGTTGGAACAGATCTTCTCCAGGGATGACCAGGGTCGGGGTGTTTATGGTTAAAAGGGCGCAGAGGCTCCGCCACACGGGGACAAGTTGGGCATAAGCAAGGTCCCCACAATGCCAGGAAAAATAAATTAGTTCAGAGGTGTCTCATTGCAGGTCTGGTATGTGCAACACTGTTTTACAGTTTGCATCGCTCCCGATCGGTATTGTCCCTTTGCCTATGAAACACAAAGAATACTGTGTATGTTTCCATACAGTTAGGGGTTGACCCTTCCCTTCCAACCAGGTGTACCTATTTATCTCAGTATCCCAGATTTCCTGACATGGGGGTATCTGTGCTGGAGTTCAACTCCCTCCCATAGGACTCATTTCAGATAGCTTTGTCAAGGTGGGTGGCCCACCACTAGAATTCCATACCGGGGATCCATTTGTCATTAAAAAAGGTAGCCCTAAATACAGAGGAGAGGAGTCTTAATTATTTTGTGGTCTGTCTATTGACACATGAACGTTTTCTGGCCTGAGCTCCTCCCTCTTAGAGAGGGGGTTGTAGCTCTTGGTTGCACCAGGTTGCAACCAAGAGGAGATCCCAGATGATGAAGCATGCCACCTTGGTGAGTGAAGGGATTCCGTCCTTTTACAAGGATTTTCACTTTTTCACACTGTTAGTTTTCCTTTTGCCAACTATGCTGGGAGCTTACCCCTGGATTTCGAGTTCGGTTCCAGCCAGGTGCCATTTTCAAGCTTGTGGTCTCCATGGTCTTCTGGAGGGCGATCTCACCTGCTACTTGGTAACCCCAATGGGAACACTGCATGAGGAGTGGAGTTGTAGCCTGCCTGCTTCGGACCCTGGAGCTTTCCCCATGTGCTAGGTGAGGATACCTCCTTGGGGTGTCGCCTTGCCGGTCAGGTGTGTCATATTTCTTCCAGGGGTCGTTTACCAGGACACCCCATTAGATAACAAGTAGGAGGCCCCCAATATGGGGAATGTGTCACTTTGCCACCTTGTCTGAGTCACTTTCTAATTCAGAGAAGTGTCGGGTGGTGCTAGAGGCCAAACGGGACAACCCCAGGAGTGTGCACGATCTGGTTGCTACCTCCATTGTCCGTTTGCGCCTTGGGCCGGCTCCTCGTCTAGCCTCGGGGGACTCAGTGGGCATGCGTGTGTCATGGTACTGTGTCTCCTGATCCTTGTGCACTATGGATGTTAGCCTGTTGGCTGCTTCCACCAAGAGGTAGTGTGCGCGACCTGCCCACTGCTGAGCTAACTCGTATAGCTCTAAGAGGCTTCCCGTACAATCCAGAACTATCCTATTGAAGGTGGCTCAATGGACTGGTATCACTCTGGGTGGTGTCCGTGGGAGCCATCTGCTGGCTTGTGCACTGGGGGAGAGTTTCCAGGGGAGGAGCAGACTATAGTCCCATTCTCGTTGACCTAGATAGACATTCCTAACTTAGACAACAGGTCCCATCCAAATATATTGAACAAAAAGGAAGGATAATACAGCAGTTGTTTCTGCACCTTGTGTTCCCCTATTCTCAACTCGGGGTCTCTCTGAGGGGGACCTTGGTCCCAGAACCGAGATTCCCTGTACTTTGGCAGTCATCTTTGATACGGGGCCTGTTTCTTCCCGCAAGCATGACCTTGCCACCCCTGTATCCACTAAAACGTGGTATGGGGTTTCACCTACTAACATTGTGACTTCATGGCCCTCCTCAGGGCAGCCCAGGGCTGATAATTGGGTGAGCGTGGTTTTGATTGCCTGGGTGGTCTCTAGAGTATACCCCTTTGTTTCCCCCCCACCGGTTGGCGGGTCCCACTTTGTACTTTTGCCCTCACTATCCAACCCCAGAGGAGCTAGAGCCTGTTTCCCAGATGTCACTAGTTCTGGGGTCATGTGGATTGCAAGTTGAGGTCACCCTGCCGTTGTTCCATAGTTCAAGTAGGGTTTCTTGTTTAGCCCTCTTCTGACTTGTATACCAGATCTGTATGTGTGTCTTCGTGTCCTCTATGATGTTGATATCGGATGTTCCTGTAGAAAAATAAATTCCTAGGCAATCTCCAATTTCATAAGTAAACATCCATCGTATTTAAATTATAGGAAAACAAGAGAAAAAGCTAAAACATACATATAGTACAGGTGTTATGGATTTTATTTCTTTATGTTGCTCACATGGTCAATAAACAATATATTTGACATACAATATAAATTTAAAAATAATGAATCAACAATAATAAAATTGCATCTACAATACAATATAAAATAGGTGGCAGCTAGTAATGAATATTGGCAATATTCATTACTGTTTATTGTTTATTGACCATGTGAGCAACATAAAGAAATAAAATCCATAACACCTGTACTATATGTATGTTTTAGCTTTTTCTCTTGTTTTCCTATAATTTAAATACGATGGATGTTTACTTATGAAATTGGAGATTGCCTAGGAATTTATTTTTCTACATGAACATTACCCTGTCCTAGGAATACAACTATTTGCTGTTCAGGGGGTCCTTGTTTTTTCCCATTGATATCGGATGTTCCCGCAGGCCAGGGGAATGTGTATGCTTTGGTATGGGCTTGCCACTCGCGGCAATGTTTCCCTAATTTCCAGGCCGGGAGGGGGAGGGGGACTTAGCTTGCATATGGTTGAGTGGGGTCTCCATGATGGATTAGGGAACTTGTTTTTTAAGGAATTTACAAACTTTTGATAGTGTCGAGATTTTATATGATTACAATTCTACTCTAATTGTGGGGGAAACTATGTACACTGGGTTGTACCATAAACAATCTACTGCTTATGAGCTTTAAAAAAAAAGATTTGACAGACGTTTAACAATTTGACAATGACAAATGCAATCAAATAATAACAACCTGCAACAAAATGTAATGGTTAGCTCCGAACAATAGGACTTTTAGCAGTGAAATAGCAAATATGGAATTCTGATTTATGGAAAAAATTGTTATTACTTCATGAAACACATAAACTTGCTGATGTGACATAACATTTAACATGAAGCACAATTTTCTAAATTTCAACAGCACCACAATATCAATAATATATTAAATGGAAAAATCTAAGACTAGAAGAGACAATCTTTGACAGAAAAAATGGTTACTTTGTCCAAAAAACCTTAGTCCCCTCCTAGTGCCTACAGACTGAGGAGAGGGATGCTCCGAGTAGCACAGAGAGAACAGGGAGCACAAAAGTCTGTCAATGTGGGCTCAGTTGATGAAAATAGCAACGATTTGTGCAGAGAAAAAAAAGGGACAGCTGATGACTGTCGGCCCTCTGTGGCCAGACACAAGCTATACCTTATTCACCAAGGTCTGAATTTTTCCGTAACGTCCAAATTACACCCTATGTCACACCCAGGGTTTCTGCGTACCAACTGCCTGACGCCCGGCTGTGCAAGGAAAAAGTCGACCCTTCACTTCTTTCAAGGACTATTGGTATTAAGAAATGGACAGTCCCTAAAATGATTTCCTTTAACTAAAAAATAGGATTCAGGTGGTGACCCTATATAACATACCAAGGGCTGGGGGGTGTACCTGTTGTGTATTGCTCAGCGGTTCAAGTGTGATAAATAAGTAACCCTATATAACACACCAATGGCTGGGTTGAACCTGTTGTGTCATGGTCAATGGTTCAAGCGGGAAAAAAACCAGTAGCTAACTTCGCCTTCTCTAGCATGCTGACTAGGGGGAAAAAACTAACGTGAGCTATGCACTTGTCCTAGTTTGTCACAAGCCACATACCAGGACTAAGGATCAGATGTAGTCTCTTATCCTGTGATCACTGACTCTGAATGGCCCTCCGCCCCGTGGATTCATAAGAACTTCAAAACAATTAAGGTGTCTGCTCACTGATCTCACTTCGCAGATGTGAATCCATTCGGGCCGGGGTCCTTTCTTTGACAGCAGTCGGGCACGATAAATCAATCTCTCCCGGCTGGCTCGCCAAATTGTTGCTTGAATATGAATTTACCTTAAATAAATGAAAAGACAAGAGGCGTTTAGCAAAACAGGAACAAGTTGGTTTAATGAAACGTAGCAGCTGGGAGAGCATCAACATAGGTATGTTTGAAGACAGTCTCAGATTACAGAAGTTTTGGGCGCACTTATATACATTTTGTGGGTACAATAACGCTCTGGAAAGGTCCGTTTTTTTCATAGCTGTACTTTTTAAATGTGAAGATTTTATCTTTGTTCTGTTGTTTTAAGATTGGGAATGCTGTGGGGGGCTCGTTAATATTGTATGGTCACAGTGCTTCCGCCCATAAAAATGTGAGTGGGAATTTATCGGGGGTGAGGAAAAATTGTTTGTGGGATTGGTTCTAGCTTTCTGGAGCTCGGAGAGTGTTAAACTCCGTTCTTCCTTTTACTTTCACCTTTTTGAGGCCAGTTCGCGTCTCAGCGGCCATTTTGTGGTGCCGTTTGACCTCGGCGGTTAGTGCTCTAGTCTCGGCACGCTACACGCCGCCCTGCGCAGCGTTACTTAAAGCCCATCTGCGCCCGTCCACGCCGAGTCAGCGTCCAGGGCCAGTTATGCTATCCGATTAGAACCCTCAATAGCAAATCGCCTGCAATTACAGGGTTTTTTTTTAAGTCTCTTCGACCTCCCTTGTGTCGGTCACTGGGAGGCCTTTCCTTGATCCCTCAGTCGGACGCGGCGTGTCCGGAGTGTGGGTTCTCAGTGACGCAGATCAGGTCTCTTAACCTGCAGCCCAAGGGAGCTGCAAGGACCTTGCATATTAGTGCGGCCCTTATTAACGTTAGATCCGTAAGGAAGCACTATTTGGATGTGTTTGATCTGGTCATTGACAATGCCTTGGATTTGCTGTTTGTGACTGAGACCTGGCTGGACTCTGCTTCCAATCCTACGGTGGCGCTGGTTACACCAGCAGGCTACAAACTTTATCGCGTGGACCGACCAGCTGGAAGAGGGGGCGGTCTGGCTGTTTAGGGACTGCTGGGCACTTCATGGTGAGGCCTCAGTTGTTTGGCGTGAGTGTGAGGCATTGGACTTTAGTATACAGTTCTCACCGCACTTCACTCTAGGGGGCTCCCTTATTTACCGTCCACCTGGGCCCGCTGAGGCTTTTCTCAAATCTTGTGGTGATGTGCTGGCAGAGCTAGTACTTCGCTTCTCTCGCTACTTGGTTCTGGGCGATGTTAATCTCCATCTTGACCAATCCGATATAGGCAACTCGGCTGATTTCCTTAGTTCCCTCCAGTTGGCTCATCTCTCTCAATGGGTCTCCCATCCTACTCATCTGGGGGCCCATATTTTAGACCCTATGTGCTCTAATTTTCCTATTTTGGTGACTAAGCCTTTACCGGTATCCTGGTCCGACCATTTTCTTGTCTGTTTTTCTTGGGATATTACCCAGCAGACTAGACAGGCTGTGCGCCATCATCCTCCAACTTTTAGAAAAATTGACCCTACTCAGTTCTCTATTGCTCTGGCTGCGTCTCGGCCCACTCCCCAGGAAGATTGTGAGGGTAATCTGTCCAATTTCACAGATTGGATTGCTGCCTCTGTGTCGGCTCTCTCTGTTCCATGCCGGCCTAAGTTGGTCAGAGATTCTCCTTCTAAACCATGGTTTACCCCTGAATTGAAAGTTCTGAAACATGAGTGTAAAGTACTGGAACGGGCATGGCGCGCTAGCAATTATGGCCTCTTGGAAAAAATATCTCTTAGAGCCAAACAAAAAAGCTATTACACCGCTATAGCAGCTGCTAAAAGTTCCTATTTTTCTTTACGGATTGATCAGGCCAACAACTCTAAAGAAATGTTTTCTATTGTGCAAAGCTTTATGTCCCCGAGTGCCCAAGCTCGAGCTGCACCAATTTCAGAAACTTGGTGCAACACTCTTGCTAAGTTTTTTTTGGATAAGATCTGTTATATACAAGCTAGTTTTCCCCCTGGCACTCCGGCTCTTTCGGGCTGTCTGTTGGGTGGGCTGTCTGCCACTCCAACTAACACTCTTTCTATTTTTGAGCCTATTGAGCCAGCTTGTTCGCTTAAAATTCTTAAAGCCTTGAAGTCGGGTTCTCCGACCGATCCCTGTGCCGCTAGACTTTTGACTGCGGTGGCGGACATAATTAATCCCGAAGTTGACAAAATTGTCAATCTGTCATTGTTGGAGGGTCGGGTTCCATTATCTTGGAAGCAGGCTCAAATCCTTCCCCTTCTTAAGAAGACGTCCTCTGACCCAATGACACCGGGTAATTATCGTCCCATATCACTGCTTCCAAGCTTGGCTAAGGTGTGTGAGAAGGTTGTCTCCAAGCAATTGACTAACTTTGTTGAGGAGTCAGGCCTGTTGCATCCAGCTCACTCAGGATTCCGTGCGCTGTTTAGCACGGAGTCTGTGTTGCTGGAGGTGACAGAGGCAATTCGCGGGTATCTGGACGCCGGCGGGAGAGCTGCTTTGGTCATGCTCGATCTGTCGGCGGCCTTCGACACTGTGCCGCACGCTTTGCTTCTGGCCCGCCTTTCGGAGATTGGGATTTCTGGCTCGGCTTGGCATTGGGTGAAATCCTTCTTGGAGGACCGCTCACAGCAGATCTGGCTTCCACCTTGTGCTTCAGAGCCCCAGCAGGTAGCTACAGGTGGCCCCCAGGGGTCATCCCTAAGTCTCCTTCTTTTTAACATCTATGTGACTCCGCTGATTTATTTGGCAGAGTCACTAGGGGCTAAGGTGATGGCCTATGCAGATGATACCCAGCTCCTGTTTTTTTGGGATAAGGCTGAAGACTCTGTACTGGTAGCACAACACTGTCTTCTCTCAGTCTTTGGCTGGCTTGCTCAGGCACAGTTAAAATGTAATGAGGAGAAATCAGAGGTTCTCCTGTATGGGGTTTTTCCAGATAACTTCCGAGAGATGCTCTGGCCCCCTGGCTTTCCCATGCCTAAGGCTATAGGTACGGCAGCTAAAAATCTGGGGGTCTGGTTCAATGAGAATCTGTCCTTCTCCACTCAGGTTAAAAAGCTGGCTGGGTCTTGTTTTGGCATATTAAAAGCCTTGAGGAAGTTTTTGCCTTTTCTATCTAGACATGCTAAAGAAATGGTGGTCCGTGCTCTGATTTTGTCTCGCTTGGATTATGCCAATGCACTTTATGTCGGCATCCCTGGCTCCCTCCTGAACAAATTACAGATTGCTCAGAATGCGGCTGCCAGACTTCTGCTGGGTTTATCTCGCAGGTGTAGTATGCGCGCTCATTTGCGCTCCTTGCATTGGCTTCCAGTGGAGGCACGAATTAAATTCAAAACCCTGGTGATTGCCCACAGGGCCTTATACAGTCAGGGTCCTGTTTAGAGGTTTGCTTTTTATAAACCAGGGAGAGAGTTGCGGTCATCCTCTCTGTTCCTGATGCTGACCCCGAGATTCAAACGCCAGAGGCTGGGTGGGAGCTCCTTCGTGCGCAAAGCTGCTTTGGCATGGAATGTCTTACCCCTGACTCTACGCAGTATTCCTGATCCTCTGATCTTTAGAAAGAAGCTTAAAACCTTTCTATTTTGAATAGTCCTTTAGCTAGTGGTTCCTCTCCTTGAAGTTTGCGCTGGGGCACTCTGCTGAGTATCTGTGCGCGGTACAAATGGTTTTAACATAACATAACACAACTTTGACATTCTTTGAAAAGCATCATAGTCATGAATAACTAGAAAAAACATCTTTTAAGGGGAACACAGATGGCTCTTGGCCTCGGGGAGAGCTAGTTTGGGCCAGTCCGTGCATGCCCAGATGTACGGTGTGGTGAGCGCATGATCACGCCGTGCGGTGTACATTTCATGTTCTGATTGGCTGAGTGTTCCAAACTTCATTTTGCATCTAACTTTGTGGTATTTTGGGAATGTGCACCTTTGGCCAAACATGTTTTATTTGGGCCAATCTTCATTGTCCTGTTTCTGGTGTGACTGCTTACCTATGGGATCGGTCAGGATTTTCCCTGGGTGCGCATTTGTCTTTGGGCTAAGTATAACTCCATCTGTGACCTGTCAATCAGCAGGCTTGGGTTTGGGTCTCTGAGCACACATCTCTGACTCGGGTTTGATGGGGAGGTCATCTTAGATGAATCGGCAGCAATGATATGAGATCATGAGTGCGAGCACGAATAACATGGCGGCCATTGATATCATATTTACTGATATTCTCATTATAATATGTACAGTTGTTACATCATACATCAACATTGCTTTCACTGATATTGATGTCATGCATGAATAAGTTAGGGTGTACATTGACATAGGTTACATCATACATCGATATTGCATTTATTGGTACTGTCGCTGTTATTTGTGCATACATCAGGGTGTACATTGCTATCATATTTATCTATCTCAACACTGCCAATCAGAAGTATAGTCCATTTCAACCTGTTTGAGGGAGTCAGAGCAAACGCGCTAGGGCCTGCTTAGCAGTACCCCAGTGAGTAGAGTTTAAAAAAAAACAGCATTAGTTAAAAAAAACTATGGGAATGGCCATGCAAAAAGAAGCATTTTCTTAGCTATTCAATATAATAGTTGAGGCCAGGTATGTCTATACTTGAGCAATAGACCCACTCATTTTTGTTTTTTTTAAATAAGAGATGCTGTTTAATGCCTACTGTAACTTCTTAATTACTCAAGAACTGGCCACTTTAATTCCTCGGCTGTGTGCGGCAGTTGTTTAAAGTGTGTTACCAAGTTGATTACTCAAGAGCCATTTTACAATCCTGAATTTGTGTTTCAAAATAAGTCTAATTGAAAAAAATGTGGTTGTCCTACCCTCGCATTGGAGACCACAATGGCATTCCAGAAGGTATGTTGCTTTCTCGCTCTTGCAGTTAGTATAGGTTCTCTTTTCCCAGGGTGTGTTCAGTTTGTGTTGGAATATTGTAGTGATTGAAGTTTATTTACAGACACTGCAACTGCTGCAAGGATGGCGACCTTTAATATCAGGTAGTACCGAAAGTGTCTGTTGTTGGTTCCGTGGGTTCAATTTTGGGAGTGTAGGCACTATTTTGTCCCTAATTGTTTATTTACATACTGCCCTTTATGCCGACTTGCGGGTATTGCAGCCATGAAGGACCTCCACTTCTTGTGCCTTGGGCAAGACCAATTGTGGTTCAGTTCTGTAATGCCAGCTGGCTGAAGGACACAATGGAAGCTGCTCACTGAAGAACAATGTACTATATATGTTTAAAAGATAAGAACATTAATTCAGATGACTTAAGCCTCAAGCATTGCACCATCATTCCACTGGGTTCATTGGAAGCTGCTTATTAAAGCACAATGTACAAAATGCATTTAAAGAAGGAGCTTATTTTGTGATAAATATCCTTCCAGAAGTTGTTTCACCCACTAGAATTTCTATTTCTATATGACAATCTTCTGCCACTATTTTTGGTGCTTCCTGTATATTTTTTATGTCCTGATGATGACCCTGCTTTAAATAATTTATACCCAAAGGTCGAAATGTCAACGAATCAACATATGTGGACTGTGTTTTTAAGAATGTGATGGTGGATATCAATACTCACTCGACTTTAAACACTCTATAATCCCTTTCAGCCACATGTATATATTTTTACACATTGATCACTCTTACTGCACTGTCACCTTATCTTTTGTATGATATAAGTAATGTATAATAAACACTAAAAATTGATATATATATAAATATTAATGATGAGAAGATACATAAAAATAAATGCACTAAACGCATTATTGAAAACCAACTCTTGTAACGGGTTTACTCTATCTCTGTTTTGATATTGTTGCAGAGGAAGTCAAGAGCTACACTTCCCCCGTGGGGACTACCTTTTACATATTTACTGTCCAGCCCAGGTCCCTGTGTTACTGGATTGCCCCTTTTGGTTCTAGATAACAGTTGTGTTCCAGGGCCTTAATTTCTGTTTCCACAGTTCGCCTCTAGATGTTATTTGAGTGTTTAAACAAAACACTGGATTAAAGATGTCGAAGAGCAAAACTATTGCAGGCAGGTTACTCTGTCACAACGATCATGGATATCTCATCCACCGAAATATGAATCCCATAGGATATAATGAGATTTATACTTCAGCACTGTGATGGAGTAACCCATGCCGAGATCTAATTTAGGCCCTTCATTTTTTTGGGTAAATAATATTGTTTTCAAGAATATTGTTGTTTTTAATATCATTTTCAGTAATCTGGTTGTAAAAGTACCCTTTGTAGGTCTCGCCTACGTAGCGCTCATGCGTTGCTTAAGAGTGGACTTCTTGGAATCTATTAGCTTTTTTGGCCAAAAACGTGCACGCTTTGCATTGCTTTCAATTGCAACACATGCACGTTTGGTGTTTCCCTTGTGGAAGCCAGCAGCAGTGGCGCCATCTGTCAGCCATTATCGCGCCTCGCTGCTCGCTCCCGCAAGGGAAACGCCAGCTATGCCCTCAGCGTCTACAGGCGCGCAGGGGCCATATGTTTTTTTAATTAGCGTGGCCTTTCACTTTCACGGACGCGTCGCTTTCACGGCAACAACGAAAGTGACAAGCCTTTCAGTTGCAGCACCCAAACCATGCAACCCGGTATCACTGCAGCTGCATTCCTAGCGGGTCGCTTTAACTTTCGCGGCCACGCTTGTTATTTTTGTTGTTTGTATTTGCGGCAAAAAAAAAATAAAAAATTAAACAAGTTAACCATCACACCAGCTCGTCAAGTTTATACACAGCGGCTTTGCTACATGGTTTTCCTTCAATAAATGAATGTTTGCGGTCACGGTTTGTGCACAAGGTTATTTTCAGGTTACTGGTGCGAAATATCAGCAGAAGAGATGGGTGGGAACTGAGAGGAAACCATGCGCTTTCGACTCAGGGTCCTGTCCACTTGTAACGTATGAGCCCTTCGGCTTCTGTGCATTCATAGCTTGTTGAGCTGCAGTGAAAGCATAAAAAAAGTCTAGCTTTGGTGCCGATAAGCAGAGCCTTTGTTTTAGCTCCTCAAACCCCTTAAACTCGCAGCTCAGTACCAAAGATTCCACAAAGGATGCTTCAAGGAGGATTATGGGTCGGTTGAGCTCTTCCCAAAAGGTGACCACTTCGTAAATCCACCCCCACTGGCCGCGCATGACTGAGAGATCAGATAACACAGCAATACAATAGAGCAGAGGGAAGGCGAGTAAGGGATCCTGCTGACACAGGACAACACAATGCTGGGGGGAGGGAAGGAATGTGAGGTTTGTATAACGAGCTGTGCAATGCACATGCCAACACATCAGAGACTCGCGCATTGAGTCTACACCACATAAAAACACCAAACATACCAAAACTGGTTTACACTTCAACACTGCACATTCCAGTGGTAGGAGGGTGCCGATAGGGAGTAAAAAAAAACACCAGATAACACAAACAAAAGCGCACCCTGGTTGTTTTCACTTCCCTGAAGCACAATAAGGTTTAACACACAAGCACCCCTTCAATATACAAATCACATTTACGATGTATGTGGCAGAGTTCTCGATTTCCATAGGTCCAGGAGTGAAAAATTAGTTCATTCAGTTCAGTGTTTAGCTTTGCATTCTGGGAATTGTAGTCCTGATTTTGAAATGGGATCAACACAGTAGTTGAAATGCATTACCAAACGTACAAGAACTGCGATGCACTCAATGAGGACAAAGTGAGTGAGTGTGGGGGTGTGGCCAAAGGTGTGGCTAAAAAACGATATTCTGTAACTTTTTAAGTCTTTCACCTTCAGGTAACTGCTTACAAAATAAACCACAGCTTAAATAAATTAATTGCAAGTAAGTTAATCAGTGGGAAATGCGCATTATGAAACCTCTATTAGTTAATGCACAGAACCAGAGAGCCACACAATTAAATCTTGATTGGGGCAGTGGAGAATAGTGACTTGTGTATGTTCAGTAATACAGCATCCCACTCTGGTCTGTGACAGAAAGCACTGTGAGCATGCAAGTCATTGTTTTGCACTTACATTACACACAGTATAAGACAGGTTGCTACAAAATGCTCAAAAAGGTTTAGGAGAAACAAATGCTTCCAATAGATAGATTTTTAGTAATAGTGAGTCTGTACGTAGTGCAAATTTTTCATAACTGTCTTTTAACACCACACAATTCACAGCTTAGCTGGTCAGACTACCGAGGGATCGAGCGCTTAATTAGCTGCCAGCAACATCAGAAAAATGTTGCTGGCAGCCATTAGAGGACTCAGGGACTTAGTCTCCTTGTCCTGAAGTAAAAAATGACAAGCATTGGCATAGTCAAGAGGTCTCGCCTTTGGGACCTTATAAGTGTTAAGCCATGCAACAGTTGATGTTGTTGCACCAAAGATATTGTGCTGGATAACTAAACACTTATAAGGTCCCAAAGGCGAGACCTACTGGCTATGCCAATGCTTGTTAAATTAGTTTTAGATAATATAAATATTTTAGGTTTTACTATTGTTAATATAATTGTTACTATATGTAGTTTGTAATTTTAAGTGATTACCTTTTTTTAAATGTATTAGTAATTTATAGTGTTGTAACGGGTTTGTAGGGCGATGGGGTTGGAAGTTATCTAAATAAGATACATTTTTAATTTAGTGTTAATTATTTTATTTAATCTTAAATAATTGTAATTGATTATTAGTTATGTAAATTATTTAATTCTTATATTGTGTTTTGATTTTAAAATTAAAATTCAGTTTAGTTTTATTAAGAGTAATAGTAAGTTATATTTTAGTACTGTTTTTGGGGGGTTCTAGGGCTATAGGGTGGGAAGTTAATTAAGTTATAAATAATTTTTTTTAAACTATTAATTATTTATAATAATTATTTAACCGATTGTTCATTATTTATATAGTTTATATTGATTTACTTATATTTTTGTTGCGGGTTGCTGGGTTTGTAGGGGGAAAGAGTGGGAAGTTACATACATTTTAATTTTAATTTTAATTATTTTCTTGTTAATTAAATATTATGTGAATATGAATTATGTAAATTAATCCATTTATTATTGATTGAGTAATTGTACTTTTTTATTTCTTTTACATTGTATTTTACTTTAAAAAAATCTTGTTATTGATTTTAATACACATCAAACACGACAGCAATTGGTGGCAGCAATCAACAACAAATAGACAACAGACCGATGGTTTTACTTTTTATATGTTTATTGCACATGTATTTTTTTATTCTGTGTTATTTTTTTAGGTGAGTAGTTTTGGAAGAAAATAAATAAATACATTTTTTATATTAATCTACTTGCTATTTATTGATTGATAATTAATTATGTATATTTGTTTATATTTATTATTTTTTTAAGCATTTTTTAAGGGTAAGTGTTTGTGATATTTTGTTTGTAGAAGGATATTTCATATTTAAGTTGTGTTTGTTCTTTAAATTAATATTAAAATTGAATAATGAAGTAATTATTTCATAATTTTGTTATTTTATTGGTAGGTATGGAAGTTGATTATTATATGTAATTGTATTTTTTCCTCTTTTGTTAAAATGTATACATTGATCTTTTTCTCTAAAAGAAATATATTTATTTCTGTATACTATAGTAAAATTATGTTTTATATTAAGGGGCCGATTCCGATGTCGGACGGACTCAGGTCTGTCCGACATCGGTCAGGAGCCGTAACCGACCGACCTACTGTCGTCGGTTATGGCCCTGCAAGTACGATGCGATCGAACACGGTTCGGTCGCACTCGTATACTTCACAATGCAAGCATGCATTCCGAGAGGAATGCATGCCTGCATTGTGAAAAGCAGGGGTGCAGTTCATCCCTGCACCCTGTGGTCGGCACCCCAAGGTGCCTGCCACCGGGTGCAGGGATCCACAGAGGGACACCATAGGTGCCCCCAGACTGCCATTCGGCAGCCTCGCACCCATGGGGGCCCTACTGGGGGCCCCCAAAGACAGTTTCCGACTGCCTTTTTGTGCCGGAATGACCAGCACGAAAAGGCAGTGAAAAACTGCCATCGTACTCCCTCGGTCGTAAAGAGGTAGCCGGGGGAGTACTGAGGGATTTCTGGATGGCAGACGGGCTCTCTGAGCCTGTCGTCAGCCATCCGGAAATCAGAGTCGGATTCCTTTCTGACCGAGCCCATCGAAATGGCTCAGTCGGAAAGGAAACCGGCCGACACGTTCCGATTCGGTCGGAAGGGTTCTGACCATTGTCCGGAGCCCTTCCGGCCAAAATCGGAATCGGCCCCTAAGTGTCTCATTACGATGTCAGTCAGAAAGCATTCCTACGACTCGGTGCTGGAATGGTTTCGGACCAAAATTGGATTCGGGGAGTGTGACCGACCGTTTGCTATGTTTCCGAAAACCGTTCGGTCGGTCTCCCATTGACTTCAATGGGAACCTGTGTTCCGACCGACAACACAGGCTCCATTAAAGAAAGGGGTGTTTGCGTAAAACCCTGTACCCTGTGGCGGGCACCCCATGGTATCTGCCACACTGTGCATGGTTGGTAAGAGGGGACCCATGGCTACCTTCATGGCACCCAACGGAGGCCTCAGGGTGAAGGGTGGCCTGCTTCGGGCCCCTAAATTCAGATTCCCTCAGCCGATCTGTGTTGGAACACACGATTCGGAAAGGCTGTCTGAATCAGACATCGTAATACATCAGTCAGAAACGCAGTCCGTAGACCTGTACGAGTTAGCTCCGACCAAATCGGTTCCCCCGAAAGCCGTTCGGAACCATGTTGGAACCAGGTCCAAACATCCTAATCAGTCGGTATGAAGGGTTTCCGAGTCGGTCGGAAAGGCGGGTTCCAAATCAGATTCAGACAAACTGAATGCCATTCAGAGTCTTTCCTACCAACATCGTAATCGGGCCCATTGTGTTGAAAAATGTTTATTAAATTAATAGTTCTTGTATTTATAGATGTAATCCTTTTAAAATCAAACACTATCCCTTCCCTAGTTTAGACTGATGTGGGAATAGTAAATGTAGCCCTTTCAAAATCCAACCTTTTCTGTATTGCTGCTTAGACTAAAGAAGGAATAGTTAATGTAACCCCTTAAAGATTTAGAACGTTTCCTATTGTTGCTTAGACTGGAGTGGTAATAGTAAATGTAATACCTCTGAAGTCCAACACTTTCCCTACTGCTGATTAGACGAGTGGGAATAGTAAATTTAACCTCTCTGAAGTCCACCACTTTCCTTACTGTTGCTCAGAGTGAAGTAGGAATAGTAAATATAACCCCTCCGAAGTTACCTGCTGTTGTTTAGACTGGAGTGAGAACGCTAAATCGAACTCCTTCGAAGTCCAATGCTTTCTCTACTGTTGCTTAGACTAGAGTGGGAATAGTAAATCTAAACACTCCGAAATCCAACGCTTTCCCTACTGTTCTTTAGACAGGTGTGGAACTATTAAATCCTACCCCTCAGAATCCCAACACTTTCCCTACTGCTGCTTAGACTGGAGTAGGAATAGTAAATCTAACCCCTCTGAAGTCCAACACTTTTCTTACTGTTGTTTACACTGGGGTAGGAATAGTAAATCTAACTCCCTCAAAGACCAATGCTTCCCCTATTGTCTAAGGTGGAATGGGAATGGCATTTCTAATCTTTCCAGAGCCTAACACATTTTCTAATATTGGTAAAATTGAATTTATATTATTATTTGTTTATTTTTTATTGTTAATATTGTTGGTGTGTCTTTTTACATTTTTGTAATGTTTATACTATTTTTAGTAAAGGTGTTTTTGAGTGATTTGATATTGTACTATTTTAACGTTTATATATTGGTGAAATTAATTAATATATTTTGTTATTGAATTGTTTTTATTTGTTATGTTGTTTTTGTTTGTGTATGTATTTTGTATATTATATATCTACATATATATATATATATATATATATATATATATATATATATATATATTCGTAGAGGAGTTTCTCCGCTGAACGCCGCACACCTGCACATTAGCGTCGGTGCCTGCCGTGGTAGCGGCAACCACAGAAATGAGTACAATACAATCCACAGATAGGAAAGAGGCGGCACACCGTCCTGGTGTTTTAAGGTGTATTTAATCGCTCACAAAACAACAACGCGTTTCAGCCGTAGGACGGCCTTTGTCAAGTTGTCTGTTACTTCCGCATAGCCGAATTTAAAACAAAATACGTCATCATAGACATAGAAGAAATGCATGTATCGTAAATCTCATGTGTACTTGAAAAAACAATCAATTATAGAATATAAACAAAAATATACATTTTCAATTAGCAGGAAATATATACGTGTATACAAATAAATAAATTAGGAGCAGAATCAATTAATGCCGTTATACCTTGCTAGTGCATTGAAATAGAAAAAAGACTGAACAGTCCGTTCTAAACAATCATATATAGAATTCTGCTTTACAATTACATTGATCAAATGTAATGTATCCAAACTAAGGTCCTGACTAATTTAAAATGTGATTAATGCATTTCGACCTCAAAGTAATAATTTCTCCTATTCGAGAACAGCAATGCGGACGCATAAAGTTTGTTGAAACTTTGAAAAAATGGATGTGTATAATTGTGGTGCACCACAATTATACACATCCATTTTTTCAAAGTTTCAACAAACTTTATGCGTCCGCATTGCTGTTCTCGAATAGGAGAAATTATTACTTTGAGGTCGAAATGCATTAATCACATTTTAAATTAGTCAGGACCTTAGTTTGGATACATTACATTTGATCAATGTAATTGTAAAGCAGAATTCTATATATGATTGTTTAGAACGGACTGTTCAGTCTTTTTTCTATTTCAATGCACTAGCAAGGTATAACGGCATTAATTGATTCTGCTCCTAATTTATTTATTTGTATACACGTATATATTTCCTGCTAATTGAAAATGTATATTTTTGTTTATATTCTATAATTGATTGTTTTTTCAAGTACACATGAGATTTACGATACATGCATTTCTTCTATGTCTATGATGACGTATTTTGTTTTAAATTCGGCTATGCGGAAGTAACAGACAACTTGACAAAGGCCGTCCTACGGCTGAAACGCGTTGTTGTTTTGTGAGCGATTAAATACACCTTAAAACACCAGGACGGTGTGCCGCCTCTTTCCTATCTGTGGATTGTATTGTACTCATATATATATATATATATATATATATATATATATATATATATATATATATATTCAGTGAAAAAACCATAGGTTTCACACACGTTATAGTTAGGAATTAGCATTTAAAAAACCTTAGAAATTCAGTGAAAAAACCATAGGTTTCACACATGTTATAGTTAGCTGGACATTTTACTCGTAAAAAACCAATGAAATTGCCCCGTTATAGTTAGTTCAGCTAACTATAACTCGCGCGCCCGCAATGCACTGCTGATGACGTCACATATTACATCACTCATGACATGGTCAGTGACATCACTCATGACATCACTGATGACATCACTGATGACATCATCCTTGTGATAGAGTGGCAGACCTCCTCTCACCCTAATATAACCTTTGACACACACATTCAAAAATAGAGACTAAAATTTTCAAAACAATGGACATACCAATACCAGTTACAACAACCTCTTCAGTAATTCTAAGATCCACATACACATCCACTCATTCACCAACAGTCCAATACAGTCACTCATACATGTACTCACTCATCATATGTACTCATACACCTATACATCCTGTTACACAATGCCACTCATCCATAGAGTTACTCACACACATAGTCACTCGTACTAATAAAGAATCAAACATACATTTACTTGCATATACAGTTATACACACACCACCATACTTACTTCTACGGAAACTTACACATACTTAGTCTTTTAAACAATCACTTATAGAAACACATACTTATTCATACAGGAACTCTTCCAATCTCTCACCCTTGCATATACTCACATATATACACCAATAGTCACATATTTATTTATTTTATTTATTTATTTAAGCTTGTACCGCGCACAGCTACCCACAATGGGTTTCCCGGCGCCAGGGATAGACTGTAGAAGAAAAGAGAATGTCACCTTGACTTAAGGCCTCTGCCGACTATTGGTCACGCTTAGTAAAGAGCAGGGTCTTCAAAGCCTTACGGAAGCGGAGTAAGTTGGTCTCAGATTTTAATGCCAATGGGAGGGAGTTCCAGTATTTAGGACCAAGAGTGGAAAAGGAGCGGCCTCCCATTTTTGCCAGCTTCCATCTTGGTACTGTGAAATTGCCAATGTCCGATGACCTTAATGAGCGCAGGGGTCTATAGGGTTTTACCAGCCCCTGAACATATACTGGGGCGCTACCCTGCTTAGCCTTGAACATATAGCAGAGTGCCTTGAATTTAACGCGTTCTGGGATGCTCAACCAATGGAGGTCACGCAAAGCGGCAGTGGCTGAGGTGCGTCTGGGGACATTCTTTAGCAGGCGCGCGGCCGCATTTTGCACCACCTGCAGCACATGTATAGTAGCTTTATCTGCGCCCAAATAGAGAATGTTGCCATAGTCCAGGCGTGATGTTACAAGTGCCTGGACTACAGTTCTGCGAGAGGAGAGGGGGAGCATCCACAAAATCTTGTGAAGCCATCGCAAGGTTGAAAAGCAGATGGCTGAGACCTTAGTAGCCTGTTGTCTCATAGTTAGCCTGTCGTCAGTAATGACGCCCAGGTTGCGAACTGCCGTAGATGGTGTAGGCGCATTTCCCAGTTCGATGGGCCAATGGCGAGGACCCCAAAGATGTTTGTTCTGTCCCAGAATGACCACCTCGGTCTTCTCCCCATTCAGCTTGAGACAATTTCTCCGCATCCAGTCGGCCACAAGAGTGAGGCCCGACTTGAGTGCGGAGATGTTGTTTACGTCTCTCCCTGACAAGGAGAAGACAATCTGGGTGTCATCTGCGTAGGAAAACAGGGTTAGCCCAGCTTGTTCGACTATGGTTGCCAAGGGTTTAACATAAATATTAAATAATAAAGGGCTAAGAATTGAGCCCTGGGGGACGCCACGGGTGGAAGGACAAATGGCGGAGGCAGCTTTAGAAGAAAACACTTGGAAGCTTCGGTCACTAAGGAAAGACGCCAGCCAGGCCAAGGCCTGGCCTGCCACACCTAGAGATTTCAGAGAGTCAATGAGGATGGAATGTGACACGGTGTCGAAAGCTGCGCTCAAATCCAGCAGGATGAGCGCCATGGTGTTTCCCTGATCGACACCGTGCCTAAGACTCTCTGTCACCCCCAGGAGGGCTGTCTCGGTTGAGTGCCTAGGCCGAAAGCCCGACTGAGAAGGATGGAGAAATCCAGTGTTTTCAACCAGTTTGGAGAGCTGAGAATTTATATGTCTCTCCAATATCTTTGAGAAAATTGGCAACAAAGATATAGGGCGAAAGTTAGCAGGATTTGAAGGATCTGCACCCTGTTTTTTTAATAACGGTACAACCATGGCGTGTTTCCAAGGTTGTGGGACATGGGCCTCGCTCAGAGAAGCGTTGAGTAATTTAATGATGGGGGGATGAGTGAGGGGGTCTAATTGTTTTAATATTTTGGCCGGGAGAGCGTCCTGTGGGGAGCCCGATCTCACACTATTTAAACAGGAGAGGAAAGAAATGGCGTCTAAGGGCTGCCAAGTAGTGACTACTGCATCAGTGTCATTGTTTTCCAATTTTTGGACTATGTCAAGGGCAGTGTACATAGTACCTGGAGGTGTAGTGAAATTTTCATAGATAAGATCAACTTTATCTATGAAGTAATCCGCTAAGGACTGACACTGAATGCCATCAAGTGCCGGGGGAGGAGGGATCGAGTTAGCACCAGTCAATTTTTTGACAACAGAGAATAGCACCTTTGGGCAGTTTTGTGCATCAGTCACAGTTTTCCTTGTGTAGTCTGCTTTAGCAGTTTTACAACTGTAGTGGTATTTTTTTAAGGCTTCTTTATATGTGGCTTTACGTGAAGGAGAATAGCCTTGTCTCCATATACTAGTTTTAAACATATGTAGTTACTCATAAAGACACTATTGAGACAGTCATTCACTCACTAACACACCCATACACACACTCATCCACCTATGCAGTCCTGCACACATGGTCTGTTCAACACATACAAACAGTGAGTCACTCATTCATGCACCTATGCACTACGTAATACCCCCCACCGAACCATGCAGACACTCAGACTGATACTCAAAAAACCAACTAAAAACCTATATAGACACCCATGTAGCTACTCACCAACCCATGCAGCCACTTATACACAAAGTGAGAGACTGATACAGATATATACATATTTAAACATTACTCACTAAAACATGTATTCACTATGATACACTTAATCAGTCAGTTAAACAATCAATTTTTCAAAAACAAATCATCCATTTAGACACTTATATACCCATTTATTCTTCCATCGACCTTGAGATATACATATATAAAACATATTTAATTTTCAGAAAAACCCACATTCACTGGATGATGTCATCAGTGATGTCATCAGTGATGTCATTTGAGATGTCATCAGTGATGTCATGAGTGATGTCACTGACCATGTCATGAGTGATGTAATATGTGACGTCATCAGCAGTGCATTGCGGGCGCGCGAGTTATAGTTAGCTGAACTAACTATAACGGGGCAATTTCATTGGTTTTTTACGAGTAAAATGTCCAGCTAACTATAACATGTGTGAAACCTATGGTTTTTTCACTGAATTTCTAAGGTTTTTTAAATGCTAATTCCTAACTATAACGTGTGTGAAACCTATGGTTTTTTCACTGAATTTCTAAGGTTTTTTAAATGCTAATTCCTAACTATAACGTGTGTGAAACCCATGGTTTTTTCAGTGAATTTGCAAGGTTTTTTAAATGCTAATTTTTTTTTTTTTTTTTTTTTTTTCTAACATATTTTTAATTTAATTATCTTACCTTTTATAAAGACTATGATTAAATTTTTAAAATTCTTTAATATGTTTTTTTAAATATATTTTTTAAAATAAACATGTAAAATTTATTTGCAGTACTTTTTTTAAAAAAAAAATATTTTTTTAGTACGCGTACCGTAAGCTCACGGTAAGCGTACGGTTTACGCAACGTCCGTAATCTATCTACGCTGCTTGCGTATAGTTACGCACTTTGCGTAGCCGCGCGTACTGCGCGTGGGACGCGTGCGCGCTTACGCTACACGCGCACGTTACGCGGAAGTGTCGGGTAGTGACTGTTATGCGCATGCGCGCAAGCGCGTGTCTTTTTTACGCGCATGCGTACTTTTTGCCGTAAGCGTACCGTAAGCGTACCGTAAGCGTACGGTAGGTCATGTGATCATGAAACACAACTTTTGATTGGTTGAAACTACTTTCAGTTCTAGAACTCTCCTACACCACACCCATTCCCCTCATTTCTGCTTGTGATCCCTTGGGAGAAGGAGCTGGTTTGTCTTTGGGATATGATGGCAGAACAGCAGAGCTCTTCTGAGAGTGAGGCTAGCACTAGCAGCACTGTCTTGAGGCAGAGATCGAGGAAACAAAAGCCCTCTTATGTATGGGATTATTTTACTTTTCCTGAAGGCCAGCAAAAGGTAAATGCACCCTTAGTGACTTGTAAGCTGTGTAAGCGTGTACTTTCTAGAGGTAATCCTAACAGGAAGTATTCCTTTGGGAATCACACCATGAAGAGACACCTCCAGGATGTACACAGAAGGACACATGGTCATCTTTTTGGAGGTAACTCTTCAGAAAGACGAGCCAGTACATCCACAGTAGCTCAGCCTGGACCATCATCTGCAGGGCTGACTCCTTCTTCTGCAGGTCAGGTGAGCCCTTCATCTGTGGGGGGAGAATCTCCTTTTGCTGGCCCTCTGGAAATGAACCCTCATTTTCGGAAGGTTGATATTCATTGCACATTTTGTAAAGATCTAATTTGCCATAGGGAGACCAGTGTTTCCCTAGTGAACAACAAAATAGATCAGCACATTTGTCGCTTTGAATAATTTTCCCATGCTTCCTTTCCTCTGTCCCTGCATGAACACAACGGTTCTTTTAAGAGCCAACCTTATCTTTCATCTTTTTTTTACATATGTTTTTAAAAACTTTTTTTTATTTTTTTTTTACCGTACGCGTACGGTGCGCGTACTATTTTTTTTTTTTTAAAAAAAAACACTAAAAATCATTTATCACATTACATTGTCCTTGAGAGACTACAATTATTATTATTGACTTACCATACTCACTGAAAAAATATTTATTCATTTGTTTTTTTAAAAAATAGTTTTAAAAATGTTTGTAGTTTTCGAAAATTTTCTATATCTATCTGGAAAAAAAGAAAAAAGTATTAATATTTTTAAAATATTTTATAATACAGTACACATATTTACATTTTTTTCCAAAAAATATTTTTGCCTTATTTTTGCTGTTTTCAGAATATATTGCATTTCACTATAAATTGTGAAAGCAATTGCATTCATCATTTTACAGCGGGCAAAAAAAAATACCAATCACAAAGATTGTATTAAAAATGCCCTGATTCTTTTTTTACTTAAACTTAACATTATAGAAATGCATAATATTGTAAAAAAATATCATCTAATACCAATAGTTATTTCTTTAAAATACCGTCTGATATGTTTGTTTCAGAAGTATAATCACAATATTATATCTCAAATAACTCCAAAATACATCTGATTTCATTTCCTTTAGACCAAATAGTAATTTTAAATTTTTTTTTGGAATAAATTTCCAACGGTAATCCAATAAAATTCTAAACTTTAATTTGTCCAGATCTCACCGATTCTCTGTAACATTTTGGTTCACGAAAATTTTTTGAATAATTTATTAAGTCCACAATAGAATTGGTTACTTTTCCACATGGCCAAATAGTAATTTTTTAAAACATTTTTGAAAAAATTTCCAATGGCAGCCCAATAACATTCCAAAATTTAAAATGTGCAGAAGTTACCGATAATCTCTAAATTATTGGTTTTTCAAAGTTTCATTAAAAATTAAAAAAGTCCACATTACAATTGGTTATCTTTCCATTAGGCCAAATGATAATTTAAAAAATCTTTTTTTTACAAAATTGCAATGGTAATCCAGTAAAATGGTAAAATTGTTTTGTCCAGATCTTGCCAAGTCTCTCTAAAATTTAGGTTTCAGGAAGATTAGATAGGAATTTGCTAAATCAAAAGGCAAACGTTGTTTGAAAATCAATTGGGAATCATTACACAGTGTCCAGCCTTTTTCACATTTAAGATAAACTGTGTAATGTCCAGAAGTAACAGTAGGTCCATCATGGAAAATTATTGCAACAGTTACAAAAGTTTTTTCTGAAATTGATAATTGCTGTCCTGTAAACTTCTTTATTAAAGTATCCAATTTTGAACCATCAGCTCTACATCGTTGCATCATTAAAATTACATACTGTCCGTATTCCTTTAAAATTAATGTTGAAAACATGTCAGAATTACACTCACCACATTTCATGCTATGATTAGCATCTTTAACTAATTTTGCAAAAGTGACTGTTTTACTCTCTGGCAATGTCAAATAAATAAACCTTTCATTATCAACAATAGAGCCACATATATTATAACAATTATCACAACTATGTTCCCATTTATAAGAGAGACCAAAAAAAATGTCAATGGGAACTCCTTCTTCTTCCACTACCTGAAGAAAATACATCGAAAATTCATGTGCATCTTGCTGTTCATTTTGAGAAAACTGTGTTCGTCCTGAACATACATCTAAAAGTTTTCTAATGTCAGTAGCACTTTCTATTTGAGTTTTATCTTTACTCAGCTTTTGAAAAAGGAGACTCAGCTCTGAACAGAATCTTTTTCCCTGATTTACTATTATCTGCTCTTGCAAACTTTCCAGATAAAATGCAACATTCAGCACTACATTTGCGTAGCAGTTGACACCAGAGCTATTTTCAAAATGACATCCTACAACCTGTTCTTCATTTTCCTTTTTCTTTTTGCTTGCAATTACATCACTTCTCTTTTTTTTCCTCTTCTCTACATCTTCACTACAGATATTCTCATTTTTTCTTTTACGAGAAACTACACGTTTCTCCAACACAGGATACTGACCTAAATGAGGAGCATAGCTTCTTCTTAATCTATTATACTCCTTTACACAGTTTGTATCAGCACTAACTTTTGACTCATCAAAGTCTATCATGAATAAACCTGATAATGTTTTGACTCGTGACAAAGCAACATATGCCATACCTTCTTTGAACACAGTTGAACCAATGTTCACAAATGCACAATCTACAGTCAATCCTTGAGACTTGTGAATAGTTACAGCATATGCTAGAGAAAACGGAAACTGCTTCCTACGTACATATAAGTCTTTCACAAGCATAAAACGAACTGTACAACGACAAATATCTTTAACTTCATCTATCTGATCAAATTTTATTTTTAAACATTCAACTCCTTCTTTTTTCTGGTAATTAATAAAACCCACAACTCTTCCCATCGCTCCATTAACTAAACCTTTCTCAACATCCAAATTTCTCCTTAAAAACACTCTACAGTTCATGCAAACATATAGATTTTTTTCTAATCCAGCTGTTTTGGAGATGTTCTTCTCTAGTGAGTCCAATTTATTTTTCAGTTTGCCTGTTACTGTGACAGTAATTCTTCCATCCTCAATTTTGTCCACTGCTTCCAATTTCCTGATCTCTTCCTTTTCCAATTTCAAAAGCTCCTCATTGAATATTGAGCATTCACGTAGAGTTGGCATTAAGCAGATGACACTTTTGTTTTCTGCAATGTTCTTGTATATCTTCTCTGCAACTATTTCTTCCTTTGGAAATAAATTATGTAGCAGCCGACTCTGTAATGCTTTTTTGCCAACTTCTGTCAGTAGTCCAATCCTGATATCTTTCAGAATACTTCCCATATTCTTCATCGTTTGCTTGCCTCATATTAGTAGTAAGTTCCTTGTACTCAAAGAAGGACCAAATATTTGTATTTCCGATGCTTCCCAATGACTTCTTCGTGTCTTCATGTGTCACAGTATTAAACACTGGTTGTCCTTTAACTGGAGTAAGTTGCAAAAGATCTCCAAAAACTATGACGTGTTTTCCACCAAATAACATGTCATAGTCTGTCTTCAAAATTTGCTGCATTCTTAAATGCACAAAGGCAAGCATTAGGTTTGATACCATGCTCACCTCATCAATAATGAGAACTTGCATCTTCTTCAATACTCTTGAAACTTCCAAGGATGCTTCTCCAGTTAGCTTGTTGAATTGTATTTTGTTCTCATGCTCCACTGGTAACATTAGCAAACGATGTAAGGTGATTCCTTTTATGTTATATGCTGCTAACCCAGTTGGAGCAGTAACCACACAAGACAAAGTAGAATCCGTTTTTTGCTGTAGGTAGCTTCTGATGACTTTTATTAGGAAACTTTTTCCAGTTTCAGCTTGTCCGCTTACATACATCCTGATTGGATGAAATGATGTGCATGAGCACTCTTTTTTTACATGTAGAAATCCATGATCAATTTTGTTTTTGATCTCTTCATAAATTTGTTGCTGCTCTTGATTCAGTTGTCTTTCCAAATTTTCTAAGTCTATAAATTCTTCTTGAGCTTGATTCATAGCCGTTTCCACTTCATTCATGGCTATTGATGCTTCATTTTCAATGATTGGTTGTCCTAGGGGATCTTGACTGTGTGTTCCTGAACTTTGGCTGTCCTGAGAACTGTCTCTAGCTATTTCTGCTGCAATTGTAGTTTCCTGTTCAATTTCTTCATTTAACATTTGCAGATAAGTTGTGAATGTATTGCATTGTATGCTGTCTTTGCAAGCATTAAATGAATCTTCATAGCTTTGAAATTCTCCCAGTAGTTCATCCTCTGTACGCCATGGTTTAAACAACTGTAAAAGAGCCAAGTAGTAAAATTCTTTCTTGTCAGTAGTGTCGCAACTCAGCTTCCGGTGATTTATCAAACTTCCTTTTGTTTGCTTCACCAAACATCCTTCTTCACCAACGACTTTATATTTTCCATTATTGATGTCTTCTGTGGCTTTCCTTGAATAAATGTAGTTCTGCAGCACTTCATAGAGACACATGTTCTCCAGATGTTGACTTCTCTCGGGATAATATGTGTCCAACATGTTTGTTTTCAATATATCTGTACTTTCTGGGTCATTCTCGACCAAATATTCAATTTCTCCTACAGATTTCAGTACCCGATTTCTCATTGCTGCAAGGCCTAAACTTGCCCAAATTATTCTTCTTGACTTCGAGTAGAGACTTGCAGAAGATAACCTATCTGAACATTCGTAGGATCCAATTTCTCGATGCGATAACATCTTCAAACTGAAACTGTACAGCTTCTTACTGACAGTCTTCCGTGAGAAATCTCTTCCCACATTTCCTTCAATTCTGTTTTTTCTGATTTCGTAATGTAAGACGTTACATATCGTGCAACAGCAATGGAATTGTCAGCTACATACTGTATATCCATGTTAGCGTTCCACATGGATAAAATGACTGGGTTGTAGTCATTTATATTTTTTGATTCTTCTTTTCTTTTAAGGTTGTAGGTATTCTTAGGTGATTTTCTTGTGATAGTATGTCTCACAGCTGACATAAAACTGTTTACTCTTCCATTTGAAAGAACAGGTCTAGGAAATCCAAATCGACATTTAGTGTAGTATTTTTCTTTGCTCTTGTATTTCCGTCGACAGTATTTTCCACACCGATGACTTTGGAAACGTAAAACTTGCTCCTTTAACTTGTTCTCTTTTGTGCTTTTTGGTATAGCACATGTTGCATATTCTTGAATGTAAGATAACACTGCTTCATCAGCATCTGTTCCAAACTTTGGGGCATCCTTGATCCACAACAGCATATGAATATGAGGAGCACCTCTTGCCTGGTACTCTTTTCTCCAAAAGAAATCCACTACTTCTCCAAGGGGTGGATTTTTTTTATTGCAGATGAAGGACATCATAGCCTCAAATCTATGATTGAAATATCTGCAAACATTAACCGGATCCAATGAGCACAGTTCTCCTGCTGTCTTGTATTCGATGTTTTTAATGTTTGAATTGGCCTCTCGTAGAAAATCCAGTAAATCATCCCAAGCGTACTCGGCACAGCTTAGGGTAAGGAACCATGTTGGTGTTCCTAAATTCCGTAACATGCATTTTAGTTCACCATGGCGTCGGTACCAATATTCATTTGTCCCACGCTGACAAGCCATCAGATTGATCAGTTGTGTTTCCAAATGATCATCTCGGTGCTGCACTTTCTCCATAAAATCCTTAGCAGACACATTTTGTAAATGTACTCCACTTTTTAAAATGTGATTTACTGCATAAGACAGTGCAGACAAGTCGCTTTCAAATAAAAGATGGAACAAATAAGGAATACTTTGTCGAAATCTGGGATCTTCAGCATATAGTCTTGTAGTCCGATACTCTGAAGCTGGAATCTGTTCTGGACGTTCATCGTATCGTCCTCCTTTTCCTTTAGGAAACAGCTGAGGAAAACATCGAGCTTCCAAGCTCTCCTCCCATACACTCACAGGAGTTCCTTTTGCTTTCTTCATCTGAAAGAGATCAATATTGTCTCCCATAACTTCTTTCGAATGAAGAGGATGTATGCTAAAATGTTCATAAATTTCTTCTTCCTTTGACTTGTCCACTTTTTCAATTTGTCCAGTTGGTGTTTCTGTGTCTTCTTGAAAATCTTCTTCTTCTTCTATATAAATTGATTCATACCATTTGTTATTTTTTTTCAAATACAAATTTGCTCTTTGTACTTTCCGCACATCTACCAGCTCCTGCCAAATCTTCTTATTCTTTGTAGGTACACCATTAACCAGAATAATTAATGGTTCAGTTTCCAAAGTATCCGCATCAATAGTTTCCATATTTTTTTTCAAATCCAAGGGCAAATACACCACTCTACCTTTTAAACCTCTCAGTAAATCTGAAGGAGGTAATTTACCAGTTTTGGGCTCCATACGTACTATGGTCTGGAACGGATGAACACATTGAATGAGTATAGACTCATATGTATTTAATTCAGAAAGTTCAGCAGGAATAGCATCCAATTCTAAATTATTATGTACAGCTCTGGTCGGCATTCTATTTTCCTCTAACTTGTTGTAACAGTATTTACAAATACGCTGATCTTCACCCAATTCAAAACAATTTTCTAGAAATATATATGTGGCAAAATCCTTCCACTTATAATTATCTTCATTTTCACTCTTTCTGTAGAGATCAACATTCCTAGTTTGTTTTCTATAATGAGTTCTGCGGCAACAAATACAAGTAACATTTGGTCTTTCATTAGAGACTATTGCAAATTTTGTTATGTGATCATTAAATGTCTTACTTACAGAAGGTTCTACATTCTCTTCCACTTCTTCCTCATTTACTGTGTCCTTCTCTGCACTGTTTTGTTCAGGACCAAAGTAACAAAACTGAATTTCATCAACAACCTTCTCTACATCTGATACCGTTCCTCGGAACAGAGCCCTATTCAATTCATTTAACTTTATTGCTGGACTTTTGGCAAAATACAACCGTCTCACAAACTTTCTCATTTCAGTATGATGAACAGCCAGCATCCTAAAATGATGGAAAACACTATTGCACACTTTTCTAGATAGACAAGCCAGAGAATGACCCTGCAAACCAGTATTCTCTCTCACTCTGCATGGATCCAGACTTTGAAGCACCTTAATCTTCTGTTTTACACTTTTTTTTACTATATTCTCTAAGAAACTCTCGAAATTTGTCAATAGAATCCTGACGCACAGTGCAAATACTACTACAATTCCAAGTGTACACTGGGGCTTTAGGACGTCTCCCCATTGCCTCATCTGCCATCACTTGTACCTCATCTCTTGGAACCATTATCTCCTTCTCCATTATGCAACCATTTTTCACTTCGTAAGCACGACCTCTGGTGTCAACTGCATGCAGCAAACTATTACTTTGAAAATAGCTCTCTTCATTAAAAAAAGGTTCACTACTTGAACTATGCATCCACTTTCCTAAAAACACTTTACAAAAGTTTGTTCTGTTCACTACTCTTTTGCTTTTGCTTTGTGATTTCAGTACATTAACCATTTTATCTAATGTACGCATCCTATTCAAAATTAATATGAATAGTTTCCTTTTTAATTCTAATGCCTTTGCTGCAATGGCTTCAATTTCTTTTTTTCTCTTGTAATATTTTGCCTTTTGCTTATATTTCTTCACATCCTTTATCAAATTGGACATAACTCTTCTCTGAAACATTTTTCTACGTATCTCTTTAAACGCTGTTTTTCTGTTTATGTAAATCTTTTCAGTTGCAGAAGGTATATTTGCATTAACTAAATTCTCAATTTTTTCCTGTTCTCTTCCTTTTGTAACATTCTTTCCAGTACAGACATTTTGTACATTTTTCTTTGTTTTGAATATATTTTTAAGAAATTGTTTTTTCTGCTTACCAGAAGATTTTTTCTTTTTCCCAACATGAGCATCTTCTACTAACTTTGGTCCTCCAGTTGTCATCAAATATAGTTTTTTTTTTAGCGTTTTTTGAACTCTGGATTTTGTAGGCATCTTAAATTTTGTTCACTGCTCTTCAGCAATACCTGAAAAAAACTAAAAAAAAAATCCTTTATTGTATTTAAATATATTACTACATTTCTTTTCACAATAGTCACAAAACGAAATTTCTTTGCCAATTTGAATGCACACAAACTGCTCTTTTTTTTGGGCAAGTGAAAATCACTTTTACAAACTGTCACATTATGAAACCACTTTTCAGATTTTTTAAAAAGCCCATGTCCAGAGTGCTACACTCCAGCAAGGGCAACCAGCCTTAGTGATGCTGAATGTATTTGCATTACAGACTGAAACCTGAAAACCCCACTCGCTTGTAAATACTGTGCATGACTATACATGGCAAGCACATGGGTGTGTGCTAAGACTCTGCTTCTTCCCCCAAAAATTCGCTCCCCCTTTCCATCTAATGCAACTGTGAAATCACCAGAGCAAGACGCAATAAATCTCTGCCTATAATTCCTCTCTGCACACAGAGTCATGTTTTCACATTAGTCCCAAAACGAAATTTCTTTGCCAATTTGAAAGCACACTTACTGCTCTTTTTTTTTTCGGGGCAAGTGAAAATCACTTTTTACAAGTGAAAATCACTTTTACAGACTGACACATTATGAAACCACTTTTTTTGATTTATTTAAATGCACATGTCCAAACTGTTTTTTCAGACCACCACCATGTGTATTCTCGGTGACTGCCTACACTCCAGCAAGGGCAACCAGCCTTAGTGATGCTGAATGTATTTGCATTACAGACTGAAACCTGAAAACCCCACTCGCTTGTAAATACTGTGCATGACCATACATGGCAAGCACATGGGTGTGTGCTAAGACTCTGCTTCTTCCCCCAAAAATTCGCACCCCCTTTCCATCTAATGTAACTGTGAAATCACCAGAGCAATACGCAATAAATCTCTGCCTATAATTCCTCTCTGCACACAGAGTCATGTTTTCACATTAGTCCCAAAACGAAATTTCTTTGCCAATTTGAAAGCACACTTACTGCTCTTTTTTTTTTCGGGGCAAGTGAAAATCACTTTTTACAAGTGAAAATCACTTTTACAGACTGACACATTATGAAACCACTTTTTTTGATTTATTTAAATGCACATGTCCAAACTGTTTTTTCAGACCACCACCATGTGTATTCTCGGTGACTGCCTACACTCCAGCAAGGGCAACCAGCCTTAGTGATGCTGAATGTATTTGCATTACAGACTGAAACCTGAAAACCCCACTCGCTTGTAAATACTGTGCATGACTATACATGGCAAGCACATGGGTGTGTGCTAAGACTCTGCTTCTTCCCCCAAAAATTCGCTCCCCCTTTCCATCTAATGCAACTGTGAAATCACCAGAGCAAGACGCAATAAATCTCTGCCTATAATTCCTCTCTGCACACAGAGTCATGTTTTCACATTAGTCACAAAACGAAATTTCTTTGCCAATTTGAATGCACACAAACTGCTCTTTTTTTTGGGCAAGTGAAAATCACTTTTACAAACTGTCACATTATGAAACCACTTTTCAGATTTTTTTAAATGCACATGTCCAAACTGTTTTTTCAGACCACCACCATGTGTATTCTCGGTGACTGCCTACACTCCAGCAAGGGCAACCAGCCTTAGTGATGCTGAATGTATTTGCATTACAGACTGAAACCTGAAAACCCCACTCGCTTGTAAATACTGTGCATGACTATACATGGCAAGCACATGGGTGTGTGCTAAGACTCTGCTTCTTCCCCCAAAAATTCGCTCCCCCTTTCCATCTAATGCAACTGTGAAATCACCAGAGCAAGACGCAATAAATCTCTACCTATAATTCCTCTCTGCACACAGAGTCATGTTTTCACATTAGTCCCAAAACGAAATTTCTTTGCCAATTTGAAAGCACACTTACTGCTCTTTTTTTTTTCGGCGCAAGTGAAAATCACTTTTACAGACTGACACATTATGAAACCACTTTTTTTGATTTATTTAAATGCACATGTCCAAACTGTTTTTTAAGACCACCACCATGTGTATTCTCGGTGACTGCCTACACTCCAGCAAGGGCAACCAGCCTTAGTGATGCTGAATGTATTTGCATTACAGACTGAAACCTGAAAACCCCACTCGCTTGTAAATACTGTGCATGACTATACATGGCAAGCACATGGGTGTGTGCTAAGACTCTACTTCTTCCCCCAAAAATTCGCTCCCCCTTTCCATCTAATGCAACTGTGAAATCACCAGAGCAATACGCAATAAATCTCTGCCTATAATTCCTCTCTGCACACAGAGTCATGTTTTCACATTAGTCCCAAAACTAAATTTCTTTGCCAATTTGAAAGCACACTTACTGCTCTTTTTTTTTTCGGGGCAAGTGAAAATCACTTTTTACAAGTGAAAATCACTTTTACAGACTGACACATTATGAAACCACTTTTTTTGATTTATTTAAATGCACATGTCCAAACTGTTTTTTCAGACCACCACCATGTGTATTCTCGGTGACTGCCTACACTCCAGCAAGGGCAACCAGCCTTAGTGATGCTGAATGTATTTGCATTACAGACTGAAACCTGAAAACCCCACTCGCTTGTAAATACTGTGCATGACTATACATGGCAAGCACATGGGTGTGTGCTAAGACTCTGCTTCTTCCCCCAAAAATTCGCTCCCCCTTTCCATCTAATGTAACTGTGAAATCACCAGAGCAATACGCAATAAATCTCTGCCTATAATTCCTCTCTGCACACAGAGTCATGATTTCACATTAGTCCCAAAACGAAATTTCTTTGCCAATTTGAAAGTACACTTACTGCTCTTTTTTTTTTCGGGGCAAGTGAAAATCACTTTTTACAAGTGAAAATCACTTTTACAGACTGACACATTATGAAACCACTTTTTTTGATTTATTTAAATGCACATGTCCAAACTGTTTTTTCAGACCACCACCATGTGTATTCTCGGTGACTGCCTACACTCCAGCAAGGGCAACCAGCCTTAGTGATGCTGAATGTATTTGCATTACAGACTGAAACCTGAAAACCCCACTCGCTTGTAAATACTGTGCATGACTATACATGGCAAGCACATGGGTGTGTGCTAAGACTCTGCTTCTTCCTCCAAAAATTCGCTCCCCCTTTCCATCTAATGCAACTGTGAAATCACCAGAGCAATACGCAATAAATCTCTGCCTATAATTCCTCTCTGCACACAGAGTCATGTTTTCACATTAGTCCCAAAACGAAATTTCTTTGCCAATTTGAAAGCACACTTACTGCTCTTTTTTTTTTCGGGGCAAGTGAAAATCACTTTTACAGACTGACACATTATGAAACCACCATGTGTAACTACAACAAAAACAATTTCCATTTCTATTATTCATTTCTTAAGTTACCACATACATCCCCTCTCAAACTGTAAACTCACCTTTAAAATTAGTTAGTTGTGAAAGAAATGTGACACTCAAACAGCAGATTATCAGAGCCAAGATCTCTGTTGTGTTCACCTCTCTCCTCTCAGCAGAACCAGATAATGGCAAACTTTCCCTCTATTTTTCCACACATATACTTGTAAGTTTCAAATCTCAGTGCTTCCCCCTTTTTTTCAAATGTAATCACACATTTCTATTGGTTGAAAACCAACCCTTTTCCAAAAGTACCCTTCCCCCAACTTGACTTCTGCCTAGTACCCTTCCCCCAACTTGACTTCTGCCTGCTACCATAGCAACAGCTCATGGAACACTGCTGTGTTGAGTTAGGTCAGAAGTTCGCCAAACAATGTTTCAATTCCACAGAGCAAGAGTGCTTGACTTTTCAAACAGCAAATCCATAGTACTGTTCTTTGGTTACACATTTTTTTTACCAATACAAAACATGCTTCTATTAATTTACACATACAGCCTAGTTTTTATTCTAGAATGGTATGAAACAGCCAATCAGTTCTTTTTGTTTTGAAAAAAATATGTATGCCTCCATTTCCAAACTGTCTTTCTTTTCATATTGCCATTCTACTGAAAGACACCTCCTGAGTGCATCCAGTTCTCCTTTGAAGATGTTCACAGTGTGGATTGTAGGGCACAGCTATGTCTTCTGGAGTGAAAAGTTTGCAGAGAAAACAGGTATGGTGAGAGACCTTGCTTTGCCAAATGTAGACATTAAATGGATTGGTCAGAGAGGGTTAAAGTGGCACCAATTGATGCCATTGGTGAAATCCTTCATTCAAATCCAACACCCTGACCTCATAATAGTGCACTGTGGTGGCAATGACCTAGGCACTTTGACTGGAGTAGGTCTGGAAATGCTTATGAAGGACACCTTTGCACAACTGTTTACACTTTTCCCTAAAACTGCCTTTGTGTTTTCCAACATATGCCAAAGGCAAAAATGGAACTGGTCCAATCATTTCTGTCCACAGATTGACAAAGCAAGAAAGCACGTCAACAAATCTGTTTCTGCTTTCCTCCGTGACTATGGTATGGGTGCCATTTACCACAACAACTTGCGTTATGACATGCAAGACATTTATAGAGGAGATGGTGTGCACTTCAATGATGAAGGGAACAGAGTCTTCCTCTTGAACCTTAGACTCTGCATCGGTACTTACTTGTAGGTACCACTAAAAAAATGACTTCATAAACACAACAGCTCTTTTTAGAGCTCCCTAATATCTAAACTCTTAAATCTGCTTTTCATTTATTTATTTTTATTTTTTTACCGTACGCTTACCGTAAGCTTACCGTACGCGTACCCCGTGATTTTTTTTAAAATCAATAAATGTTTTTTTGTACTTTTCTGTCCTTCTTTGACCCCCTTACAAATGTTAGGGGGTCTGTAACTCTCCTCATTGCCCCCTTTCCTTGTTTTCACTCTTTTTTTTCAGAGTGAAATACACAAAATGGCGGCCGCCGCTTCCTGGTTTCGACCGATTCGAATGTTTACGAAGATCTAAGAGCCAATCAGAATCGCGCTCGCGCACGCCACCGTACGCTTACCGTAAGCGTACGGTAAGCGTACCGTAAGCGGGCTCAGATATATATATTGATTTAAAGGCTATTTTCTCAGAATCTACTGAACAGATTTACACCAAACCTACAAAAGGCACTTCCTTGACCTAGGGACTACCTCTCTGCCAAATTTTGAGTAATTCTGTTCAGCCGTTCGGGCTGTAGCTCGTTCTAAAGGTCCTATGGAAAAATGCATGGGAAAAACGCATTTTGGGACCCCCCTTTTATCTCAGCCCCAGCTTGACGGATCCCCCCGAGACTTTCAGGGTAGGAGCGGAGCGTAGCGCCCCACCTATTTTGAGAAATTCGCGAGGATTCGTCGACCGGCGCCAAAGTTATTCAAAATAGAATGTTGAGGTTTTCCTATGGAAACGTGGTCCTAACTATAACTACCTACTGGCGACCGCCAGTAGGTAATATATATATATATATATATATATTTGGATATTATCATATATGATTTTTAAAATACTAAATACAAATTATCTATTATATATTTAAAAAAACCTGAATATAAGATGAATACTTTTTATTAATTATCTCGTACTATAGACATATTTATATAAATACACATAAATATATATATGCAGGTGTTTATATAAATATATAGTATTAAATAATTAATTAAATGTATTTACTTTGCATATAGTAATTTTATATATTATAATAGCTAGCATTTACTATTTCAAAATGTATCTATGGTAAAAAAAAAAATGTGTCGATATTACTATCAACCATATTTTTGTTGATATTTTTGACATTTCCATTATAAGTTTAGGAACACGATTATGTGGTAAATTAGATTTATGACGCAACAGTTTTGTTAACAATAATATTTACCATTATACTGTGTCTTTGAACAGTACTTTGGCCTGCCTCTCTTCAGTTTGTCTTCTGGAGTCCGGAGAAGAGCTATTCTTGTGATGGAGTCTTGTTCTCTTTAGATGGTGTGTTCTATCCATCGCCATCTGTTTTTCACAATGATGGTGTCCATGCTCTCTTACTTGCTTCTGGTGAGCAGTTCCTAGTTGGAGATGGTTCACGGTTTGTGCACAAGGTTATTTTCAGGTTACTGGTGTGGAAGACCAACAGTGTGGTGATATCCCTTTTCATCATCCACCAGCATTCTGATCCATGCAAGAGTGTGGACAGAAGGCAGCTCTGGTAAAGCCCCAGCCTTAGCTTGGTGTTGTACTTGAATGACCTCCACACAGGTTGAAGAGCAACGCTGACATCACGCATCCATTTCTCACCCCAGTCTTGACTTCAAAGCTATACTCACTTTCTCCCACCTTGCAGATGAAATTAATATAGAAGCTCTTGATGAGAACTATCTGCTGTGGTATGCCATAAGCTCTCAGTGTGCCCCAGAGGCTATCACAGTGGGTACTGTTAAAGGCTTTCTAAAATCAATGGAGTTGATATGTACCCACTCTGTGTACTGCTCTATGATGTTACATAGAGTAACGTTCTGATCAACAGACCCTCTGCCCTTATGGAACCTAGCCTGTTTTTTTCTTAGCTGCTTGTCCATGGCATCAGAAATACACTTTATAATGATCTTTACCAGAATGTTACTCAGGATTGACAGATTGTGATTCCACACCAGGTGTTACTGTTGTTAATGCTCCCTTCTTTGGCTTCTTTGGAATGTTGATGATGATGTCTTGATTCCAGTCATCTGGTAGTTTATTTCCCTCTCAAATCGATAATGGAGTATCTTTGCTGATGTTTCAGAATCTGCCTTGAACATTTCTGCCTTCAGGTTTTCTTGGTTTGGCCAAAAGCTGTCCTGTTCTTGAGAGATTGGATGCAAGTGACGATGTATTCTTTCTATGGAGGGGAGGTGTTCACATCCAAATCTGTCTCTGCTTCTTTGATGGCCACTTTGCTTGTTGGCACTGGTCTGTTCAAGACTTTTTTCAAGCTTTCTGTCCAGCATGCTTCTTGCTCTTTCTCTCTGTTATGAGTAGTCTACATTGCTTTCCTATGATAGTGGTGTAGTATACTGCATGAGATTTACCACGGACAATCCTCATGAGCTTGAGGACCTTCACCTTTTCTCTTCTACTGGCTGCCTACTCTGCTTGGCTGACAAGGTTATTCATGTAAACCAGCTTGTCTTCTTTTGACTGCTCTGTATGCTTCCGAGTACTGTTGTTTGTTCCTCTCCTGCAACCTCTCAGATTTGGTCTTCATGAGTTTCTTTTTTCTTTATTGCTATCCACTTGTCTTCAGTAGCTAGCCATGTGTCTTGTCTTATCCATTCTTTCCTCCTACTTGGCTTGGTCCTCGGGCATGTTTCAATGCTCTTCATATCTCATATTTTACACACAAAAAAGAGCCCAATGGAGAAAAACCCTCTATTTAACGATATCTATCACTACATCTGGAAAAGCCTCACACAGCCTAAGACTTTCAATAACCTCCTCCCCGCCCTCAATGCAAAACTCACTATCTCCATTTTTAACAATGGGATTATACTCATACAGTCATCTGATCACTACCTCAACCTATTCAATGAATTATTCCCTATCCTCAAACAGGATGTACCTAATAATAATAAGACAGACCCCTCTCTTCACAACTCTACCACCATAGACATTCCACCCCTTTCACCACCAGGCACCACCACACCAACCACACCACACCTTACCAACCCAGCCACCCCTCCAGACTGTATTGAGGCAACCCCATCTCACCACACCAATCCATGATCGCTTACCACTACAAGAAGGGCTATAGCGCAACCCATTGACAAAAATATATCCACCCCCACTTCCCCGCGCCCATGGCCTGATTACAAGCCCAAAAGCCCCACCACACTTACCCCTTCCCCTCCACCACAAAAAAACTTACACAACAAAGAAACTCAGATAAAACACACACCTCAGTACCCCAATCCCCAAACCCCATCCGCCAACTACCACGCTAAGATTAAGTCCAAACTTGGAGAAGTCACACAGGTATACAGCAACTCAAACCAGACCTTCTGAATCTAATGAGCATCAAATCTGAGATCACCTACAACAGTGGGCCCTCAAAGATACATGAGAATAATAGAACGTTGCACCCTAATAATAACACACACCACTCTCACCTCCCAATAAACACTCTCATTGGGTCCACCACATCCCACCCTTCCCTAGTCACAAGATTGTGATCCACACCCTGCCACAACTCCTCCTCAAGACCAGCCAGGACCAAGGTCCCTCTCTCAGAAAATGACATCCAAACCCTTCTCCTCACATAAAAGACTAGACATATTGACTTCCCACATAGTCTGAACCCCATCCTAACAATTGCGTCGAACCCACACAGAGAACAGAGACTAAACTCTAGAGAGGTAAATAATGCTAACCTCGATACACTACCCAACACAGAGAAAACTTCAACAAACACCAAACCTCACCTCAAGTGCATGCTTTTAAATTGCAGATCGGCCATGAAATATGCAGCAGACATAGCAGACCTCATCCATATGAATGATCTTGACCTAATCCTCCTAACTGAAACATAGCTAAAGAACGACTCTGAACCTATCCTTGACATTCTCTCGGGGTGGCGTAGCCTGTATACATCACACTAACCTTCTGGTAAACCAGTTACAAACCATCCTGTCCCCCACCTGTGAATACCTATGCATAAACGTTGTGAGCAACAACAGTCCCCTATGTAAATTACACCTTATCTACCACCCTTCAACCATGCATTCATCGAACAAATCATGGAAATCATCACCTCCAATGCTGGACAACATTGCTCTCACATCTTCCTCGGAAAATTCAACCTTCGCTGGAATAACCGCAACGACCCCACAGTTAATAGCCGAAAAGCTTTCCTTACTGACATCAACGTGGTCCAAATCTGCAACAGCCTGACTCACAACCTTCATGCTACACTGGATCTCGTCATTGCGTGGTCAAACTCCATCAAACTTAAATCGATCGTACCCTCTGATTGGACAGACCACCACTACATTAGCTTCCTTAACACCGAACCAACTAAGACACATAAACCCCAACTTAAGAAACCCAAACAATGGAAAAGGAACACCCACGACATTAACCTCAATGATCTAACATCCCTCAGCAACAACGTACTATCGCCACCATTGGACATGACAGAGGTCCATGACCTCACAAATGGCTATAATAACTCAATGACTAGCATTCTTGACGCGGTTGCACCCCTTCAGCTAAAAAGAACCTCCTCTAAAGACTGCAAACCATGGTACAATGGGAGCCTAAATGAAAAAAGGCACAACCTGAGACTAGCTGAACGGGCCTAGAGATCCTCACCATCGCTAGAGCGCCCTTATGCAACTGAGATCACGGAGAAGCACCTACAACAAACACACCAGAATCTCAATAGCAAATTTCTTCAAAGTTCAGCTAAACAAGGCCAGGAATCGCCCAAGGAAACTATTCAAAATTATGAAGCAACAATCTGCTCAACAAGCCAACGCCTCCGCATTAGGTCCTAACTCACAACTAAAATGCTAAATATTTGCCTCCCACTTCCTTGAAAAATCTAAAAAGATAGAAAATGAGCTCCAAACAGCAAATGAACACCTCAAAAAGATCGTCCAACTATACACCACTCGCCCGTTCTGTACAAACCCCTAACCAACTCAAACTTACCCTTAAAAACAAAGCGTCTTGGAGCACTTCCAAAACTTTCGTCGAAAATGACATTCTCAAGATCTTAACATTACTTAAACCATCAAATCACTTCTGCGAACCTCTTACAGCCAAAATCTTCAGTTAGATCAAAACTTCTCTAATACTCCTCAGGATAATGATAGTGAATGCCTCCCTACTGCAAGTAACCCTTCTGAGCTGCCTAAAAGCAGGTCAGGTAACACCCATTAAAAAAAAAACACAGTTGACCACACAATCCCAGATAACTACCATCCAATATCCACTATTCCTACACTAACAAAACTACTGTAGTAATGCATCCATTCACAACTATGCAGCCACATAGCTCAATTCCACCTCATTGACCAGTTCCAATCAGGCATCCATCAAGACCATAGCACGGAAACAGCCATGACACACATTGTTGATGACACGTTCAGAATACTAGACCAAAATGAATCCTGCCTCCTAATCCTCCTAGACCTATCCTCAGCCTACGATAGGGTCAAACATGACAATCTCCTGGACTTACTTGAACACAGAATGGGGTTATAAGGGACTGTTGCACAATGGTTTGCCTCTTTCTTAGACAGCCGAACTCAAAAAATCCAAGATCAACCAGTCTCTGTCCACCACCACGGCGGTCACCCTAGGAGTCCCTCAAGGTTCCTCCTTATCATCTACCCTCTTCAATCTATTCATGGAGCCCTTAATCGAAATTCTGAAACTCTCCAATGTTCACTACCACATATATGCTGATGATACCCAACTATACCTAAATGCATCATGAACAGATGATATCCGTTCACTCAATACAGTTCTGCAAAAACCCCTCAACTGGCTGACCAGAAACCACCTCAAACTTTATGCGCTCAAAACCGAATTTTTCTAACTACACCTCCGATCCAGATTGGCTCCACTAAGAGCCTCTCTCAACGTGGCTGCAAGACTTGTCACCAGCCCCAAAAAGAACAACCACATCACCACTGATGTAGAGGCACTGAACTGGCTCCCCTTTGAAGAAACAACACAGCTAAAAATTGCCTGCATGACACACAAAGCCTTGCACTTCAACACACCAAGGTATCTAGCTGACAAACTGGAACTATCAGGGAGTGGCAGAATGTCGAGAAGCACCAGCACCTGGCTATTGAAACCGCATAAATTTCAGAAAAAGAAAACATACAACCGTACTCTCTCCGGAATAGCACCTAGAATCTGGAATGCCCCGCCCCCAGAATTCAGAATGAACCCTTCAAGCACTTCCTTCAAAAATGAAGTCATACCTCTTTTAATGAACAAATCCCTACCCAACCCCAACACTTGACTTAGCTCACCAAACAGGACTTACTCCGAATTTTAAGGACCAATGGCTAACACAATCTTGAGTACCCCCGGACCCACCACTAATGTTTGACGTCACGTATGTTTTCCCTAGTATCTACTCAAATTTTTTGTACCTAGTGTATCAAGCTATCATTGATGTGACATTTATAAAGCACTCTGATACACTTCCAGGGTCTAGTTCACGCTATATAAAACTTTTTGAATAATATATATTTAAGAGACCTATAATAGTCCCGATGAAAGCCCAGAAATACGTAGGCTACAATAAAAGTGCTAAAACATGTTGACCAAGAAGGAGTATGAAGGAGGAATAGTAACCTTGATCTCACTCCCTCTATTAATTTTTAATCAAATAGGACAGATACCAATAAATAAAGTAACTGACAATCGTCTGCCCTTGTACAATTTCAGTACATATTAATCTCACTACAACAAACCACTTAACGACTGCAATCGTCAGAAGAGCACAGGATAAGCCACCTTGCACCAATAGGATGCTAGTTAAGGAGGTCCCTATGATGAAGCATGTCACCCAGTGTGAGTGTGGGGCCTTGCCCTTTCTTTGAAAGTAGCATTTTGTTGAAAGACAAACTGAACTTTCTTAAAATAAACTAACAATGTGGGATAGGAAACAATATAATATGGGGAACAATTTCCCCAATGATAGCTTGCAAGTAAGTTCACTCATTCTTTTTTTTATTGATTAGGTACTCAATGGGAGGGAGCGTTTGTAGATTGCTCGTTAATCCCTCTCTCTCCTCCTTTATTTTTGACATGCATATGTACTTACACATAGTAACATAAGAACGTCTCAGCCTGGATGAAGAACAACTGCCTGAAGCTCAACACTAAAAAAACTGAAGTTCTGATCTTCAGCAGACACACCTCCCTCTGGAATGACTCCTGGTGGCCATTGGAACTCGGATCCATCCCCACCCCTAAAGACCACGCCTGCAACCTCAGCTGGATATCAAACTCTCGATGAATTGTCATGCCAACGGCATCTCCTCAGCCTGCTTCCACACTCTCCGCATGCTCCACAAAGTTTTCAAGTGGCTCCCCATCAATACCAGGAAAACTGTAATGCAGGTCCTCATCACTAGCCGGCTGGACTACAGCAATGCACTCTATGCAGGCACCCCAACCGAACTAATGGAAAGACTCCAGATGATCCAGAACGTAGAAGCCAGACTGATCCTATTCTGCCCAAGAGGACCACCATCACCTAGCACCTGAAAGACCTCCACTGGCTCCCCATCCAAGAAAAGATGCTAATTCAAGCGGCTTTCCTACCCCTACAAAGCCCTCTATGACCAAAGACCTGCCTACATGAACCACCCCTAAATTTCCACTGACCTCCCATAAACCTCTGATCTGCTCACCTTACACAGACACCACACATCCACCGCTCCGGAGGTCACTCCTCCCACCTCGCCGCCAAGTCCTGGAGCACCCTTCCCCTCCACTTCTGTACTTCACCCTCACTGATCCACTTCAGGAAGGGACTCAAGACCTGGCTCTTTGATTGATTCCCATAGCACAGCGATTGGATAACCTCTCGGGTGATAAGCTGTGTGCTATAAGTACTGCTTGATTGACTGAAGCACACATGTACTATCAATGGTTTTTCTTCCTTTTCTTTAAGTTTGTCCCTCCTGTGGAGCATGACATCTTGACAATCCTTTTAATGGGATGACTCGTGTCTTATGCAGGTCCACATCATGGAACAACTTTTTTCTTTCTCTTGCAGAACCCCATGCAAGTGCATGTCTTTTTCCTCTTTGACCTGTCTCATGCTTCCTGACTAAAATCCATGCCCCAGCACTCTCTGTGTTGCTCCCCCACCTGCAGCTCCTACATTACTCCCCCAGGCCCTCCCCTTCGTGCTAGTTTTTCTTTTACCAATGCGTGTTTCCTTCCTTCTGTTACTTTATTTTTCTCTTTCACACATCCCATACACTTTGGATTTGGATGAGTAACTTACAACCACATGACCCTTGAATTATTATTAGTTCATTAAGGCAGATCTTGCCTTCCCTGCATTCATAATTCACACTTAGGACTCTCACATTCACAAACTAGATGTCAGCACAACTATTAATTCTCCTACATTCAATAGTAACCACCATCAATAAACCCTTTAACAGAAGCAGAACACTAGTCAAGACAATCAAGAACTGTATCACCCCCTTGCCTGACCCATCTATTTCTCACTCTACAAAAAAGTGCAACTCCATCAACCTCTTCTTAAGTGAAAAAAGCAGAAGATCCAACAATACAGCAACAATTCCAAGTCTGATTCATCTCTTACATCCACCATTTCCCAAAGGTCAGCCTTCAGAGCACTAAGTCTCTCATATCTCAATGACATACTGAGCGTTGTATCTAGATTATGCCTTACCATAATCCTTTATCAAAGCTGTCTCTGGGGATGATCTTTTACCCCCTACTTACATTTGTAATGCCTACCTTACTTAAGGCATATTCCCAGAAGCTCTCAAGACAAGCCAGGTCCACATACTCCTAAAGCAATCCACAGTAGACCCAGATGACCTTGTCAACTACTGGCCCATCACTCACCTACCAGTCATCTGCAAGATCATTGAAAAACCAGCCTATTTTCAACTCCAGTATCAATGCTAACCACATCCTGCACGACTGCCAATCTGGCTTCACCTCATGATGCAGCATGGAGACCGCTATCTTACTCATCGCAAATGATGCACTCTTGGCCACATATGAAAATTACACCTGGCTCTTGGTGTTGCAGGACCACTCAGCTGCCTTCAGTACAGTCAAACACCCTACCCTCAAAAGCACCCAGTAGTCTTGAATGGGATTCAAAAGCAATGCCCTTCACTGGTCCTCTTACCGTTCCAACCTACACCAGTTTGTTCACATGAGCATCTCCAGGTCACAAAAGTTCTGCAAGGTTCTATACTGTCTCCTGTCATCTTCAACCTTAAAAATGAGCCACTTGGAGCTCTACTCATAGATGACAGCATCAAGATTAACCAACATGACGATGACACATACCTCTACTTGAAAGTCTCCTCTGCATCTGACATTCAACCACGCAAACACTGCATGCACATGACCCAGACCTGGATGTCCAGTGCCTACCTGAAGCTCAACCCAACTAAGACAGAATTTCTGTTATTTGGAAAGAACAGCAAGCAAGATACAGCACAAACTAATGTGAACCTTGGTGACTTTGCACCTCAATTTTCATTGACTGCCAAGTCATCTGGATACATCCTGGTCACCAACCTCACCCTAAAGGAGTACATTGCCAAAAAACACAAATATGGCCTTTTACCAGCTCTCCTAAAGAAAGTCAAACCATTTCTTCCAGAAAGTGACTTCAAGATGGCTGTTCAAGCTCTCATACTCTTGCATCTGGATGGTGGTAATGCTCTAGCTCATGCCCTCCCAGACTCCATACTGGCATCCTACATATCACAGCACATATTATCTAGGACCTGAATAAATATGATCACATCAACCCCATTCTGATAGACCTCTATTGGTTCCCCCTTCCAGCATGCACCATCTACAAAACCAGATGTAGACAAACTTGCCATAGCTGGTAGTTCTCTGAACACTTGCAGCCTGGACACCATAAGACTTCAGACTAAGGGGTCGATTACGATGTTGTCTGGAAAGGCTCCGAACAGTATTCGATTCGTCCGAATCCGATTCGGAACCCTTGTTTCCGACCGAATCGTGCACAGTTTCGAACAATGCCCAGAAACCGTTAGGGCTGTTCGAATCGGTTCCGAAAGGCATTCGGACAGGTCGAGCCTTTCGGAGCTGATTCATACAGCTCTATGGATACGGTTTCTGAGTGAGTGATTGTGATGACCGTTCGGACAGCCGTTCCGACCGGGTGGCCCGAAACAAAACAGCTGTCAGAATCTGTCTTTGGGGGCCTGGAGCAGGTCCCCCTTCACCCAGGGCCCTCCGTATCAGGCCCGTGGAGGAACCCGTGGGTCCCCTCTTCCCAACCATGCACTGTGTGGCAGGCACCATGGGGTGCCCGCCATAGGGTGCATGATTTTCCCCAGCCACCCCTTTCTTCAGTGGGAGCCTGTGTTCTCGTTCGGAACACAAGCTCCCATTGAAGTCAATGGGAGTCCAACCGAATCGTATCCGCAAGCATCCGGATGCATCCAAATCGCTCAGTCCGACTCCCCTGATCCGAGTCGTCCGGCAAGCATTATGGAACCAAATCGGTCAGAACGGTTTCCAGATGAGATCGTAAACAGCCCCTAAGAAGTATAGAAAAGAAAAAGCACAACAAAGCAATCTTTTCATCCAAGCACCCAGGATCTGGAACAGCATCCCTGTATCCACCAAGAGTACCCCAACATGCTCCAATTTAGGAAAGACTTGAAAACTCACCACTTTGTAGAATACTATGTCACGGTCATCCACCACAGCCCAGCTCCCTCTCCCATTACTCAATGATTTTATGCTTGTCTTTGACCTTGTACAGCCCTCCGCTGCCTTTTGGCTAGGCTTGCACTTGAGTAAAAAACAATAGGGGGCCCTCAGACCAAGGGGACAGAGCACTGCAAAAGCAGTAAAGTAAAGGACTATTCTTAGAGGATTTATGTCACACACCAATGAAACTTCAATCAAGCTCAGCACTCAACCACATCATACCAATCATTGCCAGGTAGGTCGCTCTCCCACTACACAGCTCCGCCTGTGTCTCCTGCCCACTGCTGCTGGTAAGTTCGCACTCTGCCCCGTTTTCGTTTGTGCCCTGTTTTCTTTTGGGCCCCGTATTTCTTGTGTGCCCCATTTTCTTTTGTGCCCCGTTTTCTTTTGGGCCCCGTATTTCTTGTGTTCCCCGTTTTCCTTTTTGCACCTCGTTTCTCCTGTGTGCCCCGTTTTCTTTTGTGCCCCGTTTTTCTTTTGTGCCCCATATTCTTTTGTGCCCCGTATTTTTTGTGTGCCCCATTTTCTTTTTGCGCCCCGTTTCTCCTGTGTGCCCCGTTTTCTTTTGTGCTCCGTTTTTCTTTTGTGCCCCGTATTCTTTTGTGCCCTGTATTTTTTGTGTGCCCGTTTTCCTTTTGTGACCCGTTTCTCCTGTGTGCCCCGTTTTCTTTTGTGCACCATCTTGCTTTCGGTGCCCCGGCATCCTCGCCACTCCATATTCCCGCCTCTGCGTCCCCTGCGGCTCCACCCCCTCACCGTCCATTACCTGCCCCTGCCTCCCGCTTCCCAGCTGCTCCCCCTTCCCACCTCCCCATATATGGCAGCAGCTGCGCTGTGAGGAGAGCGACCCTTGACCTTGCCAGTTAGGTTGCTCCCCCACTACACAGCTCCACCTGTGTCTCCTGCCCGCTGCTGCTGGTAACCTCGCACTCTGCCCCGTTTTCTTTTGTGCCCCATTTTCTTTTGGGCCCTGTATTTCTTGTGTGCTCCGTTTTCCTTTTTGTGCCCCGTTTCTCCTGTGTGCCCCGTTTTCTTTTGTGCCCCGTTTTTCTTTTGTGCCCCGTATTCTTCTGTGCCCCGTAGTTTTTGTGTGCCCTGTTTTCTTTTTGTGCCCTGTTTCTCCTGTGTGCCCTATTTTCTTTTGTGCCCCATCTTGCTTTTGGTACCCCGGCATCCTCGCCACTCCAGATTCCCGCTGCTGCGTCCCCTGCGGCCACGCCCCCTCACCATCCATTCGCTGCCCCTGCCTCCCACCTCCCAGCTGCTCCCCCCTCCTACCTCTCCATATATGGTGGCTGCTGCGCCGCTGGCACGCCTAAGGCACACCTAAGGCAAGCTCGTCTGCACCTGTCCGTGCCTGGACTGCGCCCAGCGCCAGAACCCCTGATCCTCACGCACCCCACGCCCACCATGACGACCGCCACCGCTACGAGGCCAGCACACTCCAAGCACTCAACCCCGGGCAGACCCACACCTGCTTCAAGGCCGCCCTGAAACACACTCATGGTCCCTTCACCTGCCGGAACTGCAGCTACACCAGCCTCAGGGCCACCGAAGCACCCGCCAAGAAAGACCTCAACCACCTCCGATGCATCCTACTGAACACCCGCTCTGCACGCAAACACGCCATTGAGCTCTGGGACCTGCTCGACACATCATCACCGGACGTCGCCTTCTTGACAGAGACCTGGATGAACAACTCCTCCGCACCCGACATCGCCATAGCCATCCCAGACGGCTATAAGATCACTCGCAGAGATCGCATCAACGGAGTAGGAGGAGGAATCGCCATCGTCCACAAGAACACCATCAGGGTCTCGACCAGCACCGACAACACTCTCGGCACCGCCGAACACATGCACTTCCAGATCCACACGGACCCCAACACCACCCTTAGAGGCACCCTCGTCTACAGACCCCCCGGACCCCGACCCCAGTTCAGCGACTCCATCGCCGACTTCATCAGCACGCACGCCCTGACCTCCACCGACTACATCCTCCTCGGAGACCTGAATTTTCACCTGGAGAACAACAACGACAACAACTCCACCACTCTGATCGACAACCTCGCCAACCTCGGACTAAGACAGCTGGCCGCAACACTTACCCACTACGCCGGCCACACGCTAGACCCCATCTTCTCCTCAAGCTCCCACATCTGCTTCAGCCACACCACCGAACTCCTCTGGACCAATCACCGCTGCGTCCACTTCACCTTCCAGAAACTTACCACACACCACCGCACCCAACAGATCCCACGCCGCTGCTAGAATAAAGTCACTGAAGACCAACTACAGGAAAACCTCGCTCTCAGCCCACCGACCGACCCCTTCGACACCGATGACGCTGCCCACAACCTCAGACAATGGATAGATGACTGCGCCAACACCCTAGCCCCGCTGAAAAAACCCACCTACAGAGACACCAGCAAGAGAGCCAGCTGGTTCACCTCGGAACTCCTAGCATCCAAGCGTACCTGCCGGAAATTAGAGAAAAAGTGGCACAGTGAAAAGACACCGGACAGCCACGCGGCACACAACGACGCCATCTGCAACCACCATCACCTCATCAGGTACGCCAAGAGGATCTCCTTCAAAGACCGCCTCAACAACAATGCACACAACAGCAAGGAGCTCTTCATCATCGTGAAGGAACTCTCCAACACCAACGACATCCCACCGTCACAAACCCTGTGCGACTCCCTCGCCACCTTCTTCCACCGCAAGATCGCCGACATCCACGACAGCTTCAACTCCCAGACAGCCCCAACAGACACCGACACACCAGACTCACCGCACACCATCAACCATGACCCCCTGACAACGTGGACCAACGTGAAAATGGATGACACCATCAAGACCATGAGCACAACCCACTCCGTCTCCCCGTCAGACCCTATCCTGCACCACATCTTCAACAAAGCCAGCAGCTCCATCGCACCCCACCTGCGCAACGTGATCAATCTCTCCTTCGAGACTGCGACCTTTCCAGAGAGCTGGAAGCACGCCGAGATCAACGCCCTACTCAAAAAACCCAAGGAGGACCCGAGGGACCTCAAGAACTTCCCGCCCATCTCCCTGCTCCCATTCCCAGCCAAGGTCATCGAGAAGATAGTCAGCAGACAGCTAACCCGATACCTCGAAGAAAACAGCATCCTTGACCCATCCCAGTCAGGGTTCCGCAGCAACCACAGCACAGAGACCGCCCTCATCGCGGCCACCGACGACATCAGGACCCTGCGGGACAATGGCGAGACCGCAGCCCTCATCCTGCTGGACCTCTCCGCCGCCTTCGACACGGTCTGCCACCACACTCTATGAGCATGCCTCCATGACGCAGGGATCCGAGACAAGGCCCTGGAATGGACCACCTCCTTCCTCTCCGGCAGAACACAGAGAGTTCGCCTCCCCCCATTCCGATCCGAAGCCTCCGAGATCATCTGCGGCGTACCCCAGGGCACATCCCTCAGCCCGACACTGTTCAACATCTACATGGCCCCGCTCGCACGCATCGCCCGACAGCACAAACTCAACATAATCTCCTACGCCAACGACACTCAACTGATCCTCTCCCTCACCAAAGACCCCCTCACTGCCAAACCCAACTTCCACGATGGCATGAAGCCCGTCGCCGATTGGATGAAGAGCAGCCGACTAAAGCTGAACACGAACAAGACGGAGGTCCTCATCCTTGGCTCCAACCCATCGGCCTGGGACAACGCCTGGTGGCCGACAGCACTGAGGGCGGCCCGACACCCACCGACCACCCACGCAACCTAGGAGTCATCCTTGACTCAACGCTCTCCATGACCAAGCAAGTCAACGCCGTCTCCTCCTCCTGCTTCAACACCCTACGCATGTTCTGCAGGATCTACAGGTGAATCCTGAAAGATACAAGAAGAACAGTCCCCCAGGCCCTTGTCAGCAGCAGACTCGACTACGGAAACTCCCTCTATGCAGGAGCCCCAGCCAAGCTCATCAAAATACTACAACGCATTACAAAACGCCTCTGCACGCCTCATCCTCGACGTACCACGCCACAGCCACATCACCCCCACCTAAGAAGCCTGCACTGGCTCCCAGTCGACAGAAGAATCGCCTTCAAACTCCTCATTCACGCCCACAAGGCACTCCACAAGACCGGCCCAACCTACCTCAACAGATGACTCCTCTTCCACGTCCCTAACCGCCAGCTCCGCTCCACCGACCTCTCCCTTGCCACCGTCCCACGCATCCGAAGAACAACCACCGGCGGCAGATCCTTCTCCCACCTCGCCGCCAAGACCTGGAATACCTTTCCACTCAGCCTACGACAGACCAAAGACCTGCTGACCTTCAGGAGACTACTGAAGACCTGGCTGTTCGACTAGTAGCTGCTCCCCCCCCCTTTTTTCTCCCCCCAGCGCCTTGAGACCCTCGCGGGTAAGTAGTGCGCTCTACAAATTCTGAGATTGATTGATTGATTGATTGACCAATGTGCAGTATAAACCCAATTGTCCACAACACGTACCACAAAGGCATAACATTGTGCAAGACTTTAATATCTTGTGTTGCACGTCCACACTTATATCATATTAACATAGGGCATATAGTAAATTGCATATATCACTATCATTAAAAAGATGGACACATTCAACAATTTAAAATGCACTAACACTTCTCTATCCCACCACAAAGGTAAGGCGCAACAGAAAATCCACAGTATGAAACAAAAAATATATAGTTAAAAACAGATGGGAGAGTCACTCACAACAGTACTAATATATCTGTTTACTATTGCTGATCTGTTTTGTAATATCAAACATGAGTCCAGATGAAGCAGCTGTTCTTCATCTATGTCCCTCGCTGTAAACGGATTCGGCATAAAACAAGCATCAACGCATTTCGGTGGACTAAAAGAAGATATACCCACTTTTCTCCAGGACAATACAAACCTGCCCAACGGGGTGGGGCATACGTTTCTCACCACATGGAATCCTGATCCTGACCAATGCTGGGCCCATATGCGGCTGTGAAAACATGGCAAAATATACTTGAGTTTTAAAGAAATCTGCCGCCCTAACAGATTAGGCGATTATATGTGATCTACGCGATCAGTGTGAAAGAGGTTTTGCAATAATCTGAGGAAACACATTTTGGTGAGGATCCTTTGGAAAAGTAGATCGAGTATCCCAGAATCATATAAGAATTCCGTGTGGTGAGAAATGTATGCCCTACTTGCAAACTAATGCTGCCAAATAAAACTGCTCTGGGACCGAAGACAACCCCGCGATCAGCAAATACGACAAATGCTACACCAGAAGCAAGTGGCCAGGTATTTGAAGGAAGCTGTGCTGTGCAAGAACAGGTAACGAAACAAACTCACTACACTGTTTTCTTCTCCATAAATATAATGCTCCATAAATTCCATTTTAAATCAACGACCAGGGCAGGAACCATGCCATTTGTGGAGAAGTGTAGCTCACTGGTTAGAGGAGGCATACCCTGAAGCAGAGATCTGGCCCGGGACCTGGGTTCGATTCCCGATGCGGCAGGGTCCAGAACCCAATTGTCCACGGACTTGATAATTCTCGTTTCGGTGCCCACTCTAAGCACGAGTTCACACTATGCAGCTCTGGACAACAAGCCTGCTTAATCTCCACAACGGCCCCCCGCGGCGGGATGCCTGGCTTTCACCTTGGGGATGCCCAGTACGGGTTATCTTACAGGGAAAAACCAGGACGGGTTCCCAATGCAAGCGCCAAGATGCCCGTAGGGTGATAGTTGTGCTCTATAAGTACTCCAATCAATCAATCAATTTGTATTAAAGATCTGTTTTTTTTTCGTTGTATGCTTCTCTTAATTTTCACTTTAACTTTCTCACTTTTATGGTCACGTCTTCTTTTAGCCATAGAAGTTAACCTGACACAGGCAACTAACTGTGTCTTTACAGGCATTCACACAGAGTAACATTAATATTTTTTTGTACGAAATCGGAGTCGAACGACCACGTCGTATTAAAATGTATGGTGCGCTTCCCAATGTTTTACGGGTTTCAGAAGCAATCCTTTGAAACGTTCTAATTTTACGAGTACAGAAAATACCTTATTTCGCGGCGAAAAAAAGAGAAGATCTTATATCCATATTTCATGCACTGTGTGTAAAGCGCTTCATGCCACGAGAACGCCTCTCATATGTCATTGTGACCAGGCTCCTCACTGCTACTTCCTGTGAGGTGAATGGAACTGCATCCCTGCCTTCGCTTGACAGGATTTGTTTTTCGGTGAAGATTGAAAAATCTCTTAACTGAAGATAAGGACTTCGCAGTGAGTCTCCAGAATCCAAGTACGTGCACTGTGCTTTATGCTTGTCCCCACTCCTTTATCTGTAATAGCTTCCTCCTGCTGTCATCTTATAACAGAGTCTGCCTCTTCAGAAGTCATGCGACATTCTAGGATATTGGATTTAATGAATATACGAAGAAAGAACAAAATCCTTGAGGTTTTTTTTAGCACTTTTTGAAGTGGAGAAAAACGAGCGTAACCATCTCCTTCTGCAATTTTAATGGATGCTAAATTAAAAAAAATCACAGCCAACGAAGCTCTCTATATTGGGCTGTAAAAAGAAAGTGTACTCGCCCTTCCTGAATCCACTATTGCCAGTTAGTGCATTTATAAATGCAAATGAATAATTCAGGTTTTACAAAGCTGGTTCACTGTGCGCCTCTGAGGGATCCGTCAGCTACATGTAGGTGACACGTGGGTTGTTCCTAGCATCCAGGGCTCAGAGATGACTTTGAACATCAAGATGAAAGGTCCTCGAGGCACAAAAAACGTGTATTTGGCCCCCATGGGAGTCCTTTGTAATTCCCTGTTTGGCGAAAAACCATGCTTCTTGCCGACTAAGAAATCACCAATAATGTGGGGAAGGCGGATTCTGGCAATCCAGGCATTTCACCAGTTAAAAGCTCAAATGAAATCGCAGTATGAATATTGGTTAAAAAATGTGCAATTACCGCGTTACCAGCAATCAGGAGCACAGGAATCCCATGTGAGATTCCTGTGAGATGCCCGACAAGGGGCTTGCTTTCGTCTTTCCATCATACCATGTTGTTAAAACATATCTGAAAATATATAATGTAAAAAGGACTGATTAGTCAGTAATCCGTACTGTCAAATTGCAGGGCTTCACAATCTATTATTTTCTAAAAAATGTTTAGTCGTACCTTATTATTGGTAACCATAGCGATACATTATTCTACGTCAGATTACATATTTTATGAGATTCTGTATGCATCACTTACACTGCTAAATTCTGAATATTTAGAGAAAAATACGAGCAGATAAATACAATGAAAACGAAATGAACGAATCTATATTCTTTGTTTCTAATCAATATTTTAGGTCTATCCGAATGCAATTGTGTTTAATGTTGTTTCCTGGCAGTTGAAACTTTATGACATGTGTTTCATCTGAGAGGTCAGATTTGGTTGAATAGTCTTCCGTCTAAACATGTTTTTGAAGAATAGGACCCATATACACATCAAAGTCTCGTATCATTTGTATGCAAAACTTTATAGAAAACAGGAGAAGCAAATCCGACCTCATTGGGGAACTGCATGCCTATGGAGGTGGATTGTAGAGTACAGCCCAAGGGAATTAATAAATTAGCTTCATCTGTTGCTTGTGGCCTGCCTGCCTTCAGATGCACTACTTGGAAGGTGAAGGGTAGAGCTGAAGGGGGAGTTGACTCCACCCATTTCCAAGATGGCCTACCTCGTCACAAGGTTCAAGCTTGCAGTCACTGGAAAGAAAAGCCAGATTCAGGTCAGACGGGAGACATAGCACTCCGTGGGGACCAGTTAGGGGCAGCTATCTTAAATGCAGTTAAGCTCGATGCCCTGTTTATAGAATACACCATAATTTTTCAAGGATGTTACATTGACCACCCTGACTAAAATTACTGCATGTGTTTATGATTGCATTGAAGAGGCACGAATATTTCACTGAGCAGATCAGAGTTCTGTCTACCATGTGGTTGGCTCGCTAAGGATGTCACATCAGTAATACTTGTAACAGATTCAGTCACTAAAGGTAAAAGGCAATTATGAATAGAAAAATTATGATTATTGTAAAAAAACGAGCAAACTCTGCACCAAAATAATAATTAATACAACAAGCAAGGGGGCGTGGCTTGGCGCCCGCGAGCGATGGCGGCGCCCGAGTAAGGCTCCGGAGCGGAACTGTGAGACCAGCCGGTTTTTTTTTTCCTGTGGACGAACGGACGAGAGGGCGTCGGATTATGCCCTGACCTCACCCGACGACGGCTGAAGCCCTTTCATGTTTCCGCGACGCGGAAATTGCCGCTTGAACATCTCTTCAAGATTCTCTTGTTGCGGCGGCCATCTTAACTCTGCAGACTAATGCGGGCTATCGTGAGGTAATTGCTTCATCAGCCCAGTGCAGTGAGCGCTTGATATTACGCATTCTTGTGGCCCATAATTCACTTTCATGACTACTTTTTATCCCTTCACCGATTTTTGAAGTGTCTGCCTTCTTTTTGGAACACTAGTCATGCATATTGTATTTTAACAATATTCCTTCACGAAGAGCCCTTCTCTCACATATTAACTGCTGTGCCCTTTTTCAAGTCATGACATAACGCCCTACTGAGACCTTCTCATGCCTTTACCACAAGTGCACGCCTGGCTACTTATATGTCATCAATGTTATAAATTGTTGTAAGCTTCTGTGAGGTACACGAGAAGTCATCTCGCTTCATATCTCGCTAATTTGCTTGAGAATACCTTACATTACGCAAGGCGAAGATACCGATTTTCTGCAAAATAATGCCACACTAACAGCATCATGGTACCATCACAAACGGTTCTTCTGTTTTTCCTCATGAGCACTGGCGACTGATTGCGTCTGAGTATTATGGAGATGGTTGCTTTCCCTGCCTGATGTACTCACCACCCTTGTACTCCCGCTGTGTCTTCACTTGAGCTTTCTTTGTTCTATTTTTTTGTGACCTTTAACGAGTCAACCATTCCACGGCCTTGTCGTATGGGCAGACTCAAGTCAATGGCGCATTCATCTCGCCTGCCCAAACCTCAGATTCTGAAGAACTCCAAGGTTTTCTCTGCTCTTTCACAACTGGAAGTCTCCCTTAATTCGTCTGGCTCTGTTACGCCAATGCATCCTTCCAGGCACTCGCCGGATAACTCTAAATCCAACACGAAGAGACTTAAGTCGGACTCCCTCTCGCCTCCAAAGCACTCAGGTCCAGTGTCCATGGAATTATTGTTAGAAGAAATAAGATCCTTGCGTCCTTTCATGGAAGAGACAAACAGTAAGCTCCAGGTTCTCACGGACAATTAGTCGCAAATGGAGACGAGGGTCACATCAATCGAAAAATCTGTTCAGTCGTTTCAGGAAACATCCTCTGTTGTCTCGAACCTGAAATCTCAAGTTTCAGATCTCCAACAACAAGTAGAGCAGTTGGAAAACAGAAACAGACGCAATAATCTTCGTATTTATGGCCTAGTTGAAGGACTTGAAGGGTCTGACCCAATTGCTTTTTTCAAGACGTTTCTTCCCAAGCTCCTGCATTTGCCACAGGACAAGGCTCTCAATATTCAGCGTGCTCACAGGCTGGGTCGACCACCTTCTTCTGCTTCTTCCTCACAGAGACCCAGAGGGGTCATCATCTACTTTTTGGAATATTTAGATTTCTTTATGGTTTTGACGGCGGCCAAATCCTCTCCGAATCTGTCTTGGTCTGGCTCATCCCTATTCTTTGCACAGGACTATGCTAAGGCCACCGCCAATCGTCGCAAGGTTTTTCTGAGCCTAAGAGAAGATTTGCGTGCGATGGGGGCACGATATGGCCTTTATCACCCATGTTTATTTAAAGTTACCTATAATAATAAGACTACCACTTATGAAGACCCGGTGCATTTGCAAAGCTTCATCAATGCGCACAAATCATCTACCATGGATGTCTCCGGACCATCATCCTCTGCTCCTGGTTGACTAGTGCTTACATGACTACTTGAAGACTTTCTCTATCTTGTTCTTGTTTAAAAATCCTCGTTGGGCTGCAGTTACCCTAAGTTCTTTTGATTATTTAAATTTCCACCTTGCCGATGTTTTATTGTTTATGCATAATGCTGTCCCCTGTTTTACTTGTTAGTCATGATCTCATCATAATCCCCTAATATGCTTTAATTCTTTGTTCTTCTTTTTTCGTCTTACAGGAATTTTTTCGTGTTCAATGGTGTCTCCCGGTCCCTGCTTCGTTGCTCGTGGATGTGCTGCCTCTCTCATGTGGTTCCTTCCCTCCCCCACCCTTTCTCGCACCCTTCCTCTGTAGGTATGTTCATTCATCAATCCCTCAATTGTTTTCCTCGTCCTTCCACTGTTCTTCCCTTCTGTCTCTTCCTATTCTCTCTTCCCTTGTTCTTATTTTTGTCCATTTGTATCCATCTTGTCTTCCTACCTTTGAAAGGAACCTTTAGTTTGTGTAAGAGATATATCCCTTGTCTCCTTACGTACATTTGTTTCTCAACTGTTTTCGTACTTTTGGCTTTCTGCTTAAATTTTTGTATTTCTCCCTTACACTTGTCCTCTCTTGATAACATGTATGCTCTTATTCGCCCTCTTTTCCCCCTTTTTTTCAACATTTCCAAGCTATTATCTCTTCTTTCTTTATGTCTTTTCTTCTTTTCATGGGTTTTTTATTCACTATTCATGTTTTCCACATTTTTTGTGGGATTATTACCTTTATGTCATTAAAAATTTTGTCATGGAATGTGAAGGGTATTAACTCTCCGATTAAGCGACAAAGGATTTTGTCACACCTTGCCAAATTGAACGCTGACATTGCATTCCTTCAAGAAACGCATTTAACTGATACTGAATCTGTTAAACTCAAACGTGGATGGGTGGGCGAACTCTTTTACTCACAAGGTGACGGGAAACGGAATGGTGTGGCAGTCCTTTGTCGTAAGTCTCTCCCCTTTCAGGTTATTACCCAAGAATCTGACGCTTTTGGTAGATGGGTTTACGCCAAGCTATCACTTAGGGGTGTTCCAATCTCTCTCCTTAACGTTTATGGCCCAACCACGGGCGAACCTTCTTTTTGGGCCAATTTTTCTCCACTCCTGACTAAATTTATGGACCACAATTTTATTCTGGCGGGAGACTGTAATCAACCGCTAGATCCCTTTATTGATAGGACATCCAAGACCCCCTATATTCCCAACAAACCTCATAAGCTGTTTAGTCATGCTATTTCGCAACATAAGTTAGTAGACTCTTGGCGCCTATGTAATCCAAAATTACGGGAATACACTTTTTATTCTCCCTGTCACCGTTCCCAATCACGATTAGACTACATTTTTGTTTCCCATAATCTCGCCCAATCACTTTTACACTCCGAGATTGGCCCGATATTGCTTTCAGATCATGCTCCTGTTCTCACCTGTGTTGATGTGCTCCCTAAAATTGCTGGTCCCAGAAGATGGCGTTTTAATAACTCCCTCCTTGCTGATTCCAAGTTTACAGCTGCCTTCACCTCCTTTTTTGCCGATTTTTTTTTTATTAATGATAACGCCGCCCTTCCGGAGCATACTATTTGGGATGCCTTTAAAGCAGCGGCACGTGACTTTATTATTAGTTACGTTGCAAACAAACGTAAAACTGCTCAAAGGTTCACCAAAAGCCTCCTCTCAGATATTAAGAGATTGGAACATGCATATTTCACATCCCACTCTGCTGATAGCTTGACGGCCCTTGTTGCAGAAAAAATGAAATTTAATGAGAAATCTACAGAAGATGCCTCCCTGTATTTGCTGAAGTCGACTGCTAAATTTTATGGGGGTAGGAACAAAGCGGGGAAGCTCTTAGCTAACTATTTGAAGATAAAGCATAATAAGTTAAATATTGAATCTATTTACGACTCTGATGATAATTTGAAACATGTAGATGCTGACATTCTTGCTGAGTTTTCACGTTTTTACGAGACTTTGTACACACCTGGGACTCAACCCTCTCCCAGTTCCCTTGCTCACTTTTTCTCTACCATCCACACACCAGCCAATTTCCCCCTAGACCTTTCTTCCTTAGAATCTGACGTTACACAAAAAGGAATTGCTCATGGCTTTGCAACTTCTCAAACTCAACAAGGCTCCTGGCCCAGACGGGTTTTCCGTTGAATTTTACCTTCATTTTTCTAAGTTGTTGATTCCACGATTGCATTCCCTTCTTCACACCTTTGCTGCCCAAGGCGCTTCATCAGGGAAGTTTTCAGATGCTCATATTTGTCTGATACCCAAACCCGGGAAAGACGTTAAGTATTGCAAAAATTACAGGCCTATATCCTTAGTCAATATTGACTACAAACTTTTCGCTAAAGCATTGGCGATTCGACTAGATCACCTTCTCCCTGATCTTCTGGGTGAAGAGCAGTCCGGATTTGTCAAAGGCCGACATATTACGGACAACACCAGACTCCTATTTAATATATTATCAAAATCTTCTCGTTGTCAACAATCCCTTGCAGCTGTTGCCCTTGACGCCGAAAAGGCGTTTGATCGGGTGGAGTGGCGCTATCTTTTCCACACCCTCACTTGGTTTGGCTTTGGACCTAGATTTATTTCTTTAGTCTCCCTGCTGTACTCACACCCTAGAGCTGCAGTATTTGCAAATGGTCAAATCTCTTCTTATTTTGATTTAGGTAGGGGTGTCCGTCAGGGTTGCCCCCTTTCCCCCTTTCTTTTTAACCTTGCTTTAGAACCTTTTCTGTCCAAACTACGTCAGAATCCCGCTATCCATGGATTCCAGATTGCAGATTCTCAAATTAAGCTTGCGGCTTATGCTGATGATATTTTACTTTTTCTTTCCAATCCTGCAGAATCCATCCCCGCTTTTCTAGACAAAGTCCGAACTTATTCCTCCATTTCCGGATATAAGCTTAATCATGATAAATGCGAGATCCTACCTTTGACTAAATTCACTTTCAAACAAGATTTTAGTGTCTCCCAGTTTACTTGGTGTCCCTCCCATATTAAATATCTGGGGTTACATATCACTTCTTCCATTCCAGATACTGTCTCTTTATGCATGTCCAAGTGTGCACAAAAGATTGCAGACCTTACTGCGAGGTGGCATCCTTTGTACCTGTCCTGGTCGGGTCGCCTGGAGACTATTAAAATGATGATTTCCCCCATTATTCTTTATACATTGTCCAACATTCCAGTATCAATCCCATCGCGTCTCTTTAAAAAATTTAGCTCAATATTATCCTCATTTTTATGGAACTCAAAAAAAATCCAGGATGTCTCTTGCCAGACTAATTCGCCCTGCTTCCGAAGGGGGCGTCAACTTTCCTGACTTTCCTGCATATCAGAAGGCCTTTTTGTTACGTCAAGCTTCCCTCTGGCTGCAAGATCCCACCTCTCCTTGTCCTTTGTGGGTTAAGGTTGAACGTAATCTCCTATCTCCGTTTTCTTTTGCAGAATATCTTGCTTTCTCCCGTAAACCCTCTTCGCTTCCTACTCCTATCCACAAGTACACTCTCAAGCTCCTATTGTCTGCTGCCCCTAATCCCCCTCTGACCATTGATGATTTCCTCTCCTCCACCATTTGGCATAATAAATATCTCTTAATTAATCGTAAGCCCTTTTACTGGAAATCTTGGAGAACCCGAGGTTTAATTTGGATTACGCAACTTTTTTCTGGTCCCACCTTTCTCTCTTTCTCTGATCTCTGTTCTTCTTTTGGTTTACCCTCATCCTTTTTCCCCAAATATCTTTTACTCAAAGCTGTTGTTCTCGAGACTCATGAGCAGATTTCGAACTCTTCGCCTCCCCTTGTTTCACCCACCCCTATCTCTCATCTCCACTCTCTCCTACGTAGTTCCCCTAAGGCATCTCTTATTTATAAATACCTCCACACGCATTAGTTGTCCAGGCCTAAATCCAAGGTTGAACATCAATGGGAATCAGATCTCGGAATAAACTGGCCGACATCTATATGAGATAAGATATGGGCAAAACTCCTTTAAAACCTCCCCAGCGGCCTCCCTGACACAATCCTTATTTTTTTATTTACAACAGACTGCTTCTTACGCCTTATACATTAAACAAGCGTTTTTCAAATACCCCAGATTTATGCTGGTCGTGTGGTACCCCTAATGCTACCTTATTCCACATGCTATTTCATTGTAAACATGTACATGACTTTTGGTTACAGGTGTGGGCTCAAGTTAATGTTATTTTCCATACTTGTATTCCTTTTTCTCTCCCTCATCTTTTCTTAGGTAGCTTATCTCCTAGCTGGGATAATGTAGATATGCATGTTCGCATTGTTGATTTATTATTGGCTGTAGCTTTTCAACAAATTACTGTTAATTGGAAAAATGCATCCAATATTTCCCTCAAAGCGTGGTGGTATAATGTTTGCCATAATCATAGACTTGATACTGCCTTTGTTTTTCCTGTTCACTTAGCAGCTAAACGTGCAGACTTATGGCTCCCTATTACGCTGTATTTAAATAACTGGGCTGCCCGTTCTTTTCGTCCATTGCCTGTTCAACAAGAAGTTTCTAAACCTCCATGATACCCATTTCACATTCACGTTTTTCTAGCATATTGTTTTGTTTTTATTCTTTTAACGATTTGTTGTTTAACTTATAACAGTTATGCTTATTATGATTCTTTTCTAATGCCCATGATTACTGCTTTATTGTAGTTTTACTTGTCTCTTACATTTTGCATTTGTTAACCCTTCCTCCCCCTTCTTCCCCTCTCCCCTCCTCCTTCCCCTCTATAGCTAATATTGTGTATTGATTCTTCCTTTTTCATTCCTTAATAAAATTTCATTGAACTTAAAAAAAAATACAACAAGCAAGCAGACGGGTATGTGATTGTAGCTGTGAACAATTACGTAGGTATTGGTTTCGGTATACTATGGAAAGGGCTGGCCCATATATTCTGGACCTACTCTAGAATCAAGTCACTAGTAACCACAGACGTGAGATTAGTTAATTTATTGCAAAGCCAAAAATAACTAGACATAGACACCTCAAAATGAGAGTGTAAAAATACACGGGAATCAGCATAAAGCCAAATCTGTAAATAAAGTTGAGGCAATGCAACATGCACAAAACAATGAACTCAAGAATTAGGATGCAGAGGAACAGAAAGCATGAGTCAAATTTTCCTGCAGCGAGGGTTAAGGGAAATAAAGCATCAATCTATCACTACACTGACACTAACATGACATCCCTACTTAAGTATCTTCAGGGAAAGGAATCATGGTTGTCAGCATGTGAAGTCTTCCTAAGAAGTCTCTCCACCATCGATGGGACGAATGGCATTAAGATATCGAGACAGAGCTCGTTCTAAGATGCTCTCTCTCCGAAGACAGAGAAGAAGTGAGCACTCTCCCCACTCTAACATTGCATTTTACAGGTATTTTCCAAAGAGTCCTTGCAGGTCACAGCATCTGCTTTGAACACGATCTCATAGGTCTTTTTCCAAGGAATAGCGGTGATCCTGAACTGCAACATGTTGACCTTGATTCCCAGGCCTTCTCTGGTGTGAAAACACAACAATTTTCCTTATTGGCCTGAGCTCATGAAGAATATCCTTCTCTCTTTGCCTGGCTAATAACACGCAGACATTATTCTAGCTAACAAGGGCGGTTCTTCCACCTGCAACACAAAACGTGAGAAAGAAGGAATAGCACCGCACGCATGAAATTCAAACTGTTAATTCTAAAGCGAGAGCTTCTAGGGAAATTGCTTTTCAAGCTTTCAAGATTGAGCTAACATAAGATAAATGGCATATGAGCTTAACGGATTTGCATAAGAAATAAGGCATGTTCAGTTAGTATTCCTACCTACACGTAAAATGGCACATTAATGAACACATTTAATAAATGAATGATTGTCAGTTGCAAAACACAAGTTCTTTACTTTAATGTTTTCTGCTAGTTACATTTACTTTCTAAGTTAATTCTTCGAGTTACTATTAAATGGCGTATACACATCACGTTTCCCATTATTGCGTTTCAAGATCCTAACACTTCATGTTAACACGGCAAGGGATTATATGCGGGTGCGCCTTACATGTGTGATTATAGTGCACCGCTACAAATAAAATGCAGTTTCTGCTACATCACTATGAAGGAAGCAAGTCCCTTTTTTGCACTTTATATAGTATATTACATTGAAACGGTCTCTGATGCAGACGGTGCTCACATCCATAATATAAAATTTGAGAGCAAATGTGGGAAGCAAGCATTGCAAAGTCCCACATGGATGACCGAAATAAAACACGTCATTTTTTTCAAACATTTTAGTTATGAATTGAATTGTGGTCCATGTACGACTAAGATGATGTGAAATAACTACTGAATAGTGTAATTTCTGTCAGGAGAAAGCAATGGTGAATCAAATATTTCTTGATAATTTCCAAAGATAAATTATTCTAACAAATTGCCTGATTTATGAGCCAAAATAAAAGAAATATGCTAAACTATTCTAACAAAAACAAGTTTTCCACAATAATCAATTGGAAGTGCAGACGGAATGACTGCATCAACAGCTCCAGTGGATCCAAGACTCGAAAACAGACTGTAATGAATTAGCGCCGTCAAAGTTTTTGGGAATATATGTATAAAGTGAACATCTGTTGAAGACTAGTAGATCACAGGCAGAACAGACCGAAACTGGCTAAACAAGATCACATTTGATATAAATGATGGCAACGATATAAGGAGAGTACTCGCTGAGGGTCAAAAAGATGTAACAGTTGTGTTAAGAGCCACATTTGGTTGGTTGCAGAAAATCCAGTTGGGATCGAGTTTAACACAGTGTATACATAATGTATCCTTAAAGTCCTGGCCCTTAATTTATTGAAACTTTAGTTATACAAGGAGGCATAGGTTGGATTCCAAATCCTGCCAAGCCAAAGCACGAACATCCAAGTAAGCAAAGAGGGATACATATGAACCCTTTAAAATAACCATAGAAGAAAAGGAATTCGTGATATTGACAAGCCATAGAACAAGTGCGTTGAAATTATAAATGCTGCCTCACCTGGATAGAAACGCATATATTGTTCCTAGCCAACAGTGGTCAATGTTACTTGAAGCATCTTAGACTCTCAATGGAAAGGCAAGCCCTCAGGTCACCCGTGTTGTGTTTCGAAACACCCAGCAAACCCCTTAGTTACTGTTTTGACTCTAAATGTAAGGGAAGAAAAGACAAGGCACAGGCAGCTTGAGGACTTGCGCCAGGTCAAGCAATGGATAAGAATGGATACCATGTGTTAGCCAGCCGGAAGGACATTTACGACTGTCACTACCAAAGTGACTACCACAGAATGGCTTGGGAAGATTTACTCACAGATTCTTCTAAGCTGCTAGAAACGCCTGAAAATGTGTTCTGATAATGATGGGATGCTTACCAAGAGCTGAAGCTCACATATTTCAGAAACAGAGATGTGGCGACCTGGAATGACCCTAAATGAATGCTGACAGGTGTTTGAGTACAGTGGAGGGAAGCGTCTGTGCCATGGAAATACATGCCGTTGCCAAACAAGCACTTACTCTGAGTTCAGTGCACAAAGACGAAAGTGAACAAAGAAAGCATGTATAAAGCAACCAATCTAACATGGTTGATCAGAAGTGCAGGCAGGCAGCCCATACACCGTAAAAAAGGCTAAAGGAGAAACATCTCACTGCCTGTACTTTTGAAGTTTGTTGGTTAGAACTTCATCCCTAATATAGAATTAGGCATGCCAGAAGGGAGGGGTAAAGGGGGACATTTCTCGAGTTTTTTCAGGTTCATAGGCTCATACTACAACATTTATTTATAGATTTTAAAGAAAACCAGCACTGTTTATTATTCACTAGAAAGATCACATCGCTATCGTCATCAGATGGCGCCAGTTGATTTGGGATTTTTATTGTTTATGGTTTTGAATCTTTTACTGTTGTGGTACTGCATAAATATTTTACACATTGTCTTTAGTTAAGCATGTCTGCTCTGTTCCATGGCTAGCAGAGTGCTGAGCTGAGGTTAATTTGGTGAGTTTGCAGGTTGATTCTGACAAGAATTGTTATTATTCCTTAAGTTTGCCCACATCAAATAATAATTAGGGGTGGGATGAGTTGGCAGAATTAAAATTTACAGAGATTTCGCTGAATTCTGCAACAGGTCAGATTGGGCATTTGGGGCTATTTTCTTAGCATCATTGTGTCCAAAATTGATGCCAGGATGCTGTAAGTGCATTTGGTATTTGGCACTGCTATGCCTACTCCTTAGCACCCTTACATACTCTGCAGTGAACCCCTCAGTGCCCGTACATACTCTGAAGTAATCACTGTATGTAAGGATGCTGAGGGGTATGCACTGTAGTAGTGATACCCCTTTGCGCCCTTACATACTCTGCAGTGATTACTGCAGAGCATGTAAGGTCACTGAGGGGTATGCACTGCTGTACACATCCCTCATCACCCTTACATACTCACAGTATATAAACCATATGTACTCTGAGTATGTAAGTGCACTGAGAAAATGCACAGCAGTGAAGTCAGTGGTTTTTAAACAGTGCCATAAGAGGGAGCTGTTCCTCAATGTTTAAAAATCACTGCAGATTAAAGTGCCATCTGCAGTGTTTTTTAAACAAAGAGGGACTGCTCCTTATTCTAGCTCTGTTTAAAATACAAAAATTATGGCCCACATTTACATAGTGTTTGCTGGGTTACAAATGCCACACATATCCTGTTATGTGCCTGAGTTAGGCCCATGTAGCAACGCTGCATACATTCTTACATTGCTATTGCTCTCTTTCTGCGCAATAACATTTTATGATAACCTTTTGCACAAATTTGCATGGTTGACAATATGGGATTAGTTTCTCTGAAACTACTTTGCTTACACATTTTGCTTTGAGCAACATTATCATGATGCCGCGAACACCGTGTACAAGGCCATTACACATGCTGTACAATGTTGTTCTATCTTCATCCATAACAATGTTCTATCTTCATCCATAACAATGCTTATTTATACATACATTGCAAGGATGCTTTTTATTATAAATAAATGAGCATTTCTGGGGGTTAGACAGAGGAGACACTTCTGCTGACATCGAAAGGTCACAGCATGCTGATACTTCGCCAAGCAGCTGATTAACATCTCCTTGAGGGCTGTCCAGTTTGTGACCAAGACGGGGTCCTACATTCTATTCTGCTGGGTACTGGGTTTGGATCATCCCGTGGGAGAATTCTTGGCTATAAACACTCACACACAACCTAGACACACATAGAGTAGGGATTGCATAATAGGAATATGCTTGATTACTACCTTGTTGTATATGCCTGCATATATACACAGTCCATACTCCATGGTGGAACTATAACTGCTATTTACTATTTTGGTTCTTGTAATCACTTTCATATGCTTTTGTCTATTGATTATCGCAGCACATATACTCCATACAAGAATAATGGTTGGCTCAATAAATATGTTGAAGAATGTCCCGTTGTGCATTCTCTGTATATTTCTCTGAGGACAAGAGTGCACAAGTGACTTAGCGAAAGGGTTTCTAGATCTGATACCACAATCTCTTAGGGGTCAGGGTTGTCAGGTCCAGTGGTTGCCAGAAGTCATTCGTTCCCTGTTCAGGTTAGGGAGGCTTATGGTGGCACTGTGAGCTAGCTGGTCTCTAGGCCAACATATACTAGGGGGTGCATGGAATCAGTCTAAGCACATCACCCAAGGTTTATGTTGTCCAGAAATGCGCAGATCCTATGGATTAGTGGGAACTACACAACAATCCTCTCAGAATTAATTAAAGTGTTAAAGCATTAAATTAACTTATAATTAGGGTTGCAAAATATCCTGGACATTTGTGAATGAGCAAGCATTATTCCAAAATCAAAATTGTGCCCATAATAATATTTATTTGTGTGGCCTTTAAATATAATTTTATGTGAAAAGAGTTTATGATTGTACCTTTTAATATGTTTAAATGTTTTAATTGTCCTTTGTACTGATGTGTTCATATGCGTGCTTTCAGTGTCGTAAAGGAGACATTAGCCAGAGTTCTAGAGAGCAACAGGAAAGCCTCTGGGAGTTTAAAGATTGAGCTACAGACAGTGATGGCCCCAGCAACACTAAGAGTGGAAAGAGTGGAAAGTTAAAATGTCACCTGTCCACCGCAGCACTTATTGTGTCATCTACTAGTGTGACAAAGGAATACATGGCTTCATGTCTACTATTGTAGACTGACTGCTGCAGAGTAAAACCTGCTGCGTGGCCTGTTAAAATGACTCTTTTTAGCAGGCACAACATTTTAAATATTGGCAAGTCACCCCTATGTAAGCCTTGTAGCCTACAATGTGCATGTTATTTAAAAGTGCATGCAGAAAATTAATGTCACCATGTCCTTAGAGTGAGAAGGTCTTAAAAGCAATTTTCAATGTGGCAGGCATAGCTGGCATATGTAGAAAATCAGAGTTCAGATTAAAATACTAACACTGTATCTTGGGACTGGACCAAGTAAAAAAAGAATTCACACACTATTTTTAATAGTTATTAAAAATCAAATTCACTGGGGAAGTCAAATTTTTAATATATATTAAGGAAAAACAACATTTCAAAAGTTACCCATTTCCTGCCGCAGCTGTGAACCATAACTCAAGTTTAGCTGTGGTTTTTCTTAGTGTATTTTTGAGGTTTTTAAGATAATATTACCAAACCAATACCTTGTCCTTTGTAATTGTTCACTAACTTTCAGTTTAAACAAATATATATATTAAGATGTTATTACCAAACCTAACTTTAGTGTCACTAACCCTTGGTTTTTTCAATGAATCTCTGGGAGTTTTGATCATATTCTAAATGGCCTTTTTTTTAGACCTCACCTCTGTTTACGGCTGATGTTCAGCTAGGCCCTGCAACTTACCCTTTGAAGGTGTCCGACCCCACCTCCAGAAAGCCTTTGGATGTGTATAGTGGGAGTAGGGTACACAGCTTAGCCCAAGGATCCCAGTTTGGATCGATAGTCCCTGCAGCCAGTCCCTGCACTTTGCCTTCTGAGGATGCACCACACTACTGGACCTGTTGGTCATGTGCAGCAGGGACAGTGAATGATACCTGGCCTGTGGACAGGCCCTGCACCCCAGCCTCCATAGGCAAGAAGCCTCACTGCACGTGGCCTTGAGCCTCAGACTCAGTGAGTGAACAACATCATTGAGTACAGCTCACTCTTCTTCCCCGACTAAAACGGGCGACCAACCTCACTGTGCACGGCCATACATCTCACCCTCTGAAGACACCCAACCCTGCTGCACAAGGCTTGACGATGTGTGCAGCAGGGCATAGAGCCTATTTGGCCCTGCACTCAGCAAGTGGTGGTACCGCAGACAAACAAATGGGGGTCATGCTGGTACTGTGGATATTGCCCAAAAATGTACATTGATTTTTTTTTTTTTTTAAATGTGGGGTACTTTGGGACTCCCCCACCTCTGGGTCAGGGTATAAAAAACCTGCCGCCATATGTGTGCCTTCGGGATTTTTTCAGGACTTTGAAATTCCTTTGTCTTTGTTTGCAATGGGCTGCTGATTAGTTTTTCCTGAACGTTGCCATTGACTGCTTCTGTTGTGTGAGGTGAAGAAGTTTCTAGGTCAAGCCTACCCTTTTGTCTGTCCCTGATTATGGCTCAGAAAGCCTGATGAGAGCCAGGCTCTGTTACCTCACACTTTATGGTGCCTCTTTTGTGGCTGAACCTGCTTGGAAATAGCCCCAATGCTACATGCTTTGAAAAACCTCAAAGCTTCACTTTACACAAAGGCTGTGTATAGAGAACAGCAAGAGAAGGGCATTTGAAATTGAACAACCTCAATCCCAAACTGAAGTTTGAGACAGTAAATTCACATTCTCTCTCTGTAAATGTGTAAAAGAGGGGTCCAAGCAACCCCAAATTGGTCCAATTTCAGGTTTTTCATGACCAAGGAAGGGAGTACTTCACAGAGTACTTGAAGGACTGCTATGTGACCAGGGCTGGTGCCTGCATGACAACTAGTCTCTCAGATGTGAAGGAACATCACCTGAAGCCTGTACATTGCCCTGAAGGTGCTGTTGGCTTTTCTTCCTACTGGGAGAGGGAAGGTGTCTGCCTGGGCCTCTAGGAGGAGGATTATGGAGGGAGAATGTTACACCTGTGAGCCTTAGGGTAACCTTGCGCCAAATATTTTTGCCTTTACCCTCCCCCTCTTGCTGAAATTGATTTTTTCTGGCCTTAGTACTCTGTGCACTTTACCACTGCTAATCAGTGCTAAAGTGCTTGTGTTCTCTCAGCTAAACATGGTAACATTTGCTTACACCTGATTGGCATATTAAATGTACTTAGAATTCTCTTGTAGAGTGGCATATGATATACCCTGTGCCTCTAAATTAAATGCTACTAGAGGGCCTGCAGCACCTATTGTGCCACCCATCTAAAGAGCCCCCCTTAAAACATGCTCCAAGCCTGACATTGGAGTCTGAATGCAGTTTTAAACTGCCAATTCGACTTGGCAATATAACCCCCTTACCAAGCCTTAAAATCCCTTTTAATTGGCTATAAGTCACCCCTAAGGAAGGCCCTAGGAAGCCCATAGGGCAGGGTGCATTGTAATTAAAAGCCAGACATGAGCATTTACATTTTATATGTCCGAAGAACCCTTAAATTCGTTTTTCAGTACCTCTTAGATGGGATACATTGGGTTGCCTTATTACATTTAATAAGTGCTAATATTTGAATGGGCACACATGAACATATCATGTTTGGTGATATGTCTTGAAGTTATTCCCCATTAGTCTTGGTTGGTTTTGACTCGTATTTTACAAAAATGTTTTTTCAGGGGGTTCTTGGATCTTTGCACAAATTTTCTGCCCTGAAGATGGACTCATGAATATATTAGAGCACAGACTGAGACATTGACGCCTAACACAATTTACCTTTTAGTTAATGGTAAATTTAATTTGAGAAATCTAGTTCCTATGTATAGGACATACTCTAAGTGGGTATTCATACGTTGATGACTAGCTAACTTCTATTTATAGTAACTGTAATATCTGTAATCAATGTTTGTGAGACTTAGGGGCGATTACGATGTCGGGCAGACGACACCGTATCTTAAACGGTACCGAACGACCAATGGTTAGCGGTCCCGACCGGCTCATTAGGATGCGACCCAACACTGTTCAGTCACATTCTGACATTTCCCTATAGGAGCATGCATTACAGACGTAAACCGGCCATAACACATGCTCCCATAGGAAAATGGGAGGTGTTGTTCATCCCTGCAACCAGTGGCAGGCTCCTAAAGGGGCCTGCCACAGGATGCAGGGTTCAACAGGGAGAATGATGCCCCTTAGGCTCCCAACCGTAGCCCGCACACACAAGGGGGCCCTGCTGGTTGCCCCCAAACACGCATTACTACATGGTTTGCATGTCGGACAGGCCAGCATGAAAACCATGCTGGAAATCGTGCATCTTAATCTCAAGGGTGAACGGATCCCCCTTTGGGATTATGAGCTGGTTCTGACTGGCCAACGGGCTCAAGACTCTTTTCGGAAGCCAGCCTGAATGACCGTCCAGTTTCTATTCCGACCGGCTGAAACCGACGTTGGGGATCCATCATAATAGGCCCCTTAGTTGTGAACCCCTAATTTTGTGTTTTGATGTAAACCCAAAAAGAAGAGATACACCCAGCTAATGGAATTTATTTCATCAGCTAAATTGATACGTGCACTGCTTTAATTGATATGTGATGTCATGGTGAGACATCTTGAATAAATGATAGATTGGCAAAAAACTTTGTGAAAAACGAATCCCTTGTAGGCACAATTTCCTGTCTAACTTTAAATACACAAGCCTACATGGGTATATTGGGTTGCCCTTATATATGTGAATACTTTTAGAAAGTTGGCCTTTTCCTACCATAAAAGTTGGTGCCTGCAGCCTTTTCCTGAGTCACATGACTGGGTTTAGTTGACAGCTGGACTTTGTTTATTCCTCTCAGACAGCCACGCAATAGTGGTATTAGGTGCGAATGGAGAGGCCATCAACTGGCAGTATGGGGTCAGAGCTGTGCACAGTGCAACTGAACAGGTCGTGCTCTGCTTTCAACATGTATAAAAATAGGACCCACAATCCCACTGAGTTCACTTTCTGGACCTGTGGAAGGACTCTCAAACGACTGCCTGCTGCTGTAGCCTGTGGGGTATTTCACAAGACTTCTTTGCTGCACCTGGAAGGACTACTTTGTTTGCAGGTTGAGCCTGCCTTCAACCCTCAGAGGCCTGCCCTGCTGTATGAGCCCCGCTTTATCACTTGAAACCAGGACCAGATTGACTCCAAGGGCTAGTTGATTGGCCACTTTTGGCCCTAAAAGCATCTCCTCTAGACTATCTTTGTACGTGCACAGAAACAATGGGATCACGTGTCAAATCAAAGCACCACTCTAATAAGAGTGGAAAAAGAGAAAGATTCTTTTTTTTTAACCCTCACCCACTGTAATGGTGGCATGCTTCGTCATTTGGCTCCTAAAGGCCAGAGTGGGCTCAATCTGATCTCAGGTAGCTCTTATGCAGACTGTTAGAAAGGGGGCGTAACTTTAAACATTCCTCATCCACTCCTATGTATCCTGTTATTGGTGGGGTGGATGGTAAAGATTAAAAACCATGTTAGGGGTTGAAAGGATATAATGGCCCTATGACCCTAAAACACAAACATGCTTCATCCCTATACTGATGGCTTAAAGGGTCCTGGGCTTTCTTCGGGGTGGAATTATGCTGTGTCTGGGTGTACCCACTGCCAGGCCCAAAGCCTCCCTTTTTAGGTTTCGCCTGGCGAAAGCAGCGCATGCGTTGCCCTCGCCATGGGGAGCACCTTTTGGAATCAATTCTCCCCTGCTTGCATGCGCGTGTCTGCATGGACAAAGATGGCTGTTCTCGCCATCTGTCCAATGCAGACAGCATGCGCGTGTCCATACGGACTGTGGACAGTCCAATGCCATCTTGCCTAAATATCATGTTCACCACGCTGCCGTGCTCATCCCCTGCGCGTTCACACGCTGCCGCGCTAATGCTTGTCTTAAAGGGCGATATACCCAAGGGAGTAAGCCAGGAGTCAGGAGAGCGAGCACTGGGCAAAGGGATAGCACCTGTGCAAGTTTGTAGAGACGAAAAACGGGTTCCTCTCCTTACTTTGTATACATGATGTTGCCCTTTAAGATGTGTATCGTCTTTCCTCACAATTTGCCCTTATCGGCTCGCGCCCCTTTAAGCGCTGGCGGCATATCTGCCAAGTATCTCCGTGTCCTCAGTGACATTCAGCGCCTCCTGATGCTTAGCCAACCGCCAGTTGCATTCTGGGAGTTGTGGTTTCACTATTATTGCTGTATTGGCAAAAAAAAAAAAAACTATGTAAAATGCTGCTGCCTAAAAAGTTGTGACTGCACAACTGTGCCGTGCTTGACTGATCCACGTCAAAGCCGTGTGCCCCCGTTCCTTACCTCATTCCTAAGAGGAGAGCTGCAGTTTTAAGCTTTGCTTTTGTTTCTTCTTCAAACTCTGGCCGATATACCAGTGGTGACCCCCACCCCCCTGCCCAAGGAGCATGTGAGCCTGAATTTTCACCATATCTGACATGCTATGCTGAACCAATATATTTGAAGATGGACATGTCTTCTCCATGTGCCATCAAATAAAAATATTTTATTTGGCATCGCACTGCATTCTGTTAGCTGCCAGTTTTAGTAATGGAAACAGTAAAATATAAGTACTAGAAATATCTCTTTTCCGACATGGGAGAAAACTGCCCAGAGCCCAAAACCTGTGGCCGTCAGACGGAACTCTCCTTGTAGATTTACCTGGTCATGCATTTGAAACACCCGTAAAGTAAAATCACACAATGGATGACATGTAACATTATCACCCTCATTTAAACTATGCAAGCATAACATATATATATATTTGGTTTAGGACTGACTGTGGGCTAATTGTTTAGTCATTATTTGCTACAACATTTTGTAGTTAATGACAATGAGGTACAGTGATGTAAGTTTGTTAGCTCAGGGTCACACAGTTTAACACTGAAAGGAAGTTGGGATTTTATTCGAAATTAATGGCAACAGTCTACAAATATCTCTCTAGATTTGTAGGAAAGGATGAGGCATTTTCTATGGTTGTTGGTCAAGAGCCAAATTAGAACAGTATGTTCAAAATTTTGAACAAAGTTGACCTGGCTGCAAGGTATGCAAATCACATAGAAAACGTATGTGGGTTTAAACAAGAACATTTCTAGAAACTGGTCGGTAAACCGAGTGTGATTCGATCACAAAAGGTAAACACCCAGGATAAGGTCACTGAAACAGTCTCGAGGCCCGCTCCTCTATTGCATAGGGTAGTAACCACAACTTTATTAATTTGCTACAGACAGCTACATCTATTTTTCATTTTCAGTGAAAGGAGAAAAACACGCATTTGGGATACTGGAGTTGCAGCAAACTCTTCATTTGCACGACGCCGCTTTTCTCTTTTTCTTTCGCAAGACTGCATGGAGGGTGGGGTAGCAGGGAATATTTCTAGCTCAGATGGTTCAAAAGTGGCCAAAATGAAGCAATGCGTTTGCCAAGCAGTGGAAGGCCCTTTGCAAAGGTTGATTGGTCACCTTTCTCTTGCTTATTTCTATATTTTGATGTTAAACTGCTACAAAAGAGGAGCAACCAAAGCCCAGACAGCATTAACAAATGTAACAAGCATTTTCAATGCAATAGGTCTTGCTTTTGTGGGAGTTTAAGCTATTAGCATTGTAAATGCCTTTATTTATGTCTTAAAAACCAAAACATAAATAAAAGCCATTGTCATTTACAATGCCAATAGCTCAAACTCGTGTAAACGCGAGACCTATTGCATTGTAAATGCTTGCTCTACATGCAAGGCACCCCTCAGGGATAAATTCCATACTCCAACCACTCAGTCAGTTCTGTGACTTTTTCCTACGACCCCTGGTTACCAGTACCCCCACCTATTTAAGAGACACCATGGAGGTTCTTAATTTGATACAGAAGTTAGAATCACCTGAGTCCATTGACCTGCTTGTCACCCTAGATGTAGAAGCATTATATACTAACATATCCCAGGACGCCACCCTCATCGTCCTGGAACAGGCTCTACACAGTCTTGATCCTTGGCCGTATGTCACCCCTGTATCCTTCATCTGTGAATGTGCCAACCTTGCACTCAAAGAGAACTTCTTTGCTTTTGACAATAAGCTATACCATCAAATACAAGGAACGAGTATGGGGAGTACCTTCGCGCCGAGCCTGGCATGTCTTTACATGGCCATTTTTGAGGAAGAACATATCAGAAGACCAACCAACCCTTTCCTTGAGAACATCTTACTTTGGCACCGTTACATTGACGACATCTTAATTTTTTGGAAAGGAAGCGCAGAAGAATGTCTGTCCTTTTTTAATTGGATTAATACGATGAATCCATTTCTGAAATTCACAGGCACCAAGTCACAAGAGTCTATTCCCTTTCTGGACCTCTCGATCTCCCTCAAAGATGGTATGTTGTTAACAACGAATTAAAAAAAAAACACAGACAGGAATAGTCTCTTACTTTACCAGAGCCATCACCCAAAAGCACTGAGGGACAATCTCCCTGTAGGACAGTTCTTGCGCCTCAGAAGAAATTGCAATACTCTGACTAAGTTTGAAGTCCAAGCTGCTATCCTCAAGAAGAACTTAGCTGCCAGAGAATACCCGCTAACATTATAAAAACAGCTCACAAAAGGGCTAGGAATAATCATCGGGACGCCTTGCTGGAAACTAGAGACAGACCAGAGACTACAGCTCTCACGTGCGTGACTTCCTTCACCCCTCATTCAAACAAAATTAAAAAAACAGTCAAAAAACATTGGCAAATACTGAAGACGGGCTCATTTGACCCTGGTCCTCTCCCCCTTATTGCGTTCAAACGCACTGAAAATTTCAGAGACATTCTGGTACATACACGTCCTAAAAACACCAATAAACCACCACAAACACTTTGGACTTTACCTCCAGTAACAGGCCATTTTCCATGTGGATCATTTACCTCCTGTCCTCAAACAAAACCTATGAAGGAGTTAGATTTAGGACTACAAAGACCTTGGCAACTGAGACGCCACACAAATTGTAACTCCAAGAATTGTATATACTTACTCACAAGCCCGTGTGGACTCCGATACATAGGAATGACTGCAAGACCGGTGAAAACTCGCATCCGAGAACACAAAAGTACGATACGTTGTAAAAAAACTCAAACCCGGTTGCAGAATCACTTTTTGGAACACAATCATCCCCCCGACAGTCTTCAATGGACTGTGATTGATCATAATCCAGTATGGACACCCGCAGCCTTGTTCAAGACTGAACAACGCTGGGTCTTCAGACTTAGAACTAATGACGTTGGCCTGAATGATGATATACCATGGAGTGCCCTCCCCTCTTGAGATCTGGCACAGAGTCCCCCTTTCCCAGTTCTACTTCGCTAGCCCTGTGTAGATTTTCCTACACCCCTATGGATACAGTGCATAGTTTTGAACTGGCTACAATCCTGCATTCTTCAGAGCGGTCCCTGCACACTGGCTACATTATGTGTGTAGCACCCACGCTCATATATTGACATGCTCTGTTGTGTACCACAAACTTTTAGACACTGTCTTGCAGGGTTCTGTACCTCCTTACATGTCGCCCTTACATCTAGTGCTTATTATGTATCCATAACCATGACATATGCCCATTGACAAGATAGATGCCTACTGACAACTCCCCTGGTTAGATCCAAGTACTATTGCTTTATGTGTCAACCCACACAGGGTTCCCCTGCCCTCCGTGTGTCCCGTTTTTACACCTGACATTGCCAATCCTCCCCTTACCCCTCCTGCTGCAGGCTTCACTTAGAGACCAGAAACCACATCTTTTTGCAGCCGCCTCTAAGGATTTGGAGTCACCCTCAATGAAAACGGCAACCAACTATCTAATTGTCAGCGACTCTTGCATCTTTTGCTTCGACTGTCTCCCGATCCCAATTCATGATGGCCTCCACTTAACATGCACGGCCTAAGTCCCCTTTTCCCTTCTTACTGCGACGCCTCTCCCCTTCACTTCCGAGACAACCACCCGCCAAATGCTGCTTATATACTGCCCGTCCCCGATGTTTGGCTACCGGCGACTCTGGAGGAAGACTAGGTTTCCAGATCGGAACGCCCGGGGTACACGTAAGTCTAACCACGGTAACATTATGTGTAATCATCGTTTGTTCGCAGGATTGTTCCTCTAAACTACGTGTTTTTTCCTCTGTCTAACGCGCCTCCTGCTGTCTTCATCATATTGCTCCACCCCAGCTGTGGCTCCCTCCCCAGAAGGTCTTTTCCGGTATGCCCCGGCTCTATACCTTTGCGGGTAGGACTGCTTTTTAGAGCGTAGTTTTTAGCGCTTACCTTCTTTTTGGCCACCTCCCTATCCACGAGGGGTTTATCAGCATCACTTGCATCCGCTGATGCACTTTACAGAGCACTGCCCTCCCACCTCTTAGACTATCTGGCGCACTCACTCCACCGGAGGACATAGACTCGATTTTACATCCCTGTGGTTTTTACTTAGTTTGCTTATCTGTTCCAGGCCCACGTAGGCATACATGTCCGTGGTACCCCGAACACCACAGCGTCCTTCGGTGTATCCACACGAGGTGACGCTACCTTATCACCCTTTAATTTGCACGACCAGTGTAATTTGGGGATTATTGACACCTGATCTTCCATGTATTTTGCGTTCACACTACGTCCAGCCGGTTGTTTACCTTCTTGGTGAGCAGTTCCGGGGCAATTTGGTCTCTCATCCCCCTGGCCATCACGACCATTGCTGCTTCCTTCCAGTATTCCACATAGGCTCTGGATTTCTGAGCCACCTTGCACCTTGCTTTTGCACTACGTTCACCTAACATACATACGGTGGCTTCCTTACTCACCTCCCTTGACCACCTGGTCATTTGACCCTCTCCCAGCATGACTCCAGTGAGCCCCATATCTGACCAACTAACCTCCACCTTGGTTTCTAATTCCTTAACCCTGGATATTCTTGCTTATCTTATACTGGCTCTTTTGTTTTCTTTTTCTTTTGTCTCTATTAGGTTCTACGCATGGGACACGAATAAGACGTGACTCATTATTTTAGTAGGGATTATAGGGTGCTTCCCTCCCTGAATCCCTCTACTCTTTATCTCAAGGTCCTGACGAAGCGCTAAAGGATCCATTAGGGACCACGGGTAGCGCGAAACATGTTGACCACCCACGATTCACCTTCTCTCTCACCTTCATTTTCACATACGGGTTGAGAGCAGCGGGATTACAAATAACCTTTTTTCCCTGACTCATTCCAGCGTTTTTGACGCACCATTCCCCGTTATATTTTAACCAGACCTCAAGGACTCACGAATAAAACTTTTGAGGTACCGAAGGGTCTTTTTAGCTTCACCACCTCCCACATTATCCCCACACACCCGCACGCACAACTGCGGCTACTCCTATCAAAGATCTCCGACAGAGCGCCCTCCCTGAGGGCCCGTGAGGGACTGCAGCGCCACCCCCACGAGGAGCTTTGCCTTATGATGATGCTTTGCACCCGCAAGGGTGTGTGAGGGCACTTCCAGCACCCACCGAGGAGTATCTGGTCTTCACCTCACCTACACTTTAGAACCTATCCTCAAGACTCCTTTCTTTCTTGTAGCAGATCATACTGGGACTACTACTTTTTTTCTTTTTTTCTCTCTTAGGAACTGATACCCAACTGTGTTTGCATGTACTATTGGAGCATCGGTACAGGACCTTTCTCACATTTTCTCCTTGTCCCTCCCCCTTCAGTGTGATTATTACCCCTAAGGTAGGCCCATGGTAGCTACATGAGCAGGGTGAAGTGAATGTGAAAGGTAGGACGTGCTGGTGTGTTTCACATGTCCTGATTGTAAAATACTGTCAATTTTGTTTTTCACCAATGCAAGGACTAACCCTCCCAACTCTCCTATACGTTATCATCGGAGCTGCATTGCAACATCTTACAAGTGTAACTTTGAATTGGGAAGAGATGGAGATTTGGAGTTTTGGGGTTCCTGTGCTCACAATTAAAAAAAAACATCTTTTAGTGAAGTTGTTATTTAACTTGCATGTTTGAAAATGCCACTTTTAGAAAGTGTATTGCTGTTTGATAATGGATTTTTGTTCAGACAAGGGGCACAAAATATTTTGAACTTTTTAAGATTCTTCACAGGTATTTTCACTGTGGTGGTATGAGTTTGGTTGCCTTGTTGTTTACACTTAAGAGTGTGGTACTGGTGTAATTTGTTTTGTAGGAAGGCGATGCACATATTGGTCAGGCGAGGTGCTCGTGACCTGTATGTTTTTATGGCTGTGTTTCATTGATTTGTTTTTGTGTCAGTACATACAGGTGTAATTTCCCTGTCAACACTGAGTCCTGAAGATGGTCTCGGTACCTATTTGGCCACTTGAGACCGAAATGTCGACACTGCATCCTTTTTCCCACTATATGTAAAATGTTGGTTTTGTGTTTAAGTTCCAATGGATCATTTCAAATTTTAAAAGTTTTGTTGATGGAACTTATGATCTCTGTAACCACTATTTGTTAAGAGGATTGATTGCGCTTCTTCTAATCCCTTGATTTGATCAATAATAGGATAGTATAAGGATTTTGAAGTTGTACTAGCATGAACACTTTACTATTTGTTTGTACTGTTTAATGTTGAAAAATCAATTACTTCAGTGTAAAACAAATTGGATGTCATATTACTGATATTTATGGATTCAAAAGATATTTAAATACAATGCACTTTTTCTATTTTATTGAACTAATTTAGGAGGATCACCTATGTGACCAATACATTTTTTTGTTTCTGAATAATATGCAATAATTCCTTAAGGAACATTGTTGTCAATAGACCTTTAGAAAGTGAGCATTTTCTTGCTTTACCATCCTGTGCCTCTGCCTGTCTGTGGAATCCATGTCCAGTTTAGACTGACAGTTGGGTTGTTTGTGCTTTCTTTCTAGACAGTCCCACAAAGGGAGCTGAGGTGTGCCCTGCATATCCTGATAGCCAATCTCCAGGCTGATGGGGTTTCCTGAGCTACAGTGGTGAGAGGCGCTGTCACTGATATATAAATAGGGCTGTGCCTGTGCTAACACAAAGTTGTCTCCACACCCTGTAGTGTGTCTGGAGGCACACCAGGGAAAAGCTTGTGCACTACAAAGACTTTCCTTTGAAGTCTGCCTACTTCAGCGGTAGAAACTGGTATAAGTACTGGAGCTGTGACATTCTCCCAAGAAGAAGAGCTGGAGAAGCTGTCAGGAGGGACTGCCACTTTGTTGTGTGCTTTGCTGTGTTGGCCTGCTGCTTCTGTCTGTCTTGGACAATGAAAAGACTAGACTTTGCTTTCTACATTCTTCTTGCAAAGGCTCTCCAAGGGCTTGTGTGTGCTTGCCACGTGTAAGAAGTCTCAGGGCCATTAAAGACTTCATCTGCAGCCCCGGAACTCCTCTACTGGGAGTTCAAACCTGCCACTTCCAGTTATGGGCCCTTAGAGGTGGTTTTGATGCAAAGGACAGAAGAAAATTCAAGCATTGACCTCCAGTGCCTGTTTTTCTCAGCGCAGTGACAGTGTGTGATCAAAAAACAATGCATCGCCGCGGTGAAGCTAAATATTCGGCGCAATGCCTACTGTGCGGCTGAAAGATCGCAGAAGCCCGAGACCTGCGCACTGTGTCAGCGATGTTCATGGCACCCGCTCTGACTCTGATGCAAGCCCTGCTGTGCATGTGATGCAATTACACATCACTTGCTTCGCGGCAGGAAACTCAAAGCAGCCCATGTTTTACTGCCGCCATATTGACCAAGGTTGTCTGGATTTTCGATGCATTGCATCTGTGCACCAAGTTCTGCATTGACATAGCTCAGCAGTAAGGAACTGAGGCCGCGTATCCAGAAATCGACGCATTAACTCACCTGTCAGTAAGGAAGCGATGCATCACATCCCCTGTCAGTAAGGAAACTGACCTCCCCTGACCTGCTGTAAGGAATCAACGCATCACCTCCCCTGGCAGTAAGGAATTGACACATCACCTCCCGTGGGAGTAAGGATTGGCACATCACATTGCTTTCCTGGAGCCTCATCTCCCCTGTGCCTGTTTTTCGTCTTTGATTTTGACGCATCCCAAGTACTTTGTGATAGAAGTGACGCTTCCTATGGGCTAAACAATTTGAACCTTTGAAAAGCAATATCTTTGCTTGTGTAAGTTGAATTTTTGTTCTGTTGGTCTTGTTTTATTCTGATAAAGATTAGTTATTTATTTAAACTGGATGGTGTCCATTTGTAGTGTCTCACTGTGTTAGCAAGTGTATGTCGAAAATGCTTCAGACATTGCCTCTGATAAAAGCCTGACTGTGTGTGCCAAGCTACAAATGGGGTGAGCAGGGGTTATCTTGGGTGTGTAACTCTCTTCTCCTGACTAAATAGGGGCCCCTACTTGTACAGGGTGCAAGCCACTGCCAACTAGATACCCCCATTTTTAACACAGGCCAATCTGTGTAGTTCCTGAAAGTGTGCATGCACATGGCATAAGAATGAATGCCAACATGTGATTGCTCAAATTCAACAGGTCGATCACTACTCCTTGCATGCTTTTTTCATACTATTGAAACATATGTGTCTCACTCACTGATGTTCATTTCATATACATGCTCATGCACATCAACTGGCGAATCAAAACAATAAGTTGTGAGTGACGCTGCAATGCACCGCTTTCCCAAACCTGAAGGTATCCGAAGTGGCAACCATTCATACTTCGCTGCTTTGTGCAGTTCAAGATGAGATCCCAATGGCGCCAGCTCTACACCTGCTAAAATCTGGACACATCTGTCACTTAGTGCAGATTGTATTAACAATGCAGACTGCCTGTAAGTTAAGCCTGCCTGCTTTTGTGCCAAGCTGCCAGAGGGTTAAGCAAAGGTTAATTTAGTGAACTGTGTGGTTTACCCTGACAGGGATTGTGGCTGTTGTTTGAACAGGCACCACCCTCCCTCCCCTATTCAGCCAAAATCCCAATTTCTCACTGATAGAAGCCCAGCATGCTACTGGACTGTGAAGCACCCAAAGAAAGTGGACTGCCTGAGAGAGTGAAGCCAGAAGCAATCCATGCTGCAGTGGGTCTCCCTCTCTTTCTCTGTGGTTCCCACCAAGACCTTACCCAAAAGACTGCTTGACTTTCCACAATCGCTGTGACACTGGCCCTCCAGTCCTTTGGTTTGGCCTGCAATCTGGTGCTACCACCTCAAACTGCATCAGAATCGTCGTAATGGGAGATCCGATCAGTCTAGGACAGACTGCAACAGCCAAGAACGCAGAAACAGTTGCATCGTCCCAGATGTGGGCTGCATCTGCCTTGCTGTGGGATCCATCCATCGACACCGGCCTGAAAGGGGTCTACAACTGCCTTCCTGTGTGTCAAATTATGGATTGGGATGTGTATTTACTCTGAATACTGGCCTTGGTTGAGTCTCTCTAAAGGTGTTGAACAATCACCCACCTCAGGGGAGAAAGAAGAGAAACACAGGAGCACTTGTTGTTGCAGGATGGTGTTGGTAAACCCATACCAGACTGATGTTTATATGGAGTTGTAGGTTGCATGTTTTTGATGCTTTATGGTAGTGTGCATTCTATATAGGGAAGGTAAGTATCAGAAAGTAAGGAACTAGCCAGCAATGAGACATGGTAATGCCTTTTAGGAATATTGCATTAATCATACCATGCTCCAAGTTGGGGATGACAAGGCTGAGACCAGGCATCAACCAGAATACCAGGACCTATCCCCAGGATGCCAGAGAGCAGGTAGATTCCAAAAGCAGTAGCAACAATAATCAACCAACAGTAGAGGACATGTTTCAAGCAAAAGGACATGAACTGGATCAGCAGGAATGAAGAACAAAACTAAATTGTAGGAATGCAAAGCCAAGCCAATGAACTCTAAGGGAGTGGAGAGGCAATACAACTACAAAATGTTGCCAGCACAGAGGCCTGGGTGCCAGGGTATTAAATATGCTCTGTTCGTGATAATGGCCAGTGGTGTCGCTGATTTTAAATGCCATTGTCTTGTCCTCCATAGCCTCTAACTTGGCCTCTCTGTATTGCTGATTCTGTCATTCCAGTCATACCAGATCTCTTCCTACTTGAAGTTTCAAGAAAATTCTTTCCTGATCAATTCCGTTCTGAAATCCTGAAACAATTAGATTGATCATTATCACTAAGACAGGGGCTGCAACTGCTCCGTTTTGGAGTCAATCTGCGCTGGAGAGCTACAACCGCTTTGTTGTGGGATCTGGAGCATCGGCCCAGAGGTAGAATGCAACAGCCTAAATCCCCTGCATTGTTGCTTCTGCTGAGGGGTTTATCAGAGGGGCTGCACTACTGAATAGGCAGTCTGCATCCTACCTGCCCTGTGACCATCAGAGGAACAGCATGCAAGTACCACAGGCGTCTGCCTGCCATGGAAGAGAAGCATCAACACGATGAAGCAAGAGCAAGGACCTGAGAATGTTTCTGCCCACTACAACAAGGTGGGGTAAGAATAAAGAGACCTGATTGCAAATTTGAACTTGTCGGAAACATAATCTGCAACTGGGCTTAATTTATGCCTCTGTCCAAGATAATTGAGGGACTATACCAATAAGGGTCACCCAAGTGAGAGAAAACACATGGGAACCATGATCACGGGTACAACCTGCATTTACAAATTGAATTGTGATCTGGTTCTTCTGTGTGATTAAAAGTGCTTTCTCTTTTAAAAAGTCAAATACTTGGCGGGATCTCAAGTTATTGTGTTGGTTGAATGTTGAGCTCTGCCATCTTGCCCCCACACTACCTCCCTGAGAAACCTGTGAATACTCGCCCTCACTACCCTGAGTGTAAGGTGTGGAAGGGGTTATACGTGGATCAGTTTTCAGAGCCATGGTTGGATGAACCAGAGGAAAACCTCAGCAGGTGCCCTCAGCCACCATGGCTGGGGATAATTAGCCCCTGTCTACCTTATGTCCCCCACAAGGGGTCTGACATTTACTTGAGTAAAAAGTGATGTGGTTGAATCTACAGAATAAAGATCACAGCTGGCTCCGTTTTCCCTCACCCCGGTTTCACCAGGTACAGAAAGCCCAGGTTTGATTTTACCGGCTTGAAAATCCAACCAGTAAAATTGCATGCGGATCCTGCAAGAACTGTGTCCACAAGCGCAGCCTGACCCGTCCTACAGCACAGGGAGTAGTAACAATACCCGATGCCAGGTCATAGCCTACCCTGCACCCCGCCACACCCCTACCACATAATCGCCCCCATTCCCATTTACCGGTTGCTGGTAGGTGGTAAATGGCAGCATAATTGTTGCGGAAATGTGAAATCCACATGTGGAAAATATCCCATTAATTCTCATTCCGGTGATAAAATCTCAGAGTTGCATGGTACAGAGGTGTGTTTATCAGCTGGAATTAGTGATTCTGTAGCCATTCGTTTCAGCACCCTTCCACTGCTCACCTCACAATAGTGTTTGCTTCTCCTGAACCAGTCGTAATCTCTAATCTATCTCATACACCATCCGCGCTTGCTTACACCATCATTCTTTGTACCCTTCTGTATCATGTACCCTCCTCTTTCCTCTCACAGACATGCTTCCTTAATTCTAGCTTTGTTCACCCTTGCACTATCCCCCCCTCCCTCTCTCCATCCCAGGCAACCTGCAGCCTCCCTCTCTCCATCCCAGGCTACCTGCAGCCTCCCTCTCTCCATCCCAGGCTACCTGCAGCCTCACCCCAACTGTCTCTCACTTTTATTTACCTCACCTCTCCTACCTTGCATTCTTTCTCTCTGTCCTTTAATTTGCCTCATACTTTCCTCTCTAATAGCTTCATGTCACAAATCTTTTAGTATCAACGTATCACTCGCTTTGGTCTTCCTTTGCATTGTCTCGCAAACTATGTCCTCTTAAAATTCCTCTCATACTCTCTCAAACAGTTCTCTTGCACACCTGTCTGTCTCTCACCCTCCTCACTAAAATCTCAATTCACACAATCGCCATTCTCAAATCCTGTTTTCCCTCCCATGTCACCATTTACTCAGCCTTGTCTCCCACCCTTGTCAATCCCTCTTGCTCACACTTGCTAATCTTCTCACTTCCTGCCTTTTCTTTCACACTCCCTCTCCTATTTCTCAGTTCCTGTCTCTGAAATGCACATTCAATCATGTGCTCTGTTACTCATATAGACACAAACACACACGGCACACATGCATGCAGCCACCTACTGGCTAGTTATTTCTATCTCGTTTTTGGTTCATTTTCGGTTTTCATCTGTCTATGTCTGAAGTACTTGCATGAAGGCTGTGCCAGTAGTTGCAGATTCCATCTTTGCATGAAACTACATGGGCACATCATGAAAGCTAACATGATTTTTTTACAGTGAAATTCAGCTCCTTGGCATAGTTGATGGCGATGTCTGAGTGTCTAAGAGATAGGGATGGAGAGGCAATGGGTGATGGTAGAGAGGAGAACCAGGTGGTCTGTCCTGATATTTTTGTGTGCTTGTAGGTGGATTTAGCAGAGTGCAAGTGGGTAATGCGGAGCGATTTTGGTTACTGTATGTAAGATGGTGCACACCTTGGGGAAAGCGAACATACTACTATTAGAATATACAACGGTGTACCATGACGGTCATGGGCCTAATTGCAAGCAATGAAACTCATTATTAAAATGATGCTATAAATGAAGTGCAGTGCGCCCATCACACCCCTGGACCGCAGTGTCACTGCACAGGTTACTGTGCCTTGCAAGTTCTCTGCAACTCTGTCATGTGGATACTTAATTCACTGAGCTATAAACCAGGATTGTACCTCGTGAGCTGCAGGTAGCAACAGGATTTCAAGAACAAAAGCATTAACCTGCTAAGCTATATAACACCATTTAAATATATAACCTACGTGATGGGCTCTGAAGCAAGCACATTGGCTATCCGTGAAATCTTCTGATGCGTCCAACCTGAGAGCAGAGAATGCACACATCTCCCTGGCAAGAGCTTCCCACTACAATGTTGTCAGAGAGTGGGTCCTGCAAGTGTTCAGAACCCACAAAGGGAAAAATGTGCTGCACCCCAACTGTTCTTTCTTTTTCTGTCCTCCATGGCCCAATTCCCAGATTAAAAATCTGGAAGTTGCTAAAAAGGGAAAAGGAGGAAGACCACAAGCAGAAGGATCACCAGCAAGAGGTCCATGAGTATCAGCAGCACTAGAAACCTAGTGACAACAGAATGACTAAGACCAAGAGGACAAGCAAGGCCAAGAAGCAGGAAGCTGTACTATGAAACCTATGACCAAGAGGTCCAGGGGGACTACGAGAAGTAGATCCAGAAGGGTCAGGACACGGGGGAATGACAGCAAGGAAGCTATGGTCCAGCGGGACCAGGAGCATCACCAGAATAAATGGGAACGTTGTCCCGAGAATGACAAAGAACAGAACAACCAATAAGAGTAGGAGGCCTAGGGCGAAGAAAACTAAGATGACCAGGACCTGGAGGACCAGAAGGAGGGGAATATCAGAAGGATATGTAGGAGGTTCTCAGCCATACAGAAGTGGTTGAGGAGGAAGGGGATTACTAGGGACAGGGTAATAAGGCCCGAGGCAAGAGATGGACCAGAAGAACAAGGAAAAGAACTAAGATTAACAAGAACAGGGCCATGAGGAGGACCAGTAGTGTGAGAAGGGCTACGGGCAAAGCCAAGAAGAGCAGGACCATGAGCGGAAGGGCCATGAATAAAAGGAAGAGGACAAGATCAGCAGCAGAAGGAGGACCATTGATGATGATGATGAAGAGAAGGAGAAGAAAAAAGATGAGGAAGAGGAGGAGACCATAAAGTAGGAGCAGATGACACCATAAAGAATAGGAAGTCAATATTTTAGGCCACATGTATAAAGACACACACCCTAAGTTACAGAGGCCACACCACTTACAATTGATTCTTAGTTACTCTTCTTAGGCCACAGAGACCCCCACATTATCGAAACTACTTAAAGCACTGCTAAACTCCCGTAGCTATCTAAAATTGCGGTTTGTTTGTGACCAATTAATTGAACCAGAAAACCTTTACTACTACATTTTTCCTTTGTGCCAATTTCAGTGGGGGCAGTTTGTCAAAAATTACCATAATCTGTTTTTCCTTGGCGCTGCTCTTCATGATACCACCACTCAAGACACTGCCCCATTTCTTCTTTTTCCATCACTGGAGCAATATGTGGGGACAAAGTACCTTTTATAAGTGTAGTAGCATGAGCCCTTACATACAGCTTCAACTGACAAAGCACCAGATGTACAAAGGGTCAGTTTTCTCAAATGGGCCTAAAGTGTGCATCAACTTTTTGCAAACAGTCTCTGATTTTGCTATAAATCACCATTTCATGGGGGTTGCAGATTGGCCAGCTTGCCTAATGAATATTAATTGGACAGGTGACAATTTGTGCCCCCACGTGATTGCCTGCAAACACAGTGATGGTGGCCTGCAGGGGAATTCAGACCACCATCGCTGTGTATGGATTTCCAACCAGTTAAAAAAAAATGCAGCCGGTTTCTTTTGAAGAACCGCTGTTCTTATAAAAGAAATACATTTTCCATTTGCAAAATATTCGGGGGTGTGAGGACAGACAGTAGTTCTCCCTGGGGCTGTCAACTGAATCACAGTTTGGAAGTAATGCCCTTTTCATCCCTTCCAAAGCGCATCTGGGTGGAAAAACCCATTTTACATGTTTGAAAAACTCTGATTAAAAAATGGGTTTTGTATATATCAAAAGGGATTTTACTATTATATTCCCAGTGATTTTGCGAATGGCACGTGATTGCAAAATCCTTTATTACATCTATCCTTTAGCGACAGAGGGATAGATGCATCAAAGGGTTTTACCCATTCTGTGTCTATTGGAAAATGTTTTACTTCATATGGTCCATAATTTGCAAAAATGGCAGAAAGCACAATACACACACGAGCACACAACATAATAAACTAAGTACAGTTTGTTCAGATTGATTGATCAGTGTAATCTTTGGTAGCACAGCTACCTCCTAAGCAAACTGACTCAAAACAGCCATATCTGCAGGGGCGGCTCTGGTATTTGAGTGGAGGAGCATCGCCCCACTAAGAAAGCCCTTGGCTAGAGCTGAAAAAAACCACTAATAAAGTTTATTTTTTACCATTTAATTTTTCAGCAATCTATGCTGCTGTGGCGAGTTTCAGCAGCAGGGAGCTGTGTGCTTTAAAATGCGCATATATGTTTGGCTGGCCGTCTTGCGACGGACAGCCAGACATGCGCATTTTAAACTTCTCTAACCTAGCTGTATTAGGCAGCTTGGTTAGAGAAAGTGCAGGCCTCCAGTGCTCTTAGGAGCGCTCAGTGATGCTGCTCCCTCCAATCCTGGCCTTGTTTTTATGCTGGAGAGAGCAGCGCCAGGATTGGTTAGAGGAATTTGTTTTTGGGTACTGCTTTGGAGCCTACCAGAAGAGTGAAGGAGGATATTGCATTGGAAGGTAAGTCAGTTTTATTGGTTTTTCTTGTCACCCACCCGACTCTCCGTACGTTAGCCGCCACTGCATATTTGCCAATCTCTTCAAAAAGTTTCTCAATGTTCATGCGCCCCAGGCGTCAAGCAATGCGTCTCTTAGTGATACACTTTTTCAAGTTGCTGAAAGCCACTTCTGTGGCCCAGACTTTAAGATAGGATTGTTTAGTGAGTGTGTGAGTGTTTTATTTGCAGAGGTCAGTGGTGGGGGTTGCAGGAGATATACCTCATCTATAAATTTCATTACGTAAAAAGAATGACATTCATAAGATTATTTTTAGGTGAAGTTTATTGTAGATTAATTTTTGACATTTCCACATTGCCCTCACACATACGAGAAATATTCTTTGGATTCTGCAGCTACATTTCCAATAACCTCTTAAGCCGCAGCAGATGAAGCGCCTGTACAAAGGAGCTTGGAGTCCAGACACAGAATACAGATGATAGAACTTGAGCCTTGGAGGGGAGGGATGGCAGTACATCACCTGTTGGAAATACTCCTCTGTAATGCGGTGAAAACATAGACAGTATGGGAGAACAAAAAAAAGGGAAATGCCAACACACTACCACATTATAACGTTTTGTCTAGCGTTTTATGAAACGCTACTACTAGAAATTACGCGTTTCCGAAAGTGGCAAACTGATTGTCCATTAGCATCTTTATTTAAGCTGTTTTTGTAGATGAAAAGAAGTGTTACCTTTGAAGCGTGCTCCGGGGCACTAAAGGGAAGCAGCAGGAGTATAAGTTATTTAATAGAAAATGAACCAAAATAGTTCTAATATGTGTACAGTACAGCGCTGCAGATCATATAGCTTTAAATACAGGATTTTTCATCCATTCTAAACTATAAGTATTTCCTATCATCCTATGTCTATGGTGTACACTTGTATATCAATTATTAATAAACCGTCATTGTTTATTGTGAATGTTGGATAGCATTTATTTAGCAAAAAATCCAGAAACAAAATACCATGCATCCTAATATAATACATATACTTTAGAATATTCAACTAATCAAATGACTTGGTAAAATAATGTTCTATTAGTCATACTGTTAATCATGAAAAGAGCTTCAGTTTGGTTAAAAATTATAGGAAAGACACTTGTGTTTATTGCAGAATCATTACTAGAGGAGAATGTCCCGGTTACTTACCGGTAGTCTTCATTACTCCAAGTCCAAGTCTTCCTCGCCACAGTATAGTTTCCCATCCATCCATCCCTCCGTGCCCTGTTTTGTTTGGGGTTTCATCTTTCTTGTGGCTTTGGTTACAGGATGTTATATGGAGGAGCTGTTCTTTTTATGTCATTGGTGGATGACAGAGTTGTCCATATTCGAGGATTGGGAGGCGGGTATGCTGACTTTAACTTTTTGAGTTTCTGTGGGAGGCTAAAACTCAGTGGGGTCTATTAGGATGGCGGGCGGATGGCCGCTGCCGTTCCAGCAGCCATCCGCTCGCGTTCGAAACCCGGAAAACCGCCGGTCCGATTAGCATCGCAGTCGTGACCGCAGCGGTGTGATTTTCGGGCCGCCACTTTTCCGCCGGTTTCAGTCCACCCGCTTGCCTGGCGGGCAGAGCTGGACCGCTACAATTGTGGTGGATCAGGGCCAAGCACCGCCGGCACAATTATGATGCCGCTGGTAGCCAGCCTTTCCGCTGCAGTGGAACCGCCATGGAAAGGGTGGCGGAAACATGTTCCGGGGGCCCATTGCGGACCCCCAATGTGTTGGGGGGGTGTGGGTGCACTGGTTTCCCTGTGCCAGGTGGCAGGCACTGTGCAGTGCCTGTCACGCAGTGCAGGGAGATGGAGGACATGCTCCTTTTGACATTGCGGTGGTGCTGCTGGCAGCAGCGACCGCCACAATGTTAATCGCCAGAATCCGACCGCCGCGGTCGGATTTCGACCGCGGAGCATCCTAATTGACGCACGATGAGGTAATGTCCTGTGTTCCCTCGAAACAGGATCATCCTACAACCTAAATTTACGGGTACAGCTTCACAAAGCTGTTTGGGTATAGAAGTTTTACTTACACATTGAAAGTTTTTTTATTTTAGTGTAAACAAGGTATATGATCTTCACAAAAGTTATTGTTGCACTTGTTGCACTGGTAAAAGAGGATGTACTCTCGGCTTTCCCATGGGTAAATCACATTTTATTGGAGAGCAGTGGGTATCACAGGTCTGGAATACCATGGAAGTTTCTGAACAGTCACAAACATACCCAATTATGCATATTCACAAACTTCTCTTCAAGCTGCTAGGCCATGGAAACCATCATGTGTCTCCTCTTGACAAGAACATGAATAAATATCCTTCCAGATCGGAAAAGAAAGAACACGACCCCACCATAAGTAGGGGGCCTTTCTCCAGAGAATAAAAAGGGCTACGGGCAAAGCCAAGAAGAGCAGGACCATGAGCGGAAGGGCCATGAATAAAAGGAAGAGGACAAGATCAGCAGCAGAAGGAGGACCATTGATGATGATGATGAAGAGAAGGAGAAGAAAAAAGATGAGGAAGAGGAGGAGACCATAAAGTAGGAGCAGATGACACCATAAAGAATAGGAAGTCAATATTTTAGGCCACATGTATAAAGACACACACCCTAAGTTACAGAGGCCACACCACTTACAATTGATTCTTAGTTACTCTTCTTAGGCCACAGAGACCCCCACATTATCGAAACTACTTAAAGCACTGCTAAACTCCCGTAGCTATCTAAAATTGCGGTTTGTTTGTGACCAATTAATTGAACCAGAAAACCTTTACTACTACATTTTTCCTTTGTGCCAATTTCAGTGGGGGCAGTTTGTCAAAAATTACCATAATCTGTTTTTCCTTGGCGCTGCTCTTCATGATACCACCACTCAAGACACTGCCCCATTTCTTCTTTTTCCATCACTGGAGCAATATGTGGGGACAAAGTACCTTTTATAAGTGTAGTAGCATGAGCCCTTACATGCAGCTTCAACTGACAAAGCACCAGATGTACAAAGGGTCAGTTTTCTCAAATGGGCCTAAAGTGTGCATCAACTTTTTGCAAACAGTCTCTGATTTTGCTATAAATCACCATTTCATGGGGGTTGCAGATTGGCCAGCTTGCCTAATGAATATTAATTGGACAGGTGACAATTTGTGCCCCCACGTGATTGCCTGCAAACACAGTGATGGTGGCCTGCAGGGGAATTCAGACCACCATCGCTGTGTATGGATTTCCAACCAGTTAAAAAAAAATGCAGCCGGTTTCTTTTGAAGAACCGCTGTTCTTATAAAAGAAATACATTTTCCATTTGCAAAATATTCGGGGGTGTGAGGACAGACAGTAGTTCTCCCTGGGGCTGTCAACTGAATCACAGTTTGGAAGTAATGCCCTTTTCATCCCTTCCAAAGCGCATCTGGGTGGAAAAACCCATTTTACATGTTTGAAAAACTCTGATTAAAAAATGGGTTTTGTATATATCAAAAGGGATTTTACTATTATATTCCCAGTGATTTTGCGAATGGCACGTGATTGCAAAATCCTTTATTACATCTATCCTTTAGCGACAGAGGGATAGATGCATCAAAGGGTTTTACCCATTCTGTGTCTATTGGAAAATGTTTTACTTCATATGGTCCATAATTTGCAAAAATGGCAGAAAGCACAATACACACACGAGCACACAACATAATAAACTAAGTACAGTTTGTTCAGATTGATTGATCAGTGTAATCTTTGGTAGCACAGCTACCTCCTAAGCAAACTGACTCAAAACAGCCATATCTGCAGGGGCGGCTCTGGTATTTGAGTGGAGGAGCATCGCCCCACTAAGAAAGCCCTTGGCTAGAGCTGAAAAAAACCACTAATAAAGTTTATTTTTTACCATTTAATTTTTCAGCAATCTATGCTGCTGTGGCGAGTTTCAGCAGCAGGGAGCTGTGTGCTTTAAAATGCGCATATATGTTTGGCTGGCCGTCTTGCGACGGACAGCCAGACATGCGCATTTTAAACTTCTCTAACCTAGCTGTATTAGGCAGCTTGGTTAGAGAAAGTGCAGGCCTCCAGTGCTCTTAGGAGCGCTCAGTGATGCTGCTCCCTCCAATCCTGGCCTTGTTTTTATGCTGGAGAGAGCAGCGCCAGGATTGGTTAGAGGAATTTGTTTTTGGGTACTGCTTTGGAGCCTACCAGAAGAGTGAAGGAGGATATTGCATTGGAAGGTAAGTCAGTTTTATTGGTTTTTCTTGTCACCCACCCGACTCTCCGTACGTTAGCCGCCACTGCATATTTGCCAATCTCTTCAAAAAGTTTCTCAATGTTCATGCGCCCCAGGCGTCAAGCAATGCGTCTCTTAGTGATACACTTTTTCAAGTTGCTGAAAGCCACTTCTGTGGCCCAGACTTTAAGATAGGATTGTTTAGTGAGTGTGTGAGTGTTTTATTTGCAGAGGTCAGTGGTGGGGGTTGCAGGAGATATACCTCATCTATAAATTTCATTACGTAAAAAGAATGACATTCATAAGATTATTTTTAGGTGAAGTTTATTGTAGATTAATTTTTGACATTTCCACATTGCCCTCACACATACGAGAAATATTCTTTGGATTCTGCAGCTACATTTCCAATAACCTCTTAAGCCGCAGCAGATGAAGCGCCTGTACAAAGGAGCTTGGAGTCCAGACACAGAATACAGATGATAGAACTTGAGCCTTGGAGGGGAGGGATGGCAGTACATCACCTGTTGGAAATACTCCTCTGTAATGCGGTGAAAACATAGACAGTATGGGAGAACAAAAAAAAGGGAAATGCCAACACACTACCACATTATAACGTTTTGTCTAGCGTTTTATGAAACGCTACTACTAGAAATTACGCGTTTCCGAAAGTGGCAAACTGATTGTCCATTAGCATCTTTATTTAAGCTGTTTTTGTAGATGAAAAGAAGTGTTACCTTTGAAGCGTGCTCCGGGGCACTAAAGGGAAGCAGCAGGAGTATAAGTTATTTAATAGAAAATGAACCAAAATAGTTCTAATATGTGTACAGTACAGCGCTGCAGATCATATAGCTTTAAATACAGGATTTTTCATCCATTCTAAACTATAAGTATTTCCTATCATCCTATGTCTATGGTGTACACTTGTATATCAATTATTAATAAACCGTCATTGTTTATTGTGAATGTTGGATAGCATTTATTTAGCAAAAAATCCAGAAACAAAATACCATGCATCCTAATATAATACATATACTTTAGAATATTCAACTAATCAAATGACTTGGTAAAATAATGTTCTATTAGTCATACTGTTAATCATGAAAAGAGCTTCAGTTTGGTTAAAAATTATAGGAAAGACACTTGTGTTTATTGCAGAATCATTACTAGAGGAGAATGTCCCGGTTACTTACCGGTAGTCTTCATTACTCCAAGTCCAAGTCTTCCTCGCCACAGTATAGTTTCCCATCCATCCATCCCTCCGTGCCCTGTTTTGTTTGGGGTTTCATCTTTCTTGTGGCTTTGGTTACAGGATGTTATATGGAGGAGCTGTTCTTTTTATGTCATTGGTGGATGACAGAGTTGTCCATATTCGAGGATTGGGAGGCGGGTATGCTGACTTTAACTTTTTGAGTTTCTGTGGGAGGCTAAAACTCAGTGGGGTCTATTAGGATGGCGGGCGGATGGCCGCTGCCGTTCCAGCAGCCATCCGCTCGCGTTCGAAACCCGGAAAACCGCCGGTCCGATTAGCATCGCAGTCGTGACCGCAGCGGTGTGATTTTCGGGCCGCCACTTTTCCGCCGGTTTCAGTCCACCCGCTTGCCTGGCGGGCAGAGCTGGACCGCTACAATTGTGGTGGATCAGGGCCAAGCACCGCCGGCACAATTATGATGCCGCTGGTAGCCAGCCTTTCCGCTGCAGTGGAACCGCCATGGAAAGGGTGGCGGAAACATGTTCCGGGGGCCCATTGCGGACCCCCAATGTGTTGGGGGGGTGTGGGTGCACTGGTTTCCCTGTGCCAGGTGGCAGGCACTGTGCAGTGCCTGTCACGCAGTGCAGGGAGATGGAGGACATGCTCCTTTTGACATTGCGGTGGTGCTGCTGGCAGCAGCGACCGCCACAATGTTAATCGCCAGAATCCGACCGCCGCGGTCGGATTTCGACCGCGGAGCATCCTAATTGACGCACGATGAGGTAATGTCCTGTGTTCCCTCGAAACAGGATCATCCTACAACCTAAATTTACGGGTACAGCTTCACAAAGCTGTTTGGGTATAGAAGTTTTACTTACACATTGAAAGTTTTTTTATTTTAGTGTAAACAAGGTATATGATCTTCACAAAAGTTATTGTTGCACTTGTTGCACTGGTAAAAGAGGATGTACTCTCGGCTTTCCCATGGGTAAATCACATTTTATTGGAGAGCAGTGGGTATCACAGGTCTGGAATACCATGGAAGTTTCTGAACAGTCACAAACATACCCAATTATGCATATTCACAAACTTCTCTTCAAGCTGCTAGGCCATGGAAACCATCATGTGTCTCCTCTTGACAAGAACATGAATAAATATCCTTCCAGATCGGAAAAGAAAGAACACGACCCCACCATAAGTAGGGGGCCTTTCTCCAGAGAATAAAAATGTTTTCTCGATATATAAAATTATAAATCAAGGTAGCACGGACATGTGCACTTGCTCTTTTCAGGTCAAAATGTACACATATATATTTTTTATTTGAGAAAATGGGATTCTCCAAAGCTATGACTAGTGTAGGTTTCTAGGAATGAAACGAAAAAGATTTGAAATTAAAAATAGTCTTAACTCTGTATTCCAGGGAACTAGGGGAAAGGGGCATCGGTGTCTATGGGCCTTATGTAGGTGGGCTGGCATTTACCACTTCATAAATACCGAATCATACCGATTCGGTATTTATGAAATGGTAAATGCAATGTAGGTAATGAGTCGGTAAATATTACCGAATCGGAAAAATTCGGTAATTACCGAATCGGTATTTACCGATTCGGTAATGAGGCATACCTTCTCATTGATGGGAAGGTATGCCTCATTACCGAATCGGTAAATACCGATTCGGTAATGGGGGAGCACATGCAAGGGTGGCAGGGTGTCACATTGACACCCTGTTGCACCCCTGATTCGGCCATGTGTGCACATGTGGCGCACATACATGCCCTAAGGGCATGTATGTCTGCCACATTGCACACTTAAACGTGCACAAAAATGCTTTTTTCACCTATTCGTCATTTACCACCAACCTTTAGTTGGTGGTAAATAACGAATCCCCACACCCACCACACACTCCCCCTACATCTCATTTCATGATTCGGTATTTACCGAATCGGTAAATTTACCGAATCGGTAATATTACCGATTCGGTAATTTTACCGATTCGGTAAATACCGAATCATGAAATTCTCCCCCTACATCTCAAAAGCCAAAATACCGGTCAGTAACGGTATAATTACCGAAAATCGGCCGTTACCGACCGGTATTTGGCTTCCTACATGAGGCCCTATGTGAGCTATGGCTGGGAACCCACAAAATTAAACAATATAGTGCCTTAAACTAACATGAGGATCCTGTGAGGAATCCTAGGCTTACCATTGACAGCCTGGCACTAGTAACAGGCTTCTCTCTGACAAAATGAGTGTGTAGTATTTCGCAGCACCAACACAACATTAAAGAAATTATCAACTAAAATTCATAAACCAGTTCATCGATTAAAATGGCAGGAATACAAAGCATGTGTTATACAGGAATGAGGGGAGATAAAACAATTACTTTGGTAGCTTTGTACATTAAAATAATGTTTTGATTACTGAATTTCAATAGGGGTGTGTAAAGGGAAGTGCCTCTTTTTGCATGTTTAGCCCCTACTTTTTGCCTGATGCCTGATATGATTTCGAACTGTAAGTCCACTGGGTCCCTGCTAACCAGGCTTCCAGTGCTAGGTCTCTTTCCCAAACACTGTACCATTATAACATCGGCACCACTTCAGCTCCTCCTGTAAGTTCCTAGTAAATGGTACTCCAGGTACCTAGGGCAGGGGTACTGATAAGGGTCCTTTGGAACTGCAGCACTGGTTAGGCCACACCAGAGATTCACCATGGCTATGCACTTTGCCAGTGCAGGCTGTGTGTCTTGGTGCAGAGAAATCCAAAGAGTCAACATGGCACACAGCCCTGTTTGACATGCTACAAAGACACTGCATAAGAGTAGATAAGTCACCCCTACTGCAGGCCTCCAGTCCTAAGGCAGGATGCACTATATCCTATGTGAGGGCATACCAGCATTAGCAGATTTGCCCCTACAATGTCCAGTCTAATCTGTGATATTGTAAGTGCACAGGGAAGCCATAAAGAGTACATGGGCTGGATACTTGTCAAACGAGTGTCCTAGCTCCATGATGGCTTTACTGATTTCTAAGATGTTTGGTACCAAACATCTGGTCTTAATAAATCCTCACTGATGGCAGTGTTAGATTTATTAATATATTCACACAGGAGTCCCTTTCAGACAGTCCCCTGAAAACCTACCAAGCACTGGTGTGGTCTTTGACTTGTTTTTGCCAGTTTGCTACCACAAGACATCTTTCTGACCTAATGGGGTGAGAGCCAGCACTCTCAGAGGACAGAAACAGAGACTGCTCTGGGCAGAGGTTCTTCACACCTCCTCCAGGACAGGATGGCCATCCTGGGTGGGAAGGTTCAAAAACTATGCTGCCTTTGAAATCCAACCCAGGAACCTCCAGATAGTGGGATAAGCCAAGCCTCCTTTCCTGCTCCACTTTTGGCAGGAGGAAAGGCGAGAAAATTAGTTAGCCTATACAACTGTGAGGGCCAGGCAGGCGATGTGAAGCCCTCTCCTGAAATTCCACCATCTTGGGATGGTGGAGAAACAACCTATCTGGGATGGGGCTGTGCTTCTTCCCACGGGAAGTGGTTACTAGAGGGTGTATACACCCTAAAGGTAGGTATCCCATTGGCTACTCCCAGTCTCCCCTTGTAACGCACCTAAATTCAGTATTTACGTGGCACCCCGAGACCTGAACTTCAGAGTCAACATACAAGAGATGACAAGGACAATGAAGAACCGCTGTATGAGAACCAAACCCTGCTGAAGAAGAAAAAGGTGCCAAACCCTGCCTGCAGCCTCAAGGGCTCGACAATCTCTGCCTGCTGTGTTGACCTGGTCCTGAAAGGATTCCAAGAACTACAGAGTACCTCCAGCCTTCAAGAAATTGCTGAGAAGTTCCCTTGGAGTGAAGGTATCACTCCTCTGCACACCGCAGGCACAGATCCCGTGAAGTCTGGTTTGTCGATTTGCTGCTCCCTAACGACCTTGATGCAGTACTGAAGCAAGAAAAGGTACAACAGCTTTGGAGTATCAGATCTGTCTCCACACCAAGTATGGAGACACCAGGACCTATGGGAGCTGCGGCGTACCAATACTCGGGGTACCAGACCCCCAATGGTAAACACTGAGAAGAAGAGTCCACACCGGACTCCCAAAACACCAGAAGCAAGCACCCCTTGTGGGACTTCAAGACACCCAAGACCCACTTGCTGAGTGGCCCAGCTGTCCTAAGAGCACCTCTTCAAGTTGCCTGCTCCTGAGGACCTCAAGATGCATGACGCCTGGCTGAACTGTTTGCTCTGCACCCGGCTGCGCCAGCCTGACACTGACCAACCAGCTGTGCTCTCATGATCCCCAAGCCCTTGCGGCCGCCTCCCTCAAAAGAGCCTAATCCGAATTACCTGTAAGTCCTCTTGTGCAGTGTACTTTCAGGAGGCCCCCTTTGTCTTTGCGCACAAGCTTCCAAGACCCTCACCTCTCTGCTCTCTGTTGATCCGGGATGCTCCCGCACTTCTCCTGCTGGAACGTTGGACCTGTTCCCGACATCGACCTAAAATGAGAAGGTGAACTTCGTGAAAGCATTGCCTGATTTTATATGCATTTGTCTGCTTTTCCCCCATTATTTCCAGTGGTGCATAATTGCGCACAAGAGTGATATATTTTCCGAATTTTCAAAAATCGTAAATTCAAAAGTACTTACCTTAGAACTGTTTTCTTGGTCCTAAAAATTACATAACAATCAATACTATTTATATACATTGTTCTTGGATTTATTCTTGAGTGTGTGTCTCATTTATTGCTTCTGTGAGTGCCACAAATGCTTAGCACTATCCTCTGATAAACCTAGCTGCTTGCCCAGACTAGCACAAAAAGAGAATTAGAATTATCTGCGTTTATCATGGTATACCATTTTTTGATTCACTGGACTCTCTGTACAGTATACATCATTTTAGTACACTACTTAGAGAGCCAACTTCCTACAGTGTGCAAAAGTTGACTAATTTACTTTCCCATAGTTACACAAAGGTTTGGCAAAATTACATGAAATTACAAGTAATTACAAAAATGCAAATCTGTCATTTAGCACCATTAAGCATTATACTTTAGTGCAAAATGTATCCTTGTGTCAGCTGTTGGTGCAGAGACACGTTTCACACTAACATAATATCACAAAAACCACACGTTCTGGGCACACTAGCTGCTTTTGTTCTAATTGTTCGCGTTGTTCCCATGCTATAACTATGCAACAAGCTACAGTGTAATAATGCAATGTGGTATAATGGTGTAATTTCAGGAATTTTGCTTAACAAGCTTAAAGTGAAATTCCCAAAATTCCGCTGCATAATTTAAATTTAACTTGAGTCAAATTTTCAGTTCAACAGTGACTTGGTTGGGTGTTTACTAGGGGCACTGTGTACCTTTTTTATCACATGCACAAGCTAAAGAACACCACAGTAAAAGTCAGCTCAGTTATTTTGTTCCAAAACCACTGCATTAATTATGTGCATTTCTATGGTTCGCACAACGCCCCACTAAATTCCCCCCACCTCTCCCCTTAGCATGCAGAGTGATGGAACTAAGCATAATATGGCATGTCAGAAAGAAACTGTGGTCATCCCAGGCAGTATCTTCGGGTTGTGTGGTGGAGTTGTCTGTCAGGTGTAATAAGTGGAGGTGTTTGGGGCACGTTAGTGCCCTAAATTCAGCAGAGAGTGAGGCTATTTAAGGGCGCCAGCATTCACCATTTGAGTCACCCCGTGCAGTGAGAGTAAGGGTAAGTTTCTCCTTCCCCAGTACATGCCAAAGGCAATGCAGCCATCCTTGGTGTGTGGGAATGTGGCTTGTGCCCCAGAATGTAAGGATATTCTGAAGGGCTGATCCTGATGCTAGTCCAATCTGTCACCCCCTGTGGGATTTTAATGGGAAGTTGAGTGCGTTGGTAACTCCCAAAACTGTGTAAGCAGAGAATCGGGGCAGGTGAGTATTGAGGTGTGTGTCAATAACATTGAGGATCGTGTTCCAGTATTTTGGAAGTTTGGAACAGTCCCACAATAGGTGAAGCAAAGTCCCTGAGCATATGTAGCATCACCAGCAGTCAGCAATTCGCGTGAGGGTGCCTCTATGTAGGCGTACCAGCTTGAAATACCAACATGTAGCAATCTTGGTAACAGTTTCAACACTGGCTGTGTTGTGGGCTTATATGTCTCTGTGGAATACCACCTCCCACTCCATCTGTGCCAGTTGTTGCACAAGCTCCATTTCCCATCTCTTTTGAGCTGCTGTTTTAACCTGTAAAAAGCCATTGGCTCGGTTACCAGGCGCCTGTTTGAGGTTTTTGTCACCAACCATCATTCAAAGGGCATAAGGTAATGCTGTGCCCCTGGGCAGACTGCTGAGTGTGTGAACCAGTGTGGAATTTAGAGATAGTGCAATCTCTCCGTTTCAGGTAATGGGTAATCAGTGCGGAGTTGGTCAAAGGGAAGTGGGCCCTCCTCGTCGAACATGTGGTCCAAGCAGCGGCCATCTGGTTAATTACCAAGGCAGGAGTGCCGTCCGGTCTAGACCTGAGGGATGACATCAGCGTTTCCTATGATTGGTGACTGCGGTGAAGGGACCGAGGACAAGCCCCAGTGCACTCCTACCTGATCCCAACCCTCTAAATTTGCATAGAGTAGAGACTCCATGGCCTGTCCATCTTCTTCAGCAATTGCCTGATCCATAAACAGCCAATTCTTCTCTGATTACCCTCTAGTCCATTCTACCATATACCAGAGTTGGGTAGCCTGAAAATATTGCAGGAGATTGGGAATCCTTCCCCCGGGGGTCTGTAACAGTGTTCTCTCTGCATTCAGGAGCTTCCCTCTGCCCAGACACATTGATTAATTTCCCATTGTGGGGTCTGGATCAAACCTGCTGGAGGTTCCACCGGGAGGGCCTGAAAGAAAAACAGGATCTTTGGTAGCACAGTCCTCTTCAGGGCGGCTACGCGGCCGAACCAGGAAAGGAGATAGTGCTTATACCTGGTTAGGTCAGCTTTGATTTATCTGGGTAAATGGCCCGGTACTTTAGAGTTGCAGTTGCTTTTGCCAATGAGGTCAGCTGAATTCCCAGGTACGGGATGGAAGTGGCTGCTCTTTGGATTGGATACTGACAGGCAAGCTGCACCTCCGTCATCTGAGACAGCGAGAGGTTTACAACCTGTGATTTACGAACATTGACAAAGAATCCTCCCACTTGGCCAAAGGTCTGTAACTCAGCCAAGAAGACCGGAAGAGACGTAAGTGGATCTTCCAGCTCCAAGATAACATCATCGTTGTAGAGACTAAAAGTGTGTTCTTCCACTCAAAAGATAACTCCTTTCATGATAGGGTTATCGTGAATGGACTGGGCCAAAGGCTCCGGGCCCGATTCACAAAAGTAATCTGAGACAAAATCCTAACTTTACGACTTTTGGTATTCACAAAGGGCATTTAGGAGTACTAAAGTTAGGATTCCTAACTTTAGTACTCCTAAATGCATTTTGTGAATAACGAAAGTCGTAAAGTTAGGATTTTGTCTCAGATTACTTTTGTGAATCGGGCCCTCCATGTATAATGCAAATAACAGGGGTGAAAGCGGTACCCCTGGCATGTGCCTCTGCTTATGAGAAATGCAGTCAAAGTCTGTCTGTTCACTCTGAATTCCACCCTGGGTTTGCCTTAGTTGGTTGGCCTTAGTTGGTAAGAATCCATGTGCAGAAACACTAGCCGAAGCCAAAATGGTTCAAGGTAGCCTCTAGATAGGGCCAGTGGACTTGTTCAGATGCCTACTCGGCATCTATGGCCAATAGCGTTCTCTACGGATTGGAGCACTGGATCATGTCTGTCAGATTCATAATGAGTTTAGTGTTGTCACTGCACTGTCTGTTCGGTACCAAGTCCGCCTGGTCAGCAGCAATCATGCCCGGCAGAAGATACTAGTGAACAATTTGATATCTATATCAGGGAGGAATATCAGGCTGTAGGACCACATTGTTGTTTTTTTCTTTCCCTTATTTTGGAATGATCTCGATAGAGGCCTCCAACATGGTGGGTGGAAAAGTTTATGGGCCCGCTATAGAATTGAAAAGTCAGGTCAATATAGGGGCAAGTGTAATGCAAAAGTTTTATAAAAAAGCGCTAGAAGGCCGTCCAGTCATGGGGACCTGGGAGTTTTCTGTCGAGCAATTGCAGAAATGACTTCTTCAATCCGGATCAGGTAATAAAAGGCAGCAGCCTGGTCTGGTGGCAACTGTGATGTGCATGCTTGTTGGAGGTACAGGTCTGGTCCTTCTAGAGGCAGAGTCTGCCCCATGTAGAGCTCCTTGTAAAAGTCTTGGAGGGCAGAAGCTATGGGGCCATCTCCTATGATTATGGCTAGTAGAGAATGCACACACATAACCTTTCACTGCGCTCATACTATTAGCCAAAAGGCATCTAGATCTGTCACCCCCCCACATAAAATGAGTGTTAGAGCTGAAGTGCGGCACAGTTAGCTTTGTCTAAGTCAAGTTCCGGCAGTTGTACACGCGCCGCTTCCAACTGTCATCAGACTCTCGGTGTGCCAGTACATTTATGCATGCGTTCAAGTTCCTGTACTTGCAGATGTAATTGCTCTCTCTTATCATGGTGGAGTTTGTTGTCCACTGCTGAGACCACAGTCAATTCCCCTCGGGTGACTGCCTTTGGAGTTGGCCATAGTGCAGAGATGTAAGTGTCTGCAGTGTCGTTCAATGACAGGAAACTGGGCTTAATCTCTGAAGCAGTGACTAATGTCTGGAGCTCCTGTGTACTCAAGAAGTGGTCTCGGGGGTGTATGTTTTATGATCATGAGAATAAAATGTGTAATCCCAAGTGTGGGGATGCGGTTTATGCCAGAGATCAATCCAGCCCATCTCCTGCAGCCTGTGTGCTCCCTCTCAGGATAAGGCCCCTGTGTGTCCATAGCGTTGGGCTGATCTATCAAAGTAGTTGTTGAATACTAAGTTCAGGTCCCTCCCTCCCCCTAAGCACTAGTCTATGCTGGATGAACATGACTTCTGCTACTGCATGGCAAAGGAAGCGCTCCTGACCATCAGTCCCTAGTAAAAATGTGTGATTGCTTAAGCTCACTGTGTGCACCAGTAGCTTACCTTTGATTTCAACCAATTTGGATCCCACTTTGCCTTCGAAGGAGCAGGAAACCAATATAGCCCCCCCAGCAGTCTTGCAGGGGGCATATGAGAAGAATTGGTGTTGCAAGGAGCGAGAGCACAGTCTGTGCCAGTCACTGGTGACTCAATTTGTCTCCTGCAAGAGGCATAGATCCGCCCTAGATTGTTCTAAGTAAGATAGTATGGTGTGGTGTTTGAATGGACTGTAAAGTCCCCTCACATTGAGGGAAATACTTTTTAGACTAGTATGCGCGTTGTGGGTATAAGGGATATGCAGTGCGATTCCCCTCTGGTTGGAACTCCATCCACTCTCTCATGTCAACTATGGCCGGCCATTGTATATATGTGTCAGAAAAGCAAGGTAGCCTCATGTTCTTTGTGTTTACCCCCCAACAAACCATAACAAACAAAAGCAACACATTCCTCTGCCGAGAGACCTCAAAAGGCATCATAAATGTACCACTGGGAAGGATATTATCGGGTTTGTGTGGTGGCTCACTGGCCCCACTGCCTGGCCCATCACTCCCAAGCAGTGAAGTTATCTTTGGAGTCCCCAAAGCACTCATGTTGCATCTGCTCTTTTGGCATAGCCAGACAGCATCTCCAGAATCGCTCATCTCTCTATCGCAATGATCTCCGAGTCTGGCCGTTGCCTCTTGGGCATGGATTTGTTCCTTTGCCAGCATAGGCCTTTGTGGGCCTATCAGTCTTGTGGGCTGGGCTCTTGTCTGTTAGCGAGCTATTGCTCAACTTCCAGCAGCAGGCAATTGTCCGTAAGGGACCAGAGCTGGTGGAGTTTGCCCCCTAGGCGGAATATTATTCAGAAAAGATGGCCCCAAGAGTATGAAATGCCTTTACTCCGCAAGTAGGCTGTCTCTTGGGGAAGTCTCTGCATCTTGCAGTGTGACAGCTGACAAGTGCTGGTAGAGCATCACCGCGTGCCCTCTGAATTGTACAGGGTGGCAGTCTCTAGCTGTGCAGAGGATGCGTTTGTTAGGTTGAAGATCATGGACACACACTAGAATGTCAGCATGGGGGCCGATTTGGGTTTTGGAAGGCCAACTCCATGCACGTGTCAAGCTGCATCTCCTTGTCTGGTAGTGATTCCAGAATGTGCTGAAACATGTCCATGACATGTGCGCCCAGGTCCATGGCCTCTGTATTCGTCACCACCTCCTTAATGTGTATGTTATTGCATCTCAACCAGTTTTCCCGGTCCTCGGCCTGGGCCTGCAAGATGATCTGCTGGTCCCTGAGCCTGATGACCTCCTGCTGCAACTTCTTGAGCTCTTCATACCGGCTGGTTTCATGGTCTTCGAGGCCGGAGACTCTGTCTCCCACTTTATCAAGATCTCAGCAGAACTCTTTGAGATCGTTAGATAACTCTTTCTTGACTGTTTGGAGGTCATCATGGAGAGAAGCACACAGAGCCTCTAAGAAAGATCGGGTCACTGGTCCCTCCGCTTCTTCGCTGTGCAGCAGGTGTTCTGGGTTGGCTTGTGGCAGGTGGTCTTTTAAGGAGCGATCCTTCTTCCCACACACAGCAGCCATGGCCCCCTGGGCTGTGGAAGAGCAGTCATGAGAGAGATCAAATGGCCACTACTTGGCCTTACCTTAAATGTTCCCTCAAATGGGACCGGAGTACAGTATATAGTAGCTCCAACAGCGGGAGTCTCCTCCAGTTTCCATTCTGATCTCCCCCCATGCTGCAGCACTACCAGCCCCCGTATGTTCCCGTACCAGAGCCCAGTGTGATTTCTGCCACAGCTGTCTCATTTTCGGAATACGTTATGAGGCTTGTCAGTGCCTTGAACGTATACACTGTGCCTTATTTGTGGCTTAGAGGCTGTCTCCTCTGCGGTTCATTCACTAAGATCTTCCTTGGATTTCTTCTTGAGCCTTGCATTTAGCCTGTCAGCCCACTAGGCCTCACGCGGATGCCAGCCTCTGATTTCTCTTCAGGGAAGGGGGTGCAGCTGTGGTAGGGTGCCAGGAGGATTCCGGATCAGTAAAATGCCATGCTCCAGCGTGTGTCAGTTGTAAGAGCAGCATATTTGCACAAGCCAACCCCATCTGGAGGTAAGTCACTGCAGTCCCCTTGTTGCAGTGCAATGCGGTTGGTGAAGGATTATGCTGCCGGCATCTCCCCATGCTCCTGCCGCTGTTGGCTGTGTCTCCTTGAGGGGCCCCTCAGTCTCAGGGGGTTGTTAAGTACTGCTGGATGGTATTTTCTACAAAGACATTGATGAGGGGGTGGGTATCCCTGGTGCCACCAGCCAGCGTGGAAGAGGGTCTTCAGGGAACCCTTGGCTGCGACCCCTGGCTCCTGACATTAGTCCCCTCTGCCCCCACAAGCCTTAGGCTGTCGTCTCCTCCTGGGTGCAAGGCCCTTGTCAGCAGGTACTACCCTCCTGCTTCTCTGGTGGCTTGAGGCATTCACCCTCAAAGTCTTTGTATTGGATCGTGCCGTGGGGGTACCGGTGTGCTTCTTGGGTCCCGGAGGCCAGGAACTGCACTAAAGGCTTTAATGCTGTCCACGGGCAGCCTCTGCCCCAGTGCTGCCCGGGGAATAGCTATGTGGTTGCTGCTGTGCGTTGGACTCCCCTCGGGCCCCAGGGTTGTTTCCGTGTAGGCCCCGAAGTCCAGGTGGGCCACGTGCATTAGGCTGCATGACCATCAGGACTTGGCTGCCTGAGCAGGACATCTGCCACACGTCACCCCTGCTGGTCACTGCTCCTGCAGTCTGAGGTGGGAACATTCAAGCTGCGCTGGCAGGCAGGCCCACAGCAGGAAGTTATTGGAATCAGGTGCGATCTCCCATTCAGCGCCGCTTGGCCACTGCCATTGCAACTCAAGTTGCCTGGCTTCTGCTGTAATCGCTGATCACTGGGGCCACACTATGTCAATCGTAGCTCACCGCAAATGCTTCTTTCGCATTCTGCAGTCTCGTGAGCTTTGTGGATTCCCCCAGACCTAGATACTGGGCGGGTACTGGGGCCAGTAAGTGGCATGGATTGAGAGACGGGAAAACATGTCTTAGCTTTCCGCCATATTGGCCACGCCGACCATGTGCATGTTTCGACAGGAATGTCTGGGTTTTCAAACAGCAGTGTTGAACACAAGTATCCAGAATTCTAGAATCTGTAGAAAATGTTCTATATTATAGTCCCAATTTTCCAAAATTCCCTCAAAAGGCTATTGTTGGGCACTAAGTAAAGATTTTTAGTGGGAACTCACTTTTCAACCATCCACTTCAGGACCACAGCCAAATTCTCATTCCTACAGGACATGTGGGTATTCTCCAAGGCAGCACAGTACATTATGTTCCTCTTACTGTTACCCTCTTCCTGATTTTCAGCTCATGGAAAAGTTAGGGCACAGCAGTGTTGCTCCCAGATCAGTCCTTAAAACTTCTTCCTATGCATTAGGAGATGGTCAACTTCCCTGGCCTTGAGAACAAACCTCACCTCTGGAATTTCAAAGTAAGGAGGATTTCAGACCCCTGTCATTTCTTAGGTGGTAGGAATACACCATCATCAGTTATTTCTTCTCTTCCTAGGTTCCAGCAGAATTCTGATTTCCGGGTGGAGGAGCCCTGCTCTATAGTGGTAACCCAACAGAGGTTGGTGTGGTCCCTAACCACATCATGGTAGAATTTTCGTGTAGGACTCTACATTTTTCAGCACTTCTTGTTTTTACTAGCTAAAGCTGTCACAAGAAGCACCATCACAGGGTTTTTTAACTTGTAGAAAGGGAGGCTTAGGTCCTTTCACTTGGTTGGGCTCATGAAACCCACCTCTAGGTGTGCCTATTTTGATCAAACGCAGCCTTCTCCTCATAAAGGTTTACCCCCTCATATTCGTACCTATCTGTTGGTACCTGTGCCAGGGACAGTATACTGATGAGATGACTCCCTTCAAAGTCCCTTCTCTGCCTATTCTACCTTTGAGTGATAAATGACAATAAAAGATGCCTGCGCCTGCCACTGTGTAAGACAACTGGTCAAACTACCAAAAACCACCCAACTGTGTATTTAGCAAATAGTTGAGAGATTTGGGTGGTTTTTGGCAGTAGCAACTCCAGTATTGAAGTTTCATTGTCTAACCACTGGCGTCCCCAAAGCAGGAGCAACAAGCCCAAAAGCCCCATTCTTCTCAGGCAGAACATTAATCAAGGAAGCAGCTCACACCTATTTCAAGTGCTCTGAACTAGATTGAAATCTTTATACAAGTCGTTGCAGGAGGAACTTGCATCATAAAACTGTTTTAACCAGTCCAGGAAAAGCTGAAATTAACAACACTCCTCAAAATAAATTCTGGGACACTGGTACTATTACAATCGAAGTTCACCCCTGATTTTCACGATTGGTTAAAATGTCACAAGGATGACAGTCCTAGCTTGAAGCCAGCTGAAGACAATAAATGTTTTTTTTTAAACATGACCAAGTTCTGGTTATGCACATGTGCCACATGTCACATTAATTGCAACACTTTGGGGCTCCTGTTACCCCTGAAAGATGGAAGGTGGGATAACGTCCATGCTTATGATGCTACAGGGCCTAATGGGAATCAAAAGATACATTACAATTGGTTTATGTGACTTTAAATGTAACCCTAAACATGTTAAAACATGTTGGTTTGACAACTTATTATTGAAGTTTTGCCTGCGTTGTCACATAGCTGGTTGTCAGTCTTTTTGCCTTGTATTTAATAGCACGTATGGATGGTGTGAGGCTAAGCTGTGTCTTACTTTGGGGATTGTTTACAGCATTTGTGGGCTTACTACAATTTCAGTGTCAACTTTCATAAAAATCAAATATAGTGCCGATTACGATCCGGTAAAAACCGGGTACGAACCGTCAGTCGGAGCGTATTCTCCGTCCGACTCGTATCCGCTTGTAAAACATTACAAACATGGAATTACGATTCGCACGGAAACACCATTTCCGTACGAATCGTAAAAAACACCGACCGACGAAAATATGCATACGAATGTGATCCGGGAATGCTGCGACGTGACGTCGGGACGCTTCTAGGCAGCGTTTCACGACCCAGGAATTACGATTCGAACCGACAGCAGTCCGGACGGCTATATTTTCACGGCACCCAAAAAGTGCCGCAAATGCGAAGTACGGCGCGAAACGACCAGAGTAGGTGGCCCGGTAAGCGCCGTACCCCCCCCCCCCAGCCCCCGCATGTACACGCCGTACCCCCCCAGCCCCCGCATGTATGCGCCGTACCCCCCCCAGCCCCCGCATGGACGCGCCGTACCCCCCCCAGCCCCCGCATGGACGCGCCATACCCCCCCCAGCCGCCGCACCCCCCCAGCCCCCGCATGGATGCGCCGTACCCCCCCCCAGCCCCCGCATGGACGCGCCGTACCCCCCCCAGCCCCCGCATGGACGCGCCGTACCCCCCCAGCCCCCGCATGTACGCGCCGTACCCCCCCCCAGCCCCCGCATGGACGCGCCGTACCCCCCCAGCCCCCGCATGTACGTGTCGAACCCCCCGTGTATGTACACCCGAGTACGTTCGAGTCGTACCCCCCCGTGTATGTACACCCGAGTACGTGTCGAACCCCCCCGTGTATGTACACCCGAGTACGTGTCGAACCCCCCGTGTATGTACACCCGAGTACGTGTCGAACCCCCCCGTGTATGTACACCCGAGTACGTTCGAGTCGTACCCCCCCGTGTATGTACACCCGAGTATGTGTCGAACCCCCCGTGTATGTACACCCGAGTACGTGTCGAACCCCCCGTGTATGTACACCCGAGTACGTGTCAAACCCCCCGTGTATGTACACCCGAGTACGTGTCGAACCCCCGTGTATGTACACCCGAGTACGTGTCGAACCCCCCGGTACGCGCTGGGGGTACGCACCGTACATACACGGGTGGGGGTACGACTCGAACGTACTCGGGTGTACATACACGGGGGGTTCGACACGTACTCGGGTGTACATACACGGGGGGGTTCGACACGTACATGCGGGGGCTGGGGGGGGTACGGCGCGTACATGCGGGGGCTGGGGGGGGTACAGCGCGTACATGTGGGGGCTGGGGGGGGTACGGCGCGTACATGCGGGGGCTGGGGGGGTACGGCGCGTACATGCGGGGGCTGGGGGGGTACGGCACGTACCGGGCACCTGTTTGGACGTCTCCATGGTTGTTATAGGAGTTCGGTGCGGACGGTCTTTTCACCATACGGTTGTACATTCGGACGCCCGGGACGGATCGTGATTCCCCGGTCGGACTTCGCTTTTCACGTTTGTACGGTAAATCGTACGAGGACGTGTCGGACACTTTTTCCTACCCGAGGACGTGTGGGGAATTATTCCCAATGCGATTCGTATGGTCTTTTTCCCATGCGAATCATGATTGCCAGTTCGTACGGCACTTGTACGATTCGTACGGTAAAAAGACCGGATACGAGTCGCACGGGGAATTTTTTTACCGGATCGTAATCGGCACCGTGTTTGGAAATCAATTGCCCTGTTTTGGGGGTAAAACTCTTGGAGTGATACGCTTTTAGTATACTTTCACTGCCTCGAGGTCCAAAATACAAGTAATACAGATCTAAGAAATGTAAAATATTAGTAGAAACGTGAAAAAGGAAAATGTAATCATATACCCATGCAAGGTAGTAAAACATAGGGTGTAGTATTAAGGCTTCCGGAGATTCAAGATCTGAATAGAGCCCGATAAAAGTATAAACAGTCCTCATGCGCGTCATAGCACTATATCGTAATAGTCTATTGACCAATACAAACAATAACGCATAGCAAGCAGTATTTGAGTCTTCATTGGTGACAACAGGAGATCCAGGGACATGACTGGTCACATTTTTATTTGAGATAAATAATGACTTGGACGATTTGCTTCTTAAACACCATTGGTGCATGTGCATGTGAGAGTTTACTGCCTCTCGAGATTGCTAACATGAGCCGTTTGGGCTTTTGCAAAGCTTTCCAGACATACTCCTGTGAAACCACAATGGTGTCAAGTGTCCTGGCATGGCCCTGGAAAATATTGTGGATTTGTGTTTTGCACACAAGCATATAGACTTGTATAATTTTGCATGAAAAAGAAAATGAGCAAGGACAAACACAGTCACTAATATTTTTTACTCTTCAAGGAAACACTCCCACGATTTTGATTTCTGTTTCCTTCTTACATTTCCTGACATCACCGGATTACGCCACCAATCATTTCTGATGTAGTCAGAGATGTAAAATGGTTTGTAAATACCCCCAAACATGTAAACGTTCAGATAAATGGCACACTGGAATACCTACTTCGCAGCCATAGGAGGGATATTTTCTCATCCAGAATTTTCTATGAAATCCTTTAACCTGTGTAGTTCCAGGTTTTTCGAATTACAATGATAATTTGCATTGATGAAAAATGTTATTTGCATGTGGAAGTTAGACTTCTTACTGTGTACAATGTTTTGCAAATGGAGCAGAGCTTTGCATATCATAGTCTTAAATTCTGAACTGGCACACTCAACCTTTACTGTTCTGAATGTAGATAAAATTAACACCACTGCCATAAAACATTACTATCAGTACATGTTATATAGTCATTGGAGCTTGCTCTAAAGAATGATTATTATCGGTATTTATGGCAGCTCTTGATGCAGGTCTGAGTGGCCATCAGCTAGAGGTAGGTACAGAGGAGCAGGAGAATCCATCCACTACCCCCTCTGTGAAAGGCGGCACCACCAGCAAGCCGTCTGTGCAAGACATTCACTGCCACTTATGTCACCATGTCCTCGTTAGTACTGGCTACAGCTACACCAAAGCCCCTTTAGTCCTAGAGAGGGCACACTACAGAGTTGATGAGATAAGCTTCCAGGAACACAATGCACTCAACCTGCCACCAGAATCACTCATGCTCGTCTGACACCTTGAACATCTGGTGAATCACTGCATGGTATAATAAATTTACAATTACTGACTTGGCAACATCAACTTAAGAGTCTGAGTAGCACGGAGAGAGGCATGGACATTCCTGTGTAACATCAGCCATGCCATGTGGGCTCAACATTTAAAGAAGGACGTCAAGTGACAGGAAGTCAAGACTATGTGACAGGAAGTCAAGACTAAGTGACAGGAAGTCAAGACTATGTGACAGGAAGTCAAGACTAAGTGACAGGAAGTCAAGACTATGTGACAGAAAGTGTGCGCTCCTCAAACATATCCAGAGCCCGGTCACTTGGTGTTTACATTTTTTCTCTGCTCCGTCTACTTAAATTATGTAAGCTCGTATCTCTTGTGATGTGCGTGGTACACCGAAAGGTGGTTAGGTTGTGTGGGCAATAAATGACCTACATATGTCTCCGTGTCTTGGAGTGTCTTCTATGCTGCATCTCGCCCTTTCAGGGCATGGTATGGCATTGTTGTCGTGCTTCATTCATCCTTCTATGCGGCTGGCCCTGAACCACTTCCTATGAGATTGCATTGCTTTTGAAAATAGAGCTCTGGTCCCATTAGGCGCGATCACCGACATGACACAAATGCAAGAGTCATCACAGCGTGCATTTGTGGCATACTGGGCTATGGGACAAGTAACCTTTCCGACTGGATTCTCCTGTTTTATGGGAATATGCCTATTAGTAAGGTGTTATGCTTGACACTGGAAGGCGGTTAAACACGGCCCAGCGTGCTGGTAGGCCAGTATATTATAAAGGGAAATTCTGCCTGATGAAATATTGTGTACGAATATTGTTTCCAAAAATATCGGACCAGTGGTATCGATTTTCTGTTCTTGATCCCAATGGGGCTATGTTTCGTAAACTATTAGGACATTATATTTAGTATCACATCTCCCGTGCGCGTGCTTTGGGTGAACAACCAAAATATTGATTCCAAAATATCGACTGCCCAGAATATCGAAGTTAAAATATAGAGTGGACAGAATATCGAATTATCAAAATATAGATAGGTCAGAATATCGAAATTGGGGTACAAAATATCGATTTCCATAATATAGAATTTAAAAATATAGAATTCCATAATATCGAATTTTAAAATATAGATTACCATAATATCAAAAAAAAATGAGTGTTATGTATGGTAGTATATGTGTTAAAATGATGTATTATTTTAGTAATGTATGTTTAATTTATTTAAACTAATGAATGTTATGTAATTACATTTTTGCGTGATTTAATTCCGTAGCGGGTTGTGGGTTTATAGGGGAATAGGGTGGGAAGTAATTTAATTATGGTTAATTAAATATTAATTATATTTATATGTTTTGATAATTAATTGATTGATAATTAATTATTAATTGGTAATTATTTTTTATTAATTGATAATTAATTTGTATTAATTGATTAATTGATATTTATGTTAATTGCATTTTTTGTTATTAGGAGCGGGTTGTGGGTTTGCAGGGGAATTGGGTGGGAAGTAAATTAATTGTAATAAAGTAAATAATTATTTTTGTATTTATGTGTATTGGTAATTAATTGATAATTAATTATTAATTGGTAATTAATTTGTATTAATGGGTAAATAATTTGTAGGAATTGCTAATTAATTTTTAATAATTGCAAAATTATTTTTAGTAATTGATTAATTGATAATAATGTTAATTGTCTTTTTTATTATTGGGAGTGGGTTGTGGGTTTATAGGGGAATTGGGTGGGAAGTAAATTAATTGTAATAAAGTAAATATTATTGTTTGTATTTATGTGTATTGATAATTAATTATTAATTGGTAATTATTTTTTATTAATTTGTTATTAATTTTTATTAATTGATAATTAATATTTTTAAATGGTAATTAATTGTTATTATTGGTAATTATTTTTAAATAACTTTTTATTGGTATTGATAATTAATGTAATCTTATTTTAAATTTAAATCATTACTTTCCCTACTGTTGCACTCACTGGAGTGGGAATAGTAATTTTTACCCTCCTGCTATCCAACGATTTCCCTACTGTTACACTCTTTGGAGTGGGAATAGTAATTTTTACCCCTACACTATCCAGCGTTTTTCCTACTGTTGCATTCACTGGAGTGGGAATAGTAATTTGTCCCCCTACGCTATCCAACGCTTTCCCTACTGTTGCACTCCCTGGAGTGGGAATAGTAATTTCTCCCTTCTCGCTATCCAACGCTTTCCATACTGTTGCACTCTCTGAAGTGGGAATAGTAAATTTTATCCTCCCGCTATCCAACGCTTTCCCTACTGTTGCACTCTTTGGAGTGGGAATAGTAATTTGTACCACTACGCTATCCAACGTTTTCCCTACTGTTGCACTCACTGGAGTGGGAATAGTAATTTTTACCCCTACGCTATCCAACGCTTTCCCTACTGTTGCACTCATTGGAGTGGGAATAGTCATTTTTCTCTTCCTGCTATCCAATGCTTCCTGTACTGTTGCACTCTCTGTAGTGGGAATAGTAATTTTTACCCCTACGCTATCCAATGCTTTCCCTACTGTTGGAGTCACTGGAGTGGGAATAGTAATTTTTCCCTTCTCGCTATCCAACTATTTCCCTACTGTTGCACTTTCTGGAGTGGGAATAGTAATTTTAACTGTCCTGCTATCCAACGCTTTCCCTACTGTTGCACTCTTTGGAGTGGGAATAGCAATTTTTACCCCTACGCTATCCAACGTTTTCCCTACTGTTGCACTCGCTGGAGTGGGAATAGTAATTTTTACCCCTACGCTATCCAACGCTTTCCCTACTGTTGCACTCTCTGGAGTGGGAATAGTAATTGTTACCCTCCCGCTATCCAATGCTTTCCCTACTGTTGCACTCTCTGTAGTGGGAATAGTAATTTTTACCCCTACGGTATCCAACGCTTTCCCTACTGTTGCACTCTCTGGAGTGGGAATAGTAATTGTTACCCTCCCGCTATCCAACGCTTTCCCTACTGTTGCACTCTCTGGAGTGGGAATAGTAATTTTGACCCCTACACTATCCAACGCTTTCCCTACTGTTGCACTCTGTGGAGTGGGAATAGTAATTGTTACCCTCCCGCTATCCAACGCTTTCCCTACTGTTGCACTCTCTGGAATGGGAATAGTAATTGTTACCCTCCCGCTATCCAACGCTTTCCCTACTGTTGCACTCTCTGGAGTGGGAATAGTAATTTTTACCCCTACGCTATCCAACGCTTTCCCTACTGTTGCACTCTCTGGAGTGGGAATAGTAATTGTTACCCTCCCGCTATCCAACGCTTTTCCTACTGTTGCACTCTCTGGAGTGGGAATAGTAATTTTTACCCCTACGCTATCCAACGCTTTCCCTACTGTTGCACTCTTTGGAGTGGGAATAGTAATTTTTACCCCTACGCTATCCAACCCTTTCCCTACTGTTGCACTCACTGGAGTGGGAATAGTAATTTTTACCCCTACACTATCCAGCGTTTTCCCTACTGTTGCATTCACTGGAGTGGGAATAGTAATTTGTACCCCTACGCTATCCAACGCTTTCCCTACTGTTGCACTCACTGGAGTGGGAATAGTAATTTTTCCCTTCTTGCTATCCAACGCTTTCCCTACTGTTGCACTCTCTGAAGTGGGAATAGTAAATTTTATCCTCCCGCTATCCAACGCTTTCCCTACTGTTGCACTCTTTGGAGTGGGAATAGTAATTTTTACCCCTACACTATCCAACGTTTTCCCTACTGTTGCACTCACTGGAGTGGAAATAGTAATTTTTACCCTCCCGCTATCCAACGCTTTCCCTACTGTTGCACTCTCTGGAGTGGGAATAGTAATTTTTACCCCTACGCTATCCAACGCTTTCCCTACTGTTGCACTCTCTGGAGTGGGAATAGTAATTGTTACCCTCCTGCTATCCAACGCTTTCCCTACTGTTGCACTCTCTGGAGTGGGAATAGTAATTTTTACCCCAACGCTATCCAACGCTTTCCCTACTGTTGCACTCTTTGGAGGGGGAAAAGTAATTTTTACCCCTACGCTTTCCAACCCTTTCCCTACTGTTGCACTCACTGGAGTGGGAATAGTAATTTTTACCCATACACTATCCAGCGTTTTCCCTACTGTTGCATTCACTGGAGTGGGAATAGTAATTTGTACCCCTACGCTATCCAACGCTTTCCCTACTGTTGCACTCACTGGAGTGGGAATAGTAATTTTTCCCTTCTTGCTATCCAACGCTTTCCCTACTGTTCCACTCTCTGGAGTGGGAATAGTAAATTTTATCCTCCCGCTATCCAACGCTTTCCCTACTGTTGCTCTCTTTGGAGTGGGAATAGTAATTTTTACCCCTACGCTATCCAACGTTTTCCCTACTGTTGCACTCACTGGAGTGGGAATAGTAATTTTTACCCCTACGCTATCCAACGCTTTCCCTACTGTTGCACTCACTGGAGTGGGAGTAGTAATTTTTACGCTCTCACTATCCAACAAAATCTCTACTTTTTTTACATTACTTTTATTATGTTTACATTTTAAGCTTTTTTATATTATATTATGTATGTTTTATTTAATTGTTTTTAATATTTGATTACTTTAATATTATTTTGAATACATTTAAAAAATTCGATATTTTAGCTAACTATATTTTAACATTCTACATTTTGTAATCGATATTTTAGTACTTACCTGTTTGTAGATAGGGAGTCGATATTCTGTCTTTCTATATTTTGTCGTCGATATTTTGTGTAGTCGATATTTTGTCTCTCGTTATTAAGTCACTGAACCCGTGCTCTGACCCCTACAGAGGACAAATAAGTGGCTAAACCCAACCGGCGAATCCAGCCTTTAAATGAGGGTGCGTTAAAGCTGCACAAAGATGGCGCAGATGCTGTAAAAGTCCGATGTCCCATGTCAACCACAGGAGTAATCCAGATTCTCAATTATAATTGTGATGAACAAATTATATTTTTTGAAAACTACTAAAAATGTTTTTTTTCAGTTAGTAAACTTATTTGGATTAACCTGGATTGTTGTTGATTAGTTCAGACACAGTACTCGAGTTTATCTTTTCATGGTGGTCAATTTGGTGTTAGAGTGCCAGGACTCAGTCTACTAGCAATGTGACCCTCATACAGTAGTGGTAGTGTAATTCAAACTGTACTTAATACCCCTTTCAAATGCATGGCTGCATTGTTCATTTATACGCCTTGTTTTCTCTGAGTAATGATAGGACCATTACGGTAGTGTAACAAATTGGGTTGCTGAACTAGTTGCGGGGGGTGAAACTCTACCCAAGCAGGAACCACAAACCTTGTATTAGTAAGGCACAAGTAAACCCCACATTAACCTGTGCTCATCCCTCTGGTAGCTTGGCACAGAGCAGTCAGACTTAACTTAGAGGCAATGTGTAAAGTATTTATGCAGCACTGCAAACAGAAATAAATGTGAAAACATAACACAAGAAAAATCCCACACCAGTTTAGACAAATAGGCATACTTTAAATAAATAAATCAAGACCAAAATGACAAACATCTAATCTGTAGAACCAGAGATATGCTAGATTTAAGTGAAATTAGAGCCAAAAAGTGAAAAGTACCAACTGTGGATATCTGGCCACACTAGACCAGGACAAAGTACCAAATTCAGGCTGACTGGGATGGAGTGTGAGCTGGCTACAGGGACCAAGTTAGGCCCGCTGATCAAAAATACCTTAGTTTCTGTCTGCGAAGGGTGGCAGATTCCTGCATCAAGGATGAATCACGCAGCTGAGACGATGTGGGGTATGGATCGGAGTTGCGTCACCCAGCTTTGGTTCCGAGGAATTGCGAGACTGCGATGGAAGGTCCCTTCTGGTCCTTGATGATGCTGTCAATGAGGAGGGATTGCGATGCAAAGTTCTGTGTCGAGGATGAGTTGCCTACTGGCTGGTTCCGAAGAAGCTGCATGGCAAGTCCTGTCTTGTCATCGAGTCTGCCGTCAATGAGACACTTGCGATGTGAGGGCCTGCATTGAGGATGCATTTCACAGCGGTGGTTCTGATGAGGCTGCAGGCTGCAATGCAAAGTCTTTCTGTTGAGAAAGTCCAAGCAGCAGTGGTGATGCATTGATTCTGCTTCAGGTTGAGCCACACAGCAGAGGAGATGTGTCTTTTCTGCTGGGCCCACAGGTGGGCCGGCAGAGTGCCTTCAGGCCCACTTCCATGGGCCCAGGACTGGCATACTTGGCAGAGTAGGACTCACAAATGGCAGAGTCCAGTTGTTAGAATCAAGGTAGCTGGAGAATCTCTGTCCCAGTCTTTATTCAGGAGGCCCTTGGAGTCTCTCTGTCATTGTATAAAAATGTTACATTATCTCTACATCACTCAGCGGCACAAGGTTGATTTTTCAGCACAGCACTATTAATGACTTTCTCTGGGGAGCAGAAAAAATCAGGGCTAAGGTGCGCTATTCCAATATTTTACACGGCATATGTAGGACTTGGCCTTTTTGGCTATAGTTCCCTAAATGTTTTGCTTTCCCCCTAGACCGTTTTTCTGACCTAGAGCTGCCAATTTAGATGCTTTGGATACTTTGCCACTGCCAATCAGTGTCAAAGTACCAGGATTCCCTATGTAAAGTATAGTGGTAATTGGTTGTCCATGATTAGTATGTTTGCCTTACTAGCAAAGTCCCTAGTGATGTGCACTGTGTGTGCAGGGGCTAGTAATGCAAAGGCGCACAGAGAAGGGAACTCAGGCCTTCAGTGTAGGGCCTGTACACAGAGTGCTTAGTTAGCATGTTGTCCTGAAAAGTACAACCACTTGTCAGGCCTTACTTTCCCTTTCGCATACACATGGGGCACCCCTTTGGTAGGTCCTGGGTAGCCCCTGGGCAGGGTGCAGTGTAGGTAAAAGACAGGACATTTACTGAGGTGTGTGTTATGTCCAGACAGTGAAAAACACTCCATTTCGTTTTTCACAGGTGAAAGGACATTCTGCTCATAGGATAGAATGGGGAGGCTGGGTATTGTGTTTGGTAGCCTAGTGTCCTGTAAGTTTATAATGGAGAGGTGAAGTTTAGTATGTATGAACTCACAGTGTCATAACGCATCTTTCTGTGAAGGTGGTTTTGTCACTGGGTGTTCATAAACCACTCTTTTAGAAAGCGGCTGAGTTTTGTGCTTTAAGCATTTCTGTGTGTCTCTGTTGAATGTGGATTGACTGCGCCTCTCACCAGGCCGGGTCACCCCCTTGCTCCTCCTGCCGCCTCCTGCTCCTGCCTGCCAGCCTTGCCGCCTTTTTCCGACGCAGACGCCCCCCTGACCCCCGAGCGGCCCAGCCTCAGCAGAGCCGCCCGCTTGCCAGTTTCCCGCCGCAGCTCGCCACAGGCCCCGCCCACCACCGGCCCATTGGCCGAGCCGCTCCCGCCGCCCAGCTGACCCGCCCTCCCGTCCCCCTTCTTAAGGGGACAGCAAGGAGTGCACCGGAGTGACCGCTGCGCCTCTCACCAGGCCGGGTCACCCCCTTGCTCCTCCTGCCGCCTCCTGCTCCTGCCTGCCAGCCTTGCCGCCTTTTTCTGACGCAGACGCCCCCCTGGCCCCCCGAGCGGCCCAGCCTCAGCAGAGCCACCCGCTCGCCAGTCTCCCGCCGCAGCTCGCCACAGGCCCCGCCCACCACCGGCCCATTGGCCGAGCCGCTCCCGCCGCCCAGCTGACCCGCCCTCTCGTCCCCCTTCTTATGACGCCCCCAGAGCGACCGCGCAGCGGACGCGCGCAGCGGGAGCGCCGACTGAGCGCCGAAGGTGCGCCAAAGGAAAGCCCGTCTGCGCCCGTCCGCGCCTGGCCCGCGCCCAGCGCCAGGACCCCTGACCCCCGCAGACCCCAGCCCACCCACAAGACGTACGATGCTGCCCCCCTCAACGCCCTCAACGCTGGCCGAATTCCAGGATGCTACCAAGCCACCCCGAGACGCACCCACGGACCCTTCTGCTGCAACGCCTGCAAGTTCACCTGCATCCGGACCAGCACTACTCCAGCACCAACCAAGACCAAGACGAGCAACAGCAGCAGCCACCTGAAATGCATCCTGCTCAACACCCGCTCCGTCCACAGACACGCCATCGAGCTCTGGAACCTGCTCGACACAACCTCACCAGACGTCGCCTTCCTCACGGAAACCTGGATGAACGCCTCTTCAGCGCCCGACATCGCCATCGCCATCCCAGACGGCTACAAGATCATCCGAAGGGACCGCATCAACCAGACCGGAGGAGGCATCGCCATCATCCACAGGAACACCATCCGCATCACGACCAACACCGACGACACCCTTGCACCCGCCGAGCACCTGCACTTCCAGGTCCACATCAACCCCACGACCACCCTCAGAGGCACCCTCATCTACAGACCCCCGGGACCACACACACAATTCAGCGAAGACATCGCCGACTTCATCAGCACGCACACCCTCCTCTCCGCTGACTACATCCTCCTCGGGGACCTCAACTTCCACCTGGAGAACAACAACGACCGCAACACCACCACCCTGCTGGACAACCTCGCAAACCTGGGACTCAAGCAGCTGGTCACCACCCCCACCCACTACGCCGGACACACACTCGACCCCGTCTTCTCATCCAGCAAGGACATCGCCTTCAGCCACGCCACCGGACTCCACTGGACGGACCACAGCTGCGTCCACTTCAGCTTCAGAAGGACCACGATCCACCACCACCAGCAACAGGTTGCACGCAGAAGCTGGAACAAGATCACAGCCGACCAGCTCGCGACCTCCCTGAGCATGAACCCTCCCACCAGCGCAATGAACCCAAGCCAGGCGGCCACCAACCTCGCGAAGTGGTCAGCAACTGCGCAGACGACCTCGCCCCTCTGAAGACCCCGCCTAGCAGACCCGGTAGCAAGAAAGCCCCATGGTTCACCAACGAACTCAAGAGCTCCAAGAAGAACTGCCGAGCCCTCGAGAGAACATGGCGCAGAGACCCAAGCTCGCCACCCGAAAACACCACCAACTCATCCACGCCACCAAGAAAACCGCATTCAAGGAACGACTGGACAACAACGCACACAACAGCAAGGAACTCTTCAACATCGTTAAAGAGTTCTCCAACCCCAACGCCGGAAACAACGACATCACCCCTTCGCAAGACCTCTGCAACTCCCTCGCCTCCTACTTCCACAACAAGATCGCAGACATACACAACAGCTTCAGCACTCAACCGACGCATGCCACGACCGAACCACCGCCCCCCACCACCACCCTCCGCGCCTGGACCCCGATCAGCACCGAAGACACCGTCCGCACGATGAACTCCATCCACTCCGGATCTCCTACCGACCCCTGCCCTCACCACGTCTTCAACAAGGCCGACGCTGTCATCGCACCCCACCTGCGGGACATCATCAACACCTCCTTCGACACCGCTACCTTCCCGGAGAGCTGGAAGCACGCCGAACTCAGCGCTCTACTAAAGAAGCCATCAGCCGACCCCACCGACCTCAAGAACTACCGCCCCATCTCGCTGCCCCCGTTTCCTGCAAAAGTCATCGAGAAGACCGTCAACAAGCAGCTGGCCGCCTTCCTCGAGACAAACGGTTCCCTCGACCTCTCGCAGTCTGGCTTCCGGGCCAACCACAGCACCGAGATCGCCCTGATCGCAGCCATCGATGACATCCGAGCACTGCTTGACAACAGAGAAACAGCAGCCCTCATCCTCCTAGACCTCTCCGCGGCCTTCGACACTGTCTGCCACCGTACACTAGTGCAGCGACTCAGCAATGTCGGAATCCAGGAGAAGGCACTGGAGTGGATCATCTCCTTCCTCGCCGGAAAGACACAGAGAGTCCGCCTCCCCCCGTTCAGATCTGAAGCCACCGAAGTCATCTGCGGCGTTCCTCAAGGCTCCTCGCTCAGTCCAACCCTCTTCAACGTCTACATGAGCCCCCTCGCAGACATCGCACGCCAGCACAACTTCAACATCATCTCCTACGCCGACAACACCCAGCTGATTCTCTCCCTCACCAACGACCCCGCCACCGCCAGAGCCAACCTTCACGAAGGGATGAAAGAGGTAGCCGAATGGATTAAGAACAGCCGCCTGAAACTGAACTCGGACAAGACGGAAGTCCTCATCCTGGGATCCTCACCCTCCGCCTGGGACGACTCCTGGTGGCCCCCCGCCCTAGGCAGCGCACCCAAACCAACAGACCACGCACGCAACCTGGGCTTCATCCTGGACTCCTCCCTCTCCATGACCAGACAAGTCAACGCCGTCTCCTCGTCGTGCTTCAACATCCTGCGCATGCTACGTAAGATCTTCCGGTGGATCCCCACCGAGACCAGGAAGACGGTCACCCAGGCCCTCGTCACCAGCCGTCTGGACTACGGCAACTCCCTCTACGCCGGAACCACCGCCAAACTCCAGAAGAGACTCCAGCGGATCCAGAACGCCTCAGCACGACTCATCCTGGACATCCCCCGTCGCAGCCACATCTCCGGACACCTGAGGGACCTGCACTGGCTCCCGGTCAACAAGAGAATTACCTTCCGACTCCTCACCCACGCACACAAAGCCCTACACAACCAAGGCCCAGGATACCTTACCAGCCGCCTCAACTTCTACGCTCCCAAACGCCAGCTTCGATCGACCGGCCACGCCCTCGCCGCCGTCCCCCGCATCCGAAGAGCCACCACAGGGGGACGGTCCTTCTCCTACCTCGCCGCCAAGACATGGAACTCCCTCCTGACCCACCTCCGCCTGACCCAGGACCACCTCGCCTTCAGGAAGCAACTCAAGACCTGGCTGTTCGAGCAGTAGCGGACCCCCCTCCCCCAGCGCCTTGAGACCCTCTGGGTGAGTAGCGCGCTATATAAATGCTTTGATTGATTGATTGATTGACTGTCTGGATCTGTGAGGTGAGAGGAACTGGGAGAGGTCTTGACCCAGGGAGGGGTTGAGATGGCACCAGGCTGCCCTGCATCTGGAGAGTAAAGGGAGGAGAAGCCCGGGAGGTGAAAAGGCCTGGGCTGGTGCTCTAAACCAATTGACCTATCTCCAGCTGAGTGATTAAGGATCCAGACCCTCAGTATCAAAGGGAGAAAGGTGACACCAAGAGGGAGACACCCAGAACTAATTTAGGGAGGGGTCATGGACCTCTGAGCACAAAGAACTTAAAAGACATGAAGGGGTATAACTAAGAGAACTGAAACCCTTAGAATTTGGTGTAATTTTGAATGGCGAAATGGACAGGTCGAGTCTTGACTTTTCGTGTTCTAGAAGAACCTCTGCCAAGGAAGGAGTTGCTGAAGAGACTGCTGGATAGGACTGGCCCTTGCTTCATGATCTGGGGCTGGCCTGCAGTTTGTAGCTTTTACTAAGGAAAAGACTGAAGGGACATTGCAGTGGGTGGTGTCTCCCCCTTCTTGAACAGGACTGTGCTCTGTGCTGTGTCCTGAACCCCAAGGGCCCGAGGTGAGCTGGCTCCCTGTTTGGAAACAAAGGAACATAAACGTTTCTGGAGACGTCCCAAGCAACGTGGTGTGCGTGTGCTTTTGCAGCTTGAGACGCTCAGAAGTCGTGCCTTGTGATCGTGGGCACATGAGAGTAAACTGAGTCGCGGAAGCGCAAGGAGCGTGTCATGGTGCAGCCAGGGCGTTGGTGAGGAGTGCCTGGTTGTTGTGTGCACCGAGCGAGGAAGTGAAACTCGGACGCGCAGGGTGTGTGTCGTGGTGCCGCCAGGGCATTGGTGAGGAGCGCCTGGTCGTTGTGTGCACCGGAAGGAGAGAGGAGACTCGGACGCGCATGGTGCATGTCGTGTTGCAGCCAGGGCATTGGTGAGAAGCGCATGGTAGTCGTGTGCACCGGGAGAAGAAGTGAGTCTCGGATACGCATGGTGTGTTTCGGGGTGCAGCCAGGGTGTGAGTGAGGAGCGCCTGGTCGTGGTGTGCACCAAGTGAAGAAGTGAGTCTCGGACACGCATGGTGCGTGTCGTGGTGCAAACTGAGGCGTTGGTGAAGAGCGCCTGGTCTTCGTGTGCACCGGGAGAAGAGGTGAGACTCGGACGCGTAGAGTGCGTATTGTGGTGGAAGCTGAGTCGTTGGTGAAGAGCGCCTGGTCATCGTGTGCACCGGCAAAAAAGGTGAGACCCGGACGCACAGGGTGCATGTAGAGGTGCAAGCTGAGGCGTTGGTGAAGAGCGCCTGATCATCGTGTATACCAGAGGAGAGGCGAGTCTCGGACGCGCGGAGTGCGTATCGCGGTGCAACCACCGGCGCTGGTGAGGAGTGCCTGGGTGGTGTGTGCACCGAAATCAAAGTAGGTCTCCACAGTGCTGAGGGTGAGTCTCATTGTCTACTGAGACCACCGAAAGGAGGGCCAGATCATTGGGCCCTTGGAGTGAAGCAGTAGCGGCCCGGACGGGCAGCCCCAGAGGAGCTGAGCCGCCAGCCCAAGCCTGCCGTGCCCATCTGACGGAATTCTGGATCAAGGTCCAAGTCGCTAAAGGAGGAGAGGAGAGTGGGGTTGTGCCCCCCCAGGTAATGTGAATCACCACCTGGGGTGGGGTGCGGGCCTGGAGGGCCACTCTCTTGGCCTCTTGCTTCTGTCAGCTGCGCGAGCCTGTTGCTTCAGCTCGGATCAAGGCCCATGCTGGCCCAAGGAGGGACAGTACAGGGGCCGGAGTGAGAAGCGGTACTTTGTGTTATCTTTGATCCAAGATTGGGGTCAACTGTTAACGGAGCACCTAAAACTGTGGTATTACACTTTGCATTACTGCTGCTAACAAACTATCGAACTGTCGTATGACGCCTGATCTAATTTGTGCCTGGCGAACTACATGCTGGATGTGCTACGCACATTAATTACAAGTAAACATTGGTCCTCAAATGATTTAAGGAATAATGGTGAATAAATATATTACAGAATCGAAACTATATTAAGGAAGTCCAGCCGGACAATCAATTTAATTCTCCAATGAAGTGCAAACAATATTCAACAGCAAAACATATGTGGGACACAGTCCTGCATCCGTTGGGAAAGAAAGACATTTACATGACAAACAGACATTTCAGGCAAGGCAAAGGAGCTTATTTACAAAATCCGATGTTATAAGCTTATTCCGAGCAAACAGTGTACTTTTTTACACATGGATTAATGTGCACGCTGTTTAGACTAGAGTCGACGACGTTTCGATCCTATTTCGAGGATACAAGGATCATCATCAGGACGTTAATATGTACGAGCCTGGTAAAGATAAGAAATTGCCTGTAGGGAAATGGGAGATGAAGTGAGAATAGAGAAAAGGGAGAAAGAGGAAAAAATTAGATCTCGAGTAAGGCAGCTACGGTAATTTTGCCATAAGAGTGCACAGTACACATGCCGATGTGAGTGCATGAGTATTAAAAAATGGCAGTGGTTTGAACCCCAACGGGTGAAACGGGCCAGCAGCGTGTTTGAAACCGGGGGGGTTTTGGTTCACGGGACATTTAGGGTGAAGGAGGCAAGCATTAGAATTGCGCCGAAGGAGGAGTGCTGTGAACGGCGAAGTGGACACTGATGAGCCAATTACGTTGTGGACGGAGTAATGCAAGCAATTAATTGGTGAGTATCAGACAATACGTGGATGAGGCAACGGGATGTAGAGGCCAGCTTACCGTAGTCAACCGAACAGAAGGAGAACGTGTTAGATGCCTGAATAGCCGAACACACGTGTCGCAGCGTAAAACACGGGGATCAGGATGTGCGAGTGGTAACCGGAGGAGTTGCTGAGGGAGGAAGAAGGCACGTGAGGCAGTGTAACGTGAGAAGTGAACGAGAAGGGGTGCCATGGGAGAGGATAGGTACCTGGTATAGGAAGGAACTGGGTGTTCCAGATAAGTAGCTCCGAGGGATAATCCGTCCGAAGAGAGGCCCGGGATTGCGGGTGTTGTCGTAGGAGATGCTGGGAGAGGAGAACAATTAGGGTGAGAAAAGGATATGTGGAGGGGTGAGCGTGAAGAGGTGCCACGGAGGAAGAGAATTACCTTAATTTATGAGGGAACGGGCAAATCGAATAAGTTGCTCCGGTAGGGGATCCGTGACAATACACTGAAATTGGAAAGAGCGGGTTAGTGACTCGGACAGTAAAGGAGAACTGCGACGGGCAAAGGTGAGAACGCTTACCGGGATCAAGTGGCGTCCTCAGGTGCCGATAGCAGAGTGACGTGGAAAAGCGGAAGCATGCTCGTTTACATGCAGCGTGAGTGTGTGGGAAACTAGACCGTATGGACGCGCCGCCATGATTGGGGAGGAAATTAAAGATTGAGAAAGGACTAGACAGTAGAGGAATCACCGCATTTGCGCCGATTACGGGGGAGAGTACATCAATGAAATAGCACATTACATTCGGAACAATAATGAAAAGAAAAATTATAATTGTCTTAAGAGCTACAATTACAAAAGAGGAGTGAGATGTACCATATACGACAATATATTACGAAAGTCACGAAAATTAGTGCAACAATGAGAAGAGCACATTGCATATTAAAAAATAGTGAGCAGATCTTGACAAGAAATTATATTATGAACAGTTCAGTCATCAAATTTGCAACAAGTGTGAGGAAAATTACACAAATGAGAAAGGCAAAATGCATTGTAGACTTTAAAAAACAGATTATGGAAAGAAAATAGGTTATGAGCCACAGTGTGGACTATATGACAGAATACTTCATAACAATGAAAATATGGTGGACAATTAGGGAGAGAAAACTTATTCAGACAATGGTGAATAAAAACAAGGTATGGTTTCATTTTGGGGACAAGATCCAAAGGACTGTAAGGAAAAAGGTCAATTCAGGAAAAAGGGGGGACATAACCATTCAGAGAATTTTAAAGGAGATTGGTCCAATCCTCGATTCGGTTCAAACCGTCCCTGATGCTGTTGGTACGGATGATCATTTTTAGTTCTTCTTTATTAAGGATTTTTGCAATGTCACCACCTCTTGGGGGTTGCTTGATAGTTTTGATAATTGTCCACTTGATATCATCCTCTGTGTGACCCTTTTCCGAAAAATGTTCAACAAGAGGGGCGTTATTTTTCCCTTGCAGAGTACATGATTGTAACGTGGCGCCTTGCATTGTTTTTCCATTGCTCAAGTATATGATTGTAGCGTGACGCATTGCTTTGTTTCTTCCTTGCACAGGGCATGATGGTAGTGGTAGTGATATGCATTGCATTATTGCTTCTGTTGCAAAGTACATGATTGTGGCGTTACATATGTAAATGTAAATGTGTTTGTACTTATATAGCGCACTTCTACCCAGGGGTCTCGTAGCGCTGTATTCATACCGCTGTGGAACCCTTCCTGGTTTTCCTGTGAGATGTCCACTCCTGGGCACCCCCAAGGTGAAGCCAGGCATCTTAGCGCTGTGGGGGCCGTTGTGGAGATTAAGCAAGCTATTGCCCAGAGTTGCACAGTGGGACCCATGATTAGAATAGGCACGAGGCGAGAATTATCAGGTCCAGGGAAATTGAAACCAAGAGCCGCCAAGGCGGGACTTGACCCATGTCCAGGGCCAGACCTCTGCATCAAGGTCTGCCGCTCTAACCATTGAGCCACACTTGTGGTTGACATTGTTTCTGTAGTGCACAGTACGGGGGAATATCGTTACGCATTGTAGTATTTCTTTTCTTTTGCAACGTGTGTGATTCAATTTCTAGCAATACGACCTGCCTAACCTTTCAGGAACGTTTTTTTATTTTAGTTTATTTATTGATTTTCAAGATCGATACAATACAAATCGAAACAAACGACAAAAACAGTGGTGTGTAAATTGCCATATGTACAACCTTACATGAGACAGAGCAGTTTACTTAATCAATAGTATAATGAATTTGGCGATGCCCGCCATATTATGCAGAGACAATATGTGTTTACAAGTAAACATACAGACTTAACGGTGTTCAATCAGACAATAGTACGCAATTTCCTCCCATCATGCACATTGAATGCCAGTCACAGTAAAAAAAACTCCGCCAATTCCCAATTAAGGCACACAGTGCAGCACAATATTATGTGAGTCATTCAGGACCAGCATGTCCCCCGGTGTCCACCGCATCATCAGGACCATTAGATCTTTCACGAACCCAATCAATGAACGGTCCCCAGATATCCTTGGGCCTGGAGGCAGATGGCATTAGCTCTTAGAATGTGGCAAGCTGAGTCTGACCATATGTGACCTCTCTAACCCAGGCCTTGGTCGTGGGCTTCCTCTTTTTCCCCCAGTGCAGGGCCAACTGACGCTTGGCGAACAGCAATAATAGCGCATGCAGTTTGCGTTTTTTAACGTGTGTGTCTCTAACATACCCCAGCAGTCCCAGCAGGAGGGATGGTGACAACGCTAGACCCAGAATTTGGTTTATGGACTCAAACATTTGGAACCAATACTCAGAAAGGGCTGGACATTCCCATGCCATGTGTAGAAAAGAGGCAGTGTACGCCCGCACCGCCAGAAACAGTCATCGTCCCTAAGTCCCATTCTATGTAAACCAATGGGCGTTCTGTAATAGCGATGTATAAATTTGAAGTGGATGAGCCGAAGCTTGTAGTTAGGTAATAACTCAGTCATTTGAGCACAGCAATATGACCACTGGTCATCAGTCAAAGGGGGGGGATATCTCATTATTCCATTTAAGTAGGGCACTGGAGGTTGCCACGGGGGCGTCAGTCTGCATACGAGTGTATAGTCTGGAGATAAGCTTGCGTGACGATGGTGTACTGAGTACGTTTTCTAGAGCATATAATGGGGTTGGTTGAGATGGGAAGTCGGTGTGTAACACACGGCAGGCTGCTCGAATTTTGTGATGCAAAAATGTCTCACCAAAAGACACTCTCTGTCCTTCCTCTGCACTCGGAGGGTCTCTGAACACCCCCCCCCACGCCCCGGGTAAAGATCAGCAAATGTGCGAAATGACATAGCTTGCGTTCAGGAACGGTTAGAAGTAAACGTGACTGTCGGTTAGAAGCTGTGGTTGGGATTAGAACCTACCAATCCACCAGAAGGAATAATACCCATTATTATATGTAGGTTTTGTAGCGTGTGGTCATATCGTATATCTTCTTGTATAAAGATTATACTTGTTTTTATAAAAACTCATGTGGAGTCTATTTGTGGTGACATCAGTGGGTTGCTGTGAGTGTGGTTACACATACTATACACTCGTGCCCTGGAGATAAGCCTGGCTGCTCGTGCCAAGCAACTAAGGGGGTGAGCAGGGCTATATCAGATGGTGTCCTTACTTAGCCTAACGTTGAAACGAGGGGTCTGGATTTCGCACCTGGCAACAGTGGTGTGGGACAGGGATTCACACCTCCAGCATTTGGTGGCAGCGGTGCGTGACTAGGACCCCCACACCCAACAGCACACAACAAATTCAGGCAAATACAACCATGAATGTTGCTAATTGAAAAGAAGTAAACATGGTCAGGAAATGCTTCTGAAAGGTGTCTGTTTTTCTGAAGAACACCAAAACTGGGGATAAGCAAGAGATTAAAGATCGGAAGATCATAATGGGTTTCAGTACTTGGGGAAAGTAAGGGCAGTGTTGAATAACAAGTATTGGTAAATGCATATGTGTTTATCAATAAAAAAATTGTTGTAATTTTGTGAGTAGTTGCACAATATAAGTTACTGAAACTCCATTAAAGTGTTAGGAGTTGTTTATTAATAAAGTCAATATATTGTGCTTTTACTGGTGCTATTATAAAATGGGAATATTAGGTAAAGGAGAGATGTGACATTTAAAACAAAGGTACCTTATAAGTAAAGTCTTGGGAGCCATAAATATTGAAAAAAGCACATACAGTAACCTGTAAATGCACACAGCCAGGCCTCCTGTGAACATGGGGTGGTGGGTGCGGAGGTGGAGATGTGTTGTTGGGGTGAATTCAGATAAGTGAACTTGAGAGGCTTCTGCCGCCCAAATAATAATTAACAGAATGGTAAATGCACACAGGCAGGGAAAGTAAATGTAGGCAGCTTTACCAAAATTAAATTATGAAGAATCAGAGGCATTAATAATGTAAAATAAAAGCACACAAATCTTTAATAAAAAGAAAATTATTGGGGATACAAGCCTGAAATATTGTTAAAAGCACACAAAGCAAGCTGTAGATGCACGCATCCAAGCTTCCTATGTGTATGGTGGGGGGGGGGGGGGGGGGTAGAAAAGGGTTGTTCGGGTGAAAAAGATAAACCTATTTGAGAGGCTTCTGCAGCCCGTGAAAGTAAACATACTTCGGAGGCATCAGCAGGCAAAACAATTATTGAAGTAATGGCAAATGCACGCAGCCTGTGAAAGTAAACAGAATGGTTTGTTCATCAAAATAAAAGACTCAGACATCGAAGCCAAAAAGTTTGGGAAAAAAAGCACACGAAGCGCTAAGAGAAAGAACAAAAAAAGGCATCGGAATGAGAAATATTACTTTTAATCTACAGTATGCGTCTTTCACCAAAATAAACTTATTTGTGAGGCTTCTGCAGGCAGCCCAATAATTAAGAGAATGCTTAATGCACACAGCCCATAAAAGTAAATGGTATGGAGCACTCCTCAAAGTGTAAGAAAAGTGCATTGGAGCCATATATAAGCAGGCAGGCCTCCAGTGAGTATGATGGGGTTGCGGGTGGGAGACGGGTTGCACGCAGCCTCTGAAAGTAAACAGTATGGAATTGGAGATTGGAGCCATAAATATTGTGGAAAAAAAGCACACAAAGGGTTAAGAAAAAGCAAATAATGGGGCATCAGAATAAGAAATATTTTAAGAAAAGCTCGCAAAACAAGCTGTAAGTATACGCCACATGCGTCTATGGTGGGGGGGGGGGTGTTGCTGGTGGGAAATGTGTTGCACGCAGCCTGTGAAAGTAAACAGTCTGGAATCTGAACGATAAATCTTGAGAAAAAAAAGCACACAAAGGGGCAGATTTACTAGCCCATTGCACCACTTTTGTGTCACTTTACCCATGTTAAAAGTGATGCAAAAGTGGCTCAAGGGGCTTGTAAATCTGCCCCAAAGTGTTTAAGAATAAAACAAATAATCGGGCAGTGGAATAAGAAATATTTAAAGAATAGCACACGAAACAAGCTGTAACACGTTGCCTGTGAAAGTAAATGGTATGAAGCGTTAACAAAAAAAAGTAGTTTGAACCACCAACCCGGATGGGGATGAGTAGTTAGGCCATGGGAAACTGATAAGAGAGACACAGAAAGGAGAACAGCCTGCAACCAATAGTAGCTGAGGAAAGCAAACTGGCAAGCACATGAACCACTCTGAAGTGAAGACGGGATGTAATTCCCTTTTAAGATATATTAAATACAATAGATTTCACTATCACAGAGCAGCGCTGTGCAGGCGATACCTAAAAATGGGATGCTGCACATGGAGAAGAGGGCTGGGAAATGTGAATCGACATTCACAGTGAAGGACAAATGGGGGAATAAAACTGAAAAATAGAAGACAAATAGATAGAATACCTGATTACTTGGAAACACCAGAAAGAAAACTAAAGCCAATGGGGAATGAAAACCAAAAAAGAGATAGCAGATAGGTAGAACTGTGTGGAGACTAAGGCATTTTACTAAGAAGACAAATCAATGAATTAAAAAACGGACTGATGGGTAGGAGATTAAGCAGAGCAATGAGCCAGTGTTAAAATAAGTCAATGGGGCATGCATGAGGAAGAGTCATTTATTAAGTTCCTTCTGCATGACCTCCACTTGCAGTGACATTTGAACTGTCAACCCACAGGAACAGGAAAAAGGAAGGTTCCAAGAGCACAGGGAGGGGAACAAGGAAGAGACCAAGGGGTATTTCATAAATAAACAATGCCAAGGCCAATGGAGAATTGTGTATAAGAAAAGTTACACTAGAAGGACAGAAGAATAAAATTAAGATTTCAACACATCTCCTTCTTATAATTATTTACAGAACAACACAGGAGTTACTGAATCATACACATTACATATCCGTCTTTTCCTTTTTTCTTTTTTTACCTTCGCCTCTGTGTGACATTCATTGGAAAACATCATCTTTGTGCCACCCAGAGCTTAAAGAAAACGTGAACTATGTGCCGGTTCAGGCTGCTCCTGGGAGGTAGATACTGGCATTTCGACACAAGATTTTAACACTGTGATGAGAGCACCGCACTTTTTTTGATTTTGTCCATCCTCCACACTCTACGATCCTCAAGTGTCACCACATTAGGGTTGACTTTAGTTACTCTAAGTGGCTTGGAAAATTTACTTATACCACTCTTCTTAGAGTCAGGTGCTTTGACCACCACCCAATCTCCCACCTTGCATCTTCCATATTTCAACCTATGTTTGCTGTCATATCTCCTTTTGTAGTCCTTTTGATGGTCCTTGATACACTCACTCACAATTCTGTGATGAACCCATCTCGTTTCTCCACCGCTCATCCAATTGGGCAACATTTCAGTACCAGGTAGTCTACCTGTAAGCATCAAGAAGGGCAAACTCCTGTAACAGAGTTGGGAGCAGTATAATTGCAATAATTGCAATCTCTGCAGATATCCCAAAGATTTGAGCTGATTGAATACACTTTTTTAACTTGCAATTCACTCTTTCCACCAGCCCATTTGCTTTGAGACAATACAGGGCAGTTTTTAGGTGTACGATAGAAAAATCTTTAAAATAATCATTTATTGAAACTGAAGTGAATTGAACCACATTATCTGTTATGATGGATGTTAGAATTCCCAGGATCCCTGGTTGGCTGAGGTAGGTACCGTAGGCCAAACAGGGACCCGCGAGCCCCAACGTTAGGAAAAGGACAGGTCACCTCTAGAGATATCCCCCGCTCCACCCCCTTGGTAGCTTGGCACGAGCAGCAAGGCTTATCTTCAAGGCGAATGTGTAAAGTATTTGCAATTACGCTCACAGCAATCCAATGATGACACCACAAATAGACTCCACACGAGTTTCATAGAAAAACAAGTATATGTTGATAAAAAGATATACGATGCGACCACACAATACTAAACCAAAATATGCGTAGGGATAATACTCCCCCTGGCCTATTATTATTGAGCTAAACGAAACAATCCTACATAATCCTAATGTCGTAATATGCAGTTCGTTATGCAAGAATCAGGTACTTCACAACATAAGAATAATGCAGATCGTAATATGGCTATCTGGCGATTTGTACTGTCACTGTAATGCAATGCGTAAAGCAACAACGTGGTAAACTGCTATGCCTCCGTAATGCAGTGCGTACAGTCCCCTTTCAGGTACTCTGTTAGGAAAAAGCATTGCAATTTGTAATACAGTTATCAGGCAGTTTGCTATGGGAAACTAATGCAATGCGGAACACAAATATTCAGCAGTTCGGTATGCAACACTAATGCAATGTGTAATACAACAATCCGGCAGATCGTGATGCAGGACTAAGACAAGGCGCAACACATCTATCAGGCAGTTCGTTATGCAAACCTAGTGCAATGCGTAACACACCTATCAGGCAGTTCGTTAGGCAAACTAATGCAATGGGCAATACGACAAAACAGGCAGTCCGTTGTGCAGTAATAAAGCAATGCGTTATACAATCATCAGATACTCCGGTATGCAGAAGTAATGCAATACGTAAGTTACTTCGGCACTCCAGTCTCCGACCACAGTTGCCCCCCCACACAGGTAAGAGAGAACACAGTAAATGCAGCTTTGCACTCAGGCCTCGGTGCTGCCACTCCCTTGGCACACGGGCCTCAATCCGAGCCAAAGCAGAGGCTCGGGCTGCAGGACAGAGAGAGAGGCTGAGAGCGTCTCCCTCTGAGCCCGCGCCCCGCCCCAGGAGTCAACACACGTTACCTGGGGGGAGCGGACCCACTCTCCTCTCCTCGTCCAGCAACTTGGGCCTCCGATGCAATTTCTCTGAATTTCAGGGCAATGGGAAGATCCCAGGCTGCACACTACACCCGCACTCAGAGTCAGTGAGACTCACGGGAACTCCGGGTGCACGATAACCAGACAAATCCTCACAAGGGTTTCAGGCTGCGCATGGCACAAGCACGCAGCATCGCTGAGACACACTTGATCTCTGGTGCCCACGATCACAGGGCACAACTTCCGCACGTCTCAGCCCTTCCGATGCCCCCGATCACAGGGCACCTCCAGCGAGGGTCTCAGGCTGCACTTGCACACAGCCTCGCTAAGACACACTTACTCTTCTGATGTACACGATCACGGGCCAATCCAGTCTCAGGCTGCCCCCAAGCACATGCACACTGCGTCACTGAGACTTACTTGGCTCCCCGGTACACACGTTCAAAGGACGATCCTCTCGAAGGACTCAAGCTAGACAGAGCACACGCACACCGTGTCTCTGAGTCTCGTTTGGAACTCCAGGTGGCCAAGATCACAGGGCACGACTTGCGAAGGTCTCCGGCTAGACAGAGCACATGCACCCACGGCGTATCTGAGAGTCTTCTCTGGAAACCTTTGTGTTCCTGTGTTTCAAAACAGGGAGCCAGCTCACCTCGGGCCCTTGGGGAGAGTTACTTCAGGACACAGCACACAGCAAAGTCCTTTAAGCAGGGGGACACAGCACACAGAAAAGTCCCTACAGCCTTTCCTTAGTTGAAACAGCAAACTGCAGGCCAGCCCCAGATCACACAGCAAGAGCAGTCTTCTCCAACAGTCTCTTCAGTTGCTTCTTCCTTGGCAAAGGTTCCTCTTGATCCACTAAGTAACTCCAGTCGTGTTCACACTTGATCAAACCATTCTCCAAAGTTCAGGGGCCTCAGCTCGCATAGTTATACCCCTCAATGGCTTTGAAATGTTACAGGGGGCACTGGCCCCTGCTCAAACCAGTTCTGGGTGCCTCCCTACCAGAGACACCTTCTTCCTTTGATTAGTGGGCTTCTGGATTCTAAATCACTCAGCAGGAGATAGGACAATTGTTTTTTAGCACCAGCCCAAGCCTCTTCACCTCTAGGCCTACTCCTCCCCCTACTCACTCCAGATGCAGGTCAGCCTGTGCTGTCTCACCTCCTCCCCTGGGTCAAGACATTCCCCAGATCCTATTGCATTCAAATCCAGCCAGTCAATCCACAACCAGGCAGAGACACACAGAAATGTTTAAAGTACAAAAACCCAGCCACTTCTGAAAGAGTGGCTTACAAACACAGAATGCAAAAACCATCTTTGTAAAAAGATGTGTTATTGCAGGGTGAGTTCAGGCATACTAAACTTCACCTTTCCATCTTAAGCTCTTGGGAAAATAGGCTGGCAAACACATTACACAGCCTTTCCATTCTATTCAAATGGACAAGATGACCTTTCAGCAGTGAAAATGAAATGAGGATTATTTCACAGCCAGGACATGGTACACACCTTGGCACATGTCCCACCTTTCACATACACTTCACCCTGTCCAGGGGCTACCCTAGACCTACTATAGGGTGCCTGATGTGTATGGAAAGGGCTTACCAGAGCAACATAGCAGTTTAGGAAACTGCACGCATAATGGACAGCCAATCTCCATTACACTCCACACAGGGAGCACTTGCACTTTGACACTGTTTAGCAGTGGCATAGTGTCCAAAGCATCTAAGTTGGCAACACATGTCAGAAAAGGTCTAGGGGAAAAGCAAAAAGTTTAAGGAACTTTAGCCAAAAAGGGCCAAATTCCACTTAACACCCTCCCAGCCAAACGCCAGGGTAGACCAATCAACTACCTTGATGGACTTCCCTGCTTAGGGCGATAGAACACGGACACAGGCCCACTACCACAGGGACAGCCTACAGTGCTATGCCTTTCTGACCCCAGGGGATTCTCTTGGTCACTACTCCCTGGGCCAACAATGCTGCTCCATGGGTGCCTCCAATCAGGTGGGGCCTCTCTAGGGGAGATGACACCTTGACAACCCCCACCTAGAGCGGTATCCCTGGAAGACCCATCCGCCAGGACACTGTTCCCAGTGATTCTGTCCTCCAGGTTAGATGTGGGTGTACCCTGGTCACTCCTAGAGGGCCCAGCCCTACCGGCTGGACAAGGTCCCACGGGATTTCCCACTGAGGGACACCTCCCTCCCTTAACCTTCCATTTAGATTTCTGTGCATGCCACTTAGGAATAACAAAGCGATACCAAAGGGGATTATGGACGGAGTGTTTGAGCAAATCAAACACTCACCCCCAGTCAACTGATCTGGGTTTAATCCATCATCATTCTTTAGCTCACTCGACCACCCCAGTTCAGACATGGCCATATGCAAATCAGTATGACCCTGTGCCTCATGGGAACAGTCCAGCCCTAACTGCCAAGCCATGTTTTCCCTGGACCGTAAACAAGCATCCTGGGACTGGTTTTGGGTTCATAACCCTCATCAGCCAGGCTATCTTGAATCCAGTGGCAAAGTGAGCAAGGGACCCACGTCTGGGCATACCCTGCAAACTTAGGGCGATCAAAGCGATACCAAAGGGGATGATGGACGGAGCGTTTGAGCAAATCAAACACTCACCCCCAGTCAACTGATCTGGGTTTAATCCATCGTCATTCTTTAGCTCACTCCACCACCCTAGTTCAGACATGGCCATATGCAAATCAGTCTGACCCTGTGCCACATGGGAACAGTCCAACCCGAACTGCCAAGCCATGTCTTCCCTGGACCGGAAACAAGCATCCTGGGACCGGTTTCGGGTTCATAACCCTCATCAGCCAGGCTATCTTGAATCCAGTGGCAAAGTGGGCAAGGGACCCACGTCTGGGCATACCCTGCCAACTTAGGGCGAACAAAGCGATACCAAAGGGGATGATGGACGGAACGTTTGAGCAAATCAAACACTCACCCCCAGTCAACTGATCTGGGTTTAATCCATCGTCATTCTTTAGCTCACTCCACCACCCTAGTTCAGACATGGCCATATGCAAATCAGTCTGACCCTGTGCCACATGGGAACAGTCCAACCCGAACTGCCAAGCCATGTCTTCCCTGGACCGGAAACAAGCATCCTGGGACCGGTTTCGGGTTCATAACCCTCATCAGCCAGGCTATCTTGAATCCAGTGGCAAAGTGAGCAGGGGACCCACAGCTGGGCATACCCGGCCAGTTTAGGGCGAACAAAGCGATACCAGTCCTAGGATGCTTGTTTCCAGTCCAGGGAGGACCTGGCTTGGCAGTTCAGGCTGGACTGTTCCCATGGGGCACAGGGTCAAGACTGATTTGCATATGGCTGAGTTCAAACTGGAACGGCATGTGAGAAAAAACGATCGATTTAGGCCCAGATCTCTGTACTGAGGTAAATGTATGACATTGTTCTGCATTCTGTCCATCAACTGTTGTTTTTGCATTTGTCACCCCGAGTGGGAAGGGTATGCCCAGACGTGGGTCCCTTGCTCTCCATGCCACTGGAATCAAGCTATACTGGCTGAAGAGGGGTGAAACCCCAAAACCAGTCCTAGGATGTTTGTTTCCAGTCCAGGGAGGACCTGGCTTGGCAGTTCGGGCTGGACTGTTCCCATGGGGCACAGGGTCAAGACTGATTTGCATATGGCTGGGTTCAAACTGGAACGGCATGGTGAGCAAAAAAACAATGGATTTAGGCCCAGATCTCTGTACTGGGGTAAATGTATGATATTGTTCTGCATTCTGTCCATCAACTGTTGTTTTTGCATTTGCCACTTAGGAATAGCACCCACAAACTTCAGGACTGGGCGAGCTCTGATGACAGAATCTCCATGCCCTCCTGACTCTAGGTGTTCCTTCCTTGCACAGCTGGCAAGTAGGTGCTAGGCCCCCCACCGGGGGCTCCTGTAAGGGACCCTCCAGTCTCTGGGTTGGGGTGGTAAACCCCTGGGGATGCAGCTCTCTCTCCCTCCCAACTCTTTTGAGACAGGGCGCTAGCCCGCATGCCCCCCCCCCCACTATTCTGGGACCTACCGGTTCTACTTCACCTCTCTTCTCTCTCCAGGGCCCTTTCAGGCCCTTGGACCCATGACCAGGTGTCCGGCTTCGGTGCCAGCTACCGGGAATCAAAGCGCTCGCACCCTAACACGGGTTGGCGCTATCCTGAAAAAGGATTACTAAACCTAGGCTCCCTAGGGGTAAGGTTGAGCACCCCCATCAAATCATTTGCCATGCTCACCAACACCCTGTCATCCAGTGCACGCTTGTACTCATCCACACTTGGCACTGGCTGTACGCTGCCACCATCTGAACTGGCCTCTTCCTTTTTAACCTTAAAGTCCAGTTCCCGCATGCTTAACTCATAAGCTAAGAGGATCTTTTTCTCTTCCAAGGCGAGAGCATTCCTACTCTCCTCTGCTTGCTTTACACTTTCAATGAGCAGCTTCTTCACCTCTGCCTGAGTTTTACGTTTTTACACCTCCAACTCATGCTCTCTGACCCTTTGGTTTTCCTCCAACTCCTCTGGTGAATAACTCCTCCCTGAATGGCTACTACCAGCCCTTGAAGCTGGTCCCTCCACAGGCAAATCCTGTGGACCAAATCCATTCACTGGGTCATCCTCATCCACCTCAACATCACCCGCCTCCTGAGACCCTTTGGCTTCCCACCAGGCCCTCAAGGACACCTGCAGCTCCTCCTTCTTGGCGCTATTTTTCATGAGACATCCCAAAGCCTTGCAGAATTGCCTCAATTAATCAACCTTGTAGGTAAGCAATGCCTCAATGTTGAACTCTAATTCTGCAGCCTCACTAGTTCCTTGACTCCTCTGAGACATGATGTGTGGCTTAAAGGTTTTCTCAAAAATAAAACCAAAAACACAATACGTGGTTGCGCAGTGGTCTACTAAATTTGTGATGTACACCAATCACTGTGAGTGAACTTGCAAATACACATTCGATTCCTAAAGCATTCATTTGCAAAAATAATATTAGGAAATCACACCGCACTGCCGCCAAGATGTTAGAGTTCCCAGGATCCCTGGTTGGCTGAGGTAGGTACTGTAGGGGAAATAGGGACTAGCGAGCCCCAACGTTAGGGAAAGGACAGGTCGCCTCTAGAGATAGCCCCCGCTCCACCCCCTTGGTAGCTTGGCAAAAGCAGCCAGGCTTATCTTCAAGGCCAATGTTATGTTATGTTATGTTATGTTATGTTATGTTATGTTATTCGTTCTTCTATAGCGCACAGCTGCCCCAGCAAAGGGGCGTCCCGGCGCTTTGAGCGGCAGAACGAAAAGATACATAGAACAGGATGTAACAGAGAGAGGGAGAAGCGGGACCGAGGAATGAAATCCTATGTAGTAAGATGACATCCAGAGGGAACGAGATAGGATTTAATAGCCCTCCTGAACATAAGCAGATCATCAAGGGCACGAATATGAGCAGGTAGTGAGTTCCAAAGCCTAGCCGCTAGAACGCGGAAGGAACGTCCTCCCGCTCTGCAGCGTTTGAACCGTGGAACTATTGCTAGATTTTGGTCCAGTGACCTCAAACAGCGAGCGGGAACATAAGGAGTAAGAAGATGCTCCAGAATCGGAGGAGAGGACAACTTAAGGATCTTAAAGGAGAGGCATAAAGTCTTAAACTCAATCCTTTGAGCCACAGGCAGCCAATGTAGTTTCCGAATAGTCTCCCTCGCAGAACAGAACCTAGGTAAACCCACCAGGACTCTGGCCGCCGCGTTCTGTACTCGCTGCATCCGAGTAACTTCCGCCTGATTGGCCCCCACCAAGAGCGAACTCGCGTAATCCAGCCGCGAGAGTATGGTGGCCTGAATTATCAGCTGTCTAGTGCGGGCGTCAAAAAATTTCAGGGTTGGGCTAACCCCCCGCAAAACCCCAAAGCAAGCAGCAGCCACTTTATTCGTGTGTCCACAGAAACTAAGGGCGGAATCAAACCAAACCCCCAGGTTTTTATTCTCGGGGACCGGAATAGGGGTTGAGCTCAGCTCTGGGGGCCACCACTGAGCACCCCATAGATTGCCTTGCTTACCCACGATTAGCATTGAGTTGTAAGCAGTTAGCCGTCATCCAGCCAGCCACTGCTGTTATGCCCTCCCTGAACCTAGGGGCCTCCGAGTCGGAGTCCCCGTTAAGTGCAACCTCCAGCTGCGTATCGTCAGCATAGGAGACCATAGTAAGGCCCCACTGCTTAGCAACCGCAGCCAGCGGTTGCACATACAGATTGAACAGTGTGGGCTGAGTGCCGACCCCTGAGGGACTCCCTGCTCGATAGGATAGGGTTTGGATTCAAAAGGAGGTGTGGCAACCCGAAATGACCGACCAGCTAGGAAAGTCCGAAACCAGTCAAGTGCCACACCAGAGATACCTGCCTCACCCAGACGCTGCAGAAGTAACACATGTGAGACCGTGTCAAACGCGGCACTGAGGTCAAGTAACACCAATGTGTAAAGTATTTGAAATTACGCTCACAGCAATCCAATGATGACACCACAAATAGACTCCACACGAGTTTCATAGAAAAACAAGTATATGTTTATAAAAAGATATACGATACAACCACACAATACTAAACCAACATATGCGTTGGGGTAATACTCCCCCTGGCCTATTATTATTGAGCTAAACTAAACAATCCTACGTAATCCTAATGTCGTAATGTGCAGTTCGTTATGCAAGAATCAGGTACTTCACAACAAAAGTTGAAGGCAGATCGAAATTCGGCTATCTGGCAATTTGTACTGTCACTGTAATGCAATGCGTAAAGCAACAACGTGGTAAACTGCTATGCCCCCGTAATGCAATGCGTACGGTCCCCTTTTAGGTACTTTGTTAGGAAAAAGCAATGCAATGTGTAATACAGTTATCAGGCAGTTCGTTATGCGGAACACATATATCCGGCAGTTCGGTATGCAACACTAATGCATTGTGTAATACGACAATCTGTCAGATCGTGATGCAGGACTAAGACAAGGCGTAACACATCTATCAGGCAGTTCGTTATGCAAACCTATTGCAATGCGTAACACACCTATCAGGCAGTTTGTTAGGCAAACTAATGCAATGGGCAATACGACAAAACAGGCAGTCCGTTGTGCAGGACTAAAGCAATGTGTTATACAATCATCAGATACTCTGGTGTGCAGAAGTGATGCAATACATAAGTTACTCCGGCACCGTTCACGGTGCCTCCGGCGGTCTCTCCACCACTCGTGCTGGCTTGCGGTTAGTCTCCGGCCACAGTTGCCCCCCCCCCCCCACATGGGTAAGATAGAACACAGTAAATGCAGCTTTGCATTCAGGCCCCGGTGCTTGCACTCTCTTGGCACATGGGCCTCAATGCGAGCCGAAGCAGAGGCTCCCGCTGCAGGAAAGAGAGAGAGGCTGAGAGCTTCTCCCTCCGAACTCGCACCCCAGGAGTTGACACACGTTACCTGGGGGCACAAACTCACTCTCCTCTCCTCATCCAGCGACTTGGGCCTCCAATGTAATTTCACTGAATTTCCGGGCAATGGGAAGATCCCAGGCTACGCACTACACCTGCACTCAGATTCAGTGAGACTCACGGGAACTCCGGTTGCACGATAACCAGACAACTCCTCACGAGGGTCTCAGGCTGCGCACAGCACACGCACTCAGCGTCGCTGAGACACGCTTGATCTTCTGGTGCCCACGATCACAGGGCACAACTTGCGCAGGTCTCAGCCGGTAGAGAGTACACGCACACAGCGTTGCTGAGACACACTTTATCTTCCTGTGCCCCTGATCACAGGGCACCCCTTGCGCAGGTCTCAGGCAGTAGAAGGTACAGGCACACAGTATCGCTGAGACACACTTTATCTTCTGGTGCCCCCAATCACAGGGCACCTCCAGAGAGGGTCTCAGGCTGCAAACAGCACACACACACAGCGTCGCTGAGACACACTTGCTCTTCTGATGTACACAATCACGGACCAATCCACGCGAAAGTCTCAGGCTGAACCTCAAGCACACGCATACTGCATCGCTGAAACTTACTTGTCTCCCCAGTACACACGTTCACAGGACGATCCTCTCGAAGGACTCAGGCTAGACAGAGCACACGCACACCTCGTCTCTGAGTCTCGTTTGGAACTTCAGGTGCCCAAGATCACAGGGCATGACTTGCAAAGGTTTCAGGCTAGACAGAGCACACGCACCCACAGTGTATCTGAGAGTCTTCTCTCGAAACGTTTGTGTTCCTGGGTTTCCAAACAAGGTGCCAGCTCACCTCTGGCCCTTGGGGATAGTTACTTCAGGACACAGCACACAGCAAATTCCTTCAAGCAGGGGGACACAGCACACAGAAAAGTCCCTACAGCCTTTCCTTAGTTGAAACAGCAAACTGCAGGCCAGTCCCAGATCACGCAGCAAGAGCAGTCCTATCCAACACTCTCTTCAGTTGCTTCTTCCTTGGCAAAGGTTCCTCTTGATCCACGAAGTAGCTCTAGTCTTGTTCACACTTGATCAAGCCATTCTCCAAAGTTCAGGGGCTTCAGCTCGCATAGTTATACCCCTGGCTCACTGGCATTGAAGTCTTTGTGTTACAGGGGGCCCTTACTCCTGCTCAAACCAGTTCTGGGTGCCTCCCTAACAGTGACATCTTCTTCCTTTGATTAGTGGGAGTCCGGATTCTCAATCACTCAGCAGGAGATGGAACAATTGTTTTATAGCACCAGTCCAGGCCTCTTCACCTCTAGGCCTACTCCTCCCCCTACACACTCCAGATGCAGGTCAGCCTGTGCTGTCTCACCTCCTCCCCTGGGTCAAGACATTCCCCAGATCCTATAGCTTTCAAATCCAGCCAGTCAATTCACAACCAGGAAGAGACACACAGAAATGTTTAAAGCACAAAAACCCAGCCACTTCTGAAAGAGTGGCTTACAAACACTTAATGCAAAAACCATCTTAATAAAAAGATGTGTTATTGCAGGGTGAGTTCAGGCATACTAAACTTCACCTTTCCATCTTAAGCCTTTGGGAAGATAGGCTGACAAACACATTACACAGCCTTTCCATTCTATTCTTATGGGCAAGATGGCCTTTCAGCAGTGAAAACTTAATGGAGATTATTTCACTGCCAGGACATGGTACATACCTTGGCACATCTCCCACCTTTCACATGCACCACACCCCGTCCGGGGGTACCCTAGACCTACCATGGGGTGCCTGATGTGTATGGAAAGGGAAGGGCAGGGTCTGGTAAGTGTGTGCACTTACCAGAGCAACATGGCAGTTTAGGAAACTGCGCGCATAATGGACAGCCAATATCCATTACACTCTACACAGGGAGCACTTGCACTTTGACACTGTTTAGCAGTGGCAAAGTGTCCAAAGCATCTAAGTTGGCAACACATGTCAGAAAAAAAGGTCTAGGGGAAAAGCAAAAAGTTTAGTGAACTTTAGCCAAAAAGGGCCAAGTCCCACAATAGAACTGGATATACCTTCTGTCAGGAAATTGTCTGACAGGAAATAAATCATGTCGCGGCAGTAATACAACTGACCACACTCACAAGAATCCAATGGGAGTAGAAATCCACTAACACGATAATGACCTTGGATTTGGTAATAATGTGCCCCAGATGCCCTTTGTGTGCCAGGTCCACAATTCTCTCCCAGAGATCCCCCGGAGGAACAATCTTCTCACCTCTCATAACTATGTCCTTGTGAATATACAATTCATGTCTCACCTCCCAATAACAGCAGATATCCTCATGTAGACCATTTGGTTTTGTTGGCCACCCTTGAACAATCTTGCCCTTTAAGGCAGTAAGGATTGCATCTTTTCCTGAACACTCAATCCAATCCTCCTTGGGGATGCCAGGGCTGGTCACTATAAAGATAGGTTCATCAGTGCCACTCTCATCCTTACTACTACCCCTCAGTATTGTGTTCTCTTTCCTAGGTACCTGAGAGAGGCATTCAGCAACAGAATTCCTGTTATCTGGAACAAAGTCAGTATTGAAGTTATAACCTTCTAACCCCAGGAACCACTTTGCTATACGAGGAGTAGACTGCTCTCTCTTTGGTTGTGAAGATGTACTTTAGGGGGTTTTAACCTAAAAGGGAGGCCCCAGAAAAAGAATTTGAAGTGAGTAATAGCCCTAAAGCAAGCTAATGCTTCCCTTTCTATGGTGAAATAGTTAGCATCAGCATCCTTTAGGACTCTTGAAGCGAACAGCACAATCCTCTCCTTGCCCTCCACAACTTGTACTAGAGATTCACCCAACCCCTTAGTACTGGCATCTCAAAGCTACCCAAGTAAGGTGCTCCAATTATAGCTTGTTTTATATCTTCAAATGCTAGGTAACAAGGACCATCCCACTCGAAATGAGCTCCTTTCTTCAATAAGTGTCTCAGGGGGTGCAGTGTAACTGGTAAAATTCTTCACAAACTTGGCCATATGTTCTACCAAACCCATGAAAGATTTGACTTCCTCTTTGGTCATGGGAGGTGGTAGTTCCTTAACTGCCACTACTAGTTCTAGTTCAGGTTTAATTCCATCTTTGGAAATATGATGGCCAAGATAATCAACAGATTCCACACAAAACTTGCATTTATCTAGTTTGATAGTTTGGCCAGCATCTCTAAGAGCCACTAGAACATTCCTCAGGGTACTGTTATGGTCAGGCATAGATTCTCCAAAGATTAACAAATCATCCTGAAAATAAAGTACATTGCTAGTATCCTTGAATAATTGGTGCACCACCCTCTGGAATACAGACACCACAGATGCCAGACGAAACGGCATTCTGTGAAACCTGAATGCGTCAAAAGGAATAATGAAGTAAATTAGGTATTTAGACACTGGATAGAAGTTCAATATAGTAATAAGCCAAAGAGAGGTCAATCACACTGAAGAAACTCCCTTTCCCAATCATACTGATCATTTCATTTATTTTTGGTAAGGAAAACCTGTTAACCCAGATGTTGTGATTCAAGTCTCTCAAACCAACGCAAAGATGAATCCCTCTACCTCCACTCTTTTGGGCAACCATGATGGTAGCTAACCAGAAAGAGCTCTCAATAGGTTCAGGTACCTCTTGGTCCATAATTTTGTCTAGTTCCAATTTCAAATCTTCACCCATAAGATTAGGAATAGGACGAACCTTGTGCACCGCAATTCCCTTTAATATTATCCTAATTTGAAAATTCCTTAAGTGGCCTAATTTCTCTGTGGCTACCTCTGGGACCTCCTTGATTATGCCATCATTATGATGCGCCAGATCTATGGCCATAACAGGTTCCCTGCTATTAGAGACTAATTTAATGCCTAGGTTCCTTTTGGTGTTTCCAGCCCAGTAAGTTGGAACCCCTTTCTGCAACTTAAACAATACCTTGAGTTGTGCGATCTTTAAAAGCAATGTGCATATCAAGCATTCCCATCAGGGGTATAGGATCCTGATTGTACCTGGACAGTGCACCTAATACCCTTTTTGATGTGTCAGGTTCCTTAGATTTTTTTTCTCCACTAGTGTGATTCTTGACTTCATGTATAATTTCAGGAAACACTGCTTTTCTTCATTTCCTTTATACACTGTTTGCCTTCAACCTTGTCTCTGGCAATCGATTGAGGTGTCAGTGCATGATTTAGATAAAGGCCGTGATTAAGCAGGCGGTTTCAGATTATTAGTACTGTTAAACATGTCACCTCTTGTGAGGTGTTGGAGCATTTGCCCTTTTTTGTTGTGTATGTGTGTGTTTTTACCTTTGGGATGGGGCATGTAATAGGCCTTGTGTGATGCCAGGATGAATGCTTATAATCGGATTTGCCAATTGCTGTTGAAGGTGCTTCTTACTGGAAAATTACCACACTCAACAAATTTACTGCAAAAAGGACTTCTCAACAATAAAAAGGTGCATTATGTTTCTGTTGAATAGTAAAATAGTAAAATAGTGCATCATACTGTTAGAAATGGGGGTCTCTCGTTGGCAATGGTTTGCACCTTTGTCCAAGTAGGTACCCTTCTTCCTAGTCAGGGTAAGGAGGATACACTTCTAAAATACCCCTGCTCACCCGTTGATAGTTTAGCACGAGCAGACAGGCTTAAAGCATTTATGCACACACACAGTAATACAGTGAAAACACTACAAATGGACACCACACCAGTTCAGAAAAAAGTAATCTTTATCTAAACCAAACAAGACCAAAACGACACAAATCCACAATACAGTAATAAAAATATGACTTTTAAAAGTTAGAAACAGTTCTGTTCATAGCAAACTATAGATGCAACACTTTCAACACAAAGTACCTTGGATGCATCAAAATCATAAACAAAAACAGCTGCAGGGAAGGTGATGCATTGGTTCCTTATGCACAGGGAAGGTGATAAATTGGTTTCTTACTCCAGGGGAGGTGATGCGTCGGCTCTTTACTGCCATGCAGGCGAGGTGATGCATCGGTTCCTTACTGTAGGGGAGGTGATGCTTCGATTTCTCACTGTGGGTCTGGGCCCTACTTTTTATAGCACAAATTCCTTTGTTCTCTGGTGGCAGAGAAGCTCTTCGCCCAGCCAAAACCAGTTCTGTCCTCTCTGGTGCAGCTGCCCAGCAGGAGGTGGAGACAGCATTGTCCTAGACAGACCAGGCCCATTCAGGCATGAAAGAAATCTTCTCCCCTACTCTAAATGCATCCCAGGTGTATTCAGCCCAGCCGTTACACATCCAGGAAAGGCAGGACACACATCACCCCTCCCCTGTGGCCGTCTGAGAGAATGCGCATCCTCAGCCCCTGTCATTCAAAAGCCAGACAGTCAGTCCACAAACCAGCAGAGGCACACAGGATGGCTAAGCAAGAAAATACCCACTTTCTAAACGTGGTATTTTCAAACACACAATATAAAAATCATCTTTACTAAAAGATGCATTTTTATATTCTGAGTTCAGGCATACTAAACTCCAACTTTCTATCTTGTCCAAATGGAAAGTTATATTTGTAAGATGTTATAATTAAACTCCCTTTCTATCCTATGGGTCAGATAGCCTTTCAAGAGTGAAAAAACGAAATTGGCAGTATTTCACTATCAGGACATGCCACACACATCAGGGCATGTCCTACCGTTCACAGGCACTGTACCCTGCCCACGTTGGTACCTTGGGCCTACCTTAGGGGGGATTCACATGTAAGAAAAGGGAAGGTTAGGGCCTGGCAAGTGGGTGCGCTTGCTAGGTCGACATGGCAGTACAAAACTGCACACAGACACTGCAGTGGCAGGTCTGAGTTACAGTTACAGGCTGCTCATGCTGGTGAAACAATCAGTGCTGCAGGCCCACTAGCAGCATTTGATTTACAGGCCATGGGCACACACAGTGCACTGCACTAGTGACTCACCAGTAAATCAAATATGCCAATCATGGAATTGCCAATCCATAAACATAATTTACTGGGAGAGCATATGCACTTTAGCACTGATCAGCAGTGGTAAAGTGCTTAGACTTATGAAACCAACAAAACCAGGGTACAAAACAGGAGGTCAAAAAGCAAAAAGCAAAACATCTGGGGATAAACATGCTCGAAAAGCCAGGTCTAACACATACTATGTTTCTATGTATGTGCTTTCTATACAAAGTGGTGCATGCTCATTATAATGCATTTCCAAATTTTAAAATGTTAGGAAGCTGCTTGTGAAACTAGGTGACTCATACGTCGGCCAAGTCTACTCTGCAATACTGGGGCTCTTAGGCATGGAGAAATTCATATATAAGTTTGGGACTCCCAAATTCTTTAAATGAGTGAGCTTCAAGGTCCTGCTTGCTGCCTTAAAACTATGGTGCAACGTGAGGAAGCTCCTTTGTCTTCCCTACTAAGCGCTATCTGCACTAATATAGGACTCTCAAGGAACCCCAATCTGCTGCCTAATAGATAAACTTAGTTACCCGCTTAGGCAAGCAGAGTTTGATATCTGGGGGGACTTGGGGAAGGAAGGCAGGCTGATCAGATGGGATTAAAATACTGCGTGTAATGGCAGAGATGCTGTCAAGATTTAAGTACCTCCAGTTGAACTCATGGTGGGCGACTCAGGAATGGAGTGATGACGATGATGGGGATTATAATGGGATACTAGTGAATAAATCCAGATTATGGAAAAAGGGACCCTACTGGTGCTGGGAGTTCATCAAGGTGGACGAGAAACACCTGGCAGAGCCACACCAAGCCTGGAAAGACAACTTGCCAGAATTGGTGACAGAAGAAATTTGGCAAGTATCTATAAAGCTACTTTATTCCACAGTTAAAGCTGCCTCCTTGAAGAAGAATCATATTTTTACTATCCACAGATTATATTGGACTCCCAAGAGCTTCACCAAGTTCCAGATAAATCAACCAAGGTGTAAGAAAGTCACCAATCAGAGGCAAATGATAGACGCATGTTTGTTGAGTGCCCGAGTTTGAAGACATACCAGGAAGGTCTAAGTAAAATCTTGAACGAGATTACCAAACAAGAAATTGAGGTAAACTACACTCTAATTTGAATGGGAGTGGATCCCTTAATTTCTGCAGCATTCACTAAAGGCCAGTGTAGATTCGTTTTCATTTTAACTCTACCAGCCAGATGTGGAATCTGCAAGAAATTGCTTGTTGTTGCCCCACCTTGCACCCACTTAGTAGCTATCCATGAGACAACTTGATATGACATGTTAGCCTAGAAGACCTGGAAAGACTTTGAAACATGGCAAAGTGTTCCATGATGACATCGGAACGAGGCCCTTCTGGACAGCCTACCCGAAGCTGTTTCTATAATTGACATCGGTTAATAGCCTCTGAAGAATGTCTGGTAGCCATCATGAAACTGGAAGTAGTGCGGACGGTGACAAGAGGACAAAAAAATAATGAAAAAGGAATGCATTTGAAGTGTGCAAAGTTTATTTTCGTTTCATTGTACACAAAATTCCAGACTCTAGGGTTTAATCTCATCACATATTCTTGAAACATTGAGCGCAATTTCAACAGTTGCTGCCAATCTGTGTTAGGCAACTGGGTTTGTCATGGGAAGCGTGGTTCCTTATTGAAACTTGGCAAACACACTTTTGCTATATGAATTTGCAACTCTCCCCAAACTTCTCAGAAAACACAATGAACAGTAAAAGGTGCCCGTGCCTCTCGAATCATTAATAAAGGATATACGAAAATGGATTCCTTCACAGCATTAACGAATGCTGTGCCCTGGCAGGGATGCAAAGGGTGAAAATACATAGGTTTTGGAGAAAGGACGACGATAAAGGGCTTGGAGTCTGGAACTAAGTAGTTTGTTAGTCACGTGCAGATATTCAGGCTACTTAGCCCTATACATTTAAATATGACAAAGATGTACTTCGTATACGCATTACAGCACAAGTTGAATATAAAGGCTTTTAAGTGAGGCAGACCGAAATTAAAATGCATAGGGAGATATAAGAGCTTCATCCAAAAACCCAATTATTTTTATGTTAAATCTTGTAACTTATAAACACTGCACACTGCATTCGTCCAGGATGCACGTGTACACATACTGTAACAAGGAGACACAGCCAAGTGATGAAACCCCAAAGTTCACAGGTGGAAGTTTGCAAAAGCTCTCGCCACTGGCAGTCGGCGGTGCTGCTCCTGTCCACGGGTTTTCGCCCACTGAGTCACCTCAGCCGTCTAATGGAGCCTGCTGTAGGACCATTGATCATGCACAGAAGTCGTTCATCCTCAGTCACACACAGCCACGGGTCAAGATTAACCCTGAGAGGTGCAAAAGGTTCGGGCAAGTAAAAGGTAAAAAAGGCATGCTTTATCGAACAATCGTGTATTTTCTTTTAAGCGAAAGAATAACGTCTCTTTCGAGTTTTACTTTGGCTACTGCAGGTAGATTGAATAATCGAAAAATAAACAAACATTGGAAGCGGACAAACTGTGCGGCTGAATCATTACTGAAAGTGGCATTTCGATGTATTAAACTATCACACAGAAAAAATGATGTAAGTTAAGATGTGGCCATCTGTCTGAATGCCTTTTATGAAAATAAGACAAGTTTGTGTGCCAATGTTTGTGAATGGTTCTGCCGGCACCAACATACACAAGGGGGCTTGTTTTAGGGGAGAAACACTCAAGAACACATTATACGCTTATTATTAACTAATCAGTTTGCAAGAATATAGCTCCCTGTCCTCTGATGTCACCTGCGGTAACTAGTGTGCAGAATTAGACCACAAATAATAAAGACAGAATCCTGCTGTATGGGCAATGACCATTTTGCGCTTAGCAGTTATTTCATGAGGCAGCATGCGAAAAAGATGCAATAACCCGCTTCCGTACGGAACTGCAGTAGAACAAAACCAGAGGGAAGTTTGTTTTTTAGATAAGCCAATTGCTTTAAGGTTTCACTGCGGGGCAGTTCTAGTGCAGAATACAATTAAAACAGCACAAATAAATGCTGAAGCAAAACAAAGACGACCCTTTGTTTATTAAACGTCGTCCATTTCAATGCTTGTAGCAAAACAATATTATGAAGGTCTAAGACTAGTTTCGAAGGCCTTATGGTGCCCTGTGTTTTTTTACCTTTGCGCAAATGTGTGAGGGCGAAAACAATTGCTTGCTAAGGTGTAGCATTCTCACGGAGACTCATTCTTCTTCTTATTATTATTATTATCAAATGCAATTTTATAAATAATTGCCCTAAAAAAAGCAAATTTTGTATTTCCTAACAGTAATATTTCTAGATATTGATTGTGTAATGAAATTGTGTTGAAATAAGGTAATATGTATTTTCTATGTACATTTTTAAATCACAACGAGATACAGCCTCATATAATCATAAATAAAAATACATGCATTTAATCAAAGCGGCAATTTCGGTCACCCCTCTTCATCCTTTGGTACGCTCGAGTGTTATTTTAATTTTGCTTCTGCCCAGGACCTGTCTTCCATTCAACCGTATTCCCAGGCCAGACATTAAGGAAGAGATTCTGTTAAGTCACTGACGTTTTTCGAAAGTCCTTGGGTGCCCGGAACAAGACTCAGGCCCTGATTGGTCACAGCATACAGATCGCTGGACTGCTGAATCATTGGATACTTAGAAATCACTGCACTCATTATTGATGTGTTTGCCTCTGGTGAATGCACAGATTCCACTTAAGACTGTGTAAGAGATATTTCTGATTAATAAATAACGTTTGCTTAGTGTCAGAAATGGTTTGCATTAAACCGAACACACTGCACTTTACAAAACATTGGATTCTAACATTGGCCAAACAAGGCCTAAACTAGGCCCCCAGTGCCATCTTGAATTTCAACAGGATTGTGTTTTCATTTCTCACAGACTCCACATAGAGCAAAATGTGCACAAAATGAAAAGCTGTATTATAATGTCTTCTTGGCTAAATCTAGAGGAACCTTCCATCAAAATGGAATTGTTCAAGGCCATTCCTGCCTGTACAGACGAGCCTATTCATTTCACAAACTTTCGTTGTTTTGTGGTACCTAGATTTGTCCTGTCACATCCTATAACAGTAGGTCAGATGTGACTTAGAATTATTCATTAGAGGGATGTGTTTAGAATGACGTGAGGTAATGCGTGAGACTTAATATTATTCTGGTATTTACTCTGAGGTTTCACATAAATCAGACCTCCTGCTGCATTGGAATGAGCCGTATGCTAATTCCCTCATTTGATTTATTATTCATTTGGACTAAATTTGAGACTAATCGTATTTTGCCTTCTGTAATGCATTTAATCTTTCAATAAATCGTCAGGGTTTCTAACGTTTGCCCTGTCTCAAGAAGGCCTATTTAATTGACAATCTTATCTACTTAGGGGCACCTTACCTTATATGTTCTGCAGGTCAACACCGCCCCGATCCTACGAAGGCGTTTTATCATGCAGTTATCACTACAGTACCAAGGTCAAATTCCAATTTATCACCACAGCAGTGTTAAATTAAAATGAGAAATTCCTTGGTTACTGCATCAAAGATTGCATGTTGCATTCACTTTACGCATAGAAATAACTCTTCTATTAGATACAAGATCTTTAATGTGATTTACCTTGCTGCGCAAATTTAAATCCTTAAATCTTGTTTAAATTTTTTTTTTTCCAACAAATACACAGGAACAAACAATGTAGCATAAACCATATGTGCAACTTCTATGAATGTAATATGCTATTTATTCCATTGTGGAGGGAGGGAGGGGCATCATAACTCAACTGAGGTTTCACCTCTCATGAATCAGGGCCCTCTTCATATGCCACAAAGGTATTAAAGTGCAATGAATCGAAAATACACTCTACATATCTGTACACATATATGAATAATTGTAATAAATGATTTGTCACCAAATATTTAAAAAATACAATCAGTAGAACCAGAGTGATGAATGTTTAAAGTTTTCAGTAAAAACTAGCACTTAAAATATCAAAGCGCCAACTTTGGACATCTAGTTGTGCTAGACCGGGTAAAAGTTGAAAAATATAGTCAATCACAATGGAGCGTGGTTCTGGTACAAGAAGTGGATTGTGCCCAGTCAGTGCTTACCTTCGGATTTAGAAGAAATTCGAGAAAAAGTTTGTGAGAAGGTAAAGTTTAGTGTGGCAAGGCTGCAGGCGGTGTCCAAGGAGGGAGCATCGTCGTCAGGGTGCCTTGGCTAGAACATGCGGTGAAGATTTCTACGTTCAGATTTAATCTCTTTTTTGGGAGTTGAAAATCTCCAGCGGGATGAGTTAAAGGGCTTTAGCTGGCGACAGTTCCACGAAGCAGGATACCCCTTTGGTGAGAGATCGCTGAGCAGGATTTGCTGCTGCGGAGAAGAACACAGCAGGAGAAGCCACAAAGTCAATGTGACTGGCAATGCACCTAAGATGGATAGGGAAGGAGTTGGTCCTGGTCTCCTCCTGGTTCTCAGAGCAGTTTTTGACCAAAAGTTTTATAAGCATTTAGTTTTGGGATTTGGCCATCTGGGCACCTTTAGCCCCACTGGAGGTACACCAATAGGAGATTCAGAACCTGCTTGGGCTGGGTCTTGGTGCAGATTGAAGATGGTGGGCGCCTTCTGTGTCCCTGTTGCTCTGAAAAGGAGACAAGCAAACTAGCCCTTGGAATCACTCTGGCAATCCTGGATTCGGGTAAAGATGGAGGGCTCAACAGCAGGGCTAGCCCTTGAGGGTTCAAGACAGATGCCAGGTAGCAAAGCATTCTTCCCAGGTACTGAAAATCACTCATGTAAAGTGTACAGCCGGTCACAACATCAGGCTGTCTTCTGAGAGTCCTCCTTAAGGCCCAGGAGTGAACTGAAGAGTTAGTGTCTGAGGCCCTATTTTTATATCATGATGCCCTTCTGGAAAGTGGTAGAACCTTTTACAGAAGCTTTGAACTGCATGGAATTTACTGACTCCAAGCTGGCTGCAATGACAATGTGGAGGTGATAGGTCCTTTGTGTGAGAGCAGAGCACTCCCTACTCACTTGTGAATAGGGCTGTGCTAAGCTCCACCCCTACTGGTAGCACATGGCCCATTAAGGCACACCTAATTTCTCTAATGTGTGACTATCTAAAGTAAATTCTCAAAGTCTGTCAGTTACACTCAGTCATGTGATCCAAGACAGTCTGGAGGCACAAAAGGGCTAACAGAAGTAAAAACAACAGCTTTCTAAAAGTGGCATTTTCAAAATTGTAATAAAAAACCCGACTTGACCATTAAACAGCGATTTAATTTCAATTCCAAAGACACCAAACATGTCATAGCTACCTGCTGCTAATTGGAAAGTACAGCTTATTAAATGTAATATGGAATCTTTATTGTTATTCCATAGGAAAGGTAGGTCTCAAAGTAGAGAAAAACTAATTTAGGAGTTTTTCACTACCAGGACATGTAAAACTAAAAAGTACATGGCCGACCGTTCAATTACAAGGCACCATTGCCTATTGGCTGCCTAGGGCCTACCTTAGTGGTGACTGATATGTAATAAAAGGGGAGTCTAGGGCACGGCAGGGGAGTCCAATTATAAAGTTCAAATGGAAGTTTAAAACTGCACACAGGTTGAATACGCAGGCCTAGCACATGTTTTAAGGTGCTACTTAAGTGAGTAGCAAAATAAGTGCTGCAGGCCCTCTAGTAACATTTAATTTACACGCCAAGGATATATGGTATACCTCTCTACCGTGGATTTACAAATAAATTAAATAGGGCAATCAAGTGTAAGCCAATCAAACCATGTTTACGGGAAAAAGCACAAGCACTATAGCACTGGTTAACAGTGATAAAGTGCACTGAGTCCTAAGTCCAATAAAAACGAATACAGCAAAAAGTGAAGACTGTGTCTCACATTGCCCAGAAAGCAGAATCCAGGGAAACTCCAATATAATAGCCAATTCCAGGCTCGTCTAAGCAGGGCTGTTTACACAGAATTTCCGAACCAAAAATATCGTGGGACTAACAGGGCTGGACTTGGAATGCAAACCAGCCCTGGCAATTAAGTCAGACCGGCCGCTGGAGGTTTGGGGGTAGCGCGTGGATAACACTGCAGCTGCTTTTGTTACAGGGGACTGATAAAGCCACCCCCGGTAAGAAAAATGGCCCCCCAGGAGTCCAAAACCGGCAACCAACCGGGGGACCCACCAGAGAAACACCCGGTGCCCACTACGTCCAGTCTGGCCCTGGGGGCTAAATATCGTGGCAAGAAAATCGAGGACAAAAATATTGTGAAGGTAAGCTTCTATTGGCAAGCAAAGTTTAGCTATATATTACTCCACATATATACACCTTGACAATATATATGTCTTCAAGGTACGTAGATGTGCAGTTAAGAATAGTAAAACTATGCACACCCATTTTCACTTACCTTCTTGATATTTTAGTCCTTGATATGTTTGACACAATATTCGGTCCACATGATATTCTGTCATTAATCCCCAAACAGGAACATAGAAGCTCTCAGGAGTAGTAGTGCAGCAAAAATCAAAAATGTATTTCCCATGATGCGCTTCGGGTTTATGGAGCCTTGATCACATGTGATCAAGGCTCTGTTGAGCCAAAACAAGTCATGGGGAAATGAAATTTGGCTTTTGCTGCACTACCACTCCTGAAGTTCTCGCATGTTCCTGCTGGGACAAGTCTGAAAATGTCTATATATATATATATACACATCCTACTGGTGGGTCACCAGTAGGTAGTTATAGTTAGGACCATGTTTCCATAAGAAAAGCGTTTTTTGTCTTGCCTTTATCTGTGGCTTCGTTTGACCAATCTTCACCAACATTTCCCAAATAAGTTCCCTGGTGAATCTTATTGCACATAGAAAGTTTTAGGGTGATCTGTCAAGTGGGAGTTGAGAACAAGGGAGGGTGGTCAAAAGAAGTGCATTTTTCATGTTAATTCCCATAGGCGCTTTAGACCCGTCTGCAGCCCGAACCATTGGTTGGAATTACACCAAATTTGGCAGGAAGGGGTAGATTCCCAAATAATAATGAGCTTTTGCAGAGATCTGCAGAGCTCTGATTGACTACCAACACAGGAAGTGTTGGCAACCATCTTAGGGCTCGGCTTCAGCTGAGTCCCAAAAACAAATGTGAAATAAAAGAAAAGGGGACAGGGTAGGAATACTCCGACCCCTTAGCTCTGGTCTTGGGCTCCCAGTGCGACCAAGCCAGGGGAAAAAAAGCACTTTAATAGAAAAAATGCCACAAAATTGTGACAAATTTGTGGCAATAATGAAAAGAAAATCGCGATCTCCCGTACTTGTTAGGTTTCGGCTGCACATCGCTTGCGCTGTGCTTGTGAAATCTCTTCTATTTTTAATAACCCTTTTTAGAGTCAATCAGCTCCACCATCTCTTGGCATCCCCGGCTGGCTTTGTTTCACATGTAGAGGATAGAGGTCCCTGTGGCTGCGACGATTAGTCTCCACAGGATACCCTACATTTTGTTTTATTACGTTAATATTTTACTCACCCTAGGAGGTTTCTTAAATCCCTTTTAAAAGACTTGAGATTTAGGCACGTCCATGTTGCTTTATTGTACCTACAGCTTCTTCCTTATGAGTGCATGCTTTTTGTTGTAACAAACATTTGAGAGCAGCACTAAGATTCGGAAACTCCATGTGTGAGTGATGGCTGGCAGGACCTTTGCGACCTTGCATAAACTTTTATACGAACTTTTAAATGAATCGTTGCTTTATATTTTGTGTCTTTTTATCTTTTATGGCTGTGATTACTGTTGAATAAAGATTATTTTTATCATCTAATTATCTTCCATATAATATTACTTAAAAGGAGCTCTCATTAGTTCCCAATGCCAAATTACTGTGTGTAGAACTCTTTTTTTTGGTTAACTTTCCCAGGCTGCACACATTTACGATTCTTCTACGTAACCTGTTCACACTGTTTAAGCCCTATTCACTGTCAATATAAGATCTCTTTCCATGGACAAGGCAGACAGCTTTCAACAGTACGCTGGAATGCTTGCTTTTTATTACTTAGTTGTGTAAAGCAGATGCTTTAACCTTAGAACATTTGTGGCATTTCTTATTCATGCCTCAGTACCTTTCTTTGCACTTTGTGGACGTTATCAGATAGATTTTTTTCAAACTTAATCTATTTGGTCCTTATGATCGAATTCTAAATGTTGTAATAAACATTACACATTTCAAATAAAGTTAATATACAAGAGCAATGCTATATTTTACTCCTAAACATGCATCCTCAATTGCAGTTACCTTGCGGACAACAGTGTCATGATTTGAATGGTGTAGCAGGTACAGTAGCACCGGGCCCAAGAGTTGTCAGAACTCCTCAAAACTCATATTATTGCCATATTTGACTACTAAACAAGCAGTCACAATTGCACTTACCTTGCAATTAAAAGGGATTTAATTTGAATGGTGCAGCAGGTGCAGTACTACCGGCGCCAAGCACTCTAGGGACCTCACTAAACCCAGATTATTGCTAAAATTTAAAACAAAACAAGTAGTCACAAGTGCAGTTACCTTACAGACAACCGGGTCATGATTTCAATGGTGCAGCAGAGGTGCAGTGATACCAGCACCAACAGCTCAAGGCACCCCACTAAACACTTAAAATTGCTATATTTTGTTACTAAACAGGAAGGCACAAGTGCAGTTACCTTGCAGACAACAGGGTCATGATTTGAATGGTGCAGCAAGTGCAGTTGCATAGGGCCCAAAAGTTGTCAGAACTCCTCTAAACACCTAATATTGCTATATGATACTACTATACAGGCAGTCACAATTGAAGTTACCTTGCAGTTAAAAGGGGTCTGATTTAAATGGTGCAGTAGGTGCAGTGGCACCGGGGCCAAAAGTTGTCATAACTCCACTAAACACCAAATATTACTATATTTTACAACTAAACAGGCAGTCACAAGTGCAATTATCTATCAAGTGCTAGAGTCGTGATTTCAATAGAGCAGCAGGTGCAATGGCACTGGAACCAAAGGTTCTAGGCACTCCACTAAACACTGATTATTGCTATATTTTACAAATAAACAGGCAGTCACAACTACAGTTATCTTTCAGGCACTAGGGTAATGAGTTGAATGGTGCAGCAGGTGCAGTGGCACCGGGCCAGAAACGTGTAAGAACTACTCTAAACACCTAATATTGCTATATTTTACTACTAAACAGGTAGTCACAATTACAGTTACCTTGCAGTTAAAAGGGGCTTGATTTAAACGATACTGGAGGTGCAGTGGCACCAGAGCCAAAAGTTGTCATACCACCACTAAACACCAAATATTGCTATATTTTACTACTAAACAGGCAGTCACAAGTGCAGTTATCTTGCAGGCAACAGGGTCAATATTTGAATGGTGCAGCAGGTGCAGTAGGTGCAGTGGCACCAGGCCCAAAAGTTGTCAGAACTCCTCCAAACATTGCTTTGTTTTACAATTAAACAGACAGTCATAAGTGCAGTTATCTAACAAGTCCTAAGGTCATGATTTCAATAGTGCAGCAGGTGCAGTGGCACTGGGGCCAAAAGTTCCAGGCACCCCACTATAACCTAATATTGCTATATTTTAATCTTAAACAGGCAACTACAAGAGCAGTTACCTTGCAGACAATAGGGACATGATTTAAATGGTGCAGCAGGTGCAGTAGAACCGGACCCAAACATTGTCAGAACTCCTGTAAACACATAATATTGCTATATTTGACTACTAAACAGGCAGTCAAAATTGCAGTTATCTTGCAGTTAAAAGGGGTTTTATTTGAATGGTGCAGCAGGTACAGTGTCACTGGGGCCAAAAGCTCTAGAGACCCCACTAAACGCATAGTATTGCTAGATGTTACTACTAAACAGGCAGTCACAAGTGCAGTTATCTAGCAGGCACTAGGGCCATGATTTCAATGGTGCTGCAGGTGCAGTGGCACCAGGGCTAAAAGTTGTCACAACTCCTCTAAACACCAAATATTGCTATATTTAACCAATAAAAAGCAGTCACAATTGCAGTTACCTTGCAGGCATTAGGGTAACGATTTCAATGGTACAGCAGGTGCCGTGACACTGGGGCCCAAAGCTCTAGGAACTTCACTAAAACACCAACTATTTCTATATTCTACTACTGAACAGGCAGTCACAAATGCCGTTACTTTGCAGGCACCGCGGGGCATGATTTGAATGTGGTGCAGCTGGTGCAGTGGCATTGGGCCCAAAAGTTGTCAGAACTTCTCTAAACACATAATATTGCTATTACATCAATTAATTCTATTATTTCCCTCTTTCCTTTCATTTTACAAAATGTTGCTATTACATGCCCACACTATACCACTAGTAACAGCACAATATATTGTTTTTTGTACATAAACACGTCATAACACTTTAACAGACTTTCTGTAACTTATATTGTACAACTACTCAGCAAGCTTCAATTTACAACAAAAAACTGCGTATTATTAATCACATAGGTGAATTTAATGCCTTTACCAGTGCTTGTTTTTAATGAAGCCCTCTGGTGGGCCAGGTCCCGGGGGCATGCATGATTAACTTAAAGGAGGGGGGTGCATGTGCCCCCCTCCATGGGCCTTTTCATGCCCCGGGGACCACCACCTCCACAGGGTTTTTAGTAAATGTAATGCAGGTGAGTCAAGCTGGCCCCCAGGCCCCGAGAACCACCACCTCCCCGGGGTTATAAATAAAATGAGTAAGGGGGGCTGTGCAGACCCTGGGGATCACCACCTCCCTGGGGCTTTAAATAAAATGAAGGTGGGGCATGGACCCCACCAAAGCCCAGGGGACCACCACCTCTCTAGAGCTTTTGTTAAATTTAATGTGGGGGCACATGGACGCACGAGCCCCGGGGGACCTCCACCTCCTCAGGGCTACAATTAACATTAAAGAGGGGGTGCACGTGGGCCCCTCGCTCCGGGGACATCACCTCCCTGGTACCAAATGCAAGAAAGGAGGAATGTCACGCTGCCCCCCTCCTGGAGCCAATTTTGGACTTGGGGACTGTTGCAGGAATTCTGCAGAGTCACAGAATTATGCTTGGAATCATTGAACCTTAGTAGGCAGAGACAGAGTCATCCTACCACCTGAGTACCCATGAGCCCGAGGCACCGACTAGCTACAGTGTCTCACTCGCCCTCCTACTCACTCACGGAGGAACAAGTGATTAGACACCCCAGAACACAACACTCCTGACCCTCTCAGGAATTGCGGTTGCAGGACACACCCTTTCGCTCACACTCTCGTACCCGTCCACAATAAGATCTCACAAAGACACGAGTAAAGTTTAAAATGTTTCATTTTAACTATTGTGTCCTAGTATGCAGTACACGTGCCACAACGAGTAGAAAAATGCCAAATGACAAATACCGTAAGCATAGCAAGTAGTCCATAAATAATAAAAGGTGCTGTCATTGTATACAACAGAGTTGCCTAACCTCCCTCCCTTCCTATAGAAGCAAAATGATTATATATCAGAAGATCTCTGGGTGTGTGCAGCAGATTCCATACCTCAGTCTATAGATTAAAGATATACATCACAGGTGCTGTTGGTGCAGATCAGAGCTTCCGAATCCCCTTTACTTCCACGGACGGAATGATTTCACAGTCAGACACGCATACACACATCACACGCTGGTGGGGCCCATTACACCAACATTCACCCTAAATCACTCTATCCGTGCCCTGTAAAGGAGAAACACCTTTCATGAACTCTTTATCTAATCTGCCTGTACTTTGAGGTCAATGCGACCAGCTAGTTGCTTGTAGATCTAACGAGAACATTTCATAGAATACACAAATAAATTCAATAAATATGACAAGAAATAACCACCCGAGACAGAAATTCAAACAGATTGTTCATTTATCTAAATTTGTAGGAAAAGCCAATTAAATGCAAATTTCATTTCTCTCATAATTACCTATTCTGTCTAAATGTCAGATCCTAAGTCAGAACCGGTCCTCTGTAGAAGAATTAGAGTCTTCTGTCGTCATGTAGAGTCATCGTCCTCTCCGTCAGCATAGGGACCTCGCATCATCAGCTCGGGAAGAAGTGGCGCTAGACCTCTCTAGTCTACTATTATTTATACTAAAATTTACATTCTATAAAGTTACATTTCTTTGTTCAGAACGGATGAATGGCGGAAATAATGTCATCTTGGTACTTTTTAGATATTATGCGAGATTTTCTCACGCATAGATTGTCCCAAATAATGAATAGCAGAATTGAACGTCCATGACTAATTCGATACTTTTACGGATGTCTCTACTAGGTGAATTTGTTTCAATAGTGAGTTCATAAAAAGTTCGTATCAACTTTTCCGTCTTCCAGGGGCTCTTGGCAGATGTCCCGGACTTGTCATCATGCTTATGGCTTTTCAGTTCATCAGAGGTGCAAGGTCACAGGCAGAGCGAAGCCTTTCTGTAAATTTCCATCTACTCGAGTGCAGGCTGTAGATGGCAGCCATTTTCGGGTAGGCCACATTGGACAACTTAAGCAAAAATAAACATAAAACAGAATTACTGCACGGAAATGATTATACTGTGTTATTCCCCTGCTAATACCCTTATGTGTGTGTATTTATCTAGCCATTTGAGACATCAAAAGCCATTAATGCATATTAATTTAAAGCACAAACACAATAACATCACATAAGCAACATCGTTTTCTGTCAGTTTGCTCACCAACTTAGTTCACTTATTATTGTAGCCATGCAATAGCTTTCCCATGTGTAATTCTCTTGTTAATAAGGTTGATTAGACAACATTCAACAAACTTTTAATACTTAATAATTAATCAGTAGTACTTTTAGTTATAACATGCGGAAATGAAACAGGTATTTTGTTTTAAAGTAAAAACCCTGCTCCATCAATCCCCCCTTTGGTGATATATAATCACCACAAAAATCAAAACCCCCCAAAAATCAATTTTGTCTCCCCTTTTTGGAAGAATTGGAAATATCTTCTTGTTCTTGTTTTTAGACCCTAGTTTCCATCTCATCTTCCTTTTTAGTTTCTATATACATGCTTTCTCTTAGCTCTTCTAGTTCTATTTCTTGTGGATCTGTTTCTGGTTTCTTTTGTCTTCTTTTAACATTTTCTTTTGTGATTTTCTTTTTATTCCTTCTATATCTACAACACATACATCTTAATCTAAGGATCAATAATGCAACTATTACACAGGTTAATGGAAATAATATCTTACCAAAAATGGTACTACCTATCTTAGCTACAAAGTTCTTAATAGCAATCATCTTGTTAGCCATTTTAGTCCAGATACTTTCAGCTTCCAGTGGTACTAATTCTTCATGCAAATCAGTAATATTTTTGATATAAACTTTTAGATCTTTACTTTCGTCAGGAATGTAAGTGCAACAATGTTGAACTTTCAGCATTCCACAGACTCCACCCTCTTTTGCCAAAAGAATATCAAGGGCAAGTCGATTTTGCATCGCCATAGCACGCAAAGCAACCATTTCTGTATTAACCAAAAGAAAGCCTCCAGCGGTGCTTGTTGACAAGCGATCCACCACTGTTGACAGCTTCCGAATGCCAAATGCATTCAAAGAAATTCCCACTGCTGGAATTAAAGCTCCAAAAATATCTCCTACAATTTCTGTCCATGTTTCTCTTCTATAACGTGTTAATGTGTTAGAATGTTCAGCATCATCTACTCTATCCATGTGAAAAATCTTTGGAAAGACCAGGCCAACATAACATGTACCAAACCAATGGTCAGGCAAACGGTAATAAGCCTTGTTCCCACAAATATAATACACTCCCGGGAAAACTGGATCTTCTCCTCCTTGAAATCCCCATCCGGTTGCAATAAAGTGTGTATCATGGCACTCACTAGTCCCTATGAAATAATAATCATATTGGGATCTCTTCCTTGTAATGCACAATTTTCCTTTCTGTGGGGCATCTATAGCCATAGTTGGACTGTCTCCATCTTTCAACTCTTTTTCTTTTTCACTATCCCACATTGTATCACTCATTTTATGCCCTTCTGCTTTCTTGTGCATGTTCAACCTTCTTCTCTCAACCATGTCTAGAAAATTCTTCTCTTCTCCTGTCAAACTGCAAGTTAAATTATTTCTAAAAACATATTCTAAGGTTAATTCTTTGGTTTCTAAAAAAATCTCACCTAAAGTGTTAGCATCCTTTGCAGGATTCAGTGCTTTATTCATAGGCAACTGCCCAAGAATATTATCTATATTAGACATATTGTAATCTAATTTCCCTAACTGATAAAATATACTAATCAACACACTACAGGAAATTCCATACATAGCCGGAAGATGATGATAAGTCACTCCTTCCGAAACAGAGGCAGGTAATTGCATGCAGACGTAGAAATCCCTTACTTCCATTGTCTTTACGTACTCATACAACAATTTAGAAAAAACATTGCTAGAAAAATCGTTAATTGACCTATCTTTATGTATATGTACATTACTAGTTCTAGTTGGAACTACCTTTAATGGACTCTTCCCTATATTAGTCTTATTCTCAGTATGACCTTCTAAAGTTTCTATAGTGACTCTAAATGAAATCAATAGAGCAAGCACGCTCCAAAGCAGCATTAATAAACCTGTACAGCAGCAGCACATTTTGCACCATCTTTTCAGAAAGGTACATCTACTTTTATTCTCAGTGTTAGCCATTTTGTTAATTTGACCGTGTCTTTTGACTTAGCCTCTTCTACTCCTCTACTGAACTTTTAAGGGCAGCAAGTACCCACCAGATTATTAAAATCTACTAAGTTTAGTATTACTTCTTCTTCTCTTCTCCAAGTGATTTTCCTTGGATTCACTCAATTTGGATTTTCATCACTTTTCACTGTCTCTTCATCATCATCAAACTGTATCAGGTCCTGAACATCCGTCTCTTCTCCAATGTCGGACAAGATAACTCTCAGGATTCCCACAGCTTCCTCTTCAGCAACCTCCTTCAGTAAAGCCTCGTCTGGACTTCCTTGGCTGTCCGCCTCTTCTCCTTGTTCAGGCAGTGCCCCATACGTCCATTCCGGTGACTTGTACCTCTGGTTTGGTTTCCTTATTCTTTTAGTTCTCTCTGGTATCTTTGCTTCTTCTTCTTTAATTGGATTTTGACTGGACACTTCGTTCACTTGTTCAGCTTTCGAAGAGTTAACTCGTGTCAGTCTGTACCTTAGTCTCTTTATCTTATTTGGCCAAAGATCTCCTTTAGCATTTCTCTTTTGCTTTCCTTCTTTATTGTTTCTTTCTCCAAGCCAAGTTCTCTTTCTCAGAACTCGTCCTCCATGTATCTCATTGTCACTTTCATCAGACTCTGTTTCAGTTGCTTCTGGTTCGTTAACAGCTTTCTTTTCTCCAACAACTTCCTTTTCTCCAACAGTCTCTTTTTCCACCAATTGAGATTTCCCTACTTCTGTCCCTCCTCGGGTCTCCGACACGCAATCTTCTTGCTGTCTACTTGTCCCTTCACCTAGCTTGTTGTTGATGTTCCCTACACCTCCTCTGGGTTTTTCCGCAATCTGTCCCTCTCTGTCTTTGTCTGTCCCTTTTTCTTCAATATTTATCTCAGGTGGAACTTGTCCAATTTCCTCATGCAATTCAGGTGTCTCTTCTGTTGGAATGATCTTTTCTTTTCTTTCTTTCTTTTTGTGTTGGTCACTGTCAATTGGAACCTCAGGCAATTCTTCTGAGTCTGAACTTGCTTCTGCAGTTTGCACTGTTCTCTTCAGAACCTCTTCTGGTGGGATGAATATCTCTCTTGACTCACTTTCCCCACTTTCAGGATTCTTTTTCCTTATTACTGCCTCACTGTCTGCATCATCACTGGAATCTGATTCTTCAAAGTATTCTTTTCCAGTACCATCTCTTGGATTTGGGACTCTCAGTGTGTGGCTTGCATGTATCCAATTTTTCACACCAGCGCACTTCACAGCAGTCGTTGTGGTCAAGATGACTTGTCTCGGCCTTCCCCACCTTGGAACTAGGCAATTCCTTCTTCTGTGGACCTTTATCCTTACCCAGTCCCCTGGGCTCAGATCATGGGCTGGTTTCTTTTCAAGTGTTGTGGCGTCTTCTCCAACCTGGTGAAACACAGAATGAACTGCGTCAGCCAGGCCTTTGCAGTAATCCAAAATCATGTCATCAGTTATAGTCATCAGCTTGTTCACTGGTACATATGCATGCCTCATAGCACGTCCCATGATAATTTCATGTGGACTCAAACCTGTTGTTCTGTCTGGAGTAGACCTAATGGTCATCAAGACTAGAGGCAAGACATCGGGCCATTTCATTCCTGTGGCTAAGCACATTTTGCCAATTCTGTTTTTGATGGTACCATTCATCTGCTCAACTACCCCAGAAGCCTCTGGTCGGTAAGCACAATGCAACTTCTGCTGTACACTTAATGCTTCACAAATTAGACCCATGATTTCTGTATAAAAATGTCCTCCTCTGTCTGATTCAATGGTTACTGGGAACCCGTACCTTGGGATGAACTCTCTTAACAGTAATTTGGCCACTGTTATTCCATCATTTCTTCTTGTTGGGTACGCCTCCACCCACCTTGAGAACAAACAGACCACCACCAGGACATACCTCAATCTGTTGACTGGGGGCATTTCAATGAAGTCTATCTGCATTCTTGTGAAGGGTCCTCCCTCCCTGCCTATTGTTCCTAGGCTCACCACTGTTTTCTTTCCAGGATTGAATTGCTGACATATCAGAGATCTCTGGTAGAGACTTTCTGCTATCAGTCTAAACTTTGGACTGTACCAGGTTTGCTTAAAGGCTCTTATCATAGCATCCCTCCCCAGGTGTCCTTGGCCATGATACATCCTTGCCATTGTTGACAACATGCTGTTTGGCATGACTGGTCTTCCATCCCTATAGACCCACACATGATCTTTTTCTCTAGGTGCACAACCTGCTTTCACCCAATCTCTCATTTCGTCATCTTCTGCCTCATCCTGAAGCTGTTTTACTTCCTCCCATGTCCCCACTTCATTAGTAAACATTAATGAACAAGAAGACATTTCCCGTTCTTTACTGCTGTTAATTGAGTGATTGTTCCTTGCACAATATTGTGCAATGTCATTGGCAAACTTGTTACCCATTGTTACAAAATCGTCACCATGACCATGAGCAGCACATTTTACAACTGCTAGTTCTTTAGGCAGCTGTATCGCCTCTAGCAGTTTTCCAACCACTTCAGCATTCTTTCTGGGAGTTCCACTTGAGGTCAGGAAACCTCTTTGTAGCCATAGCTGGCCAAAATCATGGACAACTCCGAAGCCATACTGGCTGTCAGTCATCACAGTCACTCTCACACTCCTCCCAATCTTGCATGCTTTTGTCAGTGCCACCAATTCTGCCACCTGAGCGGATTTAACTCCTTTCAAGGGTGATGCTTCCACAACTTCCGAAACTTTGCACACAGCATATGCAGCACACAACACTCCTTCTTCTGTTCTCAGACAGGATCCATCCACAAACAACACATGATCACTTTCAGGCAGTGGCAGATCTCTTATGTCTGGCCTTGGCTTTGTGCAGTAATCAAGTACATCCAGGCAATCATGATCAACATCATTTCTCACTCCCACACATTCGGCATCAGGCAACAGTGTCGCTGGATTCACATTCACACATCTCTCCAGGCTTACATTTGTTGCACCAAGAATGACTTTCTCATATTTAGTCAGCCGACTATGAGACATGAATTGTGTCTGGCTCCTTGTTAAAAGGATTGCCACATCATGAGGTACGAATACCCGTACAGGGTATCCCATTATGAGTCCCTCACTTTGTTCTAGACTTTTGCAGGTAGCAGCTACTGCTTTCAGGCAACCTGGCAAACCCACAGCTACTGGGTCAAGAGTTGCTGAGAAATAGGCAATTGGCCTTCTCAGACGTCCATGTTTCTGGATTAACACTGAAAGTGCACATCCATTTCTCTCACTACAGTACAGCTCAAATTCCTTTTCATAATCAGGCATTCCTAGGGCAGGAGCTTCACAAAGTCTGTCTTTCAGCTCTCTGAATGCAGCCATTTCTTCTGGGTTTAGTTCTAATGGGTCTTTCACCTCACTTTTGGTCAATTTAATCAATGGTTTGGCAATCAGGGAAAAATTACTTATCCACTGACGACAGTAACCCACCATTCCCAGGAACATTCTCACCTCTCTTTGTGTCATTGGGGCTCTCATTCCCCTAATGATTTTAATTCTGTCAATAGTCACTTTTCTCAGGCCTTTCTCAATATTGTGTACCAGATACTGGACTTCTTTCTTTCAGAACTGCAATTTGGCTGGAGACACCTTTAATCCTCCATCTGCCAAGTGATTCAGTAATGCAATCTTGTCTACTTCACAAGCTTCACGTGTTTTTGATGCCACAAGTAGGTCATCAATATATTGGACCAAGACTGAATTTTCAGGCATTGTCAGACTTTCCAGGGATTTCTTCAACAACTGATTAAATATTGAAGGGCTCTCTGTATACCCCTGTGGAATTCGGCACCATGCCAAAATCTGTTCTCCAAATCTAAAAGAAAATATTGGCTGGCTGTCATGATGTAATTGGATAGAAAAGAAAGCATGACACAAATCAATTACCGTATACCATTCTGCATCATGGGGAATCTGATACAAAATCACTGATGGATTTAGCACAATAGGACAACATGGCACAACAATCTTGTTAATTTTTCTCAAATCCTGTACTATCCTGAACTTTCCATTAGGTTTCTTCAGTCCCATTATCGGTGAATTACATGGGCTGCTCAATATTTCTCTTAACACCCCTTGCTGGATCATTTTCTCAATTAAGGGTGTTATTCCTTCAATTATTTCAGGTGTCAATCTGTATTGCGGTATGTTTGGATAAACCACTCCCTCTTTTACAGTAATCTTTACTGGATCTACATTTCTTATCAGGCCCACATCTTCTCCAGTAAAATCCCAAACTGCTGCTTTCACTGTCTGTGTCAACTCTGGGGGTAATGCATCTGGATTAAATATTGCATAGGTTCCCAAAGCCTCACATTCTCTGTTATCCATGGTCATTCTGTATAGAACATCCTCATCAGGTGTCTCAAAGGTTATTCCATCTGGTGTACAGAAAATAGTGCAATTCATCTTGCACAGCAGATCCCTGCCTAGCAAGTTCACAGGACTTTGTCACACACTACGAATCGGTGCATGTCTGAAAATTTCCCTATTCTAACCATTACTGGTTCAGTACGTAGTGTTTTGATCTGTGTGTTGGACACACCAACCACTTGGATCGCTTCGTCCGAGAGAGGAAGATTCTTTATATCAGCTGACCTGACAGTTGATCTCGTGGCCCCAGTGTCAACTAGGAAAGTGATACTTTCACCATTAATTTTCCCATCTACAAAAGGCCCTGCCTGGTCTATTTCTAGAGTTGTGCCAAGTACGCACTCCTCCTCCTCTCTTCGGCACCGTCAGAAGTCTCCCTGAGAGTCACTTCCCTCATTTTTCAGCCAGTACTGAGAAACAGCGCTTGCGCGTTTTGGTTTGATTACCTGCTCTTCATCGTAGAACCCCGATTCTGGGCTGTACTTCTGGGATCCTTTTCTCTGTGGCAAGGGTGGTTTTGGCACCTGATTCTGCTGCTTATCAGCTTTCTGCTGTTGCCGATGCTGACCACACCCCTCACTCTGCACCTGTGAATTCAATGATGAATTATCGTCGTTAGTAGACGGTGGATTCTTACACTCGGATTTCCAGTGCCCTAATTTTCCACAGTTGTGACACGGGAACTTCTTTTTGGCCTTTTTGGTTCCCTTTCCCTTTTCCTGGACCAAACTTTGGTTTATTTCCTGGGTTGTTTGCTTGTTCAATCAATTGAGCTTCCTGTCTTTCTGCGACTTTCACCTGTGCCCACATTGCCTTTTCTTTTAACTTCCTCTGGTTTGCCTCAATCTCATCACTGAAGTATTTTGCATGTCTTAGAATCTCATCAATTTTCTTACTCTGCCAGTCTACGGTGTGCTGCCTTATCATGTCACTGATTTCAGGCCGCAAACCATACACAAATCTATACACGAAATGATTCAGATCCTTGTCACCCAAGTGTTCATCTCCACTGAACTGCTTAAAAGCTAGTATCAGTCTTTCATAATAAGCATGTACTGACTCTTTCAATTCCTGATGTGTTCGATCTATTTTAACCCAATCTGTTTCCTTGGGGGGTACTTTATTTTTCAAAAAGGCCATAACCTGCTCGTACTTCTTCATGACCTCCGGGTCTGGAGCTCCTGTTTTTGGATCTCTCGGGTATTTCTTAGTGGGCCAGTCTATGACTATTTTACATTCTGCTCACAGGTCTAGTGGTACAATTATATCAAACAGACTATTCAGGTCAATCCACAGTACTTTTGACAGCTTTACAAATCTGTCGACTTGTCTGTACCACTCAACGGGCTTTTCCCTTAGTCAAGGGAAATCATTCGTAAATGATAAAATATCCTGTCTGGTCCATGGGACATGTACGTACCCACCTCCTGGAATCTCTCTCATGGGGTAAGCTGTCACTGCCTTCTCTTTTTCTTTTAGGGGAAATGCTGAGTAAGTTCTATCTGCCCCATCCTCTCGCTTTCGATGCCATCTGTCTTTCCATTTCTCTACATCTCCCCATTTCTTCAGCAAAGCAATCATTTCCTTAATCTGTCCTGTTCGGCCTGCATTGTTTAGATTCTCAATATCTTTGTCTGAAAAATCCACTCGGTAGGGTTTTTGTAAAACTTTCACCTTGTCCATGTCAATTCCCAATTCACTGGCTATTCCTTTCAACCTGTCATGTGTGTTCTTTGCTCTCCATGTGACACTCTTGCAAAGGAAAAGAATCTCCCCTTCCTGATAATTCTTCAGCGTTTCTGTAGGGAGTGTACCTACAATCATCTCTTCCATTTCCATACGTAGCCTAGCTACATCAATTACCTGTGACTCTTTCTCCTTTTTCTGCAAAGTCTTCAGCCAATCATTCAAATCTTCAGCAGTTATCACAGATTTTTCTGCACCCCCTGGTTCTGTCACTCTTTGTGGTTCTAAAATTGATCCTATGTTTCCTTCCACACATCCAGAATTCAAACTTGGGTTAGTCTGCACACTCAATTCCCCTCCACATATGGTTTGTCTCCACTGATTTTCTCCTGTTCTCCACTGTGTTTCTCCCGTTCTCATTTCTGCCTGCTCCGGAGGCACAATCAATCTATTGCCCACATATGGCACCGTCAAACCACTTTCGCCCGTCCTCTGCTTGTCAAAAATCGGCATAACCGGGCCTATTGTCACAGGCACTGTAACAGCCTCAAGATTTTTAGTCAGTTCCCTGATTTTCTCTGTTAATTCAGAAGTAGTTCTCGCTAGTTCTCTGGTCTTTTCATCTTCAAGTTCATTCTCTCTTTCTATCTCTCTCTCTCTCTCTCTTTCTCTCTCTCTTTCTCTCTCTCTCTCTCTCTCTCTCTTTCTCTCTCTCTCTCTCTCTCCCTCTCCATCTCTCTCTCTTTCTCTTTCCGCCAGAGAACAACTGCTTTTCAACTCAGGGGCTGTAGCCTCTGTCTTTATAATCCGCAGAGTGTTTCTCATTGGAGTAACTGCTGTTCCTACCTCCGGTTCTCGTCCATACGGGGGTGGTCTTTTGTAGAGCATGTCCTCTAAGACATCATCATCAGACTCATTTGCCCCATATCTTCTGGTCTCTACATTATGCTCTTTCTCTGTACACTTTCTCCCTCCTGATTCCTCTGCCGTTCTTACAGGATATAATCCCTCGGTCATACTGGCATCACGCCACCTTCTCATTCGATCATGATGGGTTTCGCGATCATACTTTCGCCCAAACATGTACCTGTAGCTACCTCCACTCCTCTGCTTTTCTCGTTCATGCATTTCGTCTTCCCACTCAGTCAATGCCTCAAACTGCGTTGGCCTAGGTCGAGGCTCTAGATTCATCATCTGCTCCCGTAAGTTCCTCAGTATGGCCAGATTAAATGAACCATGTTCTGGGAACGCTAACACTCCATCGTCCTTAGTGTACTTTACCCAGTTATCTAACCAAATACAGGTATGATACACATACTTTGCAACCATGAAGGATGCTGGGGTTCTTATCGGGGGCAATAATTGTCCTTCCCTTGTCACTATGTCTTTATCCTTGTCAAACCAGGTTTTAACCTTACTAAACAAGGATTGTTTCTTCTTTTCCTCAGCATGGTAATACATCTTTCTTATTTTCCACTAGCTGTTTACTCCTTCTACAGCTGTATGATCTTTTGTCCAATTGCAGCGCGACTCACACCAACGCACCAATCCTGGAGCGTCTACGTCACTGACTCAGTCCACGAATCCCAGCGCGACTCACACTAACGCACCAATCCTGGAGCGTCTACGTCACCCTGTATGTCTCCCAATCCTAGCGCGGCATACACTAGCACACCAATCACCGTGCTTCCACTATTCCAACCCACTGTCCAATCACAGCGCGGTCTCCCTGACGTCAGCAGTCGCTGCAGTCACTTCTGCTCCTGTCTCCTGTCTCTTTCGTCTACCCCTCCTTTACAAGACCACTTGGTAGACTTTGTTTCAATTTCTACGAGTCCGTTAGTTACAACATACAAACATCTCCATTGTCTGCTTCGCTAGCCACAGTACAGCAAAAGACCTTTCCCACGAGAATTCTGCCTTTCCCGAGAACAGCGCTTACCTCTGCCCTACTACAGAATCGTTACTTCCGTTGATAAAGTAGCACATCTCTCTACTTTACCCTTCTAACAAGCATCAATTAACTGTTTCCCTCCGGAATGCTCCTAAGAGTTTCACAATTAACCAGAATGCCTTCTCATTCACGCACTTACACACCAGAAAATGTAGTACATTCACACAGAATTCTGTCTTTCCCGAGAACAGCGAACAGTCTGTCCTACTACAGAATTATATCACACGTTAACAAAGCAGCGCTTACCTCTGCCCTGTACTTCTAACAAGCTCCGAGAATACCTATTACTTCTCCAGCAGTAAGCTTTAACGGAATACCTTACGGATCCCTGGGACTTAAGACCAGAGTTTCACAGATAACCTTCGCTATCATATACAATTCTCTCACACAGAAATACGTTTCTAATGGCAACACACAGCGATGCTACCTTGTCGAACCCAGACAATGCGACGCGCAACTTCAATTGTCACACGTTTTCCCCTGTCTGCATACAAGGCCAACAATCCCGCCTTTTTCCGAGAGCAACACTCCCTCTGCTCTGGTACGGAACTGTCACCGACTCCCTACATCCCAGTAGCCGTCCACAATACATAGAACTCAACACGACTTCAACATATAGTGTTAGTACAAATATCAATCAATAATCAACAAGCCTATATACACGCAATTTCGCCAGATCAAGACAATAGCTAACCATCATTCTGCTACCAAGAAACTGGTGCAGATCAGAGCTTCCGAATCCCCTTTACTTCCACGGACGGAATTATTTCACAGTCACACACGCATACACACATCACACGCTGGTGGGGCCCATTACACCAACATTCACCCTAAATCACTCTATCCGTGCCCTGTAAAGGAGAAACACCTTTCATGAACTCTTTATCTAATCTGCCTGTACTTTGAGGTCAATGCGACCAGCTAGTTGCTTGTAGATCTAACGAGAACATTTCATAGAATACACAAATAAATTCAATAAACATGACAAGAAATAACCACCCGAGACAGAAATTCAAACAGATTGTTCATTTATCTAAATTTGTAGGAAAAGCCAATTAATTGCAAATTTCATTTCTCTCATAATTACCTATTCTGTCTAAATGTCAGATCCTAAGTCAGAACCGGTCCTCTGTAGAAGAATTAGAGTCTTCTGTCGTCATGTAGAGTCATCGTCCTCTCCGTCAGCATAGGGACCTCGCATCATCAGCTCGGGAAGAAGTGGCGCTAGACATCTCTAGTCTACTATTATTTATACTAAAATTTACATTCTATAAAGTTACATTTCTTTGTTCAGAACGGATGAATGGCGGAAATAATGTCATCTTGGTACTTTTTCGATATTATGCAAGATTTTCTCACGCATAGATTGTCCCAAATAATGAATAGCAGAATTGAACGTCCATGACTAATTCGATACTTTTACGGATGTCTCTACTAGGTGAATTTGTTTCAATAGTGAGTTCATAACAAGTTCGTATCAACTTTTCCGTCTTCCAGGGGCTCTTGGCAGATGTCCCGGACTTGTCATCATGCTTATGGCTTTTCAATTCATCAGAGGTGCAAGGTCACAGGCAGAGCGAAGCCTTTCTGTAAATTTCCATCTACTCAAGTGCAGGCTGTAGATGGCAGCCATTTTCGGGTAGGCTACATTGGACAACTTAAGCAAAAATAAACATAAAACAGAATTACTGCACGGAAATGATTATACAGTGTTATTCCCCTGCTAATACCCTTATGTATGTGTATTTATCTAGCCATTTGCGACATCAAAAGCCATTAATGCATATTAATTTAAAGCACAAACACAATAACATCACATAAGCAACATCTTTTTCTGTCAGTTTGCTCACCAACTTAGTTCACTTATTATTGTAGCCATGCAATAGCTTTCCCACGTGTAATTCTCTTGTTAATAAGGTTGATTAGACAACATTCAACAAACTTTTAATACTTAATAATTAATCAGTAGTACTTTTAGTTATAACATGCGGAAATGAAACAGGTATTTGGTTTTAAAGTAAAAACCCTGCTCCATCGATGTCACGCTTCCTTCTTTCGAAAGATCCCTCACAAACAGTCTGTTACCCACCAGGTATGTCTATCTGACCAAAGTACATGTTCCCAAACAACAGCTGCATCTGCGTGTCTTGTCTAGGTGCTAGGGCCTGACCAGAACAGAATGACAAGGGGCATTTTTGTTCGACCTTGTCTGCAGTGTTCAGACTAAATCCCAGTAAAGAGCAGAATGCAAAAACAACAACAAGTTCTGTGTGAAAGTAGCAGTGTGGCACAAAGCACAAATATGTTCGTATAGTAATGTACGCAAAGCAGAAGACAGTCTGGCATGGGCTCAGGCTAACATAGGGAAAACAACAATGGCCACATGGACTACGTGACAGGACCACCACCCACCAGGGCCTGCTCCTGTTATGTTCTGGGGTGCCCACCTCTGGGACAGAGCTGTTTGCTTTTGCTTGGCACGAGTTGGTAGCTCCCACCAAGCAAAAGCAAACAGTCTGGTTCCAGCGGGCTGGAGCTGTCAAAGGGCTCCCGCCCACTGGAAGCAGAGGTTTTATCTCCATCCCTGCCCGCAGACATGCGGGCAGGGAAAGAGATGAAATGATTGCTAATACACAAAGGGAGCTGCATTTCCAGCAGCTCCCTGTGTGCAATAGCAGTACCCGCTCCCGCAGGAGGCTGGTAGCGGGCAGAGACCACGGGGCCCTTGAGGCTGCCCCTGCGGTCCCATTGCACACTGGATGGGCTGGGTAGGCTCCATGGCACCCAGGGAAACAACGGCGGGCCCCGGGGACAGGGTCCCAAGGACCAAAATTGGCCTGGGGAGGTGAGGCCGCGTGGCCTCCCTCCCCCATCGTATTTTGACTGGGCCCCTGGGAATGGGGTCCTGGGGGCTGAATTCAACCCGGGGAGAGGGGCCGTGAATATATATCAATTAAGGCCAGGCCTTGGGGGGTGGGGTCCATGGGCAGGAATCTGCCCGTGGTAGGGGGCCACATGTCCTCCATTGAAGAATAGTTGAGCCCCAGGGGATGGTGTCCCTGGGCCAGAAATGAGCCCGGAGGGGGAGGGGGGTGCACTGCTCTCCTCCCCTGTACAGAAGTCAAAAAAATTAGCAGAAAAGGCAACAGGGAGGGCAGAGGGCATAAAGGGCAAAACAGAAGGCAGAAAAAAGAACAGGAAAGGAAAAAAGAGGGTAGAAAAATGAGCAAGGAAAGGCAAAACAGAGGATAGAAAAACAAGCAGAAAAGACAAAACAGAGGGCAGAAACACAAGCATGTAAGGCTGTTGTGGAGTTTGTTGATGAGGGTGTGGTGGGAAACTGTGTTGAAAGCAGCAGAAAGGTCGAGTAGGATCAGAGCCACAGTCTCTCCGTGGTCAAGGAGGTTTCTAATGTCGTCTGGAGCAGCGATTAGAACGGTCTCAGTGCTGTGGTTGGAACAGACTCCTGATTGGGAGGCGTCAAGTAGGTGGTTTTGTTCTAGGTTTCGGTAAGCTGTTTGTTGATGGCCTTATCAAGTACTTTGGCCAGATAGGGGAGCTGGGAGATCAGTCGATAATTTTTGAGTGTGCTGGGGTCCGCAGAGTGTTTCTTTTGGAGGGGTCTGACTTCCGAGTGTTTCCATCTGTGCGGGAAAGCTGCTGTGATGATGGAGGTGTTAATGATGCTGGTGAGTTCCGTGTTGATAGGGTCTGCTCTGAGGTTGAAAAGACGGTGGGGACAGGGTTGGTGAGTCCCCCAGAGTGAATGGATGACATGATGGCCATGATGGCCATGGTGGTCTAAGTGGTGAGAGAAAATCAAGTGGTGATCATTCGGCTAGTATATGCTGGTTGGTCGAGGCTGCTGAGGTTGAGGGTAGTGGGTTGGGGGCAAAAGATGTTGCAGATGGTGGCAATCTTGCTGTGGAAGCAGTCTGAGAGGGTGTCACAGAGTTCTTGAGAGGGGTGGATTGAGTTCTCTGTGGCTGCTGGGTTGGAGAATTCCTTGACTATTTTGAAGAGTTCTTTCATGTGGTTGGCTGCTGTATCGATGCTGGCTGTAAGGGCTGTTCTATTGGCTTCCTTGATGTGCCGGTGGAAGTTGCTGTGAGCTGCTTTATGAGCAGCTGTGTCAGAGGGGTTCCTTGTAGTGCGCCAATGTTTTTTGAGAAGAGGAACAGTTGTGCTTGGTGGTTCTCATCTCTGGGATGTACCAGCTGGCTTGCTTTGTGGTTTTGATGGCTTCTGCTGGTTTCATCGGTGCGACTTTGTCAGCGCATTTGGTGATACATGCAGAGAGGTTCTGGTTGGCCTGGTCAAGATCTGATGAAGCTTTGGGTTGGGTGGTGCTGAGGGCATGTTTCCACTGTGTCTCCGTTGCCTTGCCCCAGCTGCTCTGGGAGGACTCAAGTATAAATTTGAAATACAATAAACTTAGGGCATATCACAAATAGAGTGATAAAGTACGTTAATCAGTTATTTGATCACCAAGCAACAAAGCCAAATACATCTTTCATCATAATGAGATCCATGTCTCATACCAAACAAAACAGGTATGTCAACATTAGTATTCCGTTTTTCTTTGAAAAAAACCCTAATTTTACAATTCTCTCAACTTTTTAAATGAAATCCTGCAAGCACACAGGTGAGTTTTCTCTCTAGAATCTTGAGAAACCTTTTCACAAATCTTTACTGACAACATGCTCCTTGTTAATTGTTCATTTGACACAGACTGGCCTTTACAATTGTAAAATAATTCAGGGAGCATGAAGGTTGACTTGGAACATCGCCTATTTGAAAGCATTAACCTTTTGTTAATGACCAGCTCCTATTGCCAGATTAAATGTTATTCGTGGCATGGTTTCTGTCTTCCATTACTTCCTGTAGTTGTTTGAGTGACTAATTTTATTTTATTTTCATTATCAGTGGTAAGGACCCGCCAGCCATGATGGCAGATGTTTGCTATTGCAATGCATTGCTAAAAGACTGCAACAACTAGATTAGGTACTTTCTTTCATTGTTTAAAAAGTTTGATCTTGGACTTTCATCCAAACGTTTAAACAGCCGTGTTTCGGTAATATGCCCGCTCTTGCAGTGTTTAATTATCTTGCATAAGGTTAAATGTGTACACTATGTTCTTATACTATGAGTTGACATTTGATCATATGAATTAAATTACCTTGAGAGTTTCAGAACAAATCCACAGAGAAACTGATTATGTTACCAGGCAACCGTTGTAAGCTACCAGATCAGGTGCATTTTGCTGTTTGATGACCAAATTCCTCAGGCATAGTGGGCTCGGCTACTCCTCGTAAACCAGCTAAAGATTTTCAGCCATATATCTTAGTCAGGCATAAAAAGGCTCCTGGGCAGCACAATAACGTTCCTGGATAAATCTACTTCAACTTACATTTTCATAAATCACCTGTGAAGCCTTTAATGCTTTATCTCTGATAAACCCCTTATGCTAATTGTTTGGAAGTCTGTGTACTGAATTATCCTGCTCTACTGTCCTCCAGTTTCCATGATGTATTTATTAGTGCAAAATAAGCAGTGCTGGTCTATTATTCATGTTGCTGGATACCACTTTGAACTGTAAGTAATGTAAATTATTTCTAAGCAATCATTACAGTGTGGTCGGAAAAATAGACTATGCATGGGGCATTTCTTGGCCATGTGCATGCTGGACATTACCCACTCATCTATTGTCACCCATCTATTTATAAGAATACCTGGATTTAATACCTAGTGTGTAGGCTCAACCGAAGAGCGATGTGTGTTCCCAGGACAAGGAAAATCAGAGGTGGTAGCAGAGGGTGGACAGTCACACCCCTCTACTCGCCTGTTAGGGTGCACTTCAACAACAAACAGCCAGGCAGAAGTTTGTTTCGACTCCCTAGTATCTCGACAATTAGCTGCTTGACGCATCTCCAGGGTAAGCACTCCCTGTTTTCCCATGTGATGGTCACTGTCCCTTGTCTATTGGGAAGGACATCATGGTGACACCTACACACTGGGGTGCTGCAAGCTGTTTGGATACCTTGGCCTCTCCTGTGTGTTATGCAGACATGAGTAATTTTTCCAGGAGCTGATTTCTAAGCATTTTGTCTTTTCATATTTTATTGTGATTGTACATATTGCCATTATACAGCAGGCACTCCATCGGTTACCAAAGCATGCCAAAGCAAACCTATCTGCATACATCACTGCACTGTAAGGAGATAGGGCATGTGAGTCTGCCCAATTTCCCTTTTATCCGACCCCAGTCTGTATTCATGCCCATATTTTGGCCGTCCATAACTGCCCTTTTTCTTGGCTGAAACCAACCACCCTTTACCTAGAGGTATGTGATTCTCCTTCATTTCCTACGGTTTAATCTTACACCAGTCCTCGTATTTCTACCTGTATGGCTGACAACTTTTCCATTAAGTGTTGCTGGCCTCATTCTTCTCCTGTCCACTGTATTATTGCATTATTAAACACTTTTTCACAGTTACATGTTGAAATTCAAGTAATTTACTAATCCTGATTGTGCCTTTTTGAGTGTTCATCCCAATTTTTTATGGACTGATGCTGCTGGTCCCAGTGCATGTGCTTTGAAATGTCCAAAGTGGCTTTCTCCTAATTGATCATTTAACTTTCCTATAGGGCCACTGTATATGTGTCCTAAAATACACTCATGCCATAGAAAGTTAAATGCCACCTATGAACAACAGCACTACTGTGCCAACCACTAGTATGACAAGATAAACACAACTTCAGATATATTCCTGTGGCATGGCTGCTGCAGTTTCAAGACTGCAGCCCAACCTGTGAAAATTACCATTTTGTCAGACATTAATAAGTTACCCCAGTGTGGACATTGCAGCTCCAAAGGCAGGGTGCATGGTATTTAAAAGTAGGCGGGTAGAATTTTAAAGATATCATGTCCCTACTGTGACTGGCACCTAAAGACTATTTTCTCTGTAGTAAGGCTGTCTCACTTATAGAGAAACATTGGGAAGCAATATTAAATATTTATTATGCTATCTGTGGCTAGAAACAAATTACAAAACGAATAAACTTTTAATATTTATTAAAAGCCTAACTTAATGGTGAAGTCCAATTTATGACAAATATTAAGGAAAATTGACATTAGAAAGATACCTTCTCCCTGCCTGAAACTCCTGGGGGATGATTGGCATTAGCTTCCAACTTCTCACCCAACTGGCGAATAGCCCCAAAACTTTGTGAAAAGTTTTCCCAGAGCAGAGACAATGGCCTGGTAGTAGGGAGGTGCTTTGTTCCCCTGGCAGGAGGACCAATTGGGCTGCACCTACAAACTTAATTTACTCAAAGGAGCATTCTCTGTCAGAAACAGATATCAGATGATACCTGAAAGGGCCCCTTCCTTTTTCCTTCCAGTTAGGCAACTATCAAACCCAGTCAGGAGGAAGCTGCCCACATAATTGGTTTAGGGTGACCACAGAGGAGGTGCTGCTCATTACCCACTGACCACACATCTGGGCTTGGCACTCAGGGTTTGCACAAGGGGGGAAGTTTCGCCAGGTTACATTTATTGAGTGAGGGATGCTGTGGGGTTGCTTGCAGTAGGGCACACAGGAAGTATAGAAAAATTGTGCAGGGTTAATCCGGGGAACTTTAAACTAAATGGATAGAAAGGGGGCAGACGTCACCCTCACATATAATGTAGGCATACATTTGCAACACCTAAGACAACTTCTACAGAACAAGTTGGACCTGTAGAAGACCTGTGAAAGAACAAAAGGGCTGCACCTGCTATTTGAGAACTGTGAGGAGATCCAAAGTACTGGACTTGCTCTCACTTGTACCCACGAAAAATAAGTGGACTCCAAGGGTCAATTGGCTGACCTTTTCTGTGTGGCTACAGGGACACAACAAGTTGAAAGAAGCCTTTGTTTCTGCAGTCCCCAGCTGACCAGTACCACCTGATGTCCTGTGACCCTTGGCTGTATCTCTTTGTACTTCTATCACCTGTGAAAACCTGGGACTTGAAAAATGATTGGATTTAAAGACCTCTGGAGGACCAGAACAAACTTGCCAAGCCAATCTACCCAAGGCGTTACCTGGCTGGGCTTGAAAATCAGGTTTTCCCCACTCTGAACTTGTATGCAGCAGCAAATTTATTTCAGCAGGACTTCAGTGAGGAGGTACCAACCCTTGTGGAGCACTTGTCAGACACAACCGGTAGCCTTGCCTACTGGAAGAGTTTGAGCTATGAATAAAAGACTAACAGGCACATGCATCAAAAGAAAAACCAGTCTCAAACGGGCAGATTCTCAGAATCCGTCCCTTTGCGACCAGTAATTTTGCACATTTGAGATGCATCATCCCAAATGCAAAAATCACAATTTAAGTAATCTCTAAATTGCGATTACTTAAATTGCGATTGCATTTAAGGAATCCCAAATTGAGATTCCTTAAATGCAATGCATTAAAGTAAATAAATTAGCGTTTTCGCTAATAGGGTGCGCAACTTACCATGAAGTTGAACTTCATGATAATTTGCAAAACCTTTGAAAAAAAGCACTTTTGTGCATTTTCAAAGTTTCATGTTGCGCACACACACGCCCTTAGGGCATGTGTGTGCGCAACATATCTGCACAGGTAAATTCCAGGGGTGCAACATGGTGTCCTTTTGACACCCTTGCACCCTGAAATTGCATGCGCAATTTGCGAGTACCTATTGGTACTCGCAAATTGCGCTTGCAATTTCCCATTCATTCCTATGGGCCTGGAAGCTATTCCTTATTTGCGACTCGCACTTTGCGAGTCGCAAATAAGGAATGTGTAGGCATCGCTATTATTATAGCGATTCCTACATGCATAGGATTTTGTGAGTCCTTAATTGCGAATCCTTAATATTCGCAATTAAGGACTCGCAAAATCCTAGCTTGATGCATGTGCCAGTTTGTCTGAAGGACTTCCTTGGGCGCAAAATTCAATTTTTTCCACCTCAGAGCTTTTTTAGCAAAACCAACAGCTTCATCTGGACCTCATCCAACATAAATCTGATGTTGTAGAGTCCTCCTTTGATACAGCCAGCTGCCTTGCCTCGCTGAAGGATTTTGAATTCCAGAAAAAAGACTAAGTTCCAAGGTAAAATCCCTCTCCGGGGTGGAACCTGGTTGTTATACCCGACCCGTGCTCCATCATGGTCAGCCTCAAATAACACCTAGATCCTGGTCAACTGCTATTATTGAGTACCATTGACAATTGGTGCTTTTTGGCGCTATGTTTACTTGAATCTTATAAAATTGATATCTCAGGTTCCCCTTATAGAACATTTTTTGTTTTGGTGTCATTTTGCCCATAAATATATTCTATATTTTTCTAAATTGGAGTCTGATTTTTGTGCTGTGCCTTTGAGTTTTTATTAATATTTCTTTATGAAGGAACTTTTCTGCATTGCATATAAGCATAGCAAACATTTGTAAACATCAATTATATGCACATGTATGCAGTCAAAGCTTATTTCAAAGACCCACTCACTAGTGAAATAACTTGTAATCTGTCACACCAGAGCTTCGTTTTAGGAAAATAGTTATAGGCATGGGAGAGGAAAATATTATATTATATGAATATATTCCCAGGATACCTTTAGTGTCACTGACCTTCACATACAGAAAATTACGAAGGTTTACCTGAGAGTCTGCAGCTGGATCCGTGGCTTGTAGTGTTCACAGTCAGAGAAGGACTATTTCAGATTTATTCCATATCTAAAACAAGTACATAGGTTGCGGAGGGCTTGAAATGGTTGCTCTGATGAAGAAGAACCAAATTGTATCAAAGGTTGTCGTTTGGTCTAGAAGACAGTATATGAAACACTGCGAGTGATATATCTCATATCCAGTCATTGTGAGAGGGAGAGTACACTGTAAGAACGGAATCTTAGCCACCACTAATGAAGTGTTGACGTATGTCAGGAATGTTGAAAGTATCATGTCTGAAAATGAGTTTTAAATCTAAATTGTTTGAAGGGTTCATTGTGGTTATTTGCTTGTTCCAGAACTAATATAGGGTGGGACATGACCATATCAGATGGGTAGTAAACCAGATATTACCCCTGATTAAGAGCTCCGTTCTCGTAGATAATCAAGGACTTTGGACTGTGGAAGAACCTTGGGTACGTTTTTCAGCATCTGTTGTAAACAGTGTTTCAGTTGTAGGTGTTTCCACTGCTGCTTTTTTTAAAACAGGAATTCATCTAGTAATGCTGCAATAGATTTGATTGTTCCATTGTGTATCAGCTGACCCAGTGTGAGAATCCCCCTATCCCACTAGTCTTTCCAGATAAGCAGTTGTTCGTCCAATGAGATCATCCTGTTATGCCAGAGTGGAGCATTTGCATATAAATAATGATGGCTATGAAGCTGTCTGTGTGTTGAGTCCCAGGCTTGTGCTGTTTCTATTAGTACAAGATTTCATTTACCATCAGGTGAATCTATGTCACCGTCCAGGATACCATGGTCAATCTTCTGTCCCAAAAGGTGTCTTCCTAGCTGCAGGCAGTCAGGCTTTTCCAGGTCCTTTGAGAAAAAGAATGCCAGGTGTGCTAGATGTTGCACCTTGTAATAGAGCAGTATGCCAGGGAAACTCAGTCCTCCAGATTCTATATCTGCCTGCAATTTGCTTATCTTGAGACATGGTTTTTGTCCTTCCCAAATCCTTGATCATTTTTGTTGAGTTTGGAAAGTAGATACTTTGGAAAGTGTGTGGGTATCATTCAAAACAGATAGTTGTAACGAGGCACGATTAAAAATGTTACTGTTTGTGTTTGTCCCCACAGTGAGACTCCTATGCGAAACAATTTGACAAAGTCACATTTTGTTTTCGTCAGTAGCTCGTCCTTGTTTTTAAATGTGGGGGATGGGGTTGAGTTATGGTTTACGACACTTTAGGGGTTTGAGCAGACTGCCGGTGGGTTGGCCAAGTGGGATGGTTACACCATGGTGCAGGTTGGGGGCGAGCACGTATTTCACACATCAGAAGTGATTCTCCCCGGACTGTTTGATGTAGAACTGCAACGCCGCCGGTCCTCCGGGATGTCGGCTAAATGGCTGTGTGAGAGATACGAGACCGGATCAGAAAAGCCCACAGGAGCAACCCATTGTATTGGGAGCCTACGGCAGTCTGCTATGTATATTTCCTATGTCTCAATAAAGGTTTTCAAAAAAAGAAATGTGGGGGATGCCAGGTCATTTCCAATATTAATACCTATGTGCTTGATAGTGGATTTAGACCATTTGCACTATGAGCCTTCTTTTGTACAAGAGGCAGTTGTTTGTTTTTTGGGTAATGGTTCACTTTTACTCCAGTTAGTTTTGTAACCAGTGAATCCCCAGAGGTGTTTACTGTCTCCAGTACTCGAGGCAGTGACGTTTTCTTGTTAGTGAGCAGGAGCAGAATGGTGTCTGTAGAGTAGGAGTTTTAGTTCTCCTGTTGCTGTGGACATGCCCATTATTGCTGAAAGGTCCAGGGCCAGGAGAATAAGGAGAGGGAACAAAGGACAAAGCTGTTGATTGCCTCTAGATATTGCAAATAGCTCTAGTTGGAAGCCATCAGAAGGTACTTTCACTATTGGGGTACAGTAGAGCATTCCGATTATCTGGAGAGCGTGTTTTCTTAATTCCACTCGGTGAAGTTAACGGAACAAATAGGGCCATTTGACCCTCTCAAATGAATTCTGAGAGTCAAAATATACCACACTTTTTTCGTTCGCCAGATTATGTGTGAAAGCAGTCTCATATAATTAGTAGATGAACGTGTGAGATCAAATTCAACTTGATTTTGGTGGATCAGGGAGGAAATTTATTTTTTTCAGTCTTGTTACCAGGATTTTTGCCATGATTTTCATGTCTGCATAAATCAATGAAATAGGTCTGTAGCTACCGCACTTATACAGGTCCTTATTAGGCTTAAGGAGAAGTATTATTGTGTCTTTATTCCTCACTCTTTGAAGAGACTGCACAGGAGTGGTATTGAAGTGGAACAATCTTTTAGTAGTATTCAATGGGAAAGCCATCCCCACCCACAGCTTTTCATGACGGCATAGTTTTGATGGCATCTTGTATTTCCTCCTCGGGATGTCACTTTGAATGGTGTTTGCAGAGTTGTTGCTGAAGTGTGGGAGAGCAAAGTTGTCGAAGTCTGATTCTGCTTGCAGATTCTCTCCTCTATCTTCAGAGGAGTAAAGTGTTTTAGAAAAGGCTGCAAATCCATCCACAATTTGTGTTGGGTTTGTAAGCAGACCTGCCTGGAATGTAATCTCTGGTATGGTATGTTTTCGATTGTGCAGTACTTTCTCTGCTATAGAGGTATATGCAGAGTTTAAATATATTTTAGCTAAATATAGCCATTTCAGATTTCCTAGAGACTGACTGTGCTGTAGTGATCCAATAGGAGAAAAACATTTCAGAAATCCAGCAGTCCCCAGCATTGGGTATGGATAACATCTATTTTTGTCCCCAAAGAGTGTAACAAATGAGCGCCATTTTGTAGTTGTCACACTTCTATGAGTGCCTGTGACAGAAGCCTGAGCCATGTCTTACTTCATCAACATGGCGTGCCTCTTTGAACCATAACCAATACTGGGGACTGATGGATTTGTGAAATGTTATATATATAGGACTTAGTTTCCATAGAAAAAGCATTTTTTGACTTGCCTATAACTTTGGCGTCATTTGATCAATCTGCATGAAATGTTCCCAAAAAAGTGTCAAAGTAGGCTCTGTGTGTCATGGAAAGTTGGACAGTGGTCCGTGCAGTGGGACTGAGAAATAGGGGTGCAAAATAAGGGTGCATTTGTGATGTTAATTCCCAAACGCCTGTGTTGTCAAACCTACAGACCAAACCACGGGACGGAATTACACCAAATTTGGCAGAAAGGTAAATGTTGTTATGCAGATTGTGCTTTTTGTTATTTGGTGCAAATCTGTTCCGTATTTTTTGAGAAATTAAAGCCAAACAATATAGTGTTATCTCTGGCCGCCCTATATTTCATGGCAGTTTCACAATGGTCGTGGATATTTCACAGTAAATCGTGAATGCGCGTGCTAGCAGGAATGCTCTGATTGGCTGGATGCAACCTGAACGGAAAGTTGCGGCTGCTATTGATCTCGAACGGTTCCCAGGGCTGAAAATTTGTATCAAAGTTAACATAAGGAGTCAGGGTGGAGATACCATGACAACATGTTTGAGAAATGGTGGTGTTAGTGACATGAAATATGTGTCCAAATTTGATTTTTTAATCATGAGTGATATTTGTGATGCTGCCTTGACTGCCATCACAGCCCCCATGTACCATCGCAGGGACATCGTGACTATCACAACGTCTTCGCAAATATTGGTGAAAATATAAAAAATATATATATTTGTACTCACTACCTGGTCACTGTCATATACTCATGTAGGCACTCTCAAACTCACTCTGACACTTATCCACCCACTCACACACTTATACATCCAGTCACATACCCAGTCAGATACTCATACACCCACTCAAATACCCATTCAGGTACTCATACACCCACTCAAATACCCATTCAGGTACTCATGAACCCACTTACAGACTCACTCGAAAAGTGACGCACCCATGTACAGACCCACTCAGAGACTCACGTGCCCACTTACAAACACACTGATAAACTCACATATGTACTTACAGACCCAGTGGGACACTCACACACCCACTGACAGACCCAGTGAGACACTCATACACCCACTCACAGATCCACTCAAATACTCATATACCAACTCACACACCCATACAGTCACTGACAAACTCAGTCACAGACCCTCTTAGAGACATATGCACTCAGTCACTCACTCATACTCTTAGAGACTCACATACCCACTCCCAGACTCAATCAGATATACACACATCCACTCAAAGAATCATGCGTTCACTCATAGACCCACCCAGACACTCGCCCTCCTAGTCACAGACCCACTCAGACACTCATGCATGCACCCATGCACTCACCCACTCAGAAACTTATTCTCTCACTCACAGACCCATTGAGACACTCATACACACACACCCAGATCTACTCAAACACTCATACACCCACTTAGACACATATACACCCATACAGTCACTCACACACCCATTCACAGACCCACTCAGAGACCTTTGCACCAAGTCACTCATACATTCAGAGACTCAGTCACCCACTCACAGTCCCACTCAGAGAACCACGCACTCCACTCACAGAACCACTCTGACATTCACACTCTCAGCCATATACCCACTGAGAAATTCATGCACTCACTCACAGATCAACTCAGACACTCATGTACCCTCTCACTCACCGACTCAAACACACACTTAAACACTAATGTAACCACTCGTAGATCCAGTCTGTCATATACTTACTTACAAATGCACAAAGGCCCTCCTGCACATACTTACAGATCGACTGAGAGACTCATGCAACCAATCACATACCCACTGAGATACTGATGCACCTACTCATAGATGTACTGAGACAGTCACACAGTTTGTTACAGAACCATTGATAGACTGAGGCACCATCTCAAAGACCCACTCAAATCCATATACATACTGTTACAGGGATGCATGCAGTCACAGATTCTATTAAAAGAGTTATACACTGTGTTATAGAGATATCAAGGGAGTTACACATGATATTATAGAGTCATTTAGATAGTAATGTGTTTAGTGTGTTGGTTATTATCCATTTTGCAGATATAAGTTTTGAATGGGGTGGTGGCTGAAATTCATTAAAAAAAAAAAAAAAAAAGGTTATAGGGATGTTATTTTTAGGAATCGGTATTTAAAAAACCTTAGAAATTCACTGAAAAAAAAAAGGTTACAGGTAAAATATAGTTAGGAAATGTAATTAAAAAAACATAGAAATTCACTGAAAAAAATAAAGGCTACAAGGGCATTATAGTTAGGCTGACCTGCTATTCATACAAAACCAGAGTAATGCAGCAGTTATAGCTACCGGAGTTAATTGTAACTCACACCCCGCAATGCACTCTTTTTGACCTCACATATTACATTACTCATGACATGGTCAGTGATGAGATCTAAATTACTTCACTGGTGAACTCACTGAAGACATATCAAATGAAATCCCTTATGACATCATCCACTGATTGTGAGTGTTTTCTAAAAGTTACTGAGTGTTGAACATATATACTAAGGTCATTCGCTCTGGAAGTGGCTGTATGGGAAAGTGAGTGGATGTGCATGTGATGTATAGAAGAGTGACTCGGTATATAAGAGACTGAATATGAGAGATAGTGGGTGTGTCCGTTTTTGTATAGGTAAGAGACTGGGTGTGTCTGTGAATGTATGATTGAGTGAGTAGCTGTGTGAGAATATGTATAGTTGACTGAGTTGGTGTATCAGTGGCTGTAAATGGTGAATCAGATGGTGCATGCGTGGCTGAATGGGTGCTTGAGCAGATACATAAGTGTCTGTATGGGTGAGTGACTGTCTCGGTGCATCAATGGGTGTGTAAGTGGGTGTATGTGTGAGCTAATGGGCATTTGAGTAGTATATGGGTGAGTAAGTGAGTGTGAGAGCAGTTGTATGGGAAAGTATCTGAGTGTGAGAGCAGTTCTATGGGAAAGTATGTGGTTGTCTCAGTCAATCAATCAATCAATATAAACTCTAATCGGTGTTTGGAACAAAACCATAAAAGTAAAGCGAGCCAAAACACACACTACAAAATCATCCATGATATCATTAATTTAAAATATATAGAATAAATACGCAGTTAAAAAGGTGCTACAACCGTTTTGTTGGATTGGGGGCCTACGGCCATTACGAAAGATTTTTATCTTTCACCGTTAAATACAACTCCTCCATAAAATAAACATATGAGCCTATTAAGATCTGCAGGCCCCTGGCAGTTCTAGCCATATGCATTGCATCATCTGTGTATAATAAGACCGGCAGAGGCAGGGTTCCAACCTCAGGACAGTCTATGGCCATAAGCTGCGCATTGTCTGCGTATAATAAGACTGTCCCACCTGGGGACAGTCTACTTTTAAGTCAGATAGGACCTGCTTCAAATTATTAACAGATAAGTTAAAAAGGAATCGGGCCAAAATACAGCCCTGCAGCACCCCTCTTTGAATTTTAAAATGGTGCATGACCTTTAAGTCTTTTGAGTAGCGTATCGCTGCCACTGTGTCCCCGTGGAGGTCCCTCAAAGATAAAACAATGCCCCGATCTACCCTCATGGATGACATAATCTGACAGAGTTTGGATCTATTTACTCAGTCAAATGCGGATGACAGGTCCATAAATGCTAGGTGTATAGAGCCGGGCCTTGCAACAGTATATTTACTTAATACTAAGTATAAGTTCAAAATTTGGTTCCCGGTTGACTACCGGAAGCCAAATTGTGCCTCTGACAAAACGTTATTGGTCTCTGTCTATTCAGAGAGCCTGTTCAAGAGGATGCACCCCACCAGCTTAACCACTGATTCCAGCAGTGATATTGGCCTGTAGCATTGGGTACTTTCCCTGTCACCCATTTTAAAAACCGGTACAATGATTGACTTTGCCCATTACTCTGAGGGCAGACCTCCACAGCAGCGTTAATAAGAGAGGTCAAGACGAGGACCCAAACCACCACATCCTGTACGGAAAAGTCGGGGGAATCCCATCAGGGCCCGGTGTCTTGATCTTAGATAAACCCAATATGCCTTTCTTGACCTCATCTGATGAAAATTTTAAGGCAGTGTTCCCTTCTATCATACACATTCCCCCTCTGGATACTGAAGATGGGGAGTTATAAATTTCCTCAAAATGGCCCACCAGCTGTCTTGGGTATATGAGCCCCCAAAGAGTCTCCAGTATCTTATTGCGAAAAAGGGATTGTTGATGATATTCCAAAATGTACAGCTACTGCTCAAGGTACTAGCCTCTATCAGTTCTGACCTGGTCTCCTCCTTTATGATGTTCTTCCTTCTAATTAGTTCATGTATATACAGACTATGTCTATTCCTAACTAAGGAGGGATCTCTTGGTTTGGACCTCAATGCTCTCTTCAGAAAAGAAGAAAGCAGAAACAAATATAAAGTCAATAAATTACTCACAACTCCTCCCTGTAAAGGTGGGGTTGATCATAGAGCACGCACTCCTTCATCCCTCTGGTCCCCAAATAAATGAACATTAAAATCACCAACTACCATAATATTTGCACTTGACATATTGAATCCTTTCGAATTTCTTTAAAATGAACCCAATACATGAATGTTGCTATCCCTCGGGGACATTGAGATAGCAATATAAAAATTCAACAAGAGCAACATACTCGACCCCATGTAGAATAAAAGAGCTTGAAAAGTGGGAACTTCTGTAGGCAAAAACTTAAGGCTGCAACGGATCGTTAGGGACACAAAAATGACCAGTCCCCCCATTGATCTCCCTACTCGAGTGGGCATTGCAGGCAAAAAAAAGACCTTGTAACCTTCCAGAAAATGTTCCAACTGAAGAAATTACACTCTTTATGGCCAAGTGATATAAGACCCAGGGGACGCGGGTCTTGACAAGCCTTAAGAACCTTCTTGATAGTTAGTCCTGGACAGTCAATTACAGCCATCCAGGGTTGACAGGGGGGAAATCTGTTCAGGAGCACAATGTCCAAGGCAGCCCCTTGCCAGGTACCCTGGGGCAAATCCGAACATCCCAGGGTTTGCCTATGGCCAAGTTGTGATGGACGAACCGGTGACCTGTAGAAGAAACTCAAGGGAAGGGTGACAATGATAGAGATAAAACCACTAGGGGCGGGATGTCTAATAGATGCAAGAATTTGCTCTGCTACATGAGATCTGTTGAAATTAATGATGATGCAGCCTTCCGAGAGGGACTTCTTGACCATACCAACCCAGCATAATCTTCGTACCATGATGATATGGCTTGCCACCCTAGGCCCCAAGGTGGTATGTAGGTTCAGAGACTGCAAAACATTATTTTTAAGTTGATCAAACTCCTCCGTGGTACCTGGTGAAAGGATAGGAATGTCCCCCAGCACAACCACGTAAGGGGTAGATTGGGGAGGAGGGTTAAGGGTAACTGGTCTGGGGCAAGAAGAGCGCATGTCTCGATTGCGTGGCTTATTAACCCCACCTTCAGATGAGCCAGTAGACGTTATCTGATTCCTGCCTGCCCCCTCCCCCTGGTGCACCAGCTCTTACCAAGGGGGAAATTATGTTTGGCCTCATGAGGTGGGTATGGGGGCTAGGTATAGCACCAGAACTCTGAGATCTCACTGATTCAACATCCCCTACCATTCGGTGTATCCCATATGGTTTAGCAGGGGCAGTAAACCTGTACAAGAGTGACTGGGAGTGGGGACTTCCACACGGCACGTGAACTGGGACTAGATTTGTTTACAAAGCTCTTTTTCAATAGCTGTCAATCGGTAACTAATAGGTACCAATTTAGCCTCCAATGCAGCTATTAAAGAGTCTTGAAAAGAGTCCAACAATGCCACCAAATCATACTTTACTATATCTGTAGTGTTGATACCTATTGGTGGTAAATATTCAGGCGCTTAGATTTGCTGGCAGTCATGGGCTGCTTTCTTTTGCCTCCCGCTCTGTTGACCTCCTCCACCACAGCCTGAGCCTGAGAAACAGGTAACATCTGGTTGAAGTTGAAGTTGAAGTTGAAAGAGTTTTGTAAAGCGCTCTAATACCAAGCGGTTTCTTGGCGCTGCAGAAGGGAACTGAGAAACTGAGGAAGGAAGGGGGGGTGGGATTAAGAGGGATAAGCAGAGGAAAAAAGATAAGTTTTCAGAGCTGCCCGAAAGTCCAAATAGGAGGGAATAGACCTGATTGCCAGAGGAAGTGTGTTCCAGAAGTGGGGGGCGAGTGTCGAAAACCTAGAGCCACCTGATTTCTTCTTACGGAATCGGGGGACAAGGAGAAGGAACTGGGTGGAGGAGCGAAGATTTCTAACAGGAACATATGCGTTGATTTTAGATCTAATAAATGCAGGGGCAATGCCAGCCAGAGACAAAAAGGTCAGACAGCCCATCTTGAAAAACGAGCGCTCCCTAATGGGGAGCCAGTGGAGAGTCTTAAGCAGGGGAGTTGTATGACTAGATTTGGGAATGCCTATAAATGAGGCGAGCCGCTTGATTTTGAATAAGCTGCAGGCGACGGCACGGCTGCCTCTCCGAATTTCTGCCTGGGAACTGCTGTCTGCGGCCCCTCGCGCCCCCCCCGGTTCCCGTGGCCTCACTGAGACTTGCCGCTCCACCCCTGTATGGTGAGTTGCAGACAGGCTGGACACCCGGTGTTGTTGGGCGCGGCCGGACTCCTGCAGTGCTTCTCTATTGTGCTCCACGGTGTTCCGGTCGGTGCGCTGATCCATCTGACACCGGAGCTGAGGACCGCAGGTGGTGGAGGGCAGTGGAGAACGGAGCGCGGAGACTGGTGCGCTGTAGGCGATGTAGGCGGACTGCAAGTGTGGCGAAGCGGGCAGCAAAGGAGATGGTGAACTGGCCCCGCAGAACATGATTGAAATGAGGTTGAAATAGCTGACCCCTTGCTTGACTGCCGCTTTTGGTCCCTGACTCCCTGTTTTTGCCGCCCCCCTGGACGTGGGTGGACGCGGGTGGAACTGCAACTGGCTCCAGGATTGTATTAGAGGACAGGGGTGGCCACAGAGCAGAGCAGCAGCGGAACGGAGCAGAGCGCAGCAGCAGCTGAAGCGGAGGCAATCGGCTTCCCTCGCTTCCCACTCACTTCAAGATAGACGCTCACGGTTGCCAGAGGCTCTACCGGGCCCCGTGATTACTTTTAGAGGCCACAAAGCTATTTTAAAAATCGGAACTGTATATTTTATATTGCACTCGCACTTTGTCTGCTAACCCCCTTTTAATTGTGCATGTTGATCGCATTTGCTTACTTGGGCTTCATTTGTGCATTTGCCCCTGATTTGTCTCCTGGCAGGCGATCGAAGCGCTGTCCGGGACCCGACTTTGGCCGCCATCTTGGGTGAGGAGCCTGGAGTGGAGCCGAGGCGAGCGGACAAGCGCTCGGCCCCTCCCGCCCTCAGCCCTACAAAATGGCCTCCCCCCCCCGGAAGCGCAGCGGACGAGCGCAGCGGGCGCGACGCAGGCGCGCCGGAGTTGCGCCTGAGTTAAGCCCGTCTGCGCCCGTCCGTGGCCTGACGGGCCCAGGGCCTTGGGATGCTGCTCCTTTTATCACTCATTCAGCTGCCACACTTAGAGCACTACAGCACCCTCCCTGTGCTCTCTCGTCTACAATTTGGGATCGCCTAGTGTCTCTTGGCATCTCGGCTGATACACCCTTACCCCGACTCACACATCAGTCTCTGTCTTCCCCGACCCAGCCTGAGTCCTGTATCCGCATACTTTACCTTAACACACGCTCCCTCCCTCAACATCACTCTGATATATTCCTTCTTCTGACAGCCGAGAATCCCGATGTCTTGCTGCTCACCAAGACCTGGCTGTCTGACCTCTCCCTTCCTGATATCCTGGCAGCTTTGCCACCCAACTACTATATGCTGAATGCCAACCGGCCTACAGCCCGTCGTGGTGGAGGCGTGGCAGCAATCATACGCAAAGATCTCAAATTCATTGCGTCTTCTTCGCTTTGTCTCCCTGAGGTTGAGAACCTTGTCATCAGCCTAGCTTCCGAAGCTGGAGCCCTGACTCTCATTGTCCTGTACCGTCCTCCCACTCCTATGCCTCTGTTCCCCGCTGCTCTCAGCGAACAGCTTGCCGCCCTGATGACTGCCTCTGGTCGTATCGCCATGTTTGGCGACTTTAATTACTGGTATAATCAGGCTGATGCCGACCCCCATGCTACTGATTTGTTCGAGGCACTTCTCAGCTTAAATTTGACTCGGCACGTCACCACCCCCACTCACACCGGGGGCCACATCCTGGATCACATCTGGACGCAGGGGGTATCGCTCTCCTGTCCGATCATTTCCCCATGCGTCTGGTCAGATTACTCGTTGATCGAGTCCTCCATCTCTGTGAAGGGACTGGTTAGACTCCCGCCTTTGGAGGGTGGGGCCGCTAGGAAATGGAATGCTCTTGATCTCCCTGCCTTCCTCTCTCTTCTCGCAGAGACCCAACCCCCACCTAGTAACAGCCCAGGCGTCAATGCTTTAGATGCAAATATCACCCACTGGCTCACGACGGCTAGCGACCAATTTGCCCCCCTATTCCGGTTCCCTCGCTCCCGACACAGTAAATCTCATAAATGGTTTAACTCAGCTTTGAAATCTCAACATCTTGAGCTACGCCAAGTGGAGCGCAGGTGGAGGCGTAATTACCTTAGCACCGACAGGGAGGCGTACGTGCTTGCACGTAAAGAATACAAAAAAGCCATTACCACCACACAATGCCACCAAATCATACTTTACTATATCTGTAGTGTTGATACCTATTGGTGGTAAATATTCAGGCGCTTAGATTTGCTGGCAGTCATGGCCTGCTTTCTTTTGCCTCCCGCTCTGTTGACCTCCTCCACCACAGCCTGAGCCTGAGAAACAGGTAACATCTGGTAGAAGTTAAAGTTGAAGTTGAAAGAGTTTTGTAAAGCGCTCTAATACCAAGCGGTTTCTTGGCGCTGCAGAAGGGAACTGAGAAACTGAGGAAGGAAGGGGGGGTGGGATTAAGAGGGATAAGCAGAGGAAAAAAGATAAGTTTTCAGAGCTGCCCGAAAGTCCAAATAGGAGGGAATAGACCTGATTGCCAGAGGAAGTGTGTTCCAGAAGTGGGGGGCGAGTGTCGAAAACCTAGAGCCACCTGATTTCTTCTTGCCGAATCGGGGGACAAGGAGAAGGAACTGGGTGGAGGAGCGAAGATTTCTAACAGGAACATATGCGTTGATTTTAGATCTAATAAATGCAGGGGCAATGCCAGCCAGAGACAAAAAGGTCAGACAGCCCATCTTGAAAAACGAGCGCTCCCTAATGGGGAGCCAGTGGAGAGTCTTAAGCAGGGGAGTTGTATGACTAGATTTGGGAAGCCTATAAATGAGGCGAGCCGCTTGATTTTGAATAAGCTGCAGGCGACGGCACGGCTGCCTCTCCGAATTTCTGCCTGGGAACTGCTGTCTGCGGCCCCTCGCGCCCCCCCCCGGTTCCCGTGGCCTCACTGAGACTTGCCGCTCCACCCCTGTATGGTGAGTTGCAGACAGGCTGGACACCCGGTGTTGTTGGGCGCGGCCGGACTCCTGCAGTGCTTCTCTATTGTGCTCCATGGTGTTCCGGTCGGTGCGCTGATCCATCTGACACCGGAGCTGAGGACCGCAGGTGGTGGAGGGCAGTGGAGAACGGAGCGCGGAGACTGGTGCGCTGTAGGCGATGTAGGCGGACTGCAAGTGTGGCGAAGCGGGCAGCAAAGGAGATGGTGAACTGGCCCCGCAGAACATGATTGAAATGAGGTTGAAATAGCTGACCCCTTGCTTGACTGCCGCTTTTGGTCCCTGACTCCCTGTTTTTGCCGCCCCCCTGGACGTGGGTGGACGCGGGTGGAACTGCAACTGGCTCCAGGATTGTATTAGAGGACAGGGGTGGCCACAGAGCAGAGCAGCAGCGGAGCGGAGCAGAGCGCAGCAGCAGCTGAAGCAGCGGCAGCGGAGGCAATCGGCTTCCCTCGCTTCCCACTCACTTCAAGATAGACGCTCACGGTTGCCAGAGGCTCTACCGGGCCCCGTGATTACTTTTAGAGGCCACAAAGCTATTTTAAAAATCGGAACTGTATATTTTATATTGCACTCACACTTTGTCTGCTAACCCCCTTTTAATTGTGCATGTTGATCGCATTTGCTTACTTGGGCTTCATTTGTGCATTTTCCCCTGATTTGTCTCCAGCAGGCGATCGAAGCGCTGTCCGGGACCCGACTTTGGCCGCCATCTTGGGTGAGGAGCCTGGAGTGGAGCCGAGGCGAGCGGACAAGCGCTCGGCCCCTCCCGCCCTCAGCCCTACAAAATGGCCTCCCCCCCCCCGGAAGCGCAGCGGACGAGCGCAGCGGGCGCGACGCAGGCGCGCCGGAGTTGCGCCTGAATTAAGCCCGTCTGCGCCCGTCCGCGGCCTGACGGGCCCAGGGCCTTGGGATGCTGCTCCTTTTATCACTCATTCAGCTGCCACACTTAGAGCACTACAGCACCCTCCCTGTGCTCTCTCGTCTACAATTTGGGATCGCCTAGTGTCTCTTGGCATCTCGGCTGATACACCCTTACCCCGACTCACACATCAGTCTCTGTCTTCCCCGACCCAGCCTGAGTCCTGTATCCGCATACTTTACCTTAACACACGCTCCCTCCCTCAACATCACTCTGATATATTCCTTCTTCTGACAGCCGAGAATCCCGATGTCTTGCTGCTCACCGAGACCTGGCTGTCTGACCTCTCCCTTCCTGATATCCTGGCAGCTTTGCCACCCAACTACTATATGCTGAATGCCAACCGGCCTACAGCCCGTCGTGGTGGAGGCGTGGCAGCAATCATACGCAAAGATCTCAAATTCATTGCGTCTTCTTCGCTTTGTCTCCCTGAGGTTGAGAACCTTGTCATCAGCCTAGCTTCCGAAGCTGGAGCCCTGACTCTCATTGTCCTGTACCGTCCTCCCACTCCTATGCCTCTGTTCCCCGCTGCTCTCAGCGAACAGCTTGCCGCCCTGATGACTGCCTCTGGTCGTATCGCCATGTTTGGCGACTTTAATTACTGGTATAATCAGGCTGATGCCGACCCCCATGCTACTGATTTGTTCGAGGCACTTCTCAGCTTAAATTTGACTCGGCACGTCACCACCCCCACTCACACCGGGGGCCACATCCTGGATCACATCTGGACGCAGGGGGTATCGCTCTCCTGTCCGATCATTTCCCCATGCGTCTGGTCAGATCACTCGTTGATCGAGTCCTCCATCTCTGTGAAGGGACTGGTTAGACTCCCGCCTTTGGAGGGTGGGGCCGCTAGGAAATGGAATGCTCTTGATCTCCCTGCCTTCCTCTCTCTTCTCGCAGAGACCCAACCCCCACCTAGTAACAGCCCAGGCGTCAATGCTTTAGATGCAAATATCACCCACTGGCTCACGACGGCTAGCGACCAATTTGCCCCCCTATCCCGGTTCCCTCGCTCCCGACACAGTAAATCTCATAAATGGTTTAACTCAGCTTTGAAATCTCAACATCTTGAGCTACGCCAAGTGGAGCGCAGGTGGAGGCGTAATTACCTTAGCACCGACAGGGAGGCGTACGTGCTTGCACGTAAAGAATACAAAAAAGCCATTACCACCACTAAGGCCGCCTTTGTCTCCAAGAGAATACTAACTGCCCCTAATAAATCCAAAGAGATATTTAAGGTTCTTGCTGAATTAACATCAGACGCCAGGACACTCCCCAACCAGGCCCCCTCCGCCGAGTCATGCAATGCCTTGAACACTTTCTTCATCGATAAGATTTCGGTAATTAAAAATTCCATTCCTCATTCTCCCCCTCTGGCTACTGTTGCAGTGTCTTCTATTAACACCTCTACCTTGACTTGCTTCCCGACCCTTGACTCCGACTCCCTAGCCGAATTGGCTACGCGAGTGAAATCTGGCTCCCCCAAAGATTGTTGCCCTCCTTCAGTGTTTCGTGAGATCTGCCATACTTTCCCGCACAGTGTTTTACCCCTACTTAACGCCTCTCTCAGCTCTGGAACAGTCCCCAGGACGTTCAAGGAGGCCATCCTGGTGCCTTTGCTGAAAAAGCCTGGCGCGGACCCTGCGGTCCTCGCCAATTATCGGCCCATCTCCCTCCTACCTTACCTGTCTAAAATCTTAGAGGCACATGTCACTGCTTGCCTCTCGCAATTCATTGAGGAATCCAACTTCTTAGAACTAAATCAAGCCGGCTTTAGACCAGCCCATTCCACCGAGGCTGTTATCCTCGCCGTGCTGGACAACCACAGAAGCAATGCTGACAGAGGACTCTCCCAGGCACTGGTCCTACTGGATTTGTCAGCAGCATTCGACACGGTGGATCATGCCATCTTACTCCACCGTGTCGAGTCAGCTGGAATCCGTGGGCTCGCTCTGACCTGGGTTAGATCTTTTCTCGAGGGAAGATCCCAAGCTGTCAGCCTGGGCCCTTTCAGAGCTCCCAGCGCCCCGTCGCTCTGTGGCGTCCCCCAAGGATCATCTTTGTCCCCCCTTCTTTTTAATTTGTATCTCCAACCCCTTATTCACTCCTTGGGTAGGTGGGACGTCACCGTGTTCAACTATGCGGACGACCTACAAAGTATTTTTCCCCTCACTTCCCCTGACGCCATCACCAACTTCCAGGCGGTCATGATACACATCCAGCACTGGATGAATCAAAACCAACTGAAGCTCAACCCTGGGAAAACTGAGCTCCTCCTTCCCGGGAGGAGCGCTTCCCACTGGGGCCCCCAGTATTGGCCCTCTGAGCTCGGCCCTCCGCCTCTCCCAGCTGGTTGTGTAAAGAGTCTCGGGGTCATCATTGACTCTGAGCTCAATCTCAAGGCCCAGGTGAGCGCTGTAACATCCGCCTGTATGTTCCAGCTTTACAGGATACGGAAAGTCGGCCACCTTCTGACCCCGGAAGCCTTGCTACAGGTCATAATAGCATTGGTGATGTCCCGTTTGGACTTCTCCAATTCCCTGTACCATGGCCTCCCAAAATCCCTGCTATCCAGGCTACAGATCATTCAAAACCAGGCCGCAAGACTTGCCTTTAAAATTCCAAGATGGCAGTCGGCCAGACCCCTACTCCAACAATTACACTGGCTGCCCATCAGTGAAAGAATAGCCTTCAAGGTCTGCTGCCTGGTCTTTAAAGCCCGGACTGGCCCCTCCCCGGCTTTCATGAAGTCCCTGGTCACCCCCTATTGTCCCTCCCGTACTTTGAGGTCCACTAACCTCCTGCTTCTGGTCATCCCTCATTTCAAACTCTCCAGACTAGGCGGCCGCAGCTTCATCCACCTGGCTCCCAAACTGTGGAATTCTCTTCCACTCTCCCTCAAGACTGAGCCCTCTCTTCTGTCCTTTAGGAAATCCTTGAAAACTCTGCTCTTTTCACACCCCCGCTAAGTCCCTTTTGCACAATCTCGGTGGTCTATCAGCGCCAGGAAACTTATGGTGACAGTGCGCTTAACAAATCTCCCTTAACATTAACATTAACATTAACATTAACTCATAGGCAGGGATGCCAACATACAGGGCGTTCCCATAATCTAGGCGGGATAGGATCATTGCCAGGACGATGAGTTTAAGGGCTTCGACCGTGAAGTAACGTGAGACTTTCCGGATAGTTCTAAAGGCCAGAAAGCAAGAGGAGACTGCCGAGCTAATCTGGGGACGAAGAGAGAGGTCCTGGCTGACTTTAATGCCTAGAGTTTTAACGGAGGCAGAGGGAGACGAAATGGGGGGTCAGAAGGCAGGGGACCAAGGGTTGGAAGGACCACCGATGAGGACTAGCTCAGTCTTATCGGGATTCAATTTTAATTGATTGAGGTTTATCCAGTTGTAAATGAAAGTAAGAGTGGAGTGGACCCTGGAGACTGAGTCAGGAGAGGAAGAGAGGTTGAAGATGAGCTGGAGGTCATCAGCGTAATTGAACGCCATGACCTCCATAGCCTGTAAAGCAGCAATGAGGGGGTGTATGTAAAGGTTAAATAAGAGGGGGGAGAGGGAGGAACCTTGGGGCACCCCACAGGGGACGGAGCGGATGGGTGCAAGAAAGCCTTCCAGACGTACAGCCTGGGTCCGGCCTGCTAAAAAAGAGGTAAGCCAAGTCAAGGCCAGTCCCCGTAGGCCGGTGCCCCTGACACGGTCGAGAAGGATGGAGTGGTCGACCGTGTCAAAGGCGGCGGAAAGGTCCAGAAGGACCAAGGCCTGGGGGGAATTGGTGTCAGCACTACGTCTGAGCTCATCAATCACTGAGAGGACAACAGATTCCGTAGAATGTGCAGGCCGGAAACCGGCCTGGTGATCCGCCAGAAGGTGATGGGCCTCAATGTAGGTGGAGAGTGAGGAGGTGATATGGCTCTCCAGGATCTTGCCCAGGAGAGGGAGGAGCGAAATGGGTCTAAAGTTGGAGGGAACAGTAGGATCGGCGCCGTTTTTTTTTATGATAGGGATTACCGTGGCTGCTTTAAAAGCATCAGGTACAATTCCTGAGGTGATAGAGGTGTTAAGCAGGGTAATAGGGGGAGCTGAACAGTGAGAGAAGATCACCCTTAGGATGTGTGCCGGACAAACGTCAGCGTGGGAGCCAGTTTTAACTTTTCCCAGGAGAGTACGGAAAGCCTCTTCTGAAATCAAAGGGAATTGGTCAAGAGAGGAAAGGGGCGGGGTAGAGAAGGGCAAGAGAACAGGGGAGGTGCCATGGGTATGTTCTGCTTTATTGTGGCGATCTTTGCAATAAAAAAGTCATTGAGAGAGTTGCAAAGAAGTTGGGAAGGAATAGGTCTAGATGCAACTCTATCAGAGACAGCAAGCTCGTGATCGCGACTATCTCCTTGGGTTTGTTAGCTGCCTGATGGATTTTCTGGGAAAAGTGTTCTAGCTTGGCGGTGAGTATGGCTTTTTTATAAGCCCTAAGTAGAATCAAATAGAGGATCTTGAGGTCAGGGCAGCATCTGCGACGCCACTGGCACTCAGCCTGCCGAAGTGCCAACTTCTGGTTCTTTAGCGCATTAGAAAACCATCTGTTGGCATCGTGAGAGCGGCGCGTTCTGACCCGGCTAAGAGGCGCAACATGGTTACAGGCCTCTGAGAGCCAGTTATTAATAGTGGCTACCTGGCGATTGGGAGGCAAATCTGACAAGGTAGGGGGGGAGGAGGCTAAGGACTGGCCTAAGGCGGTCAGATCCACCCTATTCCAGTTGCGAGCAAAGATATTTTTGAGGATTGGGGGAGTGTTAATCTTTCCTAGAGGAATGGAAAATAATCAGGAAGTGATCGGACCAGACACAGGGGGATATTGTAAGCAAGGAGATTAACAGATTGGTAGACCAGACTTGGTCAAGGGTGTGCCCCTGAACGTGGGTAGGGGAAAGAATGTGAGGGGTGAAGTTAAGGCAATGAAGGGTATCGGAGAAATCTTTAGACATGGTGTCTTCGCGTGGGTCGCCCGGCCAGAAGTTGAAATCACCCAATAGGAGGACCGTGGAGTTGTTAACCACCAAAGTAGCCAGCAAGTCCTGTAGGGCTGGAATGAAATGAGGCATAGATTGAGGAAGGCGGTAAAGGAGTACAACAGTGAGTGGAATGACAAGGTTCGTAGAACGTGCAACCAGAAAGTCGATAGAGGGAATGGGAGAGTGAGAAAGGGGCTGGAATTGGAGATTAGAGCGTACTAACATGGCCACTCCCCCGCCGGTCTTCCCCTCAGGGCGGTCGGCGCGGAGGATGTAGTAGGGATCCGGGAGGGAAGTAAGGATATCGGGAAGGGAGGTGGCAGTGTACCAAGTTTCCGTGAGAAACAGGATCTCAGGTTTGGTGGTATCAAGAAAATCAAGGAGCTCTAGTTGGTGCTTAACCGTGGAACGAGTGTTAAGGAGAGAAACTGAAGCCGTGGGAGGGAGGCTATCAGGGTGCTTAGGGCGGGAAAGAGGAGGGGCAGGACGTGATGCCTCCTTGCGTGGGCTAAGGTACGGGCATGAGAGATTAGCACAACCAGGCTGGGTGATATCAAGGGAATTAATCCGGACCAAAATGGAAGGACTGATAGGCCAGTCATCATGATATGCCAGAAGCTGCTCAGGTGAGTAGGTAAGGAGGCAGTCAGGGTGGGGGGGCCCGGGACCCGGCCTAGCGCGGACAGGCGCAGACGGGCTTGCCTTTGGCGCGCCGCCGGCACCCCCGCTGCGCGCCTCCGCTGCACGGCCGGGAGAGACACATTGATAAATAGAGGAAGGAAGGGGCGTGACCTAACGGCAATGGGTGTGGCCTGGTCTCAGGGCTTTCCCCAGAATGGCAGCAATCCTTGTGCGACCCGCAGCAGCGCCTGGATCGGCTGCGCGGGAGAAGGTATCCTGCAAAGTGTAAGGTCACCGCAGAATTAAAAAAAAACAATATACACTTTTAAAACAAGCAGCACTCCCGGCTTCCGGCTCAGGAGTCAATCACCATCTGTAACGCGCATTGAGAGAAGCGCGGTTAAAGTAGTGGAAGGGGGCATGGCCTAACGGCAATGGGCGTGGCCTGGCCTCAGGGCTTTCCCCAGAATGGCGGCAATCCTTGTGCGACCCGCAGCAGCGCCTGGATCGGCTGCGCGGGAGAAGGTATCCAGCAAAGGGTAAGGTCACCACAGAATTAAAAAAAAAAGCACTGGTTGACTGTGTCTTGTGTCAGGGGAGGCAGGAGGGGCAAAGAACATGAAGGCACCTTCACTGCCCCCTGCTGCCAGTGGTACAGGCTCAATTTATTCCCAGCCACTAACCTGTACTTGAAGTGAGGCGGATAATCCCAGACCCCTGAGCAAGGGGAGCAGGCAAAAGGGCACCAGAAGATAAACGAGAAAGGGGGGGGAACGAGAAAGCCTACAAGTGACTAGATCGATTTCCTTATCAAGCACCCTGGTGACACGCTGCAAAAAGGTGTCCATGGTGGTAACCTTCCCCATTGGGACATTGGGGGCAACTGCAGGGACCTTGTGCTTCCCCATGAATATCTGGAGGCTATCCTCAAGTCAAGAGACCATGGGAGGGTCATGATGAATCCACTGGCTTTCAAAGTCCTCATTTAGTGCCCATTAGGCTGAGGATGGGAGTGAGCCTGTCATTAGACCTCATCCGAGTCAGGAAAGAAGGAAGCGCAATGACAACGACAGCAGCAGCAGCGACAGTACTGACAGTGCAGACAGTATCATATAGTAGCAAACCACCAGCAATCACAGATGCGCCCCTTTGTCTTGCTGCAGCCGCTCTCTCCACTGACACGAGATAAGGGGACATTGCAAAGAGTCAATGATGGCAAAAGAAACTCGGACTGGTGACATCAAGGAAAGCTTGTATATCAGCTGCTTTTAAATGGCTATGATGTGCTTTAATGGGTTTAAAGCCCTTCCTCCATGGTGCAGGAAGTTCACTCAAGGTAGGTCTCTCAACTAAAAGGGCCAAGACCAAGAGGGACCAAAACCAGAGGATCTCCACCCAGTCACTAAAGGTTACTAATGGTCAGATATCCAGATAACCAGAGATAACCAGAGATAACCAGAGATATATCACCCAGGCAGCAATAACAGGGCAATCTCAAGGCAGCAAGGCAGCCAGCTGGACCACCTCTGCACCTCTGCGCCACCTGCAGCCACTACCACCGCTTGTGTAACCGCCCTGCCGTACACCTGTGCACACCCGCCTCCACGAGTGGCCCACATGCAGTGACGGTGCCAGGAAAGCAGCAGTTGCGGTAGCATGTGATTGTGCCACAAATCAGTGCTGCCTTTGCCGGTGCCACAGCGGTCAAGTAGTCAGGTCACCCCTTTTGACCAATCCAGAAATTTGCTTCTACGAACTGTGACTCTTGAAATTCCCTCTCCGAAGCTTCTAAAGTTCCAAGGCTCTAAGGCTCAAAGTTCCGGGTTCTGGGTTTCCGGGTTTCGAAGCTTCTCTCAGGTGAAAAGCTGACAGAAAATTCTGTGACATGAACGTGTGGGTGGGCTCAAGCACAGCATCGGGGGGAGGAGGTATCACTCAGTTTCACATCCATCTGATCAGTTGTCTCAGTCACTGTATAGGTGAGTGAGTATATGTATTAGTATATGTAAATGAGTGGCTGTGTGAGTAATTGTATGGGTGACTGAGGAGGTGTGTGAGTAGGTGTATGGTTAACTGATTAACTATGTCATTAGCTGTATGGGTGTATGATTGGGTGTTTAAGTATGTCTATGTCTCTATAACAGAATCTGTGACTGGCTCTATTGGTGAGTGAGTTTGTTCATGAGTGGCTGTATATGTAAGTTAGGGGTTCCGTTAATGGCTTTATGGGTGAGTTGATGCGTTACTGGCTGCATGGATGAGTGATGAGATGCATCAATGTTTGTCTGGGTTCTGTGAATTAGTTTGTTAGTGACTGCGTGGAAGCGGGTGTATGACATGTTTTATGGAGGTGTAAGTGGGTATGCCAGTGTTTCTCTGATTGATGCCATCAGTGATGTAACTTCAGATGTCATCAGTGATGTCACAGACCATGTCATGAATCATGTCATATGTGAGATCATAAGCATTGCATTGCGAGGCGTGAGCTATAGTTAGTGCAGGTAACTATAACTGCTGAATTTCCCTGGTTTTGTACGATTGAAATGTCATATATATATATATATATATATATATATATATATATATATATATATATATATATATATATATTCACTGAAAAAACCATAGGTTTCACACACGTTATAGTTAGCTGGACATTTCTCTCATACAAAACCAATGAAATGCCCCCGTTATAGTTAGTACAGCTAACTATAACTCGCGCGACCGCAATCCACTGCTGATGACGTCACATATTACATCACTCATGACATGGTCAGTGACATCACTCATGACATCACTGATGACATCTCAAATGACATCACTGACGATGTCACTGATGATGTCATCCAGTGAATGTTTATTTTTCATTTTTTTAAATAAATATAGGGAGAGGCCTGTTTAAGAATGAGTGGGTGTACAAGTGTGTGAAGGGTTGCTTTTCTGTGTTGTGTAACTGACTCGACAAGTGAGTCCTTTAACTACATCTCACTTTAGACTAGTGCATAAACTGTATAAATGTTTTGTATGTTTCTGTGTGTTGAGGTATAAGTCGTGGCATGGTTTTGTGAATAGCTATATAAGTGTCTATATGGGTTTTTGATTGCTTGTCTCAGTATCTTTATGAGTTCCTACGTGTTTGTGTGGGTAAAGTGTGTGTGAGTGTGCATAGATGAGTGAGTGTGTGATTCTATGACTGGATGTTATTAAAAGTGCATCTCTGAAGGACTGTATGGTTGAGTGAGTGTATGTATGGCTGTATTATGGTTTGAATGTATGTCTCAGTGGTACATTTGTGACTAACTAAATATGAAAAAGTCATAATATATGTGTGTAAGAGTATATAAGTGGTTAGATGTGAGAGTGTGTAATTGTGACAGTGTCTGTATGGATGAATGTGTGCATGACCGAGCATTTGCGGTCAGTGCTGGATGCGGGGCAGACTGCGGCGCTCCTACTATTAGACCTGAGCGCCGCGTTTGACACGGTGTCCCATGACATTTTGATGCGGCGCTTGGAGGAAGTGGGTATTGAGGGGAAGGCTCTTCAGTGGTTCCGCTCCTTCCTCTCGGACCGGTTTTTCAAAGTAGCCATTCCACCTGGCCAGTCCTCTTTCCACTCTTTGGAACTGGGAGTCCCTCAGGGTTCTGCTTTAAGCCCCACATTGTTCAACTTGTATGTGAAACCATTGGCCGCTGTCGTCAGGCAATGTGGCCTTACTATGACATCGTATGCCGACGACACGCAGCTGGCGGTGACACTCAGTGGGGACCCTGAGGTGACTGCGCCCAGGTTCCGTGCAGGACTTATAGCTGTGGCTAGTTGAATGCGTACTAGTAACAAGATTGGGGAGTGTAGAGGGATGGCCCTTCATGGGCTTCAGAGATGGATGCGTCCTCCACTTCAAATTATTTACTTAACAAAAAGATCCATCTCTTACGGGGAGAAAAGAAGGAAATTCAAACCTGGGTTATATGGGTGTAAATGTCCCACAATGGTTGGACATACACAAAGGTGTTTAAATACCCCTCACACACCAAGAATGACCAGTGGTGTCATGCTTCATCATAGGGGTCTTCCCGCCCCGCTGCGGGACGGGGCGTGCTACGACCTACGAATACGTGGGAGCACTGATAATAAAGTGCTATGTGTAGTGCAGTGGGAGGGTCTGGGATAGGTGTGAATGTGAGTTAAAAAGGACCTGGCCCCTAGGACAAAAAATTTTAATAAGTCGGGGGGGCTGGTACTAGTAAAAGGGTGGTGCGGAGACTTCCTACTCAATGTGTGGTGTTCTCCTAGTATGTTGTCGACATGGTTCGATGCTAGGCATCTTCTTCAGGACAGGGTTAAGATCCCTCCTATGTGCGCATATTGGTACTCATGATAAGTTTATCAATGTAAGAGAAAACATGCGTGAGTATACAGTACCTAATGGTATTCGTATTTATTTCTGTAAGAAAAATAAAGCAAATTACTCGTTCAGATTCCCAGGAATTGTGAACATCGTACCTGCAAACAAAAGAAGTGTGCCACGAAGGTGACAAAAAACGTGATAGTTTTAGCCATAACTCTAAATGGTTGCAGAAGAAGGTGCAGTGACCTGTAAGAAAAGTAGAGACATACAAGACACTACAAACAAAAAACAGAAAACACACACTCTAAAGTAATGGACGTTACTCTTATCAGGATAAGGAACCAACGGTATATTGAAAACATACTTAAGTGTATGTGAGGTATTGCCTCATGGACCTTAGGGTTGATGGAAAAACAATAAGGAGCCTCAATGCTGAAAAAGATAATAAAAAGGAGAGATGCCTGTTATCTACTGACTGCTCCTAGAGAAACGCCGATATCGGTGTCCTCCAGCGGCTAAGCCGTACTCACGTATCCTTTAGCAGCCAATCGCTACATGTGCATCCATCCCGATGTCCGGTCGTACTGTGGGGAAATCCCTACTGTGCTCAGTTTAAATACAGCTGGCTTCTATCAATTTGCGGGGAAACTAGTTGCACCTGGTGAGTTTCAGGAGACTTCCGGTTTAAAGGGTGCCGGTAGACTAGACCGGATCGAGTAAAAGATCTATGTCAACCGGAAGTGAGGACCCAATACGGGTATTTTAAGTGGTACGATCACATGCGCCCACTGGTAAATGTAAAAAACAAATAATAAATCAAAAAATGAGGACAGAGGTCTCCCAAGTGTATTGCCTCAAAGCCTGTTTGACGGATCGAAGAGGTACGTGCTTGACTTAGTGAGAGCGAGAAGCGTCTCTCGTATGTCGAGAGGTGTGATAACTGAATTGGCTCTCGTGTGTCGAGAGGTAGCTGAATCACAACGGGGAGAGAAAAAGAGCCAATGCTGAGAGGAGGTGGGACTTATCCGAGGGCGGGGGTAAAAGGGTGTCAAAATATGAGGATTGACACATGGATTAGTAATCCATCCTAGCCCTTCCTGTCATTTAACAAAGACAGAAGAAGTTCTTCTGACGGTAGAAAGGATGCTTTGGTGGTTTGTTGTAAATACAAGTACAAGCATCCAAATAGTGCCAGGAAAAGAGTGTCATAATTGATCTCGTTGGTCATGAATGACAATGAAAGGGGTGAGGCAAGTCACTATGACAGCTGTGACCATGGTATGTCATCGTTCAGACCAAACACGTGAGTGCCCAGACGGAACACCCAACGTTGTTCCTTCTCGAAGAGTCCATGCTCATTCTGTAGTTGCTCTATGACCGTCCATCTGAGATCATCGACCCCATGATTCTCAGTCAGGAAATGCGTCGCCATCTTAGTCGTGCTTTTCTTGCATCGAATGTTACTCTTGTGTTCGCCCATTCGCACCTTTACTGGTCTGGTGGTCATACCCACATATTCCATTTTACAGGGGCAAGTAATAAGATACACAACGTTTTTGCTGTTGCAATTGGTAAATTTTCGCTGTTCCCAGACTGTGCCGTTGGCAAAAGTGATACTGGTACTTTTCTTAGTGAGTGTGCAAGTGCTGCACATCCCGCAAGGATGGTGCCCTTTGACTGGTGGTAGAATAACACTCACGATCTGTTGGGCAGGTGGTTTCCGTGGTCTGGTGTGAACCAGAATGTCCTTTAAATTTCTACCCCTTTTGTGAGAGAACATGGGTTTCGGTAGATTGAGGCCTCCACAATTCAGAATTTTCCAATTCTTATTTATGATCTTGGAAACCTGGTTTGAATGTGTATTATAGGTTGTGACACAGATAGGCCTGGTTTCCTCTTCCTGTGGTGGTCGATTTTCTAAAAGAGAATCCCTATTGTTGTTCCTTGCTCTCTTGAAACCCTTTTTGACAACTGCCTCTGGGTAGTGTCGATCCAATAATTTCTTCTGCAGGTCTTTTGCCTGGGCCTTGAAGTCTGTCAATTCTGAGCAGTTCCTACGGAGACGTAGGAACTGGCCATAGGGGAGATTATCACGAAGGTGTCTGGGATGGAAACTGTCATATAGCAACAGGCAGTTCTTGGCCGTTGGTTTAAAGTGTGTGCTGGATTTTAATCTGCCTTCATCTGCATAGATGTTAAGGTCTAGGAAAACTAGGTTGCTGTTGGATGATGTATGTGTAAACTTTAGAAAGGTATTTTGTTCATTCAACCAACTCATGAAGGTGACGACTGAATCAGAGTCTCCTTTCCAAATCACTAGCACGTCGTCAATATAACGTTTCCACAAGATGATGTTCTGTTGAAACGGGTTGTGAGGGTTCAGTATCTTTTGAGACTCCAGATGGTGGACATATAATCCCGCTAGGCTCGGCGCAAAGGTACTACCCATGCTGGTACCGTGTTTTTGGAGGTAGTGCACATCATGGTACAGAAAATAATTCTTTTTGAGGGCCAGGGTAATACATTCCATCACGAGGTTGCGAGGGGTATGATAGTTCCAAGGGGTGGAAAAAAGAACCTCCTCAATGATATCCAAGGTGTCGTTGTGCGGTAGACTAGTATATAGGCTTTCCACATCCAATCCTATTAATAGGTGTTGGGTAGGATCAAAAACCAGATTTTCAAGAAGTTGTAATACTGCTTTTGTATCTTTTAGATAGGTATCCGTACCTTGGACTAGTGGTCGAAGGAATGCATCCGCAAATTTCGACAAGGGCTCTAATATTGAGCCAATCCCAGATACAATGGGACGTCCAGGGGGATGTTCCAGGTTTTTGTGGATTTTTGGGATTGTATAGAAGTAGGGAGTTCTAGGTGCCTTCTGTACTAGAAAGTCCGCCTCCTTTCGAGTGATCCAATCATGTGCAGTGGCCTCTTCCACCATCCCCATTATGTGAACCCGAATGCTCTCTGTAGGGTCATCATTGAGGACCTCATAGTTCCTCTGGTCACTCAATAGTCTCTTACACTCATTGTCATAGTCAGTAGTTGTTTGTATAACCGTTGCTCCGCCTTTATCGGCCGGCTTAATGGTGATGTTAGTGTTGCTGGCTAGTTGTTGTAGTGCTTCCTTTTCTGCTCTAGTCATATTCTGGAATGCCTTGTGATCCTTCTGGAGTACATTGTTAATATCCTCCATTACTGCTTTTTCGAAAGTTAATAGTTCGATGGGTAGAGTGGAGTCCGCCGGGGTAAATGTGGATTTGGGTCTTAATCCCGTGTCAGATACCTGGGTGGGGACTGTGATTTGGTCAGAGAAAAAGACTTTGAGTTTGAGTTTACGCATGAACTCCTTTATTTCTAAACAAAGCTTGAATTTATCAACTTTGTTGGTGGGGACAAACCCCAATCCTTTCTCCAAAGCTGTCATTTGTTGATGAGTTAGGGAAATGGTTGAAAGGTTGACCACTAGTTGTCCTTGCGGCTGGTCGATGGCTGGTTCGATGCTGCTGTCATACTCCGTGTTGATACCCTCGTTGGGTCCTCTTGGTCGCTGCTCCAATGGACCTGGTTGCCTCTCCGGTTTCTTCCCCTTTGTGGTCCTGGACGCATCCCTAAAAAAGGAGGTGGGCCATAATAGTTGTAGTCTTGTGGAGGGGGATTCCAATGTTGGAAAGGTACTCCCATAGGTGGAGGTCCAAAGGGATATTGGGCATATAGTGGTGGGCCCTGATAGCCACCCCAACCTCTGCCTCTTGGTCTGTAGGGTCTCTGTTGATAGCCTCTTCCTCTCTGACTTCTTGGACCACTGTTTTTGCTGGAATAGGAATCGTTGGACGCCGTGTCGGAGAGATCACTGTCCGTGTCCTGGTCGCTGCCTGTTTTGCGTTGTATGTAATCGTCCCTGATGTATGGGTATACGCGTTCATGGCTGAAGGCTGCGGTGTCTTTCTTCAGTTTCTTATACTTGCTCTGTTTCAATGAGATTTCATACTCACTCATTTCTTGGTTCAGTTCTTCAAGTCGTTTTTTCAAGACAGAGGTTGATTGATAGCTCTTCAGTTGCACCTCTATCTTCTGTATATCAATCTTCAATTCCTGAGTGAGGCGCGTAGCTGTCTAAATAATCAGGACTAACCAGTCCCTTGTGCAGTGCCATGATATAAGGGACCAATCTTTTTTAAAGGTTTTGTCGTGCTGGAAGATAAATGGTTCATTACGAACTATCAATCCTCTAGGCGCTGTATTGGCCCTGAGGTATTCCGTCATCAGGAGACCGTGTAACGCTGTCTTGATCTGTGTTCTCCGTAGGTTCACCAATTCATCCCAATCGGAACTATTAAGTCCAGGGTCTGTGTTGCTAAAGCCCTCGAAAGGGTTGAGGGCTGCCAGGATCCTGTCGACCTCCTCATCATCAAATGTAAGGCCCGCAGACTCAGCCATTGTTGTGAATTGCTGGGGTTGTGAGTGTATAAAATAAAAATAAAAATAAAACTAAAGGTAGAGAGTGTATGTTTTGCAATGTAATCTGTATGAGAGTGATTGCTAGAACCAATTTTTTAATTAAAGAAAGCACACTGGCTTTGTTATCCCACAAGGGGCAGGAAAACTCCCACAGCTGTACGCTGTCGAAATAGCTACTAGTAACAAGATTGGGGAGTGTAGAGGGATGGCCCTTCATGGGCTTCAGAGATGGATGCGTCCTCCACTTCAAATTATTTACTTAACAAAAAGATCCATCTCTTACGGGGAGAAAAGAAGGAAATTCAAACCTGGGTTATATGGGTGTAAATGTCCCACAATGGTTGGACATACACAAAGGTGTATTTGGATGCGTAGCAACTGCCTACAGCTTAATGCTAGGAAAACCGAGGTCCTGGTTGTGGGGAAGCAGGCGGAACTTTGGGGAGACCAGTGGTGGCCTTCTGATCTGGGGGTGTCCCCCATTCCAGCGGCCGAAGTTAAAAATCTGGGGGTTTGGCTGGATTCCAATCTTTCTTATACCAGCCATACAAAGAAGACAGCAGCTACCTGTTTTGGTATTCTGCGAGGGCTGAGGCCAGTCCTCAAATTCTTTGACCCCCCCACTCGGCAACTGGTGGTTCAGGCCTCTATTCTTTGCCGGCTGGATTACGGGAGTGCCTTGCTACTTGGAGTCAACCAGGATGAGGCGACTAGGCTTCAGAGGGTGCAGAACGCTGCTACACGGGCCATTGTTGGCCTTCCAAGACGAGGCTCTGTCTCTGCTGTTCTGACCTCCCTGCACTGGCTTCCGGTCAGACAGAGAATCAAATTTAAGGCTCTCTGTCTGACATTCAAGATCCTGAAGCTTTCCTCTCCCCCTGCTTTGGCGGGCCTTATTTCTCCATACGTCCCCACGCGGTCTCTCAGGTCTGAATCTTACCATCTGGCGACTAAGCCTAGGTTCAGGCTGAGTAGGATGGGAGGTCGCTCTTTTCGTGTCCTGGCGGCTGATCTATGGAATTCCCTTCCTTTACACATTCGCGCCCTAAATAGCCTGACTCTTTTTAGACGCGCCATTAAAACACATCTGTTTGCCTCTGCTATTTGATCTTTCTCTTTCTTAGCCTTGACCTGTTGTGTTGTGTACCTGATCAGGCGCCAGGACGCCCCTTTGCTGGGGCAGCTGTGCGCCTAATAAAAGTTATTAACATAACATAACATAACTTGTGTCAATGATTCTAATTGAGCATAAGAATATGATACTATTTTTGTGAGTGAGTGAACTTGAGTGTGTATAACTGCATTAATGAGTAAATGGCAGTGTGATTAATTGTTTGAATGACTAGGTGTGAGAGTACCTCTATGGATGATTGTTAGTGTGTGAGTGTCTATATAGATATATGTATACATTTATATGATACTTTTTTATGGACTGAATGTAACTATCAGTGACTGTACAGGTGAGTGTGTGGAGGTGAACAAAGGTCTTAAAGTTTTTTTTTAGGTATGCAGTTATTAGTATTGCATTATTTATGGATTTGAGAATGGAACTGTGTAATTTTCAGTTGGTATATGAATGGTTTTATAAGGGTGTGAGAAGATGTGGTAATTTATCACATTGATGTCTTGAACAGTGACATCGTCAGTGATGTCATTTGAGATGTCATCAGTGATGTCATGAGTGATGTCACTGACCATGTCATGAGTGATGTAATATGTGACGTCATCAGCAGTGGATTGCGGTCGCGCGAGTTATAGTTAGCTGTACTAACTATAACGGGGGAATTTCATTGGTTTTGTATGAGAGAAATGTCCAGCTAACTATAACGTGTGTGAAACCTATGGTTTTTTCAGTGAATTTGCAAGGTTTTTTAAATGCTAATTCCTAACTATAACGTGTGTGAAACCTATGGTTTTTTCAGTGAATTTGTACGGTTTTTTAAATGCTAATTTTTGAATTATTAAATTAAATATATTTTTTTTAAATAAAAATAAAATTCCTATGTATTCATTTATATATTATCTGTATCCTTTTATTTGTTTTTGCTCTTTTTTTTAACTTTCAATTAGGATAAAGTTGAACAGTTTATTTTATTTTTGCAATTAATTTTTCTCCACTTTTTTTTTTATATAAATTCTTGGGGTGCGCGCTCTGAGCGCGCACCTAGTACGTTTTCGTAAGTTTTTTATGAATACCGTCGTACGTTATTTACGTACGCATACATACGTTATAGTGCGCGCTGGGAGCGCGCACCCAGTACGTATGCGTACGTACGTACGCATGCGTGCGTGCGTCGTACGCGCTCCACGCGGTTCAATTCCGCATACGCTTAAATTACGCGCATTAACGTTCGCGTATACGCGTGTTCAACGTATGCACATGCGCTCCTACGCGTTCGCGCATGCGTAATCACAAGGTGCGCGCTCGGAGCTTGCGCAGTGCGCGCACCTCGGGTTATATGCTTAATAAAACAACACTTCTAATTGGTTATCATTACTTTCAGTTTCTGATTGTTTCAACACCACACCCAATCCCCTCATGGCAAGTCATGTGATCATGAATCATCACTTTTGATTGGTTTGAAGTACTTTCAGTTCCAGATTCTTCCCAAACCACACCTACTCCCCTCATTATTAGTTCTGATTCCTTTGGAGAAGGAGCTATTCTGTTGTTGAGAGACAATGGCTGAACAGCAACAATCTTCAGACACTGACCAGGACACTCTTGAGAGGCAGAGGAACAGGAAGCAGAAAGACAGCTTTATATGGCAGTTTTTCACTTTTCCAGAGGGACAAAAAAAGGTAAATGCACCTAAAGTTACTTGTGTACTTTGTCAAAAAGTCTTGTCACGTGGGAATCCTAACAAGAAGTATTCTTTTAGCATTCACACTATGTTGAGGCATGTTGACAAAATGCATCCAGTGACTTTTCGTCGAGCTTCTGGAGCAAACCCTCCACCTGCTCAACCGACGACATCTGCAGCAGCTCAGCCGAGCACATCTTCGGCAGCTCAGGCGAGCACTTCTTCTGCAGTGGTGCCTTTGCCTTCTTCCACACCTCTTTTTGGACCACCTTGTTTGGCGAGGTTGTCCACACGATGCACTGATTGTGGTCGACTTATTTCTGTTTGTGAGACCAGTCTTGATCTCATTCAGAGAAAATGTGATGCGCATGAGTGCAGTATTCCATAGATGTTTTTTCTTTTTTTTCGTTTTTCTCTTCCTGTTTCCCTCCATTAACTCAAGGGCTCTTTTAAGAGCCACTTAAAAACTAAACCCCCAAAATTTTGGGGGGGATTTAAATATTTTTCACTTATTTTTTAAAAAAAATAACTTTTTTAGAAAAAAAAATTTTTTGTATTTTGCAAGGGAACAGAATTTCGTTTTTTCTTTTTTCTTTCTAGTTCTGCAAAAAAATGAAAAAAAGTATTAATATTCAATCATACATTACAAAAAGCATTACATGTTTTTACATATTTTACAAAGCAATTTTTTGCCCTTTTTTTGCTGTTTTCAGAATTTTTTAATTTTCACTTAAAATAGTGAAAACAATTGTATTCATCATTTAACAGCGGGCAAAAAAAAAAACAATCTAAAAGATTGTTTAAAAAAAGCCCAAAAACTATCCTCACTAAAATATACCTTGTTAGAAATATTACATATATATTACAAGTACTTTTCTAGATGAATAAAATTTTTCTAGATAAACCGTCTTTAAACCTTGTCGCAAAAGCACACATGCCAAAATAATTTCTGTCAAAGGAGTCCACAATTGTTTTTATTACTTTTCCTTTAGGCCAAATAGTAATTTCAAAATTCTTTTTAAGTGATATCTTCAATTATAATCCTTTACAATTACAAAAAATGCTTTCTTCAGATGCAGTTTTTAGTTTTCAAAATTTAGGTTTCAGAAAAATTAAGTAAGAATTGGGTAAATCATAAGGCAAACGTTGCTTGAAAATCAATTGGGAATCATTACACAGTGTCCAGCCTTTTTCACATTTAAGATAAACTGTATAATGTCCAGAAGTTACAGTAGGTCCTTCATGAAAAATTATTGCAACTGTAACAAAAGTTTTTCCAGAAATTGATAATTGTTGTCCTGTAAACTTCTTTATTAAAGTATCCAATTTTGAACCATCAGCTCTACAACGTTGCATCATTAAAATTACATACTGACCATATTTCTGTAAAAATAACGTGGAAAACATGTCAGATTTACATTCAGAACATTCCATGTTGTGATTGGCATCTTTAACTAATTTACTAAAAGTCACTGATTTACTTTGTGGTAATGGTAAAAATATGAACCTTTCTGAATCAACATTACTACTACATGTGTTCGTACAGTTTTCACAGCAATGTTCCCATTTGTAAGAGACACCAAATAAGTTTTCTACTTCTACTCCTTCATCTTCAAGTACGCTCAAAATATATATTAAGAATTCCTGTGCATCTTGCTGGACATTTTCTTTAAACTGTGTAGAACCACAACATACATCTAAAAGATTTCTAACATCAATTAGCACTTTCTATTTTAGTTTTATCAGTACTCAGCTTCTCATAAAGGAGACTCAGCAGAGAACACAATCTTTTTCCATGATTTACTATTATCTGTTCTAGCAACTTTTCAGGATAAAATACAACATTCAGCACTACATTTGCATAGCAGTTGACACCAGAGCTATTTTCAAAATGGCAACCAACAACCTCTTCAACACTGTCCTTTTTCTTTTTCCTTGCTATCACATCACTGTCCTTTTTTTTTTGTTCTGTTCATCCACATTACAGATATTTTCAAATCTCCTTTTCCGAGAGACAACATGTTTTTCAATCACAGGATACTGTCCTAAATGAGGAGCATAGGTTCTTCTTAATCTATTATACTCCTTTACACAGTTTGTATCAGCACTAACTTTTGAGTCATCAAAGTCTATCATAAATAAACCAGATAATGTTTTTACAGAGCAACATATGCCATACCTTCTTTGAACACAGTAGAACCAATGTTTACAAAAGCACTATCTACAGTCAATCCTTGAGACTTGTGAATAGTTACAGCATATGCTAGAGAAAATGGAAACTGCTTTCTACGCACATATAAGTCTTTCACAAGCATTAAACGAACTGAACAACGACAAACTTCTTCTATCTGATCAAATTTTATTTTTAAACATTCAATTCCTAAGAGCAAGAGTGCTTGACTTTTCAAACCTAACAGCAAATCCATAGTAATGTTCTGTGGTAACACATTTTTCTGAACCAATACAAAACATGCTTTTAAAAATTTAAACATACAGCCTAGTTTTTAGTGTAGAATGGTTTGAAACAGCCAATGAGTTCTTTTTAGAAAAAAAACTATGTGTGCCTCCATTTTTCAACTGTCTTTCATTTCATATTGCCTTTCTACTGAAAGACACCTCCTGAGTGCATCCAGATCTCCTTGGAAGATGTTCACAGTGTGGATTGTAGGTCACAGCTATGTCTTCTGGAGTGAAAAATTTGCAGAAAAAAGAGGTATGGTGAGAGACCTTGCTTTGCCAAATGTAGACATTAAATGGATTGGTCAGAGAGGGTTAAAGTGGCACCAATTAATGCCTTTGGTGAAAACCTTTATACATCTCCCACAGCCTAACCTTATTATTTTGCACTGTGGTGGTAATGACCTAGGCACTTTAACTGGGGTAGGTCTGGAAATGCTTATTAAGGACACCTTTGTGCAATTGATGTCGCTTTTTCCACAAACTGCCTTTGTATATTCTAACATATGCCAAAGGCAAAAGTGGAACTGGTCCAACCAATTTTGTCCGCAGATTGACAAAGCAAGGAAGCACGTCAACAAATCTATTTCTGCTTTCCTCAGAGACTGTGGTATGGGTTCTATATACCACAACAACTTGCGTTACAACATGCAAGACATTTATAGAGGAGATGGTATGCACTTCACTGATGAAGGCAACAGAGTCTTCCTTTGACCTTTAGACTCTGCATCGGTACTTACTTGTAGGTACCAAAAAACACACAATAAACACAAGGGCTCTTTTTAGAGCCACCTTATATCTTTTCACTTAATTGCGAATTTTTATTATTTTTTTGTTTAAAACATTTTTTCGGGTGCGCGCTGGGTGCGCGCACTCGGCAATATTTTTTTGCAAAATATAAATCTTTTTTTTTGCCCTACAAGGTCCTACTGTGACCCCCTTACAATGCCTAGTGGGTCAATATCTCCCCACTCTGCCCCCTTTTCACGTTCTCCCCCTTTGTTTATCACCCCCTCTTTATGCGAGAGACAAAATGGCGGCGCCGCTTCCTGATTTCCACCGATTCGAATGTTTACTGACATCTAACAACCAATCAGAAGTGCGCTCGCGCACGGCAGGGTGCGCGCACAGGACTTGCTCAGTGCGCGCACGCTGCGCGCGTACAGATATATATATTGATTTAAATGCTAATTTCTCAGGAAATACTGAACAGATTTACACCAAACCTGCAAAAGGCACTTCATGGACCTTATGGCTACCTCTCTGCCAAATTTCACATAATTCTGTTCAGCCGCTCGGGCTGTAGCTGCGACTAAAGTCGCTATGGAAAAATGCATGGGGAAAACGCGTTTTGGGACCCCCCTTTTTTCTCGGCCCCCGCTTGACGAATCACCCCGAAACTTTCAGGGTAGGAGCTGAGCGGAGCGCCCCATTAGTTTCAAAAATTTCGCGAGGATTCGTCAACCGGCGCCAAAGTTATTCAAAATAGAATTTTGAGATTTCCTATGGAAACACGGTCCTAACTATAACTACCTACTGGCGACAGCCAGTAGGTAATATATATATATATATATATATATATATTCACTGAAAAAAACATAGGTTTCACACACGTTATAGTTAGGAATTAGCATTTAAAAAACCTTGCAAATTCACTGAAAAAACCATAGGTTTCACACGTTATAGTTAGCTGGACATTTTACTGATAAAAAAACAATGAAATTCCCCCGTTATAGTTAGTGCAGGCAACTATAACTCACGCGACCGCAATCCTCTGCTGATGCTAATACTGTATTTAGACACTTATTTGCCCATGTCTTCTTCCATTAAATTTTAGCTATACATATATTACAAATATTTTTTTTTCATAAAGACACATATGTCATCAGCAGAGGATTGCGGTCGCGTGAGTTATAGTTGCCTGCGGCGACAGCAAATTCTGCGCCTCGTGGCCCCATCAAATCCGCTGGGTGGTGCAGCCCTTCACGCCCGGAGCCGGCGCGCATACATTAAACCACAGTTTGCTCAGCAAATAAGGGCGCACTCAGGAAACAGTAATCATCCTCTGGGCTCTGCAGAAGCTTTAATAATAACAACAGCCTGACGCGTTTCGGAAAACATTTCCTTATTCATAGGCATTTGTCCAAAGTCGCCGCATATGTGGGGAAACAGCCATGGATTATGGGCTCCACGGACGCTTTGCCGGCTCATTGAAGTGCCGATTCAAATGATTTTCCTTCCCATACAAGGGTAAATGTAGGCTGCAGCACTGCTAGTCCCAGCAAGCACTGGGGTCTCATCTGAGAAGCCCATTGGAGGGCAGGTAATTCAAATTCAGTGCTGCAGTAACGCGAGACTTTGGACAAATGCCTATGAATAAGGAAATGTTTTCCGAAACGCGTCAGGCTGTTGTTATTATTAAAGCTTCTGCAGAGCCCAGAGGATGATTACTGTTTCCTGAGTGCGCCCTTATTTGCTGAGCAAACTGTGGTTTAATATATATATATATATATATATATATATATATATATATATATGAACAAACTTCTCTCTCGCTTCACCCCGAGTCCCAGGGTTCGTCGCAGTAAAGGAAAGCACGGCACCACAGGGAACACTCAGTTAGTGTTTATTCAGCATAAATCATCAAGAACACGCACAAAAGGACGGTCGACGCGTTTCGGCACTCAGCCTTCAACTGGACCATAGAGTCCTATTGTCCAGAGTGTCTTTTTAAAGCAAACATTTTCAAAATAATAGTAGAAAGTGAAAACATACTGGACATACATTGCATCGTCGATCAAGATATGTTATTTAAAGGTAAATAAGAATTTAGATCAGTTGCGAATCACAATAATTCATCCTCCACGGTATTTGTTGTTAATTTGAATAATGTTAGAAAATTATTACAATTAATCTCAGGCAATCTGGAATTAAAGATGAATCACGATCATGGTAAAGTACCTTAAGCCTATCAGAGAATCTTATTGGAATTAGGCAATCCTAGATAATGTAGTCTAAGAGGGGTATTTACATAAAGTATGTAATGTCAGTAGACAAAGTGCATTATTTGTCAAAATTCATAACGTTACCAACCTAGAATCATCTAAAAAATTCCAAATGTTGCGAAGTGGAATTCATGTGTCTATATCAACAACAATCAAAGAGTAGATGGTTAAAGAGAGATGCAGTGAAAACAATTAACAGTTGGCAATTTGTTGATCAACCGTGGAAATATATACAAGTGCAAAAAAGGAAAAGGAACAGGGAGGAGCCCATCATAGGTCATCAATTCAAGTCTCGTTAAAGGTGCACATGTAGTTCAGCATCCAAGTTATGTCCTAGTGGGTTTTCTGTACCCATTAGTAGTATCATTCTCAACTCTGCTCTTCTTAACTCAAGAATACGATTTCCACCCCTTTCCTTCTGTTTAACAATTTTGATGCCAGAGTATTTGAGCTGATTGTTGTCACTTGAGTGGAAGTCATAAAAATGTTTTGCCATAGGATATGTAAAGTCCTTATTCTTGATAGCACGCAGATGCTGTAGGATGCGAAGTTTGAGTTTGTTGATTGTGCTGCCTATATAGTATTTATGACAAGGGCATTCCAATCTGTAAATTACATATTTAGATTCACATGTAATGTGGTCTTGAATCATTTCATGATGGCCATTCTATAATTGGTAAGAGGTGATGTTTTTGCCCTGTTCACATGCCTTACATTTTGAACATTTCCAAAATCCCGGTGTGGTTAACCAGGACTTGGTGGTTGACGGTTTAACTTCAAAATGGCTTTGTGTGAGAATATCTCCCAGAGAAGCTGTCTTTCGATAGGTGATTCTTGGTCCGGGAGGCAGAATTTTCTTCAGGGTTTCATCAAGCAGCAGTACTTCCCAATATCTGGAAATAGTTTTTTGGAATACATTACTTTGGTTGTTGAAATCAATTATGAGTCTCGTTATGTTGGCAGTGTCCTCTTTGTTCCGGCCTACTTGGAGTAATTCATCTCTGTTTTTGTTCTGAACTCTATTAACTGCAGTTAGGATTACATCCATAGGGTAGCCTCGTTGCAAAAAACGTTGACTCATCTCATCTATTTGTAGGCTAAAGTCTGACACTTCTGAGCAATTCCTTCTGGCTCTTAACATTTCCCCATAGGGGATACTCCATTTAAGTTTAGCTGGATGTCCACTATTGGCATGAAGTATGCTGTTACTGGCCGTAGGTTTTCTGTGCATTTTGGTACAGAATTTGCCATTTAGTATATATACTTCGACATCCAAATATACAATGTTAGAGGTACTAGTAGTAGATGTGAAAGTCAGTTGGTATCTGTTGGTGTTGAGAGAGTCCAGAAAATTCATGAAGAGCTCAGAGTCGCCTTCCCAGATGATGAACAGGTCATCAATGTATCTTGCCCAAAATTTAATGTTTTTTGCGCGATCGTCTTTTAAGACTTCAGTTTCCCATGTTGCCATGAGGAGATTGGCATATGTTGGGGCAAAGGATGTGCCCATCGCAGTCCCTTGTTTTTGCAGGAACAGTTCACCTCTAAACAGGAAGACGTTGTGTGTCAAACAGTAGGTCGGCATTTCAATCAACATTTCGGAGTGTTCCAAAAAACAAATTGCTCTAGTATTAAGGAATTCTTTTACTGCTGCGATTCCATCAGAATGACGGATGGAAGTGTAAAGTGAAGAGACATCAATAGAGGCCATGATGTAATTTTGTTTCCACTGTAATTGATCAATTTTTTGCAAAAAGTCCATTGTGTCCCTCAAGTATGATGGGAGAGCTGTAACATAATTCATTATAAAGATGTCAATAAACCGAGATGTAGATTCTAGTAGAGAACCGATGGAGCTAACAATGGGTCTGCCTGGTGGATTGATGGTAGACTTATGGATCTTTGGTAAGAAATAAATTGTTGCCGTAATTGGATGATTGGTTTTTAGGTATAAATATTCTTCCAGATCAATAAGTTCTCTCTCTTTCCAAGCCGCAAGTCTCAAATGGTATTCCTCTGTCCAATTCTTGATTGGATTCTTTGTTAATCTTTCATAGTGATCCTTATTATTGAGTTGTCTGACAGCTTCTTTAATGTAATCCTCACAGTTTTGAATAACAATGTTGCCGCCTTTGTCAGAGGCTTTGATAATGATGTTTTGATCATTACGTAATTCTTTTAATGCATTGTGTTCTTCAAAGGTGAGGTTCCATGTCTTACTCTTGTCCTTATGTTTAGTAGTAGTTTTGAACTTTTTATTTGATGACATCGGACAATTGGTGGACATTTTATTGATCTCCTCCACCATAATTTCCTGGAAGAGATCAATTTTGTTGCCAGGAGGAAGTTGTGGACAAAACGTTGATCGGTTTTTAGAGCCACTGTTTCCTCCTCTGTTAGTTTCAATGCCAGTGTCGTGACAATATTGTAGATCAGACATGGAAGAAAGGTTGCTGGCACCAGCTTGTGTAGGTGATTCAGTTTGTAATAAGGTAGCTGTTCTTAATGCTGGAATGTCTTTGATACTCAAAGGTTGAGTAGTTTGGCTTGGTAGGAGTGTAGAAGATGGTTGAGAAGGTTTCTCTTCAAAGTATTTCTTGAGTTTGATTTTACGGCAAAATTTGTACAGGTCAATGCGTATGTTGGCAAGGTCCATGTCTTTGTTGGGACAGAAGGATAAGCCCTTGTTGAGCAGTGAGGTTTGTGCTTTGGTAAGAATTTTATTGGAGAGATTAACAATCAAATTAAGATCTTGTGGTTTTTGTTTTGTTTTGCTCTTCCTCTTCCTCTTTTGGGTCTGACCACCTCTCCTGGTTCTCCGTTTCAGGGTTGTGGTCGTCCTCTCCCCCGTGATGGTCCTTGGCCGCGTCCTCTCTGTCGCGTTGTCATCTGCATGAGGCGCATTTCCCCGGAAAAATCCAGACTGGAGGTGAGTTGATCCTCATCCGCTGAGCTTAATTCAGAGCTCTCTTCTGAGACAGGAGTTTCTTGTCCACTGTATTTATACATGACTACACGATTTCTGAATGTATCGTATTTTCTGGCAAAGGTATAAATTCGGCCATATGTGTAGTCAAGTCTGTCCCTGTTAAATTTATTGGCTTTACGTTTTTCCACATCGTCCTCGTGTTTGTTGACTTTCTTTTCCATTAATTCAATTGATTTAGTAATATCCTCATCAGTGGGGATTTGATTTAACTCTGTCTCCAATTCTTTAATAGTTGTGGCAATAATGGCTAATTTCCTTTCAGCGTGGGCAATCAGAGTGGCCATCAATCTAAAAGAGCATTCGTTGGTGTCGGTTTGCCATTGTTTAATTAAGTCAGCATCCAAGTCATTAAGGGTGGGCATGATGAGAATCCTCAAGCCTCTGGGAATTCTTTTGAATTCGATATATTTTTCTACCGTCGTTTTCTCCCACCATTTGTTAATTTCTTGGATGCGAGCGGCTTGTAATTCTTTTAGAATGCAAGAGAAGGTTCTCTTTTTTTTGTCTCCACTGGATGCACCATCAGCAGTTTTGTGAGAAGAATTGGAGTCATCGTTAAGGAGATCACATGCTCTCTGTGCGCGATTTTTTACTCTTTCAGCCATGGTGGATTGTGGGTATTGTGGTTCTATAAAATGTAATTACGATGCAAAGATAGTAATTATTGAAGTGCGTGTGATTAGATGATTAATCTTGTAAGACGGTGTCTCTGTTACTTGACTAATAGTTCGTATTAGTCAATTCCGGGAATATGGTCGTTGTTTGCCGCTAATAGTATCGTTGTTGATTTCGTTCAAATATGCAGGAGAAAGTGTAACGAGGCTCTGATCGTAACGATTCTCTGAAAACAGTTCCTCTACACTTGAGCAGAAATGGAAAGCAAGGGGTTACCGAAGGTGTCGGGTACACGGCGGGGGCAGCTCGGAAACCGCGCCGCAGTGTCTAAGGCGCCACCAACCGCTTTCCCCGTGACCTCACTCACCCGAAGCTCTCGAGTTGCTCCTCCGTGTGCGAAATCCTGTCGCGGAGTCTCCAAGCCAGTGATAAACAGGTAATGGGCAGCAAACAGCAATCAGAACAGCCGGCGAACGATTTCTCCTTCCGGTATCAAATAGCTGCTTAATTCGCCATGCCGTTTCGCTTCCCGGGTGCACGTAGAGCGCAGGCAGCCATCGCTCAATATGAACAAACTTCTCTCTCGCTTCACCCCGAGTCCCAGGGTTCGTCGCAGTAAAGGAAAGCACGGCACCACAGGGAACACTCAGTTAGTGTTTATTCAGCATAAATCATCAAGAACACGCACAAAAGGACGGTCGACGCGTTTCGGCACTCAGCCTTCAACTGGACCATAGAGTCCTATTGTCCAGAGTGTCTTTTTAAAGCAAACATTTTCAAAATAATAGTAGAAAGTGAAAACATACTGGACATACATTGCATCGTCGATCAAGATATGTTATTTAAAGGTAAATAAGAATTTAGATCAGTTGCGAATCACAATAATTCATCCTCCACGGTATTTGTTGTTAATTTGAATAATGTTAGAAAATTATTACAATTAATCTCAGGCAATCTGGAATTAAAGATGAATCACGATATATATATATATATATAACGACTCCAACTCAGACCACCGCACTCTCGGACGGGTGCTTCGTAACGCGGAGGTGCATTCGCGTTTAAATGTACGCGCTCACTCCCTTCTCCCTTCAGGTATAAGGAAAGCACTCGCAGGGGTTTTCTCTTTTAAAGTTTCTTTTTAATTCATCCGCTTATCAACATCAATGTTGAAGGGAGAAGGGAGTGAGCGTGTATATATATATATATATATATAAATATATATACATACTCAAAAAAGGCTACACGCCGAAACCCGTCGTCCTTGATCTTGGTGCACAATAAAATATTTGTGCAGTCTCCTGGTGTGCCGCTCCTTGTCACCTGCATTTGGAGAATTGTCGAGGATCTCATGTTCATTACCTACTGGCGGTCGCCAGTAGGTAGTTATAGTTAGGACCCTGTTTCCATAGGAAATCCGCAACATTCTATTTGGAATAACTTTGGCGCTGGTCGACGAATCCTCGCAAAATTTTCAAAATTGGTGGGGCGCTCCGCTCCGCTCCTACCCTGAAAGTCTCGGGGGGATTCGTCAAGCAGGGGCCGAGAAAAAAGGGGGGTCCCAAAACGCGTTTTCCCCATGCATTTTTCCATAGGACCTTTAGACACAGCTACAGCCCGAACGGCTGAACAGAATTACTTGAAATTTGGCAGAGAGGTAGCCATAAGGTCAAGGAAGTGCCTTTTGCAGGTCTGGTGTAAATCTGTTCAGTATTTCCTGAGAAAATAGCATTTAAAAGCATATATATATGTGGGCGGAGCCTAACCACACATCTCATCCTGAGATCTGATTGGCTGTCAGCACTTCATCCAAGAAGTGTTGGCAGCCATCTTGGGACCAATATACATGATAGCACCTCATTAAAAAGCATTGCAGTTAATAGAAGGTTTTAAGACTTTAGTTACATTATAAATCATTTGTTGATGGTACCATACTCATTTTAGGAATTGTGGTATGTTCTAAGGTGATTTCACCATGTGAAAAAGCCTTCTGCTGGGATATCATGATTGAGAGAAAAATATTTTCTCATGCTTTTACCACAGAGGTTTGGAAGGTGAACTATAGGCTAAACTGAGAGCTTATTTTCTGTAAATTCACATTATCTTTCTCAGTCATGTGAGAATGAAGTCTGACATTCTCAGTAAAACATGTACATCCAACAAGGGCAGAGACTGTCAGTTGATTCCTTTGTGTTCTACTGCAGCTTCCCAGAGTGTTCCAAAGAACTACTAGAGCGCTAACAGTCCTACTTATGATAAACGTATGGCACACCTGAAGCCATCTTGCTTGGATTAAAGTGGTAACTCTTAAAACATTTAATTTAAAAAGGAACAAAATGAGGGGGTTCATTTTTCCATAAAAAGTATGATTAGTGCTGCAGAAAGAAAAATTAGGGCACATTTTGAGTGACTTCTCAAATCCTCTTCTATTTCATTAAAAAATTCTGACATGCAGACTGAAACATGCACTTTCAATACCAGCAGCAGTTTTCCCTGGTGAGCAGTAGCTTTACTACAGTGATCTAATGAGCAAAAAGAGTGCTAACATTCTGAATTTATGGCAAATGTGTGACACATCTGAATGCCTTCTTGATGGAATCAAAGTAAAAAACTGAAAGTATTTCCTACTGAGGAGACTGCAGTAAATGAGGAAATTAGGAAACTTCATAACAAATAAGTCTCCCAAGATGGCCACCAGAGACAAAAGAGCCCAAATGTAGCCCAAATATCACCCAGATGTAGCCCAAGTATAGCCCAATGACAGAATGTCCCAGAATGTTCTTAAAAACAACTAGAGCGCTTACTGTCTTCATTATGACAAAAGTATGGCACACCTGAAGCCATCTTGATTGGTATAAACTGGTAACACTTAAAACATTTAATTAAAAAAGGAACACAATGAGGAGGTTCATTTTGCCATAGAAATTATGATTAATGCTGAAGAAAGAAAATGAGGGCACATTTTGGGTGACTTCTCAAATCCTCTTCTATTTCATTAAAAAATTCTGACATGCAGACTGAAACATGCACTTTTAATACCAGGAGCAGACTTCCATGGTGCAGTAGTTTTACTACAGTGATCTAATGAGCAACTAGAGTGCTAACATTCAGAATTTATGGCAAATGTGTGACATATCTGAATACCTTCATGATGGAATCAAAGTAAAAAACTGAAAGCATTTCCTACTGAGGAGACTGCAGTACATGAGGAAATTAGGAAACTTCATAACAAATAAATCTCCCAAGATGGCCACCGGAGACAAAAGAGCCCAAATGTAGCCCAAAATCAACCAGATGTAGCCCAAATATAGCCCAATGACAGAAGTGTGCAAAACACTTATTATTTTGTGTTTTTGCAGTGTTATATAGTGCAGACTTGTCAGGTATTGGAGTGCTTTACATGAGCATTGGTTACATCACACAAGAACAAATTCATTTTGGTTGTAGACATGGGGAGACTAAGTGATTTGACCAGAATCACAGAATGTCGAGCTGAAGCAGAAACTTCAACCTGGTTCCCCAGTTGCAAAGTCTGCAGCTCTGGAAGTAACACCACATCCTCTCCCCTAAGTGCAACATTTAATCAAGTGGTCAACTGGATAAAAAACATAAAGATAACAAATAATTTAAAAGTGCTTTGTCGCTATTTGAAAACTCAGAAAATATGTCCTTATTTTAGTCTTTTAGAGCACTAACCATAATTTTGATGCCAATAAGACCCTCTCATATATGTAATTTCTAAAGGAAATGCTCTAGGTATTACAGTTTTGATTACATCAAGATGATGTCAGGCGTTCCACACTTTTGTAATAAATATAGAATGTTAGCAATCTAGTTGTTCATTAGGATACTGTTGAGAGGCAGAGGCCAGGGGCACGGACTCTGAAAATTGAAGGCAGGTAGGAGGGTGCAAAGGCAACAATTTAACCACACTGAGCAGGCAGGAAGGGCCGTGGAAGCACAACAGACTATGGAGGGCAGTGGAAAGGGGGGCAGGGGCAACAAACCAACAATACAGGACTTGCAAGAGAGGCTGTTGGAGGGAAGATCTATTACGGGTCAAGGAAGCTAGGGGCGGTCCCCAGATCCCCGGGAGCCACCACGGAACTGAGCAGGAGAGTGAGTCAGGGACAAAAGGGGCACCTTAATTTGAGCCGGGGTGCCTAGGAACGCTTGCTCCAAAAATGAAGAAAACAGACATATGAGACATGGAATTGGAGGCAGAATACAATGGCAGTTTAATGAGAAGATGCAACTTCAAAGAAACCGCAGAATAGAGACATAAAGTACAAAATACAGAATCCAGATAATCATACAGCTGTCATAATATTCTCTGTATCTCAATTAATGTACTGACAGAGAGAGAGAGAAAACACATCTATAAATGCATCATGAGAAACAAGTTACACCAAGGAAAATGTTACCTAGGAACACTCACGTTTACTCTTAGAGCAAGCATTCCTGCAATTACAATACAACATCTTTTAAATGCAAAAGTAAAGAGAACAATGGTTAAACATAACATGACATTTCATATAGGTAAAATAGAATAAGAAAAATAGCAAAGCAGAGCAAGACATTTTAAGCAAAGGAAGACAAGAGCTCCCAGCTCTTGGGGAAAACCTGCACTGCCTGTTAACCTACATACAGACGGCGAGGTAGTCCGTCGATATCTGTGGGTGCTCCCTTTTTATATCATTTTGTGGGCTCCTTTGCACGCTACATCTACCTACGTATGCTACCCAAAAGCTTCGTCTGCAGATTTTACCAGACATTTCGTCATTTACCCACTTAATGCTGACAATGGACTGGGTGAAAAGGTCAGTCTCTCAGGCCAATCGCTTATCGTAAGTTCCATAGAGCAAGCAGAAAATAATGGGTATTGTACGGGAATTCAATATATTCATGTATAAAATCTCCTCAGTTCTCCTAACTTGACGCTCTGCGGTTGCCACTTCCTTAAAAGCGGGAAACCTGCCCAGGAAGCAAGTACCAGTCCAGGATGCAGCCTACTGTATGTCGACAGCTTCAGGGGGATGTTGAACTTTGATACCGAGCACGGAGCACTCGGGTAGGGTGGGGGCTACTAGTTTGGATCAGAAGGCCTCGCAGACCTGCCTTCAGACTGCTATACACTAAAATTGCAGAGCTATGGTCAATTTAACAAAGAGGCCTACATATTGAACAGAAGGGCCTACACAGGGGTTTTATGCTGGCTGAGTGGTAAGGATGTCTCAGGATAATTATATAGCAACACAGGACCCGCTGGTCAATTTAATACGGCCTACAAATGCAGCTGGCAGGGCAAGGACAAGGGTCTCATACTTCAGGTGTGGACAGAACGGGCCAGGGGCCCCCTGTGATACAAAATCTACCCTCCTTCAAGGCTGTGGCAATGTAATAGACCATTGTGGGCAGAAGGAAGAGGCAATGGTAGTACAACCATACATGCCAACAGACCCGATTCAGCCAGGAAACGTCCAATGTTTTTAAGCTCAAATGGGCTTTATTTGATCTGTCTCCTGTCTACAATATCCTCTTTTTCAATGTAACCCAAAGGGGAAAATCAATACCCCAGTTTTTTTTCAAAATCTCCCTCTTACCAAGTTCAAAATGTTCGCAAGTATGGTACATTGGATCATGGAAGGAAATGGGATAGGGACATGGACTTGGATAACAGAGGACAGGAGGGACATGGAGAGGTGCACCAAACTGACCCTGCAGGGCAGGCATCAGGGTTTGCAGCAGCACAATACACCACACAGGGCATGCAGGACGGGAGTGCAGCACAACAATCCATAGAAAGCAAGAGGGAGGGGACAGGACCATGCACATGGACAACAGAGAACAGAGGGGCAAGAGGCAATGGTAGCTAGCTGACCATAATGGACAGACAGGAGAGAAAGCTGCAGCATAACAGACCATAAAGGGCAGGAGGGACGGATCAGGGGCATTACAATGGAACAGACAAGCCAGGAGGGAGGGAGTAGGGCTGGGGGCAAGGGGGCAGGGCAGGAGCAGCAAGATAGCCATGGAGGTCAGGCAGGATGGGCACTAGAAGCAAGACACACCATGAAGAGCAACAGTGAGACTGTGATGGCATACACACAGACCATGGAGGGAAGGTGGGAGAGGGTCAGGGGCAGCTAACTGACCACACAGGGAAGGTGGGAGGGGCCATGGCAGCACAGAAGACCATGCATGGCAAGTGGGAGGGTTAGTGGCAGCACAATGGCTATGATGGGCAAGAAGGAGGGTGGAGGGGCATGCACAAAGGACAATGGAGGATAGAAGGGAGGGTCAGGACCTGTGCACAGACAAGAAAGTTCAGGGGAAGGGACCTCACAACAGACCACACGGGGCAGGCAGGAGGAGCAGTTGCAGCACAACAGACCAGGGAGGGCAGAAGGGTGTGGCAGTACAATGGACCATGTAGGACAGGAGGAAGAGGATAGGGGCATGGCATGTGGACAGGCAGGGTGGAGGTGGCAGGGACAGGGTACAGTCATCTGACAATGCTAGGCAGGTGGGAGGGGAGTGGCAGCTCAACAGAACACTCAGAGTAGATAGGAGTGGCAGGTCCATGGGACATGGTGGGCAAAAAGGATGGAGCAGGGGCATGCACAAAGACATCGGAGGGCAGGGGGAAGGAGAATAGGGGCAGCAAGCTAAGCACAGAGTTTAAGCAGGAGGTCAATGATGGGGCATAGAATTGGGCAATGGAGGGCAGGAGGAGTGGACTGGTACATCATACTAAATTGAGGGCAGTGGCAGCACATCAGACCATGCATGGCAGGAGGGAGGAGGCTAGTCCATGGATTCACACAACAGAGGATAGGGAGGAAGGGGATGGGGCAGCAAGCTAACTGTTCAGAGAAGGCGGGTATTAGGAACTTTATTGTTTTTAAAACATTGTGTCTGTGCGAACTACTTAAAATATGAACAAGTATGCAGCATAATCTCACTTTTATTCAGGAAGAAGAGGACGTTTGTGACTGTGACTCCGGGCTCACTTGGCAGAAACACCCCCTGACCCTCCACCCCCTATCGCAAAATGTAATGCCCGTGAAAAGGGTAGGTGAACACAGTGTTATATAGAACATAGTCCTGAGAGCACGATTGAAAATGAAAACTAGATATAGTGTATGGTATAAACTATGCACCAAAAAGTGTGATATAAGATGAACCGGGCGTGAAATATAATATGCAATACATTGTGCGCAATGACAGATTCATTGGAGAGCGCGAGATAGCACAGGCACTAGCGCGTGCTATGCGATATGCGCCTTGGAGTGTAATATGCACAGGGCAGTGTTGTGTAACCTAACTAGTCTCTAAAGTTGTAATATAAAATATGTGCTGGGGAGTGTAACGTTGCATATGCACTGTGACAAAGATATGGATCCCAGATTATAATATGTATGGCATAGCACTGTGCGTTATAACATAGGCATCGAGAAAGGCACGTTAGATGGGGCAATATAACCCGTGCGAAGACAAGTGTGGCATGACATATTCACGGGGTGGTGTTACAGTGCACATGGGCTAGAGAGTGTCATAGCATATGCACTAGCTAGTGGAATACAACACAGAGGTGTGTGGCACTCGGCAGGCAATGGTGGGTGTAACACAGCATTGGGCTCTGTCAGGAGCACGCTGTGACTCTCAAGTGATGTTCGTCCCCTTTCCAGAGAGTAAAATAAAAAGTATTACACATCCGGCAGTGGATGTGTGTTTTATTAACCGTGAGGGGGGTTTCTTGCATAGTTTTGGTCGAATTTTTGTCGAATCCCCTTTGAATGGCTTGGTGTGCATGTGTATTAAATGTGCCCGTCAATAGCTACCCATGTTTGTATACATAAACGACAAGGGTGTCTACCAGGATTAGGCACGGTAGGGCATCAGACATGTCAGAGCTTCACTAGTGGTGTAAATACATTCCACGTGGATGCATTGCATGCATAGTCGCCTTTTAATGAATATCACCCAAAATCGTCATGGTGATAGGTACGTACGGTTTGTCCAGCATGTCCTAGGTGTGTCTATAAATATTTATTTTTTTAAAATAATAAAAAACAGTGGCCGGCCCTGGGGATTGGGGTCAAAAAAATATAATTAGGAGACTGGCCCTGGGGGATGGGGTCATCAGGGCCAATAAATTAGAATAAGAAGGGGAACCAAACAGCCCCCCTTCTTAAAAAACTAAAATAAATAAAAGACTGGCATCGTGCCGGAGGCCATGCCCCCTCCGTGCAGCACTCTGCAAATGCGCCCCCAACAGGCATCTCCAGTATGCGCCAGGGAGCTGCGCTGCAGCCAGGTGTTCTGAGGCCAAGCCCCTTTTTACACCTCTCTGCAACGCAGCTCTGTGGCGCTTACTGTAGGTACCTAGTGGTCTAGTTTGACCCTAGGGACCCTTAGGATTCAGGGGGACTTAATCTCTCAACTTAGAACAGCCACAGGGCGCGTTTACACAGTGGTGAAGGGAGGGGACGGGGCCTGAGGTGACGTGTGCAAACACGCACTATGGCATGTTTTAAATTGGGGATATAATTTCCCTTCAATACTGAGGGCCCCTGGGGGCTAACTAGCCCACCAAGTGCTTCCAGTAAGCGCCACTGAGCTGCATTGCAGAGAGGTGGTCCAGGCCGTGCCACTTTTTACACCTCTCTGCAACGCAGCTCTGTGGCACTTACTGGAGGTACCTAGTGGGCTAGTTGGACCCTAGGGACCCTCAGGATTCAAATGAACTTAATCTCCCAACTAAAAATGGACACAGGGCGTGTTTACACAGTGGTGAAGGGAGGGGACGGGGCCTGAGTTAACGTGTGCAAAAACGCCCTGTGGCCTGTTTTAAGAGGTAGTTTTAATCCCCATGCCCTATTATACACTAGGGGCTTACAGAGGAGGTCATGCTAATCACAGGGGGACCCCAACGCATAATGTTCCCTAGTGTATGTAGGTGTTTTCACTGTATTCTAAGTGTCTTTTAACATAGCACTGGCTCTAGGACTGGTTAGTCAGACTCAGTTACCACCAGTATCCGTCTGAAAAAGTTGAGGGTACAGGATGATTTTGCAACAAGGCTTCTTTCTGCTCTTCTTTTTGTTCTTTCTGCACGTTATCCTTCTTCCTGCACTTATCTTCGTATTTGAGGACTTCTGTTGCTTCTTTCTGCACTTCTTTTGTTTCTTTCTGTGCATTTTTTCTTCTTTCTTCACATGTCCTATCTCTGTAGGCATAGTTAGAAATTAGCATTTAAAAAACCTTTGAAATTCACAGAAAAAACCATAGGTTTCAGGCACGTTATAGTTAGGAATTAGCATTTAAAAAACCTCAGAAATTCACTGAAAAAACCATAGGTTTCAGGGGTGTTATAGTTAGCTGGACTTTTCACTTGTACAAAACCATTGAAATTCCCCCGTTATAGTTAGTTCAGCTAACTATAACTCGCGCGCCCGCAATGCACTGCTGATGACGTCACATATTACATCACTCATGACATGGTCAGTGACATCACTCATGACATCACTGATGACATCTCAAATGACATCACTGATGACATCACTGATGACATCATCCTTGTGATAGAGTGGCAGACCTCCTCTCACCCTAATATAACCTTTGATACACACATTCAAAAATAGAGACTAAAATTTTCAAAACAATGGACATACCAATACCAGTTACAACAACCTCTTCAGTAATTCTAAGATCCACATACACATCCACTCATTCACCAACAGTCCTATACAGTCACTCATACATGTACTCACTCATCATATGTACTCATACACCTATACATCTTGGTACACAATGCCACTCATCCATAGAGTTACTCACACACATAGTCACTCATGCTAATAAAGAATCAAACATACATTTACTTGCATATACAGTTATACACACACCACCATACTTACTTCTACGGAAACTTACACATACTTAGTCTTTTAAACAATCACTTATAGAAACACATACTTATTCATACAGGAACTCTTTCAATCTCTCACTCTCACATATACTCACATATATACACCAATAGTCACATATACTAGTTTAAAACATATGTAGTTACTCATAAAGACACTATTGAGACAGTCATTCAGTCACTAACACACCCATACACACACTCATCCACCCATACAGTCCTGCACACATGCTGTGTTCAACACATACAAACAGTGAGTCACTCATTCATGCACCTATGCACTACGTAATACCCCCCACCGAACCATGCAGACACTCAGACTGATACTCAAAAAACCAACTAATAACCTATATAGACACCCATGTAGCTACTCACCAACCCATGCAGCCACTTATACACAAAGTGAGAGACTGATACAGATATTTACATATTTAAACATTACTCACTAAGCCATGTATTCACTATGATACACTTAATCAGTCAGTTACACAATCAATTTTTCAAAAACAAATCATCCATTTAGACACTTATATACCCATTTATTCTTCCATCGACCTTGAGATATACATATATAAAACATATTTAATTTTCAGAAAAACACACATTCACTGGATGATGTCATCAGTGATGTCATCAGTGATGTCATTTGAGATGTCATCAGTGATGTCATGAGTGATGTCACTGACCATGTCATGAGTGATGTAATATGTGACGTCATCAGCAGTGCATTGCGGGCGCGCGAGTTATAGTTAGCTGAACTAACTATAACGGGGGAATTTCAATGGTTTTGTACAAGTGAAAAGTCCAGCTAACTATAACACCCCTGAAACCTATGGTTTTTTCAGTGAATATATATATATATATACGTATATATACATATATATATGAATGCAAAAAAGAAGCAGAGAACTTTGGGTAGTTCTCATGTTTAGGTGGAAAGCTGCTCCTGTATAGAGCACTCTCAACACCAGCAACACTCTACATCTGCTCACCGCAAATGTCTGCTTTTCTATCAAGGTCTTTAAGCATAGGGTTAGCACATTGCCATCCACGCCGATATAGACAGGGACAAAGTGTTTTGCCACTTCTATAGCAAAGTCTTTAAGCAGAAGACTAGCAGAATGCTGTCCATGCTGAGCTGTAAAATGACAAAAGCCATTTACCACTCCAGGCACAGTATTACAGCTTTGAATTGGTAAAATACCAACCAAGCCAACCTGAAATGATTAAAAGCAACCCCTGACATCGTGTTTCACTCTACTTAGAGCTCTTCAGAGAGGTATAGCTTTGTTCAGACACAAGGGAGCACCCAGTATTAGTCAAAACAATACCCTTTCAGACATAGAGTGATGCATAAACTATGCAAAAAAGAAGCAGAGAACTCTGTGTAGTTCTCAAGTTTGGGTTGAAAGCAGCTCCTGTATAGAGCACTCTCAACACCAGCGGCACTCTACATCTGCTCACCTCAAATATCTGCTTTTCTATCAAGGTCTTTAAGCATAGGATTAGCACAGTGCCATCCGCGGCGAGACAGAAAGGGACAAAGTCTTTTGCCACTTCTACAGCAAAGTCTTTAAGCATAGGACTAGCCATGTGCTGTCCATGACCAGCTGTAAAATGACAAAAGCCATTTACCACTCCAGGCACAGTGTTACAGCTTTGAATTGGTAAAATACAAACCAAGCCAAACTGAAATGAGTAAAAGCAACCGCTGACATCGTGTTTCACTCTACTTAGATCTCTTCAGAGAGGTATAGCTTTGTTCAGACACAAGGGAGCACCCAGTATTAGTCAAAACAATACCCTTTCAGACATAGTGACGCATAAATTATGCAAACAAGAAGCAGAGAACCCTGGGTAGTTCTCAAGTTTAGGTTGAAAGCAACTCCTGTATAGAGCACTCTCAACACCAGTGGCACACTACATCTGATCACCTCAAATGTCTGATTTTCTATCAAAGTCTTTAAGCAGAGGATTAGCACAGTGCCATTCACGCTGAGTTAGAAAGGGACAGAGTCTTTTAGCCATTACTACAGCAAAGCCTTTAAGCATAGGACTAGCACAGTGCTGTCCATGCCGAGTTGTAAAATGACAAAAGGGGTTGCTTTTAACCACTTTCGGTTGGCTTGCTTGGTATTTAACGAATGCTTAGCTGTAATACTGTGCCTGGAGTACTAAATGGCTTTTGTCGTTTTACAGCTTGGCATGGACAGCACTGTGAGAACTGCCCAGAGTCCTCTTCTTCCTTTTTGCATAATTTATGCATCACTCTATGCCTGAAAGGGTATTGTGTATGTATCTATATATATATATATATATATATATACATACATATTATCTACTGGCGGTCGCCAGTAGATAGTTATAGTTAGGATTTTTTTTTCCATAGGAAACCTCAACATTCTATTTTGAATAACTTTGGCGCCGGTTGACGAATCCTCCCGAATTTTTCAAAACAGATGGGGCACTCCGCTCAGCTCCTACCTGAAAGTCTCGGGGTGATTCATCAAGCGGGGGCTGAGAAAAATGGGGGTCCCAAACGCGGTTTTCCAATGCATTTTTCCATAGGACCTTTAGTTGAAGGTACAGCCCGAACGGCTGAACAGAATTAGTTGAAATTTGGCAGAGAGGTAGTCCTCAGGTCAGGGAAGTGCCTTTTGCAGGTCTGGTGTAAATCTGTTCAATATTTCCTGAGAAAATAGCATTTAAAACCATATAAATATCTATACGCGCGCACCGTGTGTGCACGGTGACGTGCACGAGAAAAATTCTGATTGGTTGTTAGATATCAGTAAACATTCGAATCGGTCGAAATCAGGAAGTGTCGGCCACCATTTTGTCTCTCGCAGTCTGAGGCAGTGAAAAACAAAGGTGGAGAACGTGAACAGGGGGCAGGGTAGGGAGTTCCTGACCCCCTAGCCTTTGTCAGGGGGTCACAGTAGGACCCCGAAGGGCCAAAAAAGTTTTAAATATTTTTTTAAAAATCGCAGGGTGAGCGCACCAAGCGCGCACGGCACGAACAGCGTAGCGTGGGTGCGCGGTGCGCAAAGCGCACCGCGTGCCCACTGCGAGCGCACGGTGCGCGCACGGAAAAATCCTTTAAAAATAAATAAATAAATTAATAACTTAGCATTTAAAAAACCATACAAATTCACTTAAAAAACCATAGGTTGCACACACGTTATAGTTAGGAATTAGCATTTAAAAAACCTTGCAAATTCACTTAAAAAACCATAGGTTTCACACAGGTTATAGTTAGGTGGACATTTCCCTCGTAAAAAACCAATGAAATTCCCACGTTATAGTTAGTTCAGATAACTATAACTCGCGCGACCGCCACTCTATCACAAGGATGATGTCATCAGTGATGTCATGAGTGATGCCACTCACCATGTCATGAGTGATGTAATATGTGACGTCATGAGCAGTGGATTGCGGGCGCGCGAGTTATAGTTATCTGAACTAACTATAACGTGGGAATTTCATTGGTTTTTTATGAGGGAAATGTCCACCTAACTATAACCTGTGTGAAACCTTTGGTTTTTTAAGTGAATATATATATATATATATATATGTATATAGATATATATATATATTCACTGAAAAAAAACATAGGTTTCAGGCCTGATATAGTTAGGAATTAGCATTTAAAAAACCTTTGAAATTCACTGAAAAAACCATAGGTTTCAGGCCTGATATAGTTAGGAATTAGCATTTAAAAAACCTTAGGAATTCACTCAAAAAACAATAGGTTTTAGGGGTGTTATAGTTAGCTGAACATTTCACTCGAATAAAACCATTGAAATTCCTCCGATATAGTTAGTTGTACTAACTACATCTCGCGCGCCCGCAATCCACTGCTGATGATGTCACATATTACATCATTCATGACATGGTCAGTGACATCACTGATGACATCTCAAATGACATCACTGATGACATCACTGATGACATTATCCAGTGAATGTGGTTTGGTTCGTTATTTAAATATGTATTATATATACATATAGCAATTTGCATTGAAGAATGAGTGGTTATATAATTATAAATATCTGGATGGAGGATTTAGTAGCAGTGTGATTGACTGTTTACTTGACTAATTTATAGTGTCTCACTAAATATATTGGATAGTGACTAAACTGTGTGAATATCTGTATCACTTTGTCAGTTGTTGTGTAAACTGCTGCACCAGTTGGTTACTAGCTACGTGAAAGTCTATTTATTGATTAGTTAACTGAGTATTTGTATGAGAGAGTTAATGTGTGTGTGGTTCGGTGGGGGGGTGTGACTTCCCAAAGATGAGTGAATAGTGGATTCAGTAGGTATCTGAAGTTAAAACTACATGTTATAACAGTTGTTTGGGTGAGTGAATATCTTTATGGGTGTGGCGATGAGCAAATATATGTCTCAATGGTACATGTCCAACAAACTAGAAAAATAAAAGCCAGTGTATGTGTCAGTTGTTGTATATAAATAAGTATACATAAGACTCAGTGATTGTATGAGTGACTGTATGGATAACTGTATTCTTGTAATAGTGTTTTTATAACACACTAAGTATGAGTTATTATCTATATGAATAGATGAAGTGGTGTTTTTATAAGTGTATAGCTAAGTAAAAGTAAGTATGATCCATGGTTTGCATAAGTGAGTAGGATGACTTCATAAGTGATTAGGATGTGTGCTGGTGTGCAATGTCGATATAGGTGTATAAGTATATTTGATAGTGTTCTATTGATCATTGACAGCATGTATGAGTGAATCTATAGGTAAGTGATTAGATGTGTGTATAGATCTAGGAATCACTGAGTGGGTGTTTAGAAACTTGTATTGGTGTGTCAATGGTTTTAAATCTGTATTTTTCAGTGAGTGATGAAAGGTTATACTAGTGTATGATGAGGTGTATCTGATTGTCAAGTGGATGTCATCATCAGTGAGGTCATCAGTGATGTCATTTGAGATGTCATCAGTGATGTCACTGACCATGTCATGAATGATGTAATATGTGACATCATCAGCAGTGGGTTGCGGGCGCGCGAGATGTAGTTAGTACAACTAACTATATCGGAGGAATTTCAATGGTTTTGTTCGAGTGAAATGTCCAGCTAACTATAATACCCCTAAAACCAGGGCCGGACTGGGAACTGAAAGCAGCCCTGGCAAATTTCTGCAGACCAGCACCCGTCCGACGCGTAGCGAGCGAGCGCAGCGAGCATGCCCGAACGCTACTAGGTGGCTTGGGGGGGGGTTCTCCCCCCCAAGAAAATTTGGGAAAACAACAGACCAAAATGGTGAATTTTACAGCACATTTTTCATTACATATTCAATTGTATCAACTTTTAAAGCACAGTAAATAGTAGATGATGACCTTAAAGAGCACCAGGCTACCCACCCAGTCATATGTACCCATAGACATTCTTTCAGAGAGCACCAAAAATATTCACAAGTAGTGAACCAGAGAGAACAAAGTAAAAGTGAGACCAGCCCCCCACATGGTGTGTAGCGAGGTAGCGCAGTGAGCAACCACTACTAGGGGGAGTTTGGGGGGTCGAACTTATCCCCCCCAAGAAAATTTGAGAGACAGAAAGGCCAAAACAAAGCATTTTTCAACACATTTTTCATTACATATTAGATTGTATTAACTTTTAAAGCATAGTAAATTGTCACTCATGTTATCGCACATTAAGCACTGACATGTGATGTCACACATGAGCACACAGGCCACTGAGGCCAGAATACTGTGGAAATGTCACACATAAGCACCTAGGCACTGACCCAGGCCTGGTCACACCACCAGGCCAGTAAGCATGCAAACGTCACACATAAGCACCCAGGCCAGTAAGCATGGAAATGTCACACATGAGCCTCCAGCTCCAGGTCACTGAGGCCAGAAACTATGGAAATAGCGCACATAATTAAGCACCCAGGCCAGAAAGCATGGAAACGTCACACATAAGCACCCAGGCTGACAGAAGGCATGGAAATGTCTCAAATGGCCCCCCGGCCAGAAAGCATGAAAAATTAACACAAAGGCCCTGGCCTTGACATGACACATCTTTAAATATCCTACTTAAGTGGGTGGCACAATAAGTGTTGCAGGCCCACTAGCAGCATTTAATGTACAGTCCGTGGGTACATGTAGAACCACATTTCTAGGGACTTACAAGTAAATTAAAATTGCCAATTCGGTGTAAGCCAATTTTACCATGTTTGAAAGGAAAGAGCGCAAGCCCTTTAGCACTGGTTAGGAGTGGTAAAGTGCACTGAGCCCTAAGAGCCAACAAAAATGGACTTTTTTGATGTAATAAAGCAGATGAAACCGGATTTTAATTTGGAGGAATCTGAGGCCAACAGGGACTTATCTAACCTTGCCTCAGCAGTCACTACCTCCTAAAATGGCCCTGAAACTGCTGCTGCATTATTTATTCAGCACTGAGATTATTTTTACCCATGGACTGAGGAGACAATGAGAATGAGCAGATGCAGCAGTACAGCTCACTAGTGAGTAAGTCATAGCTGCCAAGGTTTCGGATTGCTATGTGTGACATTTTCATAATTTCTGTGGAATTATGAGTGACATTTCAACGACTATGAGTGACACTCTCTCGCGAGCAAAATCAAACAATGGAGACCAAGCAAACATATCAATATGAGAAACTACACTCATTTGAGCAACAAGAAACTCTAAGAAGATCTTGAAACTGCTGTAAACCACCAGAAATGAAAAGGCACTAACAATTGACAAATAGTCTGTCAAGCAGGCTGAGAGGCACCAGCGAAAATCTCAGCTGCTAGTTATAACTACATTACTCAGTCAGTGTGCTACAGGATTAGTCAGGCTGTAATACTATTTTAGACCTTTAGTGCTAATAAATAATAATGTATGGACTGCACTCACTGTGTCAGCCGAGTGGAGGTCTGGGGCACTAGCGCGTCCTGAGAGCAGTGTACAGGCAGAGCAGTTACGCTGTAATTAAATATAATGGGGCAGATTTATGAGCCCCTTGCGCCACTTTTGCGTCACTTTTAACATGGGAAAAGTGACGCAAAAGTGGCGCAAGGGGCTCATAAATCTGCCCCATTGTACTGTTGGTTCGAAAGTTGTACATCACCTGACCAGAATTAAACGAAAAGCAGGATGTGTCTGACTCCTACGTATAGTTCAATCACATGAGACAATAGTAAATAATATGGATCATGGTCAGAGCTGAGCGGCGCTGCTCTGTGCAGCCTGAGAGCAATGAGCAGGGTGGAGCTGCAACACGGAGTCAGTCAGGCAGTAAGTGATGCTCTTAATGTAATATATAACAGATGCAGCCAGGTCCTGTATTAGTTATATTTACCACGCGCCAGGCTGTGAAACTACGTGTAACAGTCAGAGGAGGCTGGAGCAAACACAGATGCAGGGCTCGGCTGAACCGCCCGGCCCAGGCCCAAAACTAAAATAATGTTGTTGCCAGCATTTGAGATACCGGCATTTGTAACAGATGGAGCGCGCACGCTGGCTACTTAAATGCACAGCTCCTTGGTGTGAGGCGCCTTGCAGGAGTCACAATCAATGAATCCACGCATCACTGCGTCTGACCAGGCAGCCTCTGTCCACGCGGGACCGACTAAGAAGGCTGAGAAGCACCAGCGCAGATCTCAGTTGCTGCCTTTTAACCAATCTTTAACTAACATTTGCGCGGCACCAGCCGAGAGCACAGCTGAGAGTTACAGAATCAGGCTGACTGTAAAAGGAAGCATTTACAACAATACAATCAGAATTCAAACACAACTGTTAGCGCAGCCGGACTGCTTACATGACTTCAGCATCGCGATGGGAAGCATTAGATTCTGTAGGAACTACTGATATTTCATGAAGAAAAAACACACAGAAGTTGTAAATGTTGATTATCTTAACCTCTGCAGAAGTGGGCTTTGCCTACCAACCCTTCAAATTTCAGATCACCTAAAATCGTTCAGCAGGGCCATCTGTTTAAAAGGTAAATGCTTACTGTAAAAAACAAAAAAATAATGACTTCACTATTGTTGAATGGTGCACAACAGCAGCATAAACGTTGCACCCTTTCACTCTATGCCCGTGCTATATTGAAAAATGAGTTGTATGCACAGTCTTATGTCAGCCCAGGATATGACTCAAGATTGTTTACAGTGAGGCAGGTAATATGTAGATGCCTATCGTGATGCTAAATATATCGACTTTGAAACAAAAGCAAGATTAGTTGGAACTGCCAGGATTTGAGACTGGGACCTACGGGTTAAACACAGATCTCTGCTGCGAGCACCTAACCTGCTGTGCTACCTCACTAGCTTCCAGGACTGCTCATCCAATAGAGAGCCAAGGCTCATATCAGCATCCAACCAATCCCAGCAATGGAGCTATAAAACAGAACCCAAAGCAAACAGAGATCAGGCCTGTGCTTATAGATGAACATGCTTCTATCACTATAAATTTCCTCAAGAAATGTTAGCTAAAGCCTGGACATTTGAAGTACCCAGGCAGTGTATCAATTCTGAACCAGGTTTTTATAATCTGGGCGGCAAGAAATTCAACCACCCAATAGTAAAGCATTAGATTTTGAATTTTTAACTGTATTTTCACCTCTGTGAGTATTGCTTTTATGCACTCCTCTTGCCTATTTCTGATGTATATAATAGTGGTTCATAATAACAAGCCCATTAGTATGTGCAGAGAAAATCAAGATTTAATTTATTACAAGCAGTTGACAGCTGTAACAGAGAGAACATTAAAAACAACTATTCAATAAAGGTAATTCAACATAAATGAAAATTATTTCAAAAAGGAATTCTGGCTCCACCCTTGTAATGTGTGCACTTAAATTGTTGCACTAGAGGACGCCGTAGAGCCGGTGAAGATAATGGGGTTAGAAGAACTTCATTGGCGACGATGCATAAGCACTCAATTTAATTGAATAAATCGTCGCCCTGGGTATGTTTCCCAACAGACCAACAAGCATCTGCCTGCAGGACCCAACCGACTCCAGCGGAGTTAGAAATTTACTAAACAGAGCTGTGACAGCCGGTCTGAGCGCAGATCATTTCCACAACTATTCTCACAGAGGCAGCAGCCCCAAAACACAGAACAAAGACCTAATCTAGGGGACAGCAGGATCTGGCTTAGGCGAAATACTTGCCTTTTATCTTTCAAGCACACGTAAACACGGGTTAGTGTTGGATTAAGGTTTCTGTGTTTTTCTGATGGCAGTAATTCAAATTGTAGCTGGCATTTTAAGACACAGTAATCTCCTGTGTGTTAGTAAATTTGGTACCTGTTTCATTAACATAACATTTATGATTTTGACAAAATGGAGCGTTATTTCCTGTGAGTGTTAACGATGAATCTAACATAGAGGGCCGCAATCACTTTCTTCAAAAGCTTGTTAAAACATTGTTTTTTAAGTGCTTAAGAAGGATGATTCCATGTCACTGGAATTCCATTTAACCCTGGATTATCATTTTACACACTGGTGCCGCTACAAGTCCTGCAGCACGCACCAGAGGCAGTCAGATCCAGGCCTGCCAAGTATCACGCATCAGACGTGACAATAACACATTTCAGTGTGGTGTTCCGCATCACCGCACTGAAATGCATTGTCACGCATTTTAATGCACTGTCTCACTCTGCTGTAGCCTGTACCAGCGCTGAAACTGGCTATGCAACCAGGCTGCTAGCGCGTGCGCCGGCTCTGCTCCACGCAGACTTGTCCGCTCCGGCGCTGCCGCCAGCAGGCTCAGGAAACAGTTAAGGATCTCGTGCACTGTTGCCAGCTACAATGTATCCTGCTGGGCTGCATTAAAATTCCCGCCCGCGGCACGGCTGTCACAGTCATTACTCACTACTAGGCCTGACGTCACCCCCGGCGAGGCAGTCGTGTGCCCAATACCGCATAGCTGCCAAGGTTTCAAATTGCTATGTGTGACATTTTTATAATTTCAGTGTAATTATATGAGTGACATTTCAATGACTATGAGAGACACTTTCTCGCGAGCAAAATGAAGCAATGAAGACGGGGGAAACATAAATATCTGAAATTACACCCATTTGAGCAACAAGAAACTCCAAGAAAATCTGAAAACTGCAGCAAAGCACTAGAAATCATTGCCAGCCTATGGCCCCATACCTGCCAGCCATCAATCAGGAGAACATCAGGACTCCAGGGCCTCTCTCTGTCCATGTGACGTGGGGCACCCAGCCCAACAGGAAGGATGTGTGAGGCTCCAACATGAACAAGACAAGTTACACAGGGATCCAGGTATCTCAGCTACCTGTCACAGAATCAGTGAGCTGACTCACGCGCAGACAGGCTGAGCACCATTATCCTCACAGGCTGAGGCCGGCGCAATAATCTCTCATACAACATAGCCAAAACTGTTGGAAACCTGTTAAAATTACCCCCATGTAGTTTTGAGAAATAAACGGCAAACTTAAGGTGGCCAGAATGTAAACACACACTCTTGTCACAGCCTGGGCCTCTACAAGCAGCCATGCCTGCAGCCATGTCAATGCAGAACTCCTGAGTGAGTTTAACACGTCATGACCGGACTGGCACCCCACTGGCTGCAGGCAGTTGCAGTTCACGGGCCTGCCATATGGAGAGTAAATGAACATATAATGTTCCCTAGCAATGAAAAAACGGCTGAAATGCAAACTGGTGACGCTTCAATAGGCAAGGAAGCCTGTTTGTTATCATAGTAACAAAGTACAGTGGCTTAGTCAAATCCTATTTTTCATATTCAAATGTTAGCACCCATTTGTAAGAATTATTCTGTGCACGGTGACTCCAGACAAGCTGTCTTAGCTTGTTTTCTATGGCCAGATATGGGTGTTGTGCGCAGAGAATCTACTTGCCAGGCAGAACAGCTGTCTCTGTCCCAGTCTTACAGTACTGGTCCTTTACACGCACAAGACCGAAGCGTTAGAAAGGGGCCTTCACAAGAAGAGATTGCACTACACTGACTCGGTCTCTGTCACTTGAAAAAACGGCAGAAATGCAATCCGGCGATGCTTTATCAGGCAAGGAAGTCTGTTTGTTATCATAGTACAGCGTAACGTGCAAAATGGGTGAAATCACGAGCACAGTCCCTCGGTACACACTAGTTTAATGCAATCGTTTTTTTTATGAGCTGCAGGTGGTGAGACGTGTAAAATAAACTTCCTCCTTTCTTAAGTCACTGAAACAACTGCATTTAGTTTCACATTTATGTCCCACTTAATTCCAACAAAGGACGTTTTAAACAGATCTGCATACAAACACATGGCAATTGTTTTTCAGGAATATGTATTTCTAGATATTTACCAACGCGTTTTAGAGCATCAAAGTGAGGGATTCCGGAATATCGGTAGTATGGCTTATTCAAACCTTATTTTCATATTCTCATTTTAGCATGGTTTTATACCGATGTTTTGTGGAGACAGTCCACTTGCCAGGCGGGACAGCTTACTATCCCAGTCTTACAGTACTGGTCTTTTACAGGCACGAGACTGAAGTGTTTTTGGGCTTCACAAGACATGATCAGGTCAGATATATCACTCCACCAAATCTGTGACTTTGACTTACCAACTGTTGCCGCGCAACTCAATCACTCCCTCCCTCCCTCGGCAATTGAATCGGTGGGGCTGGCGGTCATATTTACTGCAGCTGAGACATGCTGTACATCTGCTCCTCGTGATTCCCAACCCACTGGACAGGCACGTTCGTGTGCCCCAGTCTACCGAAGCAGGCTGCCTGCCTCTGCAGGCTCGGCTCCTTATCAGACACAGGGCCTGCACTGGACGGCTAACTGCTCAGTTCGTAAAGTGGCGCACTGTTAGTTGCATTCACGTGAGTCATGTGACTCCACCACGTCACGTGAATGCCGTGCCGGCTGGCCCGCAGCAGCAGGTCTAACAATGAATGCTCATTGCTGCAGCCTGCGCAGCAATGAGCAGTGATTACTGTACTGAGTGCAGTACAAAAAATCGGCCCCTCCGCCCCACCCAGCAACAAAACCGGCCCCCGGCCCAAAAACCGGCCCCCACCCCTGGCAGCCTACCGGGGGATTGCCCGGTGCCCGGCAGTGCCAGTCCGGCCCTGCCTAAAACCTATTGTTTTTTCAGTGAATTTCTAAGGTTTTTTAATGCTAATTCCTAACTATATCAGGCCTGAAACCTATAGTTTTTTTCAGTGAATTTCAAAGGTTTTTTAAATGCTAATTCCTAACTATGTCAGGCCTGAAACCTATGGTTTTTTCTGTGAATTTCAAAGGTTTTGTAAATGACAATTTTTAATGTATTCATTGTTATACTGATTTTTTTTATACTGATTTACTACATGTTTTAAACTGTTTATTTTTAGATTTCTTTTTTATTACAGTATACATTACAATACAAAATATACTTTCTCAGAATGAATTACTTTAGTTTAAATACTTTGCAAATAGGCAATAGATTTTTAAGTACAGTAGTTACAGTTGTTGCAATGGGCAACACAATTTCAAACACAAAGCAACATTGAGCTCAATGTGAATTTCTCATCAAATGCAATTAGTTACTTTATGGATTACTTTTCTAACCACAGTACTGGATCCTAGATTCAGTCCTTGGACATCTCCTGTAAACAGTTGAGTAAAAGCGTTTTGGTTACAGTAGTGATTTTTAAGGATTATTATTGTATTTTAAAAGTTGACACTTAAAAAGTTTTTCACATAGAATCACCAATGTTATCCTATGGCAGAAAATTCACTTAGCAGGTAAGTAGTGTTATCGTTACTTTTTCTTACTCAGTGATCGATCCTGGATTCAGCACAAGTGAATCTCCTGTAAACAGTTGAAAGAATGTGTTTAAGTCATACAGGCGATTTGTTAGGAATATTTTTAGTTTGTGAAAAGAGACACTTAGAAACATTTCGGCTTAAAAGCACACAATGGATTCCTATGGAAGGAAATACAAGTTAATGGTAAGTACGCTTAGAATTACTTTTCAGGGTCAGTGCTGGGCTAATAGATGCAGCCCTGGGTTCTCTCCTGAGGAATTCGTAGTTCGGCTGATTTTAGAGGAATATTTGTACGTTTCAAAAATGGGCACTTAGAAACTTTTCTTCTGAAAACCACACAATGGATTCCTATGAAAAGAAATACAAGTTACTGGTAAGTACGCTTAGAAATACTTTTCAGGGTCAATGCTGGTCTAAAGGAAGCAGCACTGGGTTCTCTCCTGATAACAGGTGAGTAAATCGGAATTCGTAGTTCGGCTGATTTTAGAGGAATATTTGTACAATGGTGAAGGAAGGGGGTTGGGCCTGAGGTGACGTGTGCAAACACGCCCTGTGGCGCGTTTTAAGTTGGGGAATTAATTCCTCTTTAATCAATCAAAACTAGCCCACCAGGTACCTCCAGTATGCGTCAGGGAGCTGCGTTGCAGAGAGGTGTTCAGAGGCCACGCCCCTTTTTACAACACTGCAACGCAGCTCCGTGGTGCTTAATTAGTTAAGCTGGACTTATTTCCCCCTCTGCAAATGCGCCAGGGGGCGCATTTGCAGAGTGGTGTAAGGAGGGGGCATGGCCTCCGGCCCGATCCCGTCTTTTTTTTCTTCTTTTTTTTTTAGAAGGGGGGCTGTGTAGCCCCCTTTCTTTTTCTATTTTTTTGGCCCTGGGGACCCCTTCCCCCAGGGCCTGCCCCCAATTTTTATATATATAAAAAAAAAATCGGAAAGGGGGCCGCGTGGCCCTCCTCCCGAGGCCATAATTTGCCCCGGGGACCCCATCCCCCGGGGCATGGCCCTTTTGTTTTAAAATTTTTATTTTTATGGAGGGGGGCTGCGTAGCCCCCCTCCTGTGGCCACTTAAGGCCCCGGGGACCCCATCCCCATCCCCCGGGGCCGGCCATTGTTTTATTCTTTTATTTATTTATTTTAATGGGGGAGGGGGGCCGTGTGGCCCCCCTCCCGGGCCACTTCTGGCCCCAGAGGCCCCATACCCCGGGGCCTGGCCTCTCGTTGGGGACCCTTGGGGGGTCCCCAATCCCCCCACGGTCCCAGCCAGTTCCCTGCCTCCTGTGGGAGCCGGCATTGCTTTTCCACATGGGGAGCAGCTAACATGCTTCTCCCCATGTGGAAAAGCAATCTGCTTTGCTTCATTGAAGCGAGAGTAGGTTTCCCTGCTTTCGCTTCAATGAAGCAAAGCAGTTTGCAATGGCAGGGTGGGAGCCGCGAGGCTCCCGCCCTGCCATTGCAAATAGCAGTGTCCCGGGGGTGGGCACCCCGGGACACTGCAGGAGCAGGCCCTGGGGGGTGGTGGTCCCCAGGGCCTATACAAGGCTCCAGGAGGGGGCCGCGCGCCCCCCTCCCACATTGTGAAGTTGCCCAGGGGGGTGGTGGTCCCCAGGACAGCGGGAGCCTGAGAGCCCCCCCACACCAAATGATTTTAAGCCCGGGGGTGGCGGTCTCAGGGACTGGGGGAGCCTGCAAGCCCCCCCACCCATTTTAAGGATGCCCCGGGGGGGTGGCGGTCCCAGGAGCTGCAGGGGGGCCATGAGCCCCCGCCAATATTATCTTAGAGCCCCGGGGGGTGGCGGTCCCTGGGGCAGTGTGGGGGGATTGGGACCACCCACACTTATTTTTTTATTATGCCCCCGGGATTTGGCCCCCCCGGGGGCAAATTAGCATATCCAGCGTGGGAGCCCGCGATGATTTTTTTTTTTATTTCCGGCCAAAATTCGCGCTGGGTGCGCGAATCTCGACTATTTATTTTTAAAAAAAATGCTTTTTTGGGTCCTGGGGGTCCTTGTGGGACCCCCTGAGCAGGCCTCGGGGGGCAGGGTGTTTCTACCCTGCCCCCTTTTTGTGTTTTTCGCGTTTGTTTTTTCAGTTTCTTGTGCCTCGGTTCTACCGAGGCACAAGATGGCTGCCAACACTTCCTGGTTTGGAGTGTTGACAGCTAATTAGAATACAGCTCGTGCATGGCAGGGTGCGAGCTGGGTGCGCATAGGGTGCGCGGATCCTCCGAGGCCATAGATATATATGTACATTTAACTCTAATTTTCTCAGGAACTACTGAACAGATTTACACCATACAGCAAAAGGCACGAGTCTGAACTGAGGACTACCTCTTTGCCAAATTTGGTGTAATTCCGTTCCACAGTTCGGGCTGTAGCTGCGGCTAAAGGTCCTATGGGAAAATGCATGGGGAAAACGTGTTTTGGGACCCCCCTTTTTTCTCGGCCCCTGCTTGACGAATCACAGTGAAATTTTCAGGATAGGAGCGGACCTGAGCTGGCCAAAAGTTTGGAAAATGTTGCGAAGATTCGTCAATCGGTGCCAAAGTTATTCCAAATAGAATGTTGTGGATTTCCTATGGAAAATAGGTCCTAACTATATCTACCTACTGGCGACTGCCAGTAGGATATATATATATACATATTCACTGAAAAAACCATAGGTTTCAGGGGTGTTATAGTTAGCTGGACTTTTCACTTGTACAAAACCATTGAAATTCCCCCGTTATAGTTAGTTCAGCTAACTATAACTCGCGCGCCCGCAATGCACTGCTGATGACGTCACATATTACATCACTCATGACATGGTCAGTGACATCACTCATGACATCACTGATGACATCTCAAATGACATCACTGATGACATCACTGATGACATCATCCAGTGAATGTGTGTTATTCTGAAAATTAAATATGTTTTATATATGTATATCTCAAGGTCGATGGAAGAATAAATGGGTATATAAGTGTCTAAATGGATGATTTGTTTTTGAAAAATTGATTGTGTAACTGACTGATTAAGTGTATCATAGTGAATACATGGCTTAGTGAGTAATGTTTAAATATGTAAATATCTGTATCAGTCTCTCACTTTGTGTATAAGTGACTGCATGGGTTGGTGAGTAGCTACATGGGTGTCTATATAGGTTATTAGTTGGTTTTTTGAGTATCAGTCTGAGTGTCTGCATGGTTCGGTGGGGGTATTACGTAGTGCATAGGTGCATGAATGAGTGACTCACTGTTTGTATGTGTTGAACACAGTATGTGTGCAGGACTGTATGGGTGGATGAGTGTGTGTATGGGTGTGTTAGTGAGTGAATGACTGTCTCAATAGTGTCTTTATGAGTAACTACATATGTTTTAAACCAGTATATGTGACTATTGGTGTATATATGTGAGTATATGTGAGAGTGAGATTGGTAGACTTCCTGTATGAATAAGTATGTGTTTCTATAAGTGATTGTTTAAAAGACTAAGTATGTGTAAGTTTCCGTAGAAGTAAGTGTGGTGGTGTGTGTATAACTGTATATGCAAGTAAATGTATGTTTGATTCTTTATTAGCATGAGTGACTATGTGTGTGAGTAACTCTATGGATGAGTGGCATTGTGTAACAGGATGTATAGGTGTATGAGTACATATGATGAGTGAGTACATGTATGAGTGACTGTATTGGACTGTTGGTGAATGAGTGGATGTGTATGTGGATCTTAGAATTACTGAAGAGGTTGTTGTAACTGGTATTGGTATGTCCATTGTTTTGAAAATTTTAGTCTCTATTTTTGAATGTGTGTATCAAAGGTTATATTAGGGTGAGAGGAGGTCTGCCACTCTATCACAAGGATGATGTCATCAGTGATGTCATCAGTGATGTCATTTGAGATGTCATCAGTGATGTCATGAGTGATGTCACTGACCATGTCATGAGTGATGTAATATGTGACGTCATCAGCAGTGCATTGCGGGCGCGCGAGTTATAGTTAGCTGAACTAACTATAACGGGGGAATTTCAATGGTTTTGTACAAGTGAAAAGTCCAGCTAACTATAACACCCCTGAAACCTATGGTTTTTTCAGTGAATTTCTGAGGTTTTTTAAATGCTAATTCCTAACTATAACGTGCCTGAAACCTATGGTTTTTTCTGTTAATTTCAAAGGTTTTTTAAATGCTAATTTCTAACTATGCCTACAGAGAGAGGACATGTGAAGAAAGAAGAAAAAATGCACAGAAAGAAACAAAAGAAGTGCAGAAAGAAGCAACAGAAGTCCTCAAATACGAAGATAAGTGCAGGAAGAAGGATAACGTGCAGAAAGAGCAAAAAGAAGAGCAGAAAGAAGCCTTGTTGCAAAATCATCCTGTACCCTCAACTTTTTCAGACGGATACTGGTGGTAACTGAGTCTGACTAACCAGTCCTAGAGCCAGTGCTATGTTAAAAGACACTTAGAATACAGTGAAAACACCTACATACACTAGGGAACATTATGCGTTGGGGTCCCCCTGTGATTAGCCTTACCTCCTTTATAAGCCCCTAGTATATAATAGGGCATGGGGATTAAAACTACCTCTTAAAACAGGCCACAGGGCGTTTTTGCACACGTTAACTCAGGCCCCGTCCCCTCCTTTCACCATTGTGTAAACACGCCCTGTGTCCGTTTTTAGTTGGGAGATTAAGTTCATTTGAGTCCTGAGGGTCCCTAGGGTCCAACTAGCCCACTAGGTACCTCCAGTAAGTGCCACAGAGCTGCGTTGCAGAGAGGTGTAAAAAGTGGCACGGCCTGGACCACCTCTCTGCAATGCAGCTCAGTGGCGCTTACTGGAAGCACTTGGTGGGCTAGTTAGCCCCCAGGGGCCCTCAGTATTGAAGGGAAATTATATCCCCAATTTAAAACGTGCCATGGTGCGTGTTTGCACACGTCACCTCAGGCCCCGTCCCCTCCCTTCACCACTGTGTAAACGCGCCCTGTGGCTGTTCTAAGTTGAGAGATTAAGTCCCCTTGAATCCTAAGGGTCCCTAGGGTCACACTAGACCACTAGGTACCTCCAGTAAGCGCCACAGAGCTGCGTTGCAGAGAGGTGTAAAAAGGGGCTTGGCCTCAGAACACCTGTCTGCAGCGCAGCTCCCTGGCGCATACTGGAGATGCCTGTTGGGGGCGCGTTTGCAGAGTGCTGCATGGAGAGGGCATGGCCTCCGGCACGATGCCAGTCTTTTATTTATTTTATTTTTTTAAGAAGGGGGGCTGTGTGGTTCCCCTTCTTATTCTAATTTATTGGCCCTGATGACTCCATCCCCCAGGGCCTGTCTCCTAATTATATTTTGTTGACCCCAATCCCCAGGGCCGGCCACTGTTTTTTATTATTTTTAAAAAATATATATTTATAGACACACCTAGGACATGCTGGACAAACCGTACGTACCTATCACCATGACGATTTGCGTGATATTCATTAAAAGGCGACTATGCATGCAATTAATCCACGTGGAATGTATTTACACCACAAGTGACGCTCTGACATGTCTGATGCTCTACCGTGCCTAATCCCGGTAGACACCCTTGTCGTTTATTTATACAAACATGGGTAGCTATTGACGGGCACATTTAATACACATGCACACCAAGCCATTCAAAGGGGATTCGACAAAAATTCGACCAAAACTATGCAAGAAACCCCCCTCACAGTTAATAAAACACACATCCACTGCCGGATGTGTAATACTTTTTATTTTACTCTCTGGAAAGGGGACGAACATCACTTGCGAGTCACAGCGCGCTCCTGACAGAGCCCAATGCTGTGTTACACCCACCATTGCCTGCCGAGTGCCACACACCTCTGTATTGTATTCCAATAGCTAGTGCATATGCTATGACACTCTCTAGCCCATGTGCACTGTAACACCACCCCGTGAAAATGTCATGCCACACTTGTCTTCGCACGGGTTATATTGCCCCATCTAACGTGCCTTCCTCGATGCCTATGTTATAACGCACAGTGCTATGCCATACATATTACAATTTGGGATCCATATCTTTGTCACAGTGCATATGCAACGTTACACTCCCCAGCACATATTTTATATTACAACTTTAGAGACTAGTTAGGTTACACAACACTGCCCTGTGCATATTACACTCCAAGGCACATATCGCATAGCACGCGCTAGTGCCTGTGCTATCTCGCGCTCTCCAATGAATCTGTCATTGCGCACAATGTATTGCATATTATATTTCACGCCTGGTTCATCTTATATCACACTTTTTGGTGCATAGTTTATACCATACACTATATCTAGTTTTCATTTTCAATCGTGCTCTCAGGACTATGTTCTATATAACACTGTGTTCACCTACCCTTTTCACGGCCATTACATTTTGCGATAGGGGGTGGAGGGTCAGGGGGTGTTTTTGCCAAGTGAGCCCGGAGTCACAGTCACTAACGTCTTCTTCTTCCTGAATAAAAGTGAGATTATGCTGCATACTTGTTCATATTTTAAGTAGTTTGCACAGACAAAATGTTTTAAAAACAATAAAGTTTCTAATACCCGCCTTCTCTGAACAGTAACTTGCTGCCCCATCCCCCTCCTCCCTATCCTCTGTTGTGTGAATCCATGGACTAGCCTCCTCCCTCCTGCCATGCATGGTCTGATGTGCTGCCACTGCCCTCAATTTAGTATGATGTACCAGTCCACTCCTCCTGCCCTCCATTGCCCAATTCTATGCCCCATCATTGACCTCCTGCTTAAACTCTGTGCTTAGCTTGCTGCCCCTATTCTCCTTCCCCCTGCCCTCCGATGTCTTTGTGCATGCCCCTGCTCCATCCTTTTTGCCCACCATGTCCCATGGACCTGCCACTCCTATCTACTCTGAGTGTTCTGTTGAGCTGCCACTCCCCTCCCACCTGCCTAGCATTGTCAGATGACTGTAACCTGTCCCTGCCACCTCCACCCTGCCTGTCCACATGCCATGCCTCTATCCTCTTCCTCCTGTCCTACATGGTCCATTGTACTGCCACACCCTTCTGCCCTCCCTGGTCTGTTGTGCTGCAACTGCTCCTCCTGCCTGCCCCGTGTGGTCTGTTGTGAGGCCCCTTCCCCTGAACTTTCTTGTCTGTGCACAGGTCCTGACCCTCCCTTCTATCCTCCATCGTCCTTTGTGCATGCCCCTGCACCCTCCTTCTTGCCCATCATAGCCATTGTGCTGCCACTAACCCTCCCACTTGCCATGCATGGTCTTCTGTGCTGCCATGGCCCCTCCCACCTTCCCTGTGTGGTCAGTTAGCTGCCCCTGACCCCCTCCCACCTTCCCTCCATGGTCTGTGTGTATGCCATCACAGTCTCACTGTTGCTCTTCATGTTGTGTCTTGCTTCTAGTGCCCATCCTGCCTGACCTCCATGGCTATCTTGCTGCTCCTGCCCCCTTGCCCCCAGCCCTCTGTTTACATGTGCAGACCCCTACTCCCTCCCTCCTGGCTTGTCTGTTCCATTGTAATGCCCCTGATCCGTCCCTCCTGCCCTTTATGGTCTGTTATGCTGCAGCCTTCTCTCCTGTCTGTCCATTATGGTCAGCTAGCTACCATTGCCTCTTGCCCCTCTGTTCTCTGTTGTCCATGTGCATGGTCCTGTCCCCTCCCTCTTGCTTTCTATGGATTGTTGTGCTGCACTCCCGTCCTGCATGCCCTGTGTGGTGTATTGTGCTGCTGCAAACCCTGATGCCTGCCCTGCAGGGTCAGTTTGGTGCACCTCTCCATGTCTCTCCTGTCCTCTGTTATCCAAGTCCATGTCCCTATCCCATTTCCTTCCATGATCCAATGTACCATACTTGCGAACATTTTGAACTTGGTAAGAGGGAGATTTTGAAAAAAACCTGGGGTATTGATTTTCCCCTTTGAGTTACATTGAAAAAGAGGATATTGTAGACAGGAGACAGATCAAATAAAGCCCATTTGAGCTTAAAAACATTGGACGTTTCCTGGCTGAATCGGGTCTGTTGGCATGTATGGTTGTACTACCATTGCCTCTTCCTTCTGCCCACAATGGTCTATTACATTGCCACAGCCTTGAAGGAGGGTAGATTTTGTATCACAGGGGGCCCCTGGCCCGTTCTGTCCACACCTGAAGTATGAGACCCTTGTCCTTGCCCTGCCAGCCGCATTTGTAGGCCGTATTAAATTGACCAGCGGGTCCTGTATTGCTATATAATTATCCTGAGACATCCTTACCACTCAGCCAGCATAAAACCCCTGTGTAGGCCCTTCTGTTCAATATGTAGGCCTCTTTGTTAAATTGACCATAGCTCTGCAATTTTAGTGTATAGCAGTCTGAAGGCAGGTCTGCGAGGCCTTCTGCTCCAAACTAGTAGCCCCCACCCTACCCGAGTGCTCCGTGCTCGGTATCAAAGTTCAACATCCCCCTGAAGCTGTCGACATACAGTAGGCTGCATCCTGGACTGGTACTTGCTTCCTGGGCAGGTTTCCCGCTTTTAAGGAAGTGTCAACCGCAGAGCGTCAAGTTAGGAGAACTGAGGAGATTTTATACATGAATATATTGAATTCCTGTACAATACCCATTATTTTCTGCTTGCTCTATGGAACTTACGATAAGCGATTGGCCTGAGAGACTGACCTTTTCACCCAGTCCATTGTCAGCATTAAGTGGGTAAATGACGAAATGTCTGGTAAAATCTGCAGACGAAGCTTTTGGGTAGCATACGTAGGTAGATGTAGCGTGCAAAGGAGCCCACAAAATGATATAAAAAGGGAGCACCCACAGATATCGACGGACAACCTCGCCGTCTGTATGTAGGTTAACAGGCTGTGCAGGTTTTCCCCAAGAACTGGGAGCTCTTGTCTTCCTTTGCTTAAAATGTCTTGCTCTGCTTTGCTTGAAGTATCTTATTCTATTTTACCTATATGAAATGTCATGTTATGTTTAACCATTGTTCTCTTTACTTTTGCATTTAAAAGATGTTGTATTGTAATTGCAGGAATGCTTGCTCTAAGAGTAAATGTGAGTGTCCCTAGGTAACATTTTCCTTGGTGTAACTTGTTTCTCATGATGCATTTATAGATGTGTTTTCTCTCTCTCTCTGTCAGTCCATTAATTGAGATACAGAGAATATCATGACAGCTGTATGATTATCTGGATTCTGTATTTTGTACTTTATGTCTCTATTCTGCGGTTTCTTTGAAGTTGCATCTTCTCATTAAACTGCCATTGTATTCTGCCTCCAATTCCATGTCTCATATGTCTGTTTTCTTCATTTTTGGAGCAAGCGTTCCTAGGCACCCCGGCTCAAATTAAGGTGCCCCTTTTGTCCCTGACTCACTCTCCTGCTCAGTTCTGTGGTGGCTCCCGGGGCTCTGGGGACCGCCCCTAGCTTCCTTGACCCGTAATAGATCTTCCCTCCAACAGCCTCTCTTGCAAGTCCTGTATTGTTGGTTTGTTGCCCCTGCCCCCCTTTCCACTGCCCTCCATAGTCTGTTGTGCTTCCACGGCCCTTCCTGCCTGCTCAGTGTGGTTAAATTGTTGCCTTTGCACCCTCCTACCTGCCTTCAATTTTCAGAGTCCGTGCCCCTGGCCTCTGCCTCTCAACAGTATCCTAATGAACAACTAGATTGCTAACATTCTATATTTATTACAAAAGTGTGGAACGCCTGACATCATCTTGATGTAATCAAAACTGTAATACCTAGAGCATTCCTTTAGAAATTGCATATATGAGAGGGTCTTATTGGCATCAAAATTATGGTTAGTGCTCTAAAAGACTAAAATAAGGACATATTTTCTGAGTTTTCAAATAGCGACAAAGCACTTTTAAATTATTTGTTATCTTTATGTTTTTTTATCTAGTTGACAACTTGATTAAATGTTGCACTTAGGGGAGAGGATGTGGTGTTACTTCCAGAACTGCAGACTTTGCAACTGGGGAACCAGGTTGAAGTTTCTGCTTCAGCTCGACATTCTGTGATTCTGGTCAAATAACTTAGTCTCCCCATGTCTACAACCAAAATGAATTTGTTCTTGTGTGATGTAACCAATGCTCATGTAAAGCACTCCAATACCTGACAAGTCTGCACTATATAACACTGCAAAAACACAAAATAATAAGTGTTTTGCAGTGTTTTGCACACTTCTGTCATTGGGCTATATTTGGGCTATATCTGGGTGATTTTGGGCTACATTTGGGCTCTTTTGTCTCCGGTGGCCATCTTGGGAGATTTATTTGTTATGAAGTTTCCTAATTTCCTCATGTACTGTAGTCTCCTCAGTCGGAAATGCTTTCAGTTTTTTACTTTGATTCAATCATGAAGGTATTCAGATATGTCACACATTTGCCATGAATTCTGAATGTTAGCACTCTAGTTGCTCATTAGATCACTGTAGTAAAACTACTGTTCACCATGGAATTCTGCTCCTGGTATTAAAAGTGCATGTTTCAGTCTGCATGTCAGAATTTTTTAATGAAATAGAAGAGGATTTGAGAAGTCACTCAAAATGTGCCCTCATTTTCTTTCTTCAGCATTAATCATAATTTCTATGGCAAAATGAACCCCCTCATTGTGTTCCTTTTTAAATTAAATGTTTTAAGTGTTACCAGTTTATTCCAATCAAGATGGCTTCAGGTGTGCCATACTTTTGTCATAATGAAGACAGTAAGTGCTCTAGTTGTTTTTAAGAACATTCTTGGACATTCTGTCATTGGGCTATACTTGGGCTACATCTGGGTGATATTTGGGCTACATTTGGGCTCTTTTGTCTCTGGTGGCCATCTTGGGAGACTTATTTGTTATGAAGTTTCCTAATTTCCTCATTTACTGCAGTCTCCTCAGTAGGAAATACTTTCAGCTTTTTACTTTGATTCCATCAAGAAGGCATTCAAATGTGTCACACATTTGCCATAAAATCAGAATGTTAGCACTCTTTTTGCTCATTAGATCACTGTAGTAAAGCTATTGCTCACCAGGGAAAACTGCTGCTGGTATTGAAAGTGCATGTTTCAGTCTGCATGTCAGGATTTGAGAAGTCACTCAAAATGTGCCCTAATTTTTCTTTCTGCAGCACTAATCATACTTTTTATGGAAAAATGAACCCCCTCATTTTGTTCCTTTTTAAATTAAATGTTTTAAGAGTTACCACTTTAATCCAAGCAAGATGGCTTCTGGTGTGCCATACATTTATCATAAGTAGGACGGTTAGCGCTCTAGTAGTTCTTTGGAACACTCTGGAAAGCTGCAGTAGAACACAAAGGAATCAACTGACAGTCTCTGCCCTTGTTGGATGTACATGTTTTACTGAGAATGTCAGACTTCATTCTCACATGACTGAGAAAGATAATGTGAATTTACAGAAAATAAGCTCTCAGTTTAGCTTATAGATCACCTTCCAAACCTCTGTGGTAAAAGCATGAGAAAATATTTTTCTCTCAATCATGATATCCCAGCAGAAGGCTTTTTCACATGGTGAAATCACCTTAGAACATACCACAATTCCTAAAATGAGTATGGTACCATCAACAAATGATTTATAATGTAACTAAAGTCTTAAAATCTTCTGTTAACTGCAATGCTTTTTAATGAGGTGCTATCATGTATATTGGTCCCAAGATGGCTGCCAACACTTCTTGGATGAAGTGCTGACAGCCAATCAGATCTCAGGATGAGATGTGTGGTTAGGCTCCGCCCACATATATATATTGATTTAAATGCTATTTTCTCAGGAACTGCTGAACAGATTTACACCAGACCTACAAAAGGCACTTCCTTGACCTGAGGACTACCTCTCTGCCAAATTTCAAGTAACTCTGTTCAGCCGTTCGGGCTGTAGCTGTGTCTAAAGGTCCTATGGAAAAATGCATGGGAAAAACGCGTTTTGGGACCCCCCTTTTTTCTCAGCCCCCGCTTGACGAATCCCCCCGAGACTTTCAGGGTAGGAGCGGAGCGTAGCGCCCCACCTATTTTGAAAATTTCGCGAGGATTCATCGACCGGCGCCAAAGTTATTCCAAATAGAATGTTGCGGATTTCCTATGGAAACAGGGTCCTAACTATAACTATCTACTGGCGAACGCCAGTAGATAATATATATATACATATATATATTCACTGAAAAAACCATGGGTTTCACACACGTTATAGTTAGGAATTAGCATTTAAAAAACCTTGCAAATTCACTGAAAAAACCATAGGTTTCACACATGTTATAGTTAGCTGGAAATTTTACTGATAAAAAACCAATGAAATTCCCCCGTTATAGTTACTGCAGGCAACTATAACTCACGCGACCGCAATCCTCTGCTGATGGTAATACTGTATTTAGACAATTATTTGCCCATGTGTTCTTCCATTAAATTTTAGCTATACATATATTACAAATATTTTTTTTTCATAAAGACACATATGTCATCAGCAGAGGATTGCGGTCGCGTGAGTTATAGTTGCCTGCAGTAACTATAACGGGGGAATTTCATTGGTTTTTTATCAGTAAAATTTCCAGCTAACTATAACATGTGTGAAACCTATGGTTTTTTCAGTGAATTTGCAAGGTTTTTTAAATGCTAATTCCTAACTATAACGTGTGTGAAACCCATGGTTTTTTCAGTGAATTTGTACGGTTTTTTAAATGCAAATTTTTTTTGGACATTTTTTGTAAACCTATGTATAAAATAATATATGTACTATATCCTGCATTATGGAAAGGTTTTTTTTTTTTTTAATGCATTTTTTTCCGTGCGCGTACGGTAAGCTGACGGTACGCGCTCCGTACGTCATAAGTACGGTGCGCGTACGTAATAGGATACGCGTACCGTAAGCTGACGCTACGTGCTCAGCACGTCATAAGTACAGCGCGCCTACGTGATACGTGCGTGACGTACGCGTACACGCGGAAGCAACGTCGCGGTTACGCAGGGGCGTGTAATGAGCATGCGCGAGTGCATCTTACGTACGCGCTCCGTAAGCGCTCCGTAAGCGTCACGTTTGCGCATGCGTACTTGTTTACGAGCGCGTACCGTGAGCTTACGGAGCGCGCACGGTAGGTCATGTGATCCACAAAGAACACTTTTCATTGGTTGAAATTACTTTCAGTTCCAGAAACTTCCCACACCACACCCATTCCCCTCATTACTGCTTGAAAGAACACTTTTCATTGGTTTAAACTACTTTCAGTTCCAGAAACTTCAAACACCACACCCATTCCCCTCATTACTGCTTGAGATCCCTTAGGAGAAGGAGCTGGATTTACATTGGGATACAATGGCAGAACAGCAGAGCTCTTCTGAGAGTGAGGCCAGCAGCACCACCATGACCCAGAGAAGGAGGAAACAAAAGACTTCTTTTGTATGGGAGTATTTTACTTTTCCAGAGGGGGAGAAAAAGGTGAATGCTCAATTGGTCACTTGCACACTTTGTGGCCGTGTTTTATCTAGAGGAAATCCAAGGAAGAAATATTCCTTTGGAAATCACTCTATGAAAAGACACCTGCAGGATAGACATCCCAGGACCTTTGCTCGACATACTGGAGAAAACTCTTCAGTAAGTCACCAGAGCCCAACCTCAGATGCTCAGCCGAGTACATCATCGGCAGCTCAGCTGAGCCCTTCCTCTGAGGTGGGAGCATCACCTTCTTCTTTTCCTGTGGACATTAACCCTCGATTTGGGAGGGTTGAAATGAGGTGTACAAGATGTGGTGGTCTTATTGTTTATGGGGAGATCAGTCTTCCCCTTATTAACAATAAGATAGACCAGCATGTTTGTAGACGCTTATAATATTCCCATTCTTTCTTTCCTCTATCCCTGTATTAACCCAACGGCTCTTATAAGAGCCAACCTTACCTCACAATTTTTTTTATTTTTTTTTAAGCTTTCCTTTTTGCAAATTTTTTTTTGCCGTGCGCGCACGGTACGCGTAATTCCGCGAATTTCGCGGAATTTCGCAGTTTACACCGTGCGCGTACGCTACGCACATTCGGCGATTTTTCGAAAAAAAAATAAATTTCATTTTTGCCCTTGAGGGTCCTTCTAGGACCCCCTGACCAAGGCTAGGGGGTCAGGAACTGTCGAGCCTGCCCCCTTTTCACATTATCCACCTTTTTTATTCACCCCCCTGACAGTGCGAGTGACAAAATGGCGGCCGACACTTCCTCCTTTCTTCCGATTCGAATGTTTACTAAGATCTAACAGCCAATCAGATGTGAGCTCGAGCACGCCACCGTACGCGCACGGTAAGCGCACCGTAAGCTGCCACAGATATATATATTGATTTAAATGCTATTTTCTCAGAATCTACTGAACAGATTTACACCAAACCTACAAAAGGCACTTCCTTGACCTGGGGACTACCTCTCTGCCAAATTTCATTAAATTCTGTTCAGCCGTTCAGGCTGTAGCTCTGTCTAAAGGTCCTATGGAAAAATGCATGGGAAAAACGCGTTTTGGGACCCCCCTTTTATCTCAGCCCCCGCTTGACGAATCCCCCCGAGACTTTCAGGGTAGGAGCGGAGCGTAGCGCCCCACGTATTTTGAAAAATTCGCGAGGATTCGACGACCGGCGCCAAAGTTATTCAAAATAGAATGTTGCGGATTTCCTATGGAAACGTGGTCCTAACTATAACTACCTACTGGCGACCGCCAGTAGGTAATATATATATATATATATATATATATATATATATCGCACAGCGCTGCTTGTATGCTTTCCTTCCACCGGAAAATCGGACGGCGAGACCACAACTTCGTGCTTCAAATATATATATATATATATATATATATATATATATATATATATATATATATATATATATATATATATATATTACCTACTGGCGGTCGCCAGTGGGTAGTTATAGTTAGGACCCTGTTTCCATAGGAAATCCGCAACATTCTATTTTGAATAACTTTGGCGCCGGTCGACGAATCCTCGCGAAATTTTCAAAACTAATGGGGCGCTACGCTCCGCTCCTACCCTGAAAGTCTCGTGGGGATTCGTCAAGCGGGGGCTGAGATAAAAGGGGGGTCCCAAAACGCGTTTTTCCCATGCATTTTTCCATAGGACCTTTAGACACAGCTACAGCCCGAACGGCTGAACAGAGTTCCTTGAAATTTGGCAGAGAGGTAGTCTACAGGTCAAGGAAGTGCCTTTTGTAGGTTTGGTGTAAATCTGTTCAGTAGATTCTGAGAAAATAGCCTTTAAATCAATATATATATCTGAGCCAGCTTACGGTGCGCTTACCGTGCGCTTACCGTACGCGTACGGTGATGTGCGCGAGCGCGATTCTGATTGGCTGTTAGATCGTAGTAAACATTCGAATCGGTCGAAACCAGGAAGCGTCGGCCGCCATTTTCTATCTCGCACTCTGAGAGGGGGTTGAAAAACAAAGGGCAAAAACATGTAAAGGGGCTGTTTAGACAGTTCCCAAGCACCTAGCCATGTTGAGGTAGTCCCCAAAGATCCCCCATGGCCAAAAATGGAATTTTAATTTTTTCGAAAAACTAATATATTACCTTTCACAACGATGCTCATCATATGTCCTCCATGTGCGCACGGTGCGCGAAGCGCATCGTGCGTTCATGGCCCATCTAGCGTAACGTGGGCACGCGGTGCGTGTAGCGCACCGCGTGCCCACCGTGCGTGCACGGCACTAACTGCGTAAAGTGGGCGCGCGGTGCGCGAAGCGCACCACGTGCTCACTGTGCGCGCACGGAATGAACTGCGTTAAGTGGGCGCGCACGCCACGAATGGCGTAAAGTAACTTAGCATTTAAAAAAACGTACAAATTCACTGAAAAAACCATAGGTTTCACACACGTTATAGTTAGGAATTAGCATTTAAAAAACCTTGCAAATTCACTGAAAAAACCATAGGTTTCACACATGTTATAGTGAGCTGGACATTTTACTGATAAAAAAACCAATGAAATTCCCCCGTTATAGTTAGTGCAGGCAACTATAACTCACGCGACCGCAATCCTCTGCTCATGACATATGTGTCTTTATGAAAAAAAAATATTTGTAATATATGTATAGCTAAAATTTTAATGGAAGAAGACATGGGCAAATAAGTGTCTAAATACAGTATTAGCATCAGCAGAGGATTACGGTCGCGTGAGTTATAGTTGCCTGCACTAACTATAACGGGGGAATTTCATTGGTTTTTTATCAGAAAAATGTCCAGCTAACTATAACATGTGTGAAACCTATGGTTTTTTCAGTGAATATATATATATATACATATATATATATGTATGTATATATATATATACACATATATATATTTAAAAAAAAAAATATATATATATATATATATACATATATATTGGTGTGCACTTCCCATTATAATTTGTTTTTTTAAGATAGGTTATATTTTTATCCTTAAAATGACACCCCAATGACAAAAATCCACCAAGGGTGTTTTTATTAACCAAACAATAACATAAATCACTGTTTTTCATTTGAAATGCAAACAAGCTTTGAAAACTTCTGCAGTTAGTGGTTCACTTTGGAATTTTTCGACATTTTTTATAGAGTTGTAAACTACTACTCTGACCCGCTATGTCAACCAACACTAGCTGGGCGCAAGTCATAGTGGTTAATGAGGCTTGGTAGGACAGTTTCCTCTTAATCAAAGCAGTCTTCAGTTAAGTTCCGGGCCATATGGGCAAACCGCCATAAACTATGATGAGGGGGCCTAATGCAAGGGATGCAGGAAGCTAAAGATGATGAAGGATGCTAAGAATGCTGATCCAGTGATGGGGGTCTTCCTGGGGCTACTCCTTGGTCCACGAGCATAGTGAGGTGACTTTGGCCATGGGGGTCAATGTCTCTCGAAGTCTGTTTGAAAGCTAAGTGAAGTCCAGTCTTGGTGAAGTTTCTCTTTGCTGGATCCAGGAAACAGCAGGGCAGTCTTTCTTTGGTTCACTCTTCAGTACAAATGTGATCTAAGGTCTGGATGCCAGATGTGCCCGTTAATGCCCAGTTAGTGCTTTCGTGGGATGTAGCAACTACTAGCCAAGGTTCCTTCCCACTTCAAAAAGCACAGATATAACATACAATTTCTTTAGAATGGATCAAAATCAGCATAATCCATGTTTGATCCATATATAGTCATGAATTTGAGTATTTTAAATCAATAAGATACATACAGTATATTTCGATAAAGTGACTGAGTGCATAAGAAAAAAAGAAGAGAAAATACAATACAAAAACTCCCATATTTGTAGCTGTACACATAGTGCCGGACCTTATCCATCTATTTCCTTTCTAATCATCATCATAAATACTTTATTTCGGTTCTTTTATAATCCATAAAAGTACATATAAAATATAAAATACATGTTACACATATAAACACATTTCAAGTAAAGTGCCAAATTGTTAAGTAGTTGTACATTTTTTCCTCAAGATACAACATTACTAGAAAAAAACATAAGATAGTGCAAAATACGCTGCGAGTCATTACTGGTCCATACCAATTCTCACTTTAACAGTTAATTTTAAAAATTCCTTCATTTGGAGGATACAATCACTATGCAAGAGTTGTAAATACATTAGTGCCGGTCTGATTTGAATAAAACCAAGTTTTTTTAAAAGGGTCACCAGATAGCGCTTGCGGAGGAACTCATAAAACTTACATAAAAATATAAAATGCAGCGTATCCTGCGGAGACTTTCCGTCGCAGCCGCAGGGTGCTGCCAATTTATTAAAAATATCAGTTTTTGGTCTAATCAGCAGGTGATGAAAAACGTTTAGTCTAAACCTTGTCAGCAAAAATTTTTCATGGGTGGTCAATGAGTCAGTCAGGTACAGTTCTATTGATTTACAAGTTTTCAGCATCACAAATTTCCTCACGCTATGTTTCTGGAGCTCCACACCTTCCCTACGGGATCTCCTGTCCATAAGGAAGGCCCGTTTGATGAACTCCAGGTCCCCTTGTACAATTTTACTCAGATGTTCAAACAATTCTAATCTGCCGAGCCTGGAAAAATTTGATTTCAGATATTTAATCCACGGGGTACTCATTACCTTATCACGGCCCAAAAAATCCCTCAAAATCAGATGCGTTAATGGTATATCCTGGTTTAACCATAATTTAAGCCAACAGGTCAAAGGCCGTAGGGAGAACAAATCACTTAAATATTGCGCTCCTAACTCTTCATGCACTGCAAAGTTAGAGGTCCCTGTAGGGACACATAAAAGACACTTCAAGAAAGAGTTATCGGCAATCTGCAGATGCTCACCGTCAACATAACCCCAAATTTCACTCCCATAAATTGCAGTTGCCACTGACTTTGCATTATACAGTTTAAGCATGGCACAGATGGGTTTTTTCTCAATTTTTGCTGCAAAATTAAAAATTGAGGCATTAACCCTTACAAATTCTCCTTTCTTTTTTACAAGATGAGGGGCCCAATTAAGTTTAGTGTCAAAGAGAACCCCGAGATAGGAGAAAGTTTTTGTTAACGGAATTATAGCTTCATCAATTTTAAATGTGAAAGTCCTCCTTGGTTGCTGTCCTACTTGCATGACAAATGATTTAGTATTATTAACCAAGAGATCTCTATCTGTCATAAATGATTTAAAAGCGTCTAGGAGAGATTGAAGGCCCTTCTCCGTTCTTGAAATTAAGACCGCATCATCTGCGTACAGTAAAATAGGAATTCCCCGCCTGCCGACTCTAGGATAGTCAGCCTGAACATTCTGTAATACGCTATCTAGCTCGTTGATATAAAAATTAAAAAGAAAGGGGGCCAAGATACATCCCTGGCGTACACCTTTTCTGATTTTAGAATTATTAGATACAGACAGTTCTTGGGAATATCTCACATTAGCTCTGGTGTTGTTGTGTAAATCAATCAAAAAATCAATCACACCACTATCCACCCCTTCTCCCTCATGGACTGCCACAGCTTTCCCCTGTTTACACAGTCAAAAGCTGAGGACAGATCCATGAAGGCGAGGTGGATGGTACCCTTCTGTACTACAGTATACTTACTTAGAATTAGAAAAAGATTAAGACACTGAGTTATTGTGGAACGGCCTCTGCAGAATCCATACTGTGAAATGGACATAATATTATTCCCCTCTGCCCAATCAGAAAGTCGCTGCAATAAAATACTGCCTACAATTTTGACCATAGAATCTATTAATGAAATAGGTCTGTAGCAGTGTGGACTACCTTTGTCCCCCTTCTTAAAAACCGGGACAATTGTAGAAACACCCCAAGATTGAGGACACCCATCTTTCACAGCAGCATTAAAAACAGATTCTAGTATGGGTGCCCAAAAATTAGGCTCAGACTTGTACATGTCCGGAGGGATCCCGTCTTGTCCTGGTGCCTTGCCGGCAGTAAGTCCTACAATACCCTCAATAACTTCACCTTGGTTAAAGGAAATTGTTTCAACCCCAACAGAAGTGACAGAACTAGGAGGCTCAGCTTCCGAGCTACAGTACAGTTGCTCAAAATGAGCCACCCAGGCCTCCTTTGGGATATGACATTCCAGTCCATCGCCCGGCTCCTGGGTCAAAAAAGGTTTCCTCATCACTGCCCAGAATCTAGAGCTACACTGCAGAGTTGATGGATCAAGTAACTCACTCCATGCCTCTTCACTTAGAAGGTCCTTCTGTCGGGCAATAGCGGTTTTATATGTCTTTCGACAGACCTGAACTTCTGACTTTACCCTAGGTTTAGCTGCCAGAGCTGTTTTTAAATTTCTAGCAGCTTTGGAACAATCATGGTTGAACCATCTAGGTCCCTTAGACTCCAACTTCTTTGTTGGAGCTGACAGCAACTTTGAGACTTTGACCACTAAACTTTGGAAGGCATTAAGGACATTATATGGCTGAGCACCATCTTGTAAACAGACCATGATCTCATCTACACATGCAGCTTTAATCTCTTTTGACAGTAGATCTTGGGTGATCTTAGACCATTTTAGGCGACGTCTTCCATCTGTCGTACACACCCTACCTAAAGAGGTATTCATACCTTCTTTCAGTGACCACGGACCCCTCATATGTACAGTGAGGGGGTTATGATCACTGAACTCACTGGCTTCAATGGTAAAGGAACCCACAAATGACTGCATTAATGATGATATTAGAACAAAGTCAATGAAGGTACCCCTCCCATGACCCTTAAAAGTCGGTCTCTCAAAACACATAGTGGGATCAGTCAGAGCCATTGTCGCCATTAAGTCCAGGTCATTGAGCATATCATTTAAATGTTCCCCCTCATTTGTGTGTTCAAAGTGGAAATTGGCGGATCGTTGACAGTTCAAATCTGTAATACTTTTAAAAAGAGGATCCTTACAAGGGTGAACATTAAAATCCCCCATAATCAAAAGGTTATGAGCACAATCCTTCATGGAGTTACTAACAAAGTCATTCAGTACAGCTATCTGACTATGAGCTAAGCATGGATTGATAGCATTATAAAAATTAACCAGACCGGCCCGACAGTTTTCCCCCATTAAAACTAAAGCAATAATACCAGTTCTACTGGTTGAGACTCTACGTACTTTACAGGAAAAAGCAACTGAAATGAATGTATTTTTAAACAAACACGAAGAGGGTGAAGGCTATATTACCGCACCTGACAAATGAATAGTGTCGTTAACATATATTTCAATAGTGCAACGAACCGAGGAACACTTCCCTCTGAGCTCCTCAATCAGGAAAAAATCCCGTTAAGAACATACATGCAAATGGGTTCAGCACTATTTAGAAAGAGTCCGTTGTGTTTAAGGAATGTCCAAGACGTCAAATTGATTTTCAAACGAATTATTTTCTTTATTGGATCTTTCCACAGGCATAGAATATCACAGCCTTAACAGCATAAGAAAGCCATAGCCGACGCGTTTCGTCTCTTGCAAGGAGACTTGATTGATTGATGTGGAGCTTATATAGCGCAACTATCGCCCTACGGGCATCTTGGCGCTTTTGACTAAAGACATCATCAAAAGGTGTCAGAGGGAGAGTCAGGAAGAAAACCTGCCTAGATTAAGCTTTAGGATATAAACAGGTCTTAAGTCCCTTACGAAATTCAAGTAGGGATTTACACTGTCGCAGGTTCGCAGGGAGCTTGTTCCACAGGCCGGATGCTACTATGCTGAAGAATCTTCCGCCTACCCTAGTGCGCTTGAATCTCGGGATCACCAAAAGATCAGCTGTAGAAGAGCGGAGTTGCCTGCTTGGTAGGTAGCGGGCAAACTTATCCTGTAGAGGGGCTGGGCCCAGTCCATGTATTGCTCTAAAAGTTAGGCATAAGGACTTCTTCAGGGCTATAGAAAAATACATACAAAGTATAATTTAATACCCAAAACACCAACATATATATACATCCAAATAGAAACATTCTACAAAATCGAATTTATACAAAGAATTTTTTTAACTATACGACATATCTGATAATAAAATGTCAATGATAAGTTAACGCTAAAAGAAGAGGGGCCTATATAACAGAAAACAATATATAGTAATATATAATCGCTGTTATATGAAGTTTAAATACATATCACTCTAGGATTTCATTACCATGTATATAGAAAATGCAATGTTCAGAATGAGCTCATAATATGGACATATTATCTCATTGATAATTCATGTCATGTCAGAAGAAATAAAGGAACCCAAAGCTGATGTCAGTTTGCACAAATGTGGTTCTAGCCACTTAAATCACAATACCAAAAAAGTATAAAGATTTTTTTTTTGTGTATATAAGGTAAAGAGAGCAAAACCTATAGACCAACATATTAAAAAATACAAGTTTCAGGCAATACCGCTCATGTCAATTTTTGCCTGATTAATTGCTACTGCATTTATACACCAAATTGGATTGAAACATTTTAGCTGATCCCTGAGATCATGTTCACGAACCATATTGCTCATAATAGACAGATGCTTTCAGTATCACAAGCACCAAATATTCTGAAGCAAGTGAGATGTGCAAAAAACCTAGTTTATAATAGATGCATGTTACTAACTTCAATGTGTGTTGAAAGGGAATATTGTTCGCCATATACCACTTACCAAACACATGACCTATTTTGTGAAGTTTCTTCAATAAAGGAGCAAAACCCTTTGTATAGATAAGGGCATGTGTAGACCTTCAATCAGTAATGATCAATACCTATCGAAATTTTTTATAAAAGCCAATATTTTAATATCACAGATGAATATTCAGTTAAAAAAACACAAAGGATGTTCTCAAGTGTATTTGTTTCATCAAATAGGAAAGGCTGCCATGCAGAGATGAGATATGAGCAAAATACTGGAGTTTCAAGAATAATAAATTAATCAGACAGACAACAAGTAAGATCATGGATTATGATGACAAGAGAGAGGAATTGTTAGGTGATCTCTTTAACGATAAGACTCAATGTAACACAGTACATTCACTTCCAAGTCTGAATAAGAATGAGGGCCTTAAAAGTAAATTCATGCGCTTAGAGATATTAAAAAAATCAGAACTAAGCAAGTGGTGGGATGGAGCAACCCTTAGAAAATATATTGAGAATAGACGCATCCCAAGAGGACTTAGGATCCTCATCTTCCCAAACTTTGAGGATTTAGATCCAGATCTTCTCAAGGAATGGGAGGATGGCTTATATGAAGCATCTTATAAAATGATGGGCACACTCATCAATAATTCAGAAAGAAAGGTATCGAAAATTAAAGAAGAGATTAAACTGTTGGAAACAGAGATTAATGAGAGCAGCCTAAAGGATGTAATATTAAAAAATATGGAGATTCTGAAAAAAGAGCTGAATGGCTACCAACTATATCTTAAGGAGAAGAAACAGAAAAAGATATTAAGAGATGAGGGTGACTATAGAAGAGGACGCATTTTCACATTTGCGCGGAAATATGACGATTTAGTCACAAAACCCCAAGAAAAAGAAAAGGTATGTGAAAAACCTGCTAGCCTTAGCTCCAGTAACACCTCAATATCCTCTCTGGAGAGTGATCCAGGGGAGGGCACTAGTGGTGCCTCAAATATCAATCCACCTTCCGTTTTTTTACAAGAAGTACGGAGATACCGGTTGGGGAATCGAACAAAACCTTACAATGGAGACGAAGGCGGAGGGGTGGCAAGAAACACAAGATCAGGCATAAAAGCAAGGGAACAGAATGTTGTCAACAAGAATTAAATCTGCTTTTGTTGAACTCAGATGAATGCCCTGACACCTCTTCTGTAAATAATGCACTTACCATTGTCAATTTATCTTCTAAATGTCTCTCCTCACAAGAAGAATCTGTTCTTAGTAAGGGTCTCAACTATTGTCCTACTGGTAAATGTGACTTTGTCAATGTACACACAGACCTGTTTAAATTTGTTCGCAAACTGAAAATAAAGAAATTCTTTGAAGACCATCCTGTTGCCCAATGTGTTCCCATGTCTAACATGAATGACAACCTTGAACTTTCTATTGCTGATATATATAACACACACCTCCTTGCATCACTGCATGACGAGGAAGAGGTCGGCAATGTCATACAGGTAGCGAATGATTTGGGTGTCTCCCAAGACTATACTATAGATAGTGGTTTACGTCCCAATTCTAAATTCATACCTCCACAGATTAGGGAGTCAGCCATTGATATTTTTTACAAAAAAGTCACTAGTGATCTTCATGAATTAGAGGATTTACACCACAAAAAAAGAGTTTGCATGCACAAAAGCAATCTTAGTGCTGAGGATCATAAATTCTTACAGACTCTCAGAGATGACAAAAATCTGGTTATCAGAGAAGCCGATAAGGGCGGGAACATTGTCCTCATTAACACCAATGATTATTTGAAGGAGATAGACAGACAGTTGGATGATGTGTCTTGTTACAAGAGATTGATGACCAATCCGACCATCCAGATTGAAAACAATGTCAACTCCAAGCTGTGGGATTGGCATGAATCATGTTTACTTTCAAACAATGAATATAAATTTTTACAGGCCCACCATTCCAGACTACCATGCATTTACATGCTACCTAAAATTCATAAGGGTGGCCCCTTTCCACCAGGGAGGCCCATTATTTCTGGTAATAGTGGACCTATGGAACACATTGCCCAATATGTTGATGGTTTCCTTCAACCTATTGTAAAAAATGTACCATCTTATTTGAGGGATAGCTCAGATCTCCTATGTAAATTAGAGGACTTCTCATGGGATTTGGACAATTTACTTTTTGTAACCATGGACGTAGAAAGTCTATATAACTGCATTCAAATGCAGGAAGGGATGAGATCTCTTAAACATTTCTTATTCAAACGGGGCGCTCAGCACCTTGAGCATACTCATATGCTACTTGAAATGACAGAGATGATTCTGACACACAATGCTTTTCTGCATAATGACAAGTGGTTTCTTCAGGTGCAGGGCACCGCCATGGGCTCCAGAATTGCTCCATCTTATGCTAACCTTTTCATGGGATTGTATGAGGTGGAGCATGTCTGGGGCCCAGGGGCCCATGGATGGAGTGACAGTATAATCTTTTATGGACGGTACATTGACGACAACATTATGATTTGGCATGGAACGGTTGAGAGTTTGAAGATGTACCATGACTCTTTGAACAGGAATAATTTTAACGTCAGACTAACCATTCAACACTCTGAGGTTAGTATAGAGTTTCTTGACTTGAAACTGTTCACAAGTGGCACTAAGATTCATAGTGACATGTATAAGAAAAAAACATCTTGCAACAGCTATTTGCATGCCACAAGCGCTCATCCTCAATCTACCATCAAAGCCATACCTTATGGTGAGATGGTACGTGCAAGACGGAATTGTAGTATGGATAAGGACTTTACGAACAATATTGTTCAAATTAAAAATAATTTCTCCAAGAGAGGTTATGATCACTCATGTCTGAACAATGCAGAAAAACGTGCTCTGTCTTTGAACAGGAAGGAGATGCTAATGATCAGTAATAAAAGCAGACAATGTGTCAAAAAACAACCTTCTGAGGTTTTATTTATTACTAAATATAACAACTTCAGTAATCATATTTATAACATCCTAAGAAAAAATTGGAATTTGCTGAAGGTTGAAAATGTTCCAGCTAATATAGTATCAAATAAACCCAGAGTAGTGTATCGCAGAAAAGAACTTTCAAAGATATACTCAGCCCTAGTTATATCAAAGGTGTACAAAACATTAATCTCACATGGTTACCAGAAAAGCCATTAGGTTTTTATACATGTGAAAGTTGCTCTATATGCAAACATGGTCTAAACAAATGTAAAAAATTTAGGAGTGGACAATCGAGGGAGTTTACAATAAACTGCTTTATCAACTGTAATACGACGTTCACGGTATATATGATAACATGCTCCTGTGACAAGGTATACGTTGGTAGCAGTATTCGTAGTTTGAAACTGCGAATTCAGGAACACGTACGAGCAATAAGAAACTGTGACTCCAAATATCCTATTGCTTTACACATATATCATGACCATCCTAACGACAAGAATATTACCTTCTGTAGCATTGATCATGTTAAAATGCCAGAGAGAGGAGGCAATAGAGAATTGCTACTCAGGCAGTGTGAGGCATCCTGGATTTGCCGTCCCAGGTCAAATAAGTTTGGTCTCAATGTTAATGATGAATTACACCATTTTCTGTGATGAAATTAAGCCATCACTATGGTGTTGATGTCACACCATTGAGGAAGAACATATAGATTGTACCACACTTTGTGAGATTGTTTGGATATTTTTTATTGGATATATTCAATGCTGTTCGTGAACATAAAAAAATATGGTTTATTTATAACTTTGGTATTACCATCTTGACATATTATTTACACTGTTCCCCCTGGGTGATTAGTGGGACTTTGGTTACTTTTATGTCCATCTTCTTCATATAATCTGTGCTTTAGAAACAATCTTTGCACACCTTATTTATTATGAGAGGTCATATTTTTTATAAATCTAACCAAAATTAAGGAACATCGTATTTGGTTGACAACATGATTGGTCGCACTAAAATTTATGTTTGCAGGTATTATTGATACATTTATGCATAAGATGTTTGAGACCAATAAGGGTGTCTATCGTCTTGTTGCCTTGTCATATTAGGCTGAATGTTTATGAGCCACTTCTTTTGAATTACACTACACTGAAGCTAATTATGAGGTGGAATTCACAATGCCTTTTGATCCACATTGTGAATTATTATATTTTTTTCACACAATATATTAATAGGCTTTTTAATGTCCTAGTTGTTCATGGACTCACGAACCATTTTGTAAACCTTTATCACATAGTGGCCATGTACATCTTTCTAGATGAGAACTTCTTTGTTCATATTGAATCCACATTGAGTATCATTTGATTATTTCTTTGCTTTATCAGCAGGCTTTTCAACATGCACGTGGTCTTAAGATGGCCGCCGTTTTTCTGTGTCTTCCGTGCACTCTGTGGTCTTCATTTTGCTCATTAAGCGCCGCCTACTGCTGATCATTGTGGCTCTATATATGTAAACGGTCTGGTGCTTTTTTTCATTAGAACGTTTACTGGCACTTTTACATTAAACTCGTGAAACTTCACGACTTAGATTTTTCTTCTCTTTTTTCTTCCGTAAATATAATATTTTTAATGCCATACAGAATCCATATATTCTTAAATTGTATTTGCCTAAGGCGCTTTGTTTCGTATTATTAGTGTGCACAACAACGTGGAGATAAATATATACCCTGTTGTTTTAAGATGGCCGGCCCGCTAACTAGCGCTCTTTGGGTTTATGGACGTCATCCATTTCCAATATTTGTCAGGTGTTGGTCATTACGGAACTTGGAAGGTATAAAAACGCTCAAGTTTTGGTGTTCTGTTGATTACTCGTGACTGCAGAAACGGGGATACGGGTTACCATGCCGTCTAGGTAAGGATATGTAGATTTAACGGTTTTGCCAAAAATAGGGTGTTTATTATGCAGGGGATGTTCTATATGCAACGCCCTAATATTGACACGCAATTTTATCGCCAGATTCTTGAATTCTGAAGCCTACACGCTATTAGAATTTTTACCTTGTTTTTTTGCTTAGATAATAGTGATATACTTTACCATGTAATGGCATCACTATAGTCACCTACTCAATATTGGCTAATATTCTGTCATCTCAAGATGGCCGCCCGATTCTTTACTTCGTTGATTTTTACTCATATCCCTCGCCAGGTATTGAATACCATGGAGCGGGAGATTTAAAGGAGTTTTCGCTCGAGTATTTGACTTAACTGCAATTGCGACCAGGAAAGAGCTAGGTAAGGACATGTAGATTTAACGTTTTTGCCGAAAATAGGGTGTTTATTATGCAGGGGATGTTCTATATGCAACGCGCTAATGTTGACACGCAATTTTATCGCTAGATTCTTGAATTCTGAAGCCTACACGCTATTCGTATTTTTACCTTGTTTTTTTTGCTTTGATAATAGTGATATACTTCACCATGTAATGGCATCACTATAGTCACCTACTCAATATTGGCTAATATTCTGTCATCTCAAGATGGCCGCCCAATTCATTGCTTCGCTGATTTTTACTCATATCCTTCGCCAGGTATTGAATACCATGGAGCGGGAGATTTAAAGGAGTTTTCGCTCGAGTATTTGACTTATCTACAATTGCGACCAGGAAAGAGCTAGAGATATTATTTCATTTGGGTGAGTCTATTTTGGATACATTAATCTTCATTTCTTCAAATTGACATGCTGTTTCTTCTTGATTTTGTAGAGAATGATTTGGTGCTCTACTCCCCTTGGACATAAACTTTTAAGAGCATTGATCTATAGTACTTGACTCTATGAGTGTTACTTTGGTCTGTTTTAATAACGTTTGAATATTTTGGCTGTCTGATTAATTTATTATTCTTGAAACTCCAATATTTTGCTCATATCTCATATCTGCAGGGCAGCCTTTCCTATTTGATGAAACAAATACACTTGAGAACATCCTTTGTGTTTTTTTAACTGAATATTCATCTGTGATATTAAAATATTGGCTTTTATAATTTTTTTCGATAGGTATTGATCATTACTGATTGAAGGTCTATACATGCCCTTATCTATACAAAGGCTTTTGCTCCTTTATTGAAGAAACTTCACGAAATAGGTCATTTGTTTGGTAAGTGGTATATGGCGAACAATATTCCCTTTTAACGCACATTGAAGTTAGGAACATGCATCTATTATAAACTAGGTTTTTTGCACATCTCACTTGCTTCAGAATATTTGGTGCTTGTGATACTGAAAGCATCTGTCTATTATGAGCAATATGGTTCGTGAACATGATCTCAGTGATCAGCTAAAATGTTTCAATCCAATTTGGTGTATAAATGTAGTAGCAATTAATCAGGCAAAAATTGACAGGAGCGGTATTGCCTGAAACTTGTATTTTTTTTTTTGTTTGTTTTTTGAAACCGTTTATTACGAAATTCAAAAAATATACACAGATGGGCCTACAACCTTCAGTCCGGCCGCTAGCAGACAGAAGGAGCATATGGTACAAACAATAGCGCACATGCTGCGGCAAAGGGAAATGCACAGGAGTTAGCAGCGTTGATAGCCACACCATCCGGAACCCATATAACGGTTTCTTTTTGATATAAATAACAACAAAAAACAAATCCACAAGGCAACCCACAATCGGAAACAGCAACATGTGCTCCCCTAGAAGGGGGACCCTACCAATCCATAGAAGTATCAAGGGGGGGAAAAGGTCAGGACAGGGACTAGGTGGACTCAGTGCCCGGTACCGGGGCGATAAACCGGCTAAGGGGACGGGGCCGGAGACGGATCGGGCAATAACGGCGGGGTACAGATTCCCCCGCGGTAGGCGTTCCAGGGGCCCCATACTTTCACCCATGTCCCAGGCTTACCTCTCGCAACATACACCACCTTTTCCCGAAACATGCACCAGTCCATGTTATCCTTCCAGGCCGAGACGGTCGGCGACCTCTGCGAACCCCACAGTTGGGCAATGTCGCGTTTGGCCACCATGTATCCCAGAGTCACCCACCACGTCTGCGGCGCCGAGTAGTCGGTTGGTTCCCACTCATTCAGAAGGCATCTCCTCGCTTCAGGCGGCAGCGACACACGCGTAACCACCCGCAGGACCTCATGCACACCACGCCAGAATCGCTCCACCTCCGGGCAGTCCCACAAAATATGAAGAAAGGTCCCCAAGGAACCACACCCACGCTTACACAGCCCGTCCACAGCATAACCCATACGCAATAGCCTTGGCCCCGTGACGTAGACCCTATGGAGTATCTTGAGCTGGACGAAGCGAAGGCGGGCCGGTATGGCCACCTCTTTCGGGGAGGCCACCGCAGAGACCCAGTCCTCGTCGTCCAGCTCCAAGCCATCGGCAACCCATGCCTCACGAAGGCTAGTTAGCAATCCCGCGCGGTCATTAATAAGTTTTTTATAGATTAGTGAAATCGTGCTTTCCGGTACATGTCCATCTAGCACTCTGTCCTCCAGAGGGGAATACTCCGGGATGGAGGCAACATCCGGGAAGACGGAGCCTAGCGCATGACGGATCTGCATATACCGAAAGTACTCCCTGTCCTGCAACTGGAATTCCGTCTGCAGCATCTCAAACGTTTTGAATCCCCCCCTAGTCCAAAGATCACCCACCCTGCTGATGCCTATCATGTCCCACCTCTCGAAGCCCTTCGAAGTCCACAGGGCGCCCAACTGCTCAGCTGCGTATAGTGGCGACGCCCGGGTCAAACGATCTTTCCACCCCATCGCTACATTAGCCGCGTGCCACACTTGTACCATGACACGCGTGGGCCCCGTCAGACGTGCGTCGAGCGAGCTGGAGTAAAGCGCACGGTTATAATCACCACCCGGCAGTAACATCTTATCCATTTCAAAGGCCGGGTTTAGAGCGGGCCCGTACATGCCGTGATTAATCGCAGCCAGCTGGGAGGCCCAATAATACCGCTTGATATCCGGGAGGGCAATCCCCCGTCATACCACGGGAGGGTCAGCTTCGCCAGAGCGATACGCGGTCTCCCCTCCCAGAACAGGCGGCGCTGCAAACTCTCTACTTCGCGGAAGTAGCGCGCCGGGACGACGTCCATTGCGTTCTGCAGAGCGTACAGGAAACGCGGCAGCGACATCATCTTAAACAATGCCGCCCGGCCGAGCGGCGAGAGCGGCAAGCGCCTCCAACGTGCGACATCCTCCTTCAGGCGCTGGAGGGGGGGAAGCAAGTTCTGACTATATCGGGCCTCCGCATCCAGGGTAATGAAGACCCCCAGGTACCGAAATCCCCGCGGGGCGATCTGGATAGGACAGCCCCGCGGAAGGATAGGTTCCTCCCCAGAGAGAACATAGATGCACGATTTAGCCCAGTTGATGACAAGGCCGGAGTTAAGACCAAATGAATGCAATACATCAACCAGTACTATCAATGACTTACGTGGGGAAGCCAGGTATAGGAGAATATCGTCAGCATAGAGAGATACGCGGTCCTCATACTCGGGGGTCCAGCGGAGACCACGAATAGAAGGTTCCCACCGCAGCCACTCCGCCAGGGGCTCCAAGGCGAGCGCGAAAAGGAGCGGCGATAACGGGCAGCCCTGCCGCGTGCCTCTGCCCAGCTCGAATGGAGCCGATACTCTACCGTTCACGACCACCTGTGCCAGCGGGCCAGAGTACAACAATTTAACCCAACTGATAAACCCAGGGCCAAACCCAAATTTCGCGAGCGTCGCCCAAATATATGGCCATTCCAGTGTGTCAAACGCCATAGTGGCGTCCAAGGACGCCAAGATGGCCGGCTCCCGTATGTACGGGACACGTGCGAGCACCCCATGCAAACGCCGCAGGTTAAGCGCTGTGTTGCGATGGGGGATGAAGCCGGACTGATCTTGGTGAATCAAGTCACACGCTACGCCGACCAGCCGATTGGCCAACACTTTGGCAAGAATTTTGGGCTCCGCATTCAATAGCGAAATGGGCCGATAGGATGTGACTCGGTCCCGCGGCCTCCCCTCTTTGTGGATAACCACAATTGTAGCCAGACGCTGGTCTAGCGGGAGGGAACCCGTCGAGTGGGCCGCAAGGAACATAGCACGGAGATGTGGTGCCAGCGTATCCGGTCGCAGTTTATACAACTCGATGGGAAGACCATTAGGACCCATGGCCTTGCCGGAAGCGGCCAAGCGTATGGCGAGGGCAATTTCGTCAGAAGTTGGAGCGGCGTCCAACGACACTCTGTCCTCCTCCGAAAGGGAAGGCAGCGCGATATCTCTGAGCAGGGCATGGAATCCTCTTCAGAGCGGGAGGACACCGGGGAATACACCCCACGGAAATAGTCTGCAAAGCAAGAAACAATTTCTTCCGGTTCAGTGACACACACACCATCCTGTTTCTCAATCAAGGGGACAACTCGACTCGCTCTCTCCTTTTTGTCCAGCCACGCAAGCAATTTACCAGCCTTATCACCCACATCATACAGTCTCCCCTGTTGCTCTCTACTGAGGCCCCTGGCCGCCTCCGTGACGAGGGCCTTATAGGCCGCTTGCTTGAGTCGGAGAACATGTAATTTGTTATCCGTCACCCCACATTCTAGATCACCCTCCAACTCTGTTATCTCAGCTTCAACGCGGGTCACCTCCTCCTGCTCGCGCCTCCGGGAGTGGGAAATAAGGGACAGGGCCTCTCCTCGGAGTACCGTCTTGAACGCCTCCCACAGTGAGACCGCCGATGACACAGACCCCATATTCTCGTCAAAATAGCGCTTAAGGGACTTAACCAACTCCGCGCGGATGGTGGGGTCACGCAGGTACCAAGGATTAATCGGGACCACCCTACCCTCTCCCCTCGGAAGAATATCAAAGCGCAACAAGAGCGGGGAGTGGTTCGAGATACCCCGTGCCAAATGGCTCACCTCTCCCACCCTCCCCACATGAGCCGCCGGAACCAGGACATAATCTAGCCGTGAAAGACTACCATGAACCCCGGAGTGGAAGGTATACTGGAGCTGCGTGGGATGTTTCAAACGCCAACAATCCACCAGCCCCAAGGTATCCAAGAGGCCAGGCAACCACGCCTGGGCCCGGGGGAGATCCCTAGGGGGGTGACGGTCCACAGTTCCGGAAACCACAGCATTAAAATCCCCCCCCACCACTAGAATCCCCTCCGGAAGGCCAAGGAGGAGGCGCCCCAGGTCCGCAAAGGTGGTCGTCTGCAGCCCCGGCGGGACATATACTGACACAAAAACGACCACTCTGCCCTCCATTCTGCCCACCAAAACCGTGTAGCGTCCCCTGTCGTCATGGAGCACCTCATCAATCTCCAACGGGAGCGAGTTCTTAACCATAATGCCCACACCTCTTGAACCAGACGTGAAGCCCGAATGGGCCACAAGGCGGTAGCCCCGTCGATTCATAGCACGAAAGGAGTTGCCAATGAGATGTGTCTCCTGCAGAAAAACTATATCGGGCGAAATTCGCTTCAAGAACTGCAGGACCACACCTCGTTTTATCCTGTCCCCCAGTCCATTAACATTCCAGGACAACAAACTGAGTCCCCTACTCCCCATCATAAACAGAAGACATCGCTCGTCCCCCAGAGAGCACTTTAAAGATGACACAATGATACATTTGCCTTGTGGTATAAACGAACAACACCCCACCCCAACCCACCCGCCCCAACAAAACTCCCCCCTCCCTGCACCCCTGCATGAGCCCGGACAGCCCCCCCAACTTGCAGTGTGCCTGTCGCCCCTATATAAAAACTAGCTAGACCCCCTAGAGGAGGAAAGAGTACCCCTCCCAGACCCCTCACAACCTCCATGGGAGAGGAAAGAACAAAGACAGAAGCTTAGTCGAAAGTGGCATCATAGTCGTCCAGAGTGAGGCCCAATATCAACCCCTCAGTCCCGATCCAGTGGGCCGTCTCCTCCCGCCGCCCCCCCCCCGCCATCCCGACCACAATCCCCAGACAGAGTATCCAGCCAGTCCCCGGCTGCTTCGGGACGATCAAAAAAGTGCGAGCGACCATCCACCTCCACTCGCAGCTTGGCCGGGAAGAGCATGGCATATTTTAGGTTCATGTCCCGAAGTCGGCGCTTGACGCCCAGAAAGCTCAGTCTCTGCTTTTGGACCGCTTGGGTAAAATCAGGGTAAAAGTTCACCTCCATATTTTCCAGCTTAATCGGCCCTTGCAGTCTGGAGGCTTGCAAGATCGCGTCCCGGTCCCGAAAGTTAAAAATCCGGGCAATGAGAGGTCGCGGAGGGGCCCCGACCTTCGGCCTTCCCCCGGGAACTCTGTGGGCCCTCTCCACGGCAAAAAATTTACTCAGTCCCCGAGGCTGGAGATGGGTAGCGATCAGGTCTTCCACAAAGAGATCCGCCGCCGCTTCCTCCCGTCCCTCGGGCACCCCGATGATGCGGATGTTGTTCCTCCGGGCCCGACTCTCGGAATCCTCAAGGCGCCGATCCATAAGCGCACTCGCCTGACGAAGTCGGCGCACCTCCGTTTGTAGGGCCGCCACCTCAGTCGTGAGGCCCGATGCGGTGTGGGACAAAGAATCAACCCGGTCGTTGGTCTTAGAGAGATCAGCCCTCACCAGGCCAACATCCACTAGGACCGCGTCGATTTTATGTGCCAGGGTATCGAACCGCTGGCCCACCGAGGCCTTCATCTCGGCAATGGCGCCCATGACGTCTTGCAGAGTCAGATCCGTGGGCAAGTCCGGAGCATCAGAAGGGCCCTCAGAGGACTTGTGTGGTCCGCCAGGAGATCCCCTCTGAAGGGTATAGCGGTCCATGACGTTGGACTGGTGGACGGCGCCACGCCGGGTCGACTTGGTCTTTGATCGATCTCCATCTTGTTTCGTAGACATCGCCACCGTTCTCACACTCGCACCAGCGATGCCGTAGAGGGCAGGCAATTGGGGCCACAAGCTCCGAGGGGGGCCACCCCAGATCGGCGGGGTGGGTCACAGCCGGCAGGCAGGCAGGGTCCCCCAGCGAGGCCACACCAATGCAAAGAGCTCCGAGATCTCACTCGCAGAGAAGGCGAGGGGGTGCGAAAGTGAAAGCGAAAGTGCGGGGTACGCGGCCCACCAGGCCCAGCCCGCCGTTGTTGTTCACTTTGCCACCAGGTCACCCCTCAGCGCAAATCCGGGGTCCGGCGAGGAGAAGGCCGCAAACTTCAATCGGTGCTCACTCCGGCACCCGAGGTCCAATTTGAGAACGGGAAACGGGTACCACCTCAGCTCAAGCTCACCAACACAGTCCCCTCAACCGAGGCAGGATAAATACAGGATAAATGTAGGAGGTTGCGGAGGTCCTCGGGGGCCATCTTGGTTGCGCGCTAGGCTCCTCCTCGAAAACTTGTATTTTTTAATATGTTGGTCTATAGGTTTTGCTCTCTTTACCTTATATACACACAAAAAAAAATCTTTATACTTTTTTGGTATTGTGATTTAAGTGGCTAGGACCACATTTGTGCAAACTGACATCAGCTTTGGGTTCCTTTATTTCTTCTGACATGACATGAATTATCAATGAGATAATATGTCCATATTATGAGCTCATTCTGAACATTGCATTTTCTATATACATGGTAATGAAATCCTAGAGTGATATGTATTTAAACTTCATATAACAGCGATTATATATTACTATATATTGTTTTCTGTTATATAGGCCCCTCTTCTTTTAGCGTTAACTTATCATTGACATTTTATTATCAGATATGTCGTATAGTTAAAAAAATTCTTTGTATAAATTCGATTTTGTAGAATGTTTCTATTTGGATGTATATATATGTTGGTGTTTTGGGTATTAAATTATACTTTGTATGTATTTTTCTATAGCCCTGAAGAAGTCTCCATGCAGGAGACGAAACGCGTTGGCTATGGCTTTCTTATGCTGTTAAGGCTGTGATATTCTATGCCTGTGAAAAGATCCAATAAAGAAAATAATTCGTTTGAAAATCAATTTGACGTCTTGGACATTCCTTAAACACAACGGACTCTTTCTAAATAGTGCTGAACCCATTTGCATGTATAAACTGAAATGAATGTAACCATGCCCCCTTTGGGCCTGCCCCTTGCTGTTACTAAAGTGGGGACTTAGTAAGCCTTATACCCTTCTAGAAAATGATTACAGCCAGTAGACCAAGACTCCTGCAAGCAGATGATTTGGTACTGCTTGATAAACCTGATCCAGTTGCAATCCTCCATCTTGGCATCCAAACCCGCAATATTCCACGAGATAACATTGTTTTGACTTCTTTTTGTCCAGATTGGCTCGGCACGCCCCATATTCCCATTTTTCTGGTCCACAAGTTCCTCATGTCAATCACAAAATTCTAAGCCTGAAAGGGTGTCAAATCTGTTATGTGTTACAATGTTGAACCCTGGTCCACACTGGTTATCAACGTTGTACAATAGTGCACCATTGGAGATCGATGGCTGAGTAGGAACAGGGGCTCGAAATGGCCCAAAAGACTGCGGAGCTTTAATCAAGTGGGTATGAAAATAACCTAGGGGACGTACACTTATACCATTAGCATTATGGACTAGGGAAGCCGCTCTTAGTAAAACTGTGGCAACATGCTGTGGGTGCTTAAAATTGACTATAATACAGTCACCAATTGTTGATTTCCTGGATGTGCCAATCCAGCTCACCCTCCTAGTAGACAATATTTTGTCAGCAAATATAACTGAGACCCCACAATGTTTGTTCAGCCATGATACAGTTCTATTTTTTAGTGAATCATGGGATTCCTCAGTTGCCCGATAAGAAAGGCGCTCAATGGGTGGAACATTTGTAAGAACAACTACATAAGGTGCACAGTCAGGAGGAAGATTAGCGTGGCAATTTTTCTTTACATACGTAAAGGCTGGCGAACCCTCAGAGGCTACTATGGGCTTATTTTGTAGAGTGGTTATGGAAATAGACTCTGGTGGAACTGAATCAATTACAGATATTGATTGAGTAATTTGTTGTGGGTTTACTCTGCCAGAGCCCAGCCCCTCAGCATCTAAGCTCTTATTCACTACCTTAGATCTTTCTTCCACTAAGGCCATGTGTGTTACTAAAAGCCCACCCAGTCTCTCCACTTCTGATGCCACCTTATCTTATTTAGAAATCAAGGGTTTCATCAACTCTATAACTTTAGCCTCTATCTTAGCTTCTATGGAGCTAATTAAAACGGCAAATTGCTCCATATTTAAGTTAGAATTTATACCTGCCAAATTTAAACTTTCCTGGCCATCTATAATAGCCCCAGAACTGTTTAATGCAGAGTGACTTTTTTCTACTCTTTTTTTACTGGTCTTCCCTCCACGTTTAGTTTGTGTTTTTCTACATAGGCGCACTGGCCTAGGGGACGTTGGTATATCTTGTACAACCAATTCATTACTTATATCAGATAAAGCAACGTTAACATCAACATGGGCTTGTACTGCTGTCATAAAGCTGCCACTGTCACCCTCCCCCCGAATGTCAGGCGCAGCCTGGACCGATGAAGAAAAAGGCACCTCCTCGTATACAGCAAGATGGTCTCCTTTACCTAGTGAAGCCCTGCGCTCATTATTGATTTGATTCACTTTTTTAACCAAAAATGTATCCATAGTTCCTAATCCAGATACAGTTTTATCGATTTTAGATTTGGCCATGATCCAACTTGCAATATAGTAGACTCTCTGCAATCATCTGATTGTCCAACAGATCCAAGGTCCGTAGCCCGGCCCGACCTCCTCTGGCCTCTGAGGGCCACAGAGGGCCCGCCCTTTGCCCGGGCTTAGCCCGGCGCTCCCCGCGACACGGGGGCTCTCCTCTTCTTAAATACGCCTCCGAGCACGGGAGAGGCGTGTGCAGCTTCCTGCCACTGGGAATGCTGGGGATTGAAGTTCTCCCCTCACTGCAGCCGCGCCGAGGATCGAGAGTGGCAGCGGCGGCAGGGGAGACAGGCGTCAGGGATGAATAGGTGCAGGTATGGCAGGGTAGTCACGTTGGGCCAACAAGCAAAGAGCCCCCGCTCCACCGGGGCTCTCCTCTTCTTAAATACGCCTCCGAGCACGGGAGAGGCGTGTGCAGCTTCCTGCCGCTGGGAATGCTGGGGATTGAAGTTCTCCCCTCACTGCGGCCGCGCCGAGGATCGAGAGTGACAGCGGCGGCAGGGGAGACAGGCGTCAGGGATGAATAGGTGCAGGTATGGCAGGGTAGTCACGTTGGGCCAACAAGCAAAGAGCCCCCTCTAATCTTCCCTGTTTGACTGCCGCAGAAATGAATCTGTAGATCGTATAACAGATCTCTTCGGTTTGGAGCAGTTGAATATACTCCAGTACTGCCTTACATTTTCTGCTATGAGGCTCCTCAGCATAGGTCTTAAAATGCATACTCTCAAGTCCTTATATACTGTGCAAAACAATCCAAATGCAGCTGGGACTGGGTAGCTACTGAATCTCATGAGTATGCCATCAGTTCTCGGTTGATAAAAAGATCTGAAGGAGAGGATACCAAATAGTGGGCCATACCTTGTAAACCTCTGTTGATGTGGCACCATGTCTAGATATGGTTCTATGCGGCAGGTTATGCACAGCTGAAGATATACTTCCACTGACTTCTTCTGCAGTTCTGATTATATTCATTCCCCAACTGCAGAATCCATTTTTTTTTTAGGATTTAGTGGCTCGGTTATTGTTCTTTGGGTTTTCGTATAAATCCATTCTATCAATAGCCTATAGTTTCATCTTTGAAATGCATCAACCATTTGATGTTCTAAACTCTTGACATTTTTAAACAGTCATTGATCACTATTTGAATAAGGACAGCTTTAGGTCTAGAACATACTGAAAGCCACTGCGTAGTTGGTGCAAGCCTTATGATGTCACCCAAATATTAGAGCCTCAGTTCCTCATGGATTTTTAGGGGTGGAAAGCTATTTTTAGATGATAGCAACCTACGCAAGAAACTATTTTCCCTGACTTGGAGTTGTGAGTGGTCAGTGTACCCTGTATACCAGCATCATAGGTGTCAGTTGCTATAGTTCTGGCTTTGTTAATTTTGATGGAGGCATCAAAAGGTATAGACCCAATTGTGGTAGAAAATTTGAACAGCGAAGCTACAGTCGGATCAAATTGCATTGTCCGCACATTCATTTTATGCTTCCACATGCTCCAGTTGTCATAGGGTACCCCAAGGTAGTTCAAAGTTTGTACACATAGAAGTACAGTACCATCAAGTAATCTTGCACAGGGGACAACCCTTCCCACTTAGTGATGACTTACCATAAAATGTGGCATCTAGATGTTCCAGAATTAACTATTCAAACCACTTCCAAGATGGCAGAAGCCTTCTCTCGGTGTGTGGAGCTCCCCAGCCCACTCCAGAGGTGTGGCTACCTGGTGGGTACACACCCGTAGGTAAACTGGTTTTATAACATCTACTCCCTCTTTGTCGTTGATGCCAACAAAGGGCAATCCCTGCAGTGTGTGTCCACCATTTGCCTTTCAAAGGCAACTTCCCCTTTGAAGTTTGCCTTCTGGTCTCACACCCAGTGTGGCATTCCTGCCGGGGAGAAGTCACACTTCTCCCAGTGACAAACCTTTTTTGTTCCTTCATGTGAGTGTCAGACCTGTCAGCCTTAGGGTGGCCTTCTCCCAAACATTTTGCCTTCTTGCCTCCAATTTTGCTGATCTAGTTTTTGTTGGACTTAGCGCTCTGTGCACTTCACCACTGCTAACCAGTGCTAAAGTGCTTCTGCTCACTCCCCTAAACATGATTTGATTGGATTACACAGTATTGGCATATTTAATTTACCTATAAGTCCCTAGTAAAATGTACTACATGTGCCCAGGGCCTGTAAATTAAATACTACTAGTAGGCATACACCACTGATTGTGCCACCCACGTAAGTAGCCTCTGAAACATGTCTCAGGCCTGCCACTGCAGAGCCTGTGTGCACAGTTTGAACTGCAATGTCGACTTGGCATTTACAACCTCTGGCCAAGCCTTAAACGCCCCATTTATTACATATAAGTCATGCCTAATGTATGCCCTAGGTAGAGTGCTGTATAATTAAAAGGTAAGGCATGTACTTTTAAGTGTTACATACCCTGGGAGTGAGAAACTCCTAAATTAGTTTTTCACTACTATGAGACCTACCCTTCCCATTGGTTAACATTGGGGATTCCTTGTTAGATCTAATACGCTGTAATTTTCAATTGAAAGGAGGCACATCTGTCATGTTTAGAACCTTTAGAATTGTAATGCTAAGTGCTCTTTAGTGGCAAAGTCGAATTTATCATTACAATTTTAAAAATGCCACTTTTAGAAAGGTGGCATTTTTCTGCTCTTAGCACTGAGTGTCTGCAACCTGCCTCCGATGCACGTCTGGGAAGGAGGGAGGAGCTGGAAACAGTCTCACACCTGACTAGGCTGTGTCCTGTCACCATTCGATGGGCTGCATAGCCCACTGTAGGGAGCCTGTAGCCAGGGCAGGAAGGGAGGACCTCTGTACTCTTCAAAGACCTCTCTTTGAAGTCTCCCCCACTTCAAAGGCACCAGAGGTCTAAGAACTGAGCCTCAGACCCTACCACTTCAGTATACCTTTGGACTTGGGAAGACTCTGCTAAGAACTGCTGTGTTGCTGAAGGACTGACGCTTTGCTGGACTGCTGCTCTGGAAAAACTGTTTTCTTATTGTGCTGACTTGTTGCCTGCTGCCCTTCTTGTGTGATTGAGAAGGACTGGACCTACATCACTGGAACCTAAAGTGACTCCAGGGGCTTGCTGGCTTGCCTCCTGATCTAAAGTCTCAGGAACATAAAATACTTCCAGGTGTCCTACTTCTGCACCTAGACTCTGCCAACTGTGAGTTTGCTCTGCCAAGTGGTGCCATCCTAGTCCTGGACCATTGGAAGTGAGCCTAGGGTGCTTGTTCAATGCCACAGCTGCAAGGACAGAACTGGTGCATGGGAATGTTACAGTCTTGAGATGTGGCTAATTCAACCAAGTGCTATAATAGCCCATCTTTCACTGTGTCTAAATGCTTGAAATGGCTGTTGGGTCAGAGATTTTACTTGTTCCAGTGAGCTGAGTATGAGTAACAGTCCAAGGACTGCTTGTTATTTGTACCATACTGTTACTTGCCTGGAGATGGCTCTGTATTATTTTTTTATGAGGTCGTATTATGATCAAACAAAGATGGTGGAACCCTGTGTTGTAGGGGGTTTCATCAGCGGCAGCCCATCCTGATCATATATAGCAACTGGACCGGGAACAGAACAGAGGTGCTGCACTTTCTACTTGTAGCAATGAGTGAATGGGACCAACCTTTGATGTGTTTCTTGTTGCAGTGAAATAACTCATGGCTGATGGGGCTATGCCTGTGCTGTGTATTGCTCCTCAGTCACCTCTGTGTTGCAGGAGTAACTGGGCACCTTACCTAAGCAGGATGTTTGCTGCAGCATCACCAGCACCATGCCGCATTTCCACTGAGTGCTGAGTATTCTGTTACTGTTGGATAGATTGCAAAGGCAATCTTGCAGGTATTAGCCTACCACCACGTCGTAGGCCTCTTCTATGTGCAGGTAATTATTCAGTCCTTTGGTCAGGGGCATAGCTCGGTCAGTGGAGGAGGGTTGGTGTGAGCTTCAGATTTACCAACATCATTCTGTCATATAATGTTAAAATACATGGACAAGCAGGGCACATGGCTAAGGGGGCAGTGGAAGTGAAACCAATACAGAGTGACAGAAAACACAATATTTTGTAAAATAACCACCATTTTTTTAAGACTGTGAAAGCAGAGAGGGAGAGAGAGTGTGTGTGTGTGAGAGTTTTTGTCTGTTTTTATGTAAAAATTCCTGGTGAAATCTAACAGACACCTCACCATACACGACTAAAACACCTGTGGCCAACTTTTTACCAGAAAATATATTTATTAGGGGGGTGTAACAACCCAAAAACACCCCCCTCCCCTCAAAGCTACGTATGTGTTTTTAGTCTGCCAAATTTTGTAGTCAGTAATTTGTGGTGCCGTTAATTCATGTGGGGTGCCGATATATATTAATCAGTGTGTCCTATATTGGAAGAAAATTAGCTGGGGCTTTCAGAGCTGCCTCAGAGAACCGCTATATTTCTCAGGGCCAACTTCCATCTGCTTTTTTAAAAAACTGTTCAACTGTTTTGGTATTACTAAATGCTTTGAACATTTTGTCTTGTTAAACCTGTTTGCTCTGTGCCATAGATACCAATGTTTAAGCTCAAGCTTACATTACTGAAACATTTTACTGGACCTAACTGGAAAATGCCTTTATTACTTGTGGTGGACCTCAACCCTCTCCGACATTTTAAACCACTGATTGATTTTAACCTCACGTTAGATGACATGTCTGATTCCTCATGCCACTATATTGAATGTTATTGAATAATGTTCAACTATGGGTCTTAGACAGCTAGTCTTGTGAGCAACGCATGTTGCCTGGAACATTTTAGACTCATTTTTACCAAATTTCAGGGGGTCAAGACAACTTCATTAATTTAGACGGATCATAAGGCCATTCAATTTTTGTATGAGGTTTGGGTCTAATAATTGTATTTGCCTCCAGATCATTGTCACAGGAAGAGCGTGTTCCAAACATCCTTCACACTAGTATATTTCCAGTCAGATTCTTCAGTCCCTAAATTTGGACAGACTTCACAGTAGAATGTCAATACAATTATTAATCCGATCATTGAGGCTCTCAACACAAATATTTCTACAAAAACATTTACTGCTTGTTATATTCTGCCTTCCTCTCCATGTTTCACTCAGGAATTGGTCCAAGTGTAAAGGCTATGCAAACAATAGGAACACCTTGGCAGAAGATCTCCTATGACAATGGAGTCAAATAATATATTCAAGGGCTCTACGGGGCTAAAAAATATATTTAGATCTATCAATACTTCATTCTTTGCTAATAGAATCAAGAAATGCTCCAAATAAAAAATCGCAACATTATCTAAATCTTCAGAATTTTGCACAATTTTTTACAAGTATGGTTCCACCTACTGCCACCCTCTACACCAACTTGTTAGATTTTTTTTCCAAGATAAAGTTAGTAACCTGTTCCAAGATGTTCAATCCAATCACTGTCTCGGTCTACACATCACACTGCCTTGGATAGCACTACATTTCTGCTAGGACACTTTTAGACTCTTTCTACCCAGTCTCAGAAAAAACATTTCTAACAACTTGCTCATAGCTACCCTCTTGGACTATGTTCAGCAAACATTTTTAAACTCTATTGGGACACATTTGCACCAGTCCTTGCTCAACTCTGCAATCATATCTATACGCATCAATATATTTTAGTTTATTGGTTAATTAAAATCATAAACGACGATCACAGAAAGTAAAAGGGGTATGACATAATTAATCGCACAATTCTTATTACACCCTGCATACAAATTACATAAATCCATATAATCTATAAAAGTACAAATTTGTGAAGTAAAAAATTTGAGTACCCTGTTTAAAATCATTCCGGTGGTAAAAAACAAAACAAAATAAAAAAACATTACAGAGGTCGCCCAAAGACACAAAAACATAAAAGGTCAGGATAGAGGATGACAATTACCCAGCTAAAAAAGCAATCTTCTAGAAGCCTGCCACTTTCAAGATGATACATGGACCCCCCAGGTTTTAGGGAAAGGCCAATATAATTTAGTGTAGGAACAGTCTTACAAGATCCGTAAAAAATCAGTCAAGATCAAGAACGCAAACATACACACAATTTTTGCAATCTCAAAGCACATTGTGGAGTCAGGAGAATGCCTAATTTGTAACATCCAAGGAGCAACGGGTGAGGACTGAGCTGTTATCCTAAAGCATTTGTAGGGCGCCTGTGTTTTTGCCTGTATCAACACATTTAAAGCGAGACATATTGGATTTGCCAATGTTTGTTATGTATGACCTATGAGGGCCTATAAAAACTTGAAAACCTAAAAGGTACAGGAGCTTTTACAAACATGCATACCCATTAATATATGTTTCAATACTTGTAGAACATTGTTTACACTTTCAAAACGCTCTGATTACTTACTGGTAATCCTCATTACTCTTAGTCCTACTCGTCCTCGACCCACTCCTAACTAATGAGGTATATTCCACTGACAGGAAACAAAACAGGAAATGCGTTTAGGCCCTACCCACCCACTCCAGGGGCTATAATTACATAGCCAGCAGAAAGCACTTCTGACATACCAAGAACAAAAGGCCCAAAACCAGGAGGGTGAATGGGAAGCATGACTGGGTCGAGGACAAGTAGGACTAAGAGTAATGAGGATTACCGGTTAAGTAATCAGATCATTACCTCTACATCCCTCGTCCTCGACCCAGTCACAACTAATGAGGCATACCTAAACAACAAACATATGAAGGCCTTTGGCACACCAACATACAAAAAACAGACCGAGCACAAATGTGGAGCGTACCAAAGTGAAATGTTTAATAACAAAACAGAATCAAGTGGGAGCAACAGGACCCACAGCACGCAAAACACCACAACCAAAATTCACATGGTCATTCAGAGCACAATTCAAATGGTAATGCTTCACAAATGTAGAGTCAGAAGCCCAAGTCCCAGCCCGACAGATCTCATCCAGGGGCACCCCATGAAAGGCAGCCAGGAAGCAGAGACACCCCTTGTAGACTGGGCCTGTACCCCAGAAGGACAAGGCAAACCAGAGCCCTGATAAGCCAAAGAAATAACAGACTTGATCTATCAGCCCAGCATAAGCCAGGACGTAGACTTCACCTGACCAGCCAGGCTAAACATCACACACAGGGAGTCAGAAGAATGAAACCCTGCCGACCGGTCCACATACACGTTCACAGCACGCTTCACATTAAGAGTGTGCAATAACTGATCAGCAGGAGAAGGAGAAGGGTAGAAAGAAGGGAGGATCAATTCCTGAGAAGAAAGAAACATATAGGTAGGAAGAAAGAACCTATAGGTGGGTAGAAAACCAGGATCCAAACAGAGGACCACAGTGTCATCCATAAACCGCAATAAAGGAGAACAATGTAAAGCAGTGAGTTCACCCAACCTCCGAGCCGAAGTAACGGCCTCCAGAAAAGCCACATTAAAGGACAGAAACTTGAGATCAACAGACTCCAAAGGCTTAAAAGGAGAGGACTGCAGAGCACACAGGACCAAACAAAGATCTCAAGGAGTAAAAGAAGAACGAACATTAGACGAGGAGAGAGAAAAACTCTGCATCAAACGAGATACCAACAACCCATCCGAAGAAGGCAGGGAAATCGGATCTCGGAAAGCCCGAATAGCAACCCACAGGCCCTTCAGGGTAGACAAAGCATAATGTTTCTGGAACCAGTCCAGAAGAAAATTTCAGGATATCAGCGACAGGGCAAGAAGTAGAAGACAGACCAAGCTCAGAACACCAGTCAACCACCTATGGGAAGCGAGGAGGAACATGGCGGCGGGCTGACGCCGGCTGCAGGAGCGCTGTCCCGGACCGTGTGAAGCGTAGCTTATACGATGTGGTGAGAGTACGGAGCTTTTCACATAAAAAATAAAGTAGAATCATGTGCTTACTTTGCTTTCTTTTTTTCTCCGAAAAACTTCCGCGGCGCCTCTAACTTCTCCTGGCTGTCTTCGCCGCCGAGACTGGAGACCGGAGATCGGAGGAGGTAAGGATCGAGGATCAAGGAGGAGCTGCCGATGGGTGTTGAGATCCTGCCATCGCCAGCGAAAGAGGACTGGTTTGGAGCAAGCCCAGGAGCCGGTGTCTGTAGTAGACGTGGGGTAAGGCTCTGGGGTAGAGCTCGCGCAGCGGTCAGAAGGATTGACTTTCGGCTTCGGTGCGGCGCTGTAAGCTGTTTCGAACCTAGCGCTGGATTGGGACTGGGACTACGGACAACAGAATCAAGGTCGGTGCGGAGGGGGCACGAGATAGCCGTCTTCAGTGAGGGGAGAGGGGACTTTCGAGGAAGTAAAGTTTATGTGTCTCATGGGCTCAGGAGTTGGTCTGGGGGGGTGAGAGAGAGAAATCAGGGAGGCAGAGGGATGGACTTGTCGATAGATCAGTCCCAATCGATCTCCCCTAAAGAGCATTTCGTGGAGCAAATACCTAACCTGAGAGGGACAGCGGATGAGGCTGGGGAAGAAGGCTGGACAGGCAATATACAGAAACAGCCACCTCTCCCCCGTGCAGCTCCACTAGAGGTGAGAAATAGATACTCACTTCGTTCTCAACCTGAGAAAGACCTGTTAATCTCCCACTCGGGTAGGACAGGGAGACCTATCCCTATCCCTATTATTCCCCGTCAGAAAAAGAGTCAAAAGAGTGAAAAGAGTAAGATAGGCGAGGCAAGGAGATCGAAAGTCTGTTTGAGTACAGTTAAGCCCACCCCCTCGCTTAAATCTTATTTCAGGATAATGGAAAAAATGACGGCTCTGAAGACCCCTGTAAACACCAATTCCAACACTACTGCCTGTAGAAGTAAGGTGGCTAAGACAGGCAACCGGACTTCCCCTCCTATAACTCAGCCCCCGGGTACTCAGGTCACACAGCTAAATAGATATTCCCCACTGCTCTCGGACCCAGAGACAGACCTCTGTGTGGCAGAAATAGAGTCTCCGTCTGTAGTAGTAGAGTGTTCAAGTATAATGCTAGGAGCTAGCCTAGCCTCGGATATTCCATCATCATCTGTCCGAGAGACTCATGTCACGGAAGAAGGAACTAGTCAATCTCAGCTTGAGCTGCTCCTTCAGTCCTTACGTGAAGATCTCCTCTTAAAACTATTGCCTAGATTTGAAATTTCGGAGGGTAATCAGAGAGAGATCAATGAGAAATGTTCTAACTTGGAGAGTAAATTAGATGATATCTGTTCTCGCACAGAGGCCTTGGAGGGGGAGGTTGCTGCTCTTGCCCAAGCTTCCCAGGATCAAAAAAGGGATATATCGGAGCTAAAAGCTCAAAACAGGTCTCTACAGATGGATATGGAAAGATTGGAGATCCATGCCAGGCGGAATAACTTAAGATTCTTAAAAATTCCTGAGGGGGCGGAAAACGGTGATGTAAAGTCTCTAGTATGTAGATTACTGAGAGAGGGAGTACTGAAAGATAAGCCTGATTTAGATATTGAGAGAGAAATACAGCGGGCACATAGAGATCCGTTTAGACAGCACCCCGATAGGAAAGCGCCTAGAAGGATATTGGTGAACTTTCAGACTAACGCAGTGAAGGAGCTGATACTGAGTAGGGCTCTTACAGATACATCCTTGCAGATAGAGTCCACCAAGTACCTTATACGCTCCGATGTAGGCAGAGTCACAGCGCAGAGGCAGTGGGAACTGGGGTCACGAATAGGCCTGGGCGGTAAATTCCGTTCCGTTCGCGGAATTTGCGGAATTTGGGTAATTTCGCGTTCCGCGGAGAACGCGAAATTGCCCAAAAATCTGCGTTCCGCGACTTCGCAAAATTTTTTGCTTGTTCGCGTTCTCAATATGCGTGTTCGCGAGATATTTCACCCCGAGCACGCAAACAGCGATCGCGAACAGGAAAAAATTATCGCGAACAAGCAATTCCGCGTGTTCGCGGAATTTCTGCGTGTTCGCGGAGATTTTTTACCGTTTTGATGAGATTTGCGTAACGCGATTACGCAAATTCCGCCCACCCCTAGTCACGAATGGCCGATATAAGAAGTTTAGGGGGACAAGTAGCAATGAAATTTCCAGCATCACTGAGGGTGGTCTGGAGAAATAAAACGTATAACTTCACCTCACCTCAGGAGGTAGACACGTTTTTGGCTGGTATGAAGAAGTCCCAGTGATAGCCTCTTTTTGATGAATGCGATGATCTAATTTGGGAGGAGAAAGGAGGAAGGAGGAAGGATGAGAAGGGAAAGGGAAGAATAAATAATGAATGAAAAAAAAAAAAAAAAGAGGAGAAAGAAAAAAAAAAAAAAAAAGAGAGAAAAAAAAAGAAGTATATATACACATGGGGGTTATAGATAGCTGACGGAAGCTTAATTATCGTTTAGTTTTCTTTTTCTTTCTCCCACTCTCACTTTGAATTTTTAGAGGTAGAGCACGCGCATGGGACTCGGGCTCCTAAATGGCGATATGATCGCCAAGGTTCACAAGGGAGGGTTCCTCAAGGGTGGGGGGAGGGGGCAAGGGGGGGTGGTGGAAAAAAAAAAAGGGGGAAAAATATTCCTCATGTAACCTTAGTTTATGGGATCAACTCCTCGGTAGTAAAAAGCTATGGGCTGCATATGACCCTTCTATCCAAGAATTTTATCCGCCATGACCGACATGGCTAGAAAAATATTAAAAATAGTGAATCTGAATGTAAATGGATTAAGGGAAAGGAGGAAACTATTCAGGATCTGTGAATTTTTAAACAAATCAAAGGCCGATATATGCCTTCTAGAAGAAACCCACCTGGAGCAACAAGAATGTAGGATAGCGTTTAGGAAACAAAGATGGATACAGGAACTCCTCTGCTCCAACCAGAGTGGAAATACTAGGGGAGTGGCAATTATAGTACGAGCAAATAGTAGGATTAGGGTGGAGAAGTCTGAAACTGATTGCTCAGGTAGATGGCTGACCGCATCCTTTGCGGTAGATAGTTCACGATTCACTTGCGCAGTATATTACGGTCCCAATTCTGACTCTCCAGGGGCTCTCTCTAGCCTAAAAATGAGTCTGTTAAACTACGAAACACCTGTCATTTTAGGAGGGGATTTTAACCTGATCCTCAATGAGGATCTGGATCGTACCTCAAGAGTCAAATTTACCCCCCCACGCAAAACACAAGCAGAGCTTAAAAATATTATGATGGATTTGAATTTACATGATATTTGGAGGGTGAGAAACGGCAGTAGTAGAGAGTACTCGTTTTATAGTCACAGATATAGACATCACTCTAGAATAGATTTCTTTCTGTTGGACCAAACATTAATATCTGGGGTTGTCACCGTATCCTATATTCCTGCCAAACTTTCAGATCATTCCATGGTTGAGTTAAAAGTTAAGCTCGGGCAAGAAGATCAAGTAAGGAGGTGGACCCTAGACAGGTCAATACTTTCAAAAGAGGAAATAAGAATGGAGTTGGTGGCCGAAGTTGCTGAGTTTTTTAAGGCAAACAGTGGTACTGCAACAGATCAATTGGTCTGGGAAACCTTTAAGGCATGGTTGAGAGGGTATTTAACCTCCCTTATGATCAGGAGAAATAAGTTACGAAGAAGAGAGGAAGAAGATCACCTCACAAAAATTAAATTAAAAGAACAACAGTTGCAGAAGGCCTCACTAGACCATCAGCCTAATTTAGCCACTATACAGAATAAATTTGATGCTTTGAGAGCTGAATATCAGGCTAGGGTTGACAAAATAGTCAAAGACAGATGGGACGCTTGCAATTTACAAAAACTTCTCGTATGGGGAGAAATGTGGCCGACTACTCGCCTGGAAGGCTAGATCAGACCGGGCTAGGAATGTGATTAAGGGTTTAACTATAGGTGACACTGGGGTCATCTCCCATGATAATGATATAATCTCTGGGGAGGCAAAACGGTTTATGCAGGATCTCTATACAGAAGAGAGCGGCTCACCAAAACAAGATGCCGAGCAATGGTTAAATCAGCTCGAATTACCACAACTATCAGAGGCCAACAGAAGATATCTGAGCTCTGAAATACAAGAGGGTGAAGTCTGTACCCAGATTAAAAAAATTACAAAAGGGAAAGCAGCGGGTCCTGATGGACTTCCTGTAGAGATCTATCATCTAAGTTTGGAAAAGGTTGCCCCGATCCTCACTATACTGTTTAATAAGATACTGATATCGGGTGAGGCAATTCCACAAACCTGGTCAGAGGCAACAGTTACGCTGATTCTAAAACCTGATAAGGACCCTGCAAGGGTTGAGTCATATAGGCCAATTTCATTGTTGAACGTGGACTATAAGATTTTTGCGGGGGTCCTGGCGGCAAGAATGGCTAAAGCCATAAAATACATAGTACATGGAGACCAGAGAGGTTTTATCCCCGGCAGGCAGCTAAACGAACTAACCTTTCAGGCCATCGCTGCCATAGACGTCGCTACAGATAAAAAACTTCCTTTGACTATTGTGGCTATTGATGCTGCCAAGGCCTTTGACCAAGTGAACTGGTCATACCTATGGTTGGCTCTGTCCAGGTTTGGAATCCCAGAAAATTATGTAACAGCAGTTAGATCACTTTATCTTTCTCCCAGGGCAAAAATTTTGATAAATGGGTCACTTACGGACTGGGTTCATATTCTGCGTGGAACAAGACAGGGGTGCCCTCTCTCCCCCCTGTTGTTCAATCTCTATATTGAGCCTTTTGCCTGTCAGTTGAGAGGTGACCAGGTAATTAAACCTTTCAATATAGCAGACCTTACTTTAAAATTGGCCTTATATGCCGATGATCTTCTATTGTTCACATCTAATCCGGCAGAAGCCATTCCCAGGCTATTCGCTCAGGCAGAGTCCTTTGGGAGGATCTCGGGGTATAAGATCAATAGGGATAAGACTGAGATCATGCAATGGAATCAGGGGGTGGCAGCTCCTGATGTAAAACTGCGCATGAGATATCTTGGCATTCATTTTGCTCAAGATATTATAGAGATACCGAAAGTAAATTTAAGTAGAGTCCATAAGGAGGTGTGTAACCTTCTATTACGGTGGTCAGGCCTCCAGTTGAACATATTTGGGAGAGTGAATCTAATTAAAATGATCACATTACCCAAAATCACTTTCCCATTCAATTCTATTCCACTAATGTTTAACCCATCAGATATAGCTAAACTCCAGGGGAAAATAGGCTCCTTAATTTGGAACACAAAGACTTCAAGAATCTCTTGGAAGAAAATGAGGAGAACCCTGAAAATGGGTGGGTTAGCTTTACCGGATTTACTTATATATTGCCACTCCTTCCATTTTAAAAACTTCAGACTTCTGGCTGATAAGATAGATGTCTCCTCTTTGGGCCTTCTGTTTCAGGCACTTCTCCATGGTATCCCACAAGGACAGGAATATTTTCTGTTCAAATTTGGAGATCCAAAATACTACAAAAGGGTGAGACTAAAAATTCTAAATACGGCATTAAAAATTGGATGTTTATTAGGAAAAGATTGGGCATCCCCTATTATGCTCTTAATGCCCCGATATGGGACTCACCGGGGACACCGGACTGCCTTAAGGACAAGCTTTCATCCCCACTTAAAACAGCAGGATTAGTATTTTGGAGGGATATACAGAGAGATTCGGAGCTCCTGGATTGGGATTCTCTCTCGAGCTTGACCGGGGGAACACTCACCAGATTTAAATACTATCAGCTTTCGGGGTGGTGGGCTACCATTCCATGGAATATTAACATCCCAAAGTTTGACTTGGTTAATAAAAAGGGCAGATGGCCAAAAGAACTCTCTTACTGGTATTGGGCCTTGATAGAGGTGGAGGGTGTAACCGAGCCTGAACTCCAAAAGTTGTGGGGCAATGTTATAGGTACAGACGTTAATCTGCGAGATCTGTGGGTGGACTCCTTTGCAATGCTCCATATGGTGGTTAAGTCTGCCCCCCTAAAAAGAAATCACCTCTTTACATTGTATAGAGTATACGTCTCACCTAAAAAATTAGTCAAAATGACAAGTTTAGATTACTATTGCCCGAGATGTAAACTGTTAGCCGCAGACGATCTGCACATGTTTGTAGAGTGTCCAATGTTAACAAATTACTGGCTTAAAGTACAAGGGTTCCTGGTTGAGGTACTAGGCAGACCATTAGCAGTGACTACTAGGATGATTATGTTTGGAGTAACATCGCACGCTGAACAGAATGATCCGGCTTCTAAATTTATCTTTTATGTTATCATCCTGGCACGACGTGAAATATGCAAAGCCTGGAAGAGTGAAAACGCCCCAAATTTTGCAGATTGTCTGAAGTACCTTATATATATAAGTGAATTTGATATGGCCTGTGATAGTACCAGCCAAGATAAGATTTGGGCGGCCCTTGTGGCATGGCGGAACAGATGAGCATATTCCAATGATTTTCACCTGGGCACTGTTGGTTCTTTGCCTCCAAAACATTTAAGGGTTAAATGGTCTGAATGGAATGGAGTGGAACAAGAAAACAGTTGCTACTAGAGGGGTATTTCCTTCCCATCTCTCCTCAGACCCCTAAACATCGAGATCGGAATAACGCGGGAAGAGGAGAGGGGGCGGGTTTCCCCATCTGGAATGCCCACTTTGGTATATGAGGAATAAAAAAATAAAAAAAATAAAAAAAAACACCTATGGGAAGCCTGCATCACTGAAATAATGTGGCCAGGCAAACCCCTGACCCCAAGAGACAGCCATTCAACCTCCAGACCACCAAGGTGGGAGAGACCAGGAGGGAAGAAGTGACAGACCTCAGGGGAGATGGGCAGCGAGGCATGATCTAAGGAGGACCCACCGCCAGATTCAGTAACAACGGGAACTAGGACCTCCGTGGCCAGTGAGGTAATACAGACACTACCTGTGCCCCCTTCCTCTGCACCTTCAGTAGAAATGCAGGGATGAGAGGAAAGGGAGGAAAGGCATACAGCAGCCAAGGGGGCCACTGGAGGGACAAGGCCTCCACCCCCAGTCACCCAGCTCTGGAGTCCGGTAACATAAGAAGGGAAGCATAGCATTGGTCCTATTATCACAACCCAAAACCCCCTGTGACCTTTGGAATGAGAAAAATTACAGAATAAGTCCCCTGACCCCACTCCGACCAGGGAACAGACACAATCGCCTTCTTCAGAAAAAGAGACTGAACTCCTTCCAGCAGTGCTTGATGATGAGACACGTCCCTGGGGATCGGAGTCCACCCCCTGCCTGACGCAGGAGATGGGGATATGAACTCGATCCGATACACCCGGCTCAGGACATCCAGGACCCATCTATCAGTCTCCATGAGACACCAAGCTGCCAGGAAAAGGTGCAGCCTCCCACCAACCTCTGTTAGCACTCCAGAGGAAATGACCCAGAAGGTGGCATAGTCAGGAACGCTGATTACCCTGTCCTGCATCCGGAGGGGGTTTCTTCTGAAACTGACCCTTGAACCCTTTCCCAGCGCTCTTCTGGTTCTGGAATGAAGTCTTCTGAAGACAAGAAGGCTGATGGAAAGACTTAGCATTGGAATAGAACGACTCCTTACAACAAGGTTAATGTCGGAAGGATAAGGAATGCCCCCGTTCCTTGAACACCCTGTGTAGCTTCTTCTCAAGAGTATTCCCAAAAGGACGAGGACGAGTGAACGGTAAATGCAAAGCCCTGGAGCGTTGAGCTGCATCAGTGTTCCACCCCTTCGGCAATAAATTCCGCCTAGCAGCAATCGATGCACCACAGGACATGGCGAAAGCACACACAGAGTCAAAGGCAATATCCAAGAGGAACTCAGCCTGACGTTCCATGGATTCCAGAAAGTCAGGACAACTACCACCTTCCTGCATGGTGGCAAATAATGTATTAAAGTCGGACATCATTGACTGAGCGACATAAGCTCCATACACTCCTGACCAGATGGCAAATTGGGACCCAGCATAGGCCTTCTTCAAAGAAGAGTCAATCTTCTTATCCACACCATCCCTGAGGATATTATCATCAGCCCTGGGAGGAGGACCCACTAAACTGGCCACAATTGAATCAACATGAACAGTCTCAGGAATGGTATCCTCCATGTCTTGCAAAGGGTAGAGTTTTGACATAATGCGAGGCATCATAAGGTGATCCACTTTTTCAAAAGGACCTCCATCACAAAAGGATGAATAGGAAGAGTCTTAGTAGCCTGCTTCCAAAACTATGGCAACACTGAATCCCTGGATGTACTGGCAACCTCCTCATCAGGAAAAACCCATGTTATCACTAACATGGGCCAGAATGTTCGGTAACAACTCCTGGGAAACATATTGTCCTTTTCCACTGCACCCAAGGAGGAACCATCAGAAGACTCAGAGCAGGAAATATCAGAATAGAGGTCATGACCCCCACCATAACAAACACCAGCAGAATTTTAGTAGGACTTTAAGTCCGACAAGGTCTCCAAAATCAGCCTCTTCAATTGATCATAATCATCCAACCTGGCCTGCTTCACAGGAGGGGAGGAATACACACTGTCCCCCGGAGAAGATGTAGAAGAGACAGGAGAAATATGCCTGCACTTCTGGTGATGTGACCCATAATGACAAACAGCAAGCACAGTAAGCAGAGTCAGGAGCAACAGGAGAATGAAGCTTTTTCCCCCTTTTTATGTAAATGAAGGGGCAGAAGCAGTTCACATCAGTTTCAGCAAATGCAATGACAGGTAACACAGCCACCCTTCAGCTGACCAAGGAATGAAAGGAATGAAGGTGAGGGCATGGTCACAGCACACTGAAAAAAAAAGAAATCCTTGGATGCCGTAGCCGAAACTCAAAGGGAGGAGCACCAGACTCACCGCCTAGGGAGAAAGCGGTCTGTGGAACAGCGATCACCCAGCGAGACTCACTGGCTCGATAGACCAGCACCCTGGTGTCACAGCACCCGCTGGCAAAGAAACACACCACTCCGCCTCTGCCCATAGGCCAGTTACAATAGAGGCGGTTGAAGGACAGCACACGCAGTACTACATGAAGCCGGCACCCTCATGTATCCCCATTAATGCGAGTCTGGCCGGATGCGGGCCCCATTGTCCCACAACAGCGGGAGACAACACTGGCAACAGTGGGAGCAGGACCAGTCGGGAACCGAAACCACTCCACTCCCACCACAGAGTAGCAGAAAGGAAACAGCCCGCAAACACTGCTCACCAAGAGACATAGCGGGAGTTAAACTTGCACTGTTCCTAATGCGGCCCGCAGAACAGCCCTCGGCTATACCACCAGTCAAATCCGTGGAGTGGCCAAATGTCCAATGAAGGAAGCAGAAGAAGCTAAAGGACAACCGAGTCCTGCTCAGCCCAGCAACACAGGCAATCAATTTCACTCATGGAATCCAGGAGGCCAAGCGTCCCGACTCCAGCAGCTCCCACGACGGCCCAAAACAGGAGGCAACTCAAGGACATCCAGCAACAAGGTAAGTGCCCAGCAATTACCACAGTGTCCCCCGTCATGTTCAATGACTGGAAACAAACCAGGAAGTTCTTTCTGCTCGCTATGTAATTATAGCCCCTGGCAGGAGGGTGGGTGGAGCCTAAAAGCTTTTCCTGTTTTGTTTCCTGTCAGTGGAATATACTTTATTAGTTATGGCTGGGTCGAGGACGAGGGATTTAGAGGTAATACGTTGTAATTTTAGGCGCCTTATGGACAACCAACCATGTACTTGTCCTAAAATTATAAATTCTTTCCTAAAACAATCATATAAGCAAGTAAAATATGCTTTTGCGGCCCCACTATCATAATTATTAGCTTTGAATCTAGAGTAACAATACAGACACCAATTATGATCGATTCTGGAACTGTTTTAAAAACAGGTCCTTTTACAAGTGTTTGAACAGAATAGAGTTAAAAAACATGACTGCAAAGAAGTGCATTTTTAAACTTATAGGCAAACACGTATTCGATAAGCAAAAATAATATTGCAGTGCCACATTTATTGCATTGCTGTGTTTGTCCTTACGATAATACCTTCATAAAAAAGGAATCTATAAAGGAAAAACACCAGAAACGGTCATTTAAATGCATTTGTCCTGCTAATTTCACTTTTTGCTGCATTTAAGTGTTTTCCTTTGGAAAGCACCTAAGGCTGCTAAAACATCATACCATATAATCTAAGAGTAAAACTGATTTAGCAAAAACCACAAAGAAAGGAATTGAAAAAGGCTTCCACAACATATTTCAGCCTCCATTATTCCAAAACTGTTATTGCCAGTCTTAGCCCTGACTCCTGTACAATTACTTGTTTGTTTCCTACCTCTAGCTCGTTCTTTACTTTACAAATAAAATACAATGCAGGAACTAGCCAAGAAAATACATAATGCTATTCCCGAAAGACTACATTTTGATCAATTTAAAATATAACCGGTAATCTACAGCATAAAAGATATGATCTTTTAATGACAAATGTTTTTTCCAATTTAAAACAATGTTCTTATCTTTCAACAGCCGGTAGGCTCAACCTTATAATAAGCAGTGGCGGACGGCATGACTCATGGGTGGTGGGCACAGGGGGGAAGGTGCGGGTGGTTCCGGGGGTTGCCCAATGTGAAAAATATATATATATTACCTACTGGCGGTCGCCAGTAGGTAGTTATAGTTAAGACCCTGTTTCCATAGGAAATCCGCAACATTCTATTTGGAATAACTTTGGCGCCGGTTGACGAATCCTCGCGAAATTTTCAAAATAGGTGGGGCGCTCCGCTCCGCTCCTACACTGAAAGTCTCGGGGGGATTCGTCAAGCGGGGGCTGAGAAAAAAGGGGGGACCCAAAACGCGTTTTTCCCATGCATTTTTCCATAGGACCTTTAGACACAGCTACAGCCCGAACGGCTGAACAGAGTTACTTGAAATTTGGCAGAGAGGTAGTCCTCAGGTCAAGGAAGTGCCTTTTGTAGGTCTGGTGTAAATCTGTTCAGTAGTTCCTGAGAAAATAGCATTTAAATCAATATATATATCTGTGGCAGCTTACGGTGCGCTTACCGTGCGCTTACGGTAAGCTTACCGTACGCGTACGGTGACGTGCGCGAGCGCGATTCTGATTGGCTGTTAGATCTTAGTAAACATTCGAATCGGTCGAAACCAGGAAGCGGCGGCCGCCATTTTGTGTGTTTCACTCAGAAAAAAAAAGGGTGATAACTTGAAAAGGGGGCAAGGAAGAGAGTTACAGACCCCCTAACATTTGAAAGGGGGTCAAAGAAGGACAGAAAAGTACAAAAAAAACATTTATTAATTTAAAAAAAAAATCGCGGGGTACGCGTACGGTAAGCTTACGGTAAGCTTACCGTACGCGTACGGTAGAAAAAATAAATAAAAAAAGAGATAAAATTCAGATTTAAGTGTTTAGATATTAGGGGGCTCTAAAAAGAGCTGTTGTGTTTATGAAGTGATTTGATTTTTTAGTGGTACCTACAAGTAAGTACCGATGCAGAGTCTAAGGTTCAAGAGGAAGACTCTGTTCCCTTCATCAGTGAAGTGTACACCATCTCCTCTATAAATGTCTTGCATGTCGTAACGCAAGTTGTTGTGGTAAATGGAACCCATACCATAGTCTCGGAGGAAAGCAGAAACAGATTTGTTGACGTGCTTTCTTGCTTTATCAATCTGCGGACAAAATTGATTGGACCAGTTCCATTTTTGCCTTTGACATATGTTAGAATATGCAAAGGCAGTTTTAGGGAAAAGTGAAAACAGTTGTGCAAAGGTCTCCTTCATAAGCATTTCCAGACCTACCCCAGTCAAAGTGCCTAGGTCATTGCCACCACAGTGCACTATTATGAGGTCAGGGTGTTGGATTTGCATGAAGGATTTCACCAATGGCATCAATTGGTGCCACTTTAACCCTCTCTGACCAATCCCTTTAATGTCTACATTTGGCAAAGCAAGGTCTCTCACCATACCTGTTTTCTCTGCATACTTTTCACTCCAGAAGACATAGCTGTGCCCTACAATCCACACTGTGAACATCTTCCAAGGAGATCTGGATGCACTCAGGAGGTGTAATTCAGTAGAATGGTAAAAAGAAATGAAAGACAGTTTGGAAATGGAGGCATACATATTTTTTTTTTAAAAGAACTGATTGGCTGTTTCATACCATTCTACACTAAAAACTAGGCTGTATGTGTAAATTTATAGAAGCATGTTTTGTATTGGTACAGAAAAATGTGTTACCAAAGAACAGAACTATGGATTTGCTGTTAGGTTTGAAAAGTCAAGCACTCCTGCTCTTTGGAAATGAAACATTGTGTGGTGAACTTCTGGCCTAACTCTACACAGCAGTGTTTCAAGAGCAGTTGCTATGGTAGCAGGCAGAAGTCAAGTTGGGGGAAGGGTACTAGGCTGAAGTCAAGTTGGGGGAAGGGTACTTTTGGAAAAGGGTTGGTTTTCAACCAATAGAAATGTGTGATTACATTTGAAAAAAAGGGGGAAGCACTGAGATTTGAAACTAACATGTATATGTGTGGAAAAAGAGAGGGAAACATTGCCATTATCTGGTTCTGCTGAGAGGAGAGAGGTGTACAGAACAGAGATCCTGGCTCTGATAATCTGCTGTTTGAGTGCCACATTTCTTTCACAACTAACTAATTTTAAAGGTGAGTTATGAGTTTGCGAGGGGATGTATATGGTAAATTAAGAAATGAATAATAGAATTGGAATTCCTTTTGTTGAAGTTGTGTTTATCGTTTTGTGTTTTGGGAGAAATATAAATGTGAGGAACATGTAAAATAATATGGACTATGTTTTCACCATAAAATAAGATGTATTGTTATAAATGAGGAATACTTTTAGGGTTTGAGGTTCCAGTCAGTAATGCAAATACATTCAGCATCACTAAGGCTGGTTGCCCTTGCTGGAGTGTAGTCAGTCACCCAGGTTACACATGTTTCTGGTCTGAAAAAGCTGTTTGGACATGTACTTTTTTGAGAATCTGAAAAGTGGATTCAAAATGTGTCAGACTGTAAAAGTACTTATCACTTGCAAAAAAAAAGAGTAGTAAGTGTGCTTTCAAATTGGCAAAGAAATTTCGTTTTCTGACTAATATGAAAACATGACTCTGTGTGCAAAGAGGAATTATAGACAGAGATTTATTGCGTATTACTCTGGTAATTTTACAGTTGCATTAGTAGGAAAGGGGGAGCTATTTTTCTGCAGAAGCAGACTCTTAGCACACACCCAGCTGCTTATCCTGTGGAATCATGCATAGTATTCACAACCGAGTGGGGTTTGAGGTTGCAGTCAGTAATGCAAATACATTCAGCATCACTAAGGCTGGTTGCCCTTGCTGGAGTGTAGTCAGTCACCCAGGTTACACATGTTTCTGGTCTGAAAAAGCTGTTTGGACATGTGCTTTTTTAAGAATCTGAAAAGTGGATTAGAAATGTGTCAGACTGTAAAAGTACTTATCACTTGCAAAAAAAAGAGTAGTAAGTGTGCTTTCAAATTGGCAAAGAAATTTCGTTTTCTGACTAATATGAAACCATGACTCTGTGTGCAAAGATGAATTATAGACAGAGATTTATTGCGTATTACTCTGGTAATTTTACAGTTGCATTAGTAGGAAAGGGGGAGGTATTTTTTCTGCAGAAGCAGACTCTTAGCACACACCCAGCTGCTTATCCTGTGGAATCATGCATAGTATTCACAACCGAGTGGGGTTTGAGGTTGCAGTCAGTAATGCAAATACATTCAGCATCACTAAGGCTGGTTGCCCTTGCTGGAGTGTAGTCAGTCACCCAGGTTACACATGTTCCTGGTCTCAAAAAGCTGTTTGGACATGTGCTTTTTTAAGAATCTGAAAAGTGGATTAGAAATGTGTCAGACTGTAAAAGTACTTATCACTTGCAAAAAAAAAGAGTAGTAAGTGTGCTTTCAAATTGGCAAAGAAATTTCGTTTTCTGACTAATATGAAACCATGACTCTGTGTGCAAAGAGGAATTATAGACAGAGATTTATTGCGTATTACTCTGGTAATTTTACAGTTGCATTAGTAGGAAAGGGGGAGGTATTTTTTCTGCAGAAGCAGACTCTTAGCACACACCCAGCTGCTTATCCTGTGGAATCATGCATAGTATTCACAACCGAGTGGGGTTTGAGGTTTCAGTCAGTAATGCAAATACATTCAGCATCACTAAGGCTGGTTGCCCTTGCTGGAGTGTAGTCAGTCACCCAGGTTACACATGTTCCTGGTCTCAAAAAGCTGTTTGGACATGTGCTTTTTTAAGAATCTGAAAAGTGGATTAGAAATGTGTCAGACTGTAAAAGTACTTATCACTTGCAAAAAAAAAGAGTAGTAAGTGTGCTTTCAAATTGGCAAAGAAATTTCGTTTTCTGACTAATATGAAACCATGACTCTGTGTGCAAAGAGGAATTATAGACAGAGATTTATTGCGTATTACTCTGGTAATTTTACAGTTGCATTAGTAGGAAAGGGGGAGCTATTTTTTCTGCAGAAGCAGACTCTTAGCACACACCCAGCTGCTTATCCTGTGGAATCATGCATAGTATTTACAACCGAGTGGGGTTTGAGGTTGCAGTCAGTAATGCAAATACATTCAGCATCACTAAGGCTGGTTGCCCTTGCTGGAGTGTAGTCAGTCACCCAGGTTACACATGTTTCTGGTCTGAAAAAGCTGTTTGGACATGTGCTTTTTTAAGAATCTGAAAAGTGGATTCAAAATGTGTCAGACTGTAAAAGTACTTATCACTTGCAAAAAAAAAGAGTAGTAAGTGTGCTTTCAAATTGGCAAAGAAATTTCGTTTTCTGACTAATATGAAACCATGACTCTGTGTGCAAAGAGGAATTATAGACAGAGATTTATTGCGTATTGCTGTGGTAATTTTACATTTCCATTAGATGGAAAGGGGGAGCTATTTTTTTCTGCAGAAGCAGACTCTTAGCACACAGCCAGCTGCTTATCCTGTGGAATCATGCACAGTATTCACAACCGAGTGGGGTTTGAGGTTGCAGTCAGTAATGCAAATACATTCAGCATCACTAAGGCTGGTTGCCCTTGCTGGAGTGTAGTCAGTCACCCAGGTTACACATGTTGCTGGTCTCAAAAAGCTGTTTGGACATGTGCTTTTTTAAAAATCTGAAAAGTGGATTTAAAATGTGTCACACTGTAAAAGTACTTATCACTTGCCAAAAAAAAGAGTAGTAAGTGTGCTTTCAAATTGGCAAAGAAATTTCGTTTTCTGCCTAATTTCAAACCATGACTCTGTGTGCAAAGAGGAATTACAGACAGAGATTTATTGCGTATTGCTCTGGTAATTTTACATTTGCATTAGATGGAAAGGGGGAGCTATTTTTTTCTGCAGAAGCAGACTCTTAGCACACACCCAGCTGCTTATCCTGTGGAATCATGCACAGTATTCACAACCGAGTGGGGTTTGAGGTTGCAGTCAGTAATGCAAATACATTCAGCATCACTAAGGCTGGTTGCCCTTGCTGGAGTGTAGTCAGTCACCCAGGTTACACATGTTGCTGGTCTCAAAAAGCTGTTTGGACATGTGCTTTTTTAAGAATCTGAAAAGTGGATTCAAAATGTGTCAGACTGTAAAAGTACTTATCACTTGCCAAAAAAAAGAGTAGTAAGTGTGCTTTCAAATTGGCAAAGAAATTTCGTTTTCTGCCTAATTTCAAACCATGACTCTGTGTGCAAAGAGGAATTACAGACAGAGATTTATTGCGTATTGCTGTGGTAATTGCATTAGATGGAAAGGGGGAGCTATTTTTTTCTGCAGAAGCAGACTCTTAGCACACAGCCAGCTGCTTATCCTGTGGAATCATGCACAGTATTCACAACCGAGTGGGGTTTGAGGTTGCAGTCAGTAATGCAAATACATTCAGCATCACTAAGGCTGGTTGCCCTTGCTGGAGTGTAGTCAGTCACCCAGCTACACATGTTGCTGGTCTCAAAAAGCTGTTTGGACATGTGCTTTTTTCAGAATCTGAAAAGTGGATTCAAAATGTGTCAGACTGTAAAAGTACTTATCACTTGCCAAAAAAAAGAGTAGTAAGTGTGCTTTCAAATTGGCAAAGAAATTTCGTTTTCTGCCTAATTTCAAACCATGACTCTGTGTGCAAAGAGGAATTACAGACAGAGATTTATTGCGTATTGCTGTGGTAATTTTACATTTGCATTAGATGGAAAGGGGGAGCTATTTTTTTCTGCAGAAGCAGACTCTTAGCACACAGCCAGCTGCTTATCCTGTGGAATCATGCACAGTATTCACAACCGAGTGGGGTTTGAGGTTGCAGTCAGTAATGCAAATACATTCAGCATCACTAAGGCTGGTTGCCCTTGCTGGAGTGTAGTCAGTCACCCAGGTTACACATTTTGCTGGTCTCAAAAAGCTGTTTGGACATGTGCTTTTTTAAAAATCTGAAAAGTGGATTCAAAATGTATCAGACTGTAAAAGTACTTATCACTTGCCAAAAAAAGAGTAGTAAGTGTGCTTTCAAATTGGCAAAGAAATTTCGTTTTCTGACTAATATCAAAGCATGACTCTGTGTGCAAAGAGGAATTACACAAAGAGATTTATTGTGTATTACTCTGGTAATTTTACATTTGCATTAGATGGAAAGGGGGAGCTATTTTTTCTGCAGAAGCAGACTCTTCGCACACACCCAGCTGCTTATCCTGTGAAATCATGCACAGTATTCACAACTGAGTGGGGTTTGAGGTTGCAGTCAGTAATGCAAATACATTCAGCATCACTAAGGCTGGTTGCCCTTGCTGGAGTGTAGTCAGTCACCCAGGTTACAGATGTTGCTGTTCTCAAAAAGCTGTTTGGACATGTGCTTTTTTCCGAATCTGAAAAGTGGATTCAAAATGTGTCAGACTGTAAAAGTACTTATCACTTGCCAAAAAAGCAGTAGGAAGTGTGCTTTCCAATTGGCAAAGAAATTTCGTTTTCTGCCTAATTTCAAACCATGACTCTGTGTGCACACAGGAATTGTTTTTAGATATTTAATTTGTGAAGGTGTTATTGTGATTTTCACTTGTAGGAAAGGGGTACATAGTATTTTAAGATTTGAAAAGATCATAAAAAATGTAGTAATATATTTAAATAAAATAAAGGAATTTTTTTTAGTTTTTTTCAGGTATTGCTGAAGAGCAGTGAACAAAATTTAAGATGCCTACAAAATCCAGACTAAGGAAAAACCACAAAAAAAACTATATTTGAAGACAACTGGAGGACCTAAGTTAGTTGGAGATGCTCATGTTGGGAAAAAGAGAAAGTCTTCTGGTAAGCAGACAAAAGATTTTTTAAAGAACATCTTCAAAAAAGGAAAAATGTACAAAATGTCTGTACTGGAAAGAATGTTTTAAATAGAAAACAACAGGAAAAAATTGAGCATTTAGTTAATGCAAATATACCTTCAGAAACAATAAAGATTAACTTAAACAGAAAAACAGCGTTTAAAGAGATACGTAGAAAAATGTTTCAGAGAAGAGTTATGTCCAATTTGATAAAGGATGTGAAGAAATATAAGCAAAAGGCTAAATTTTATAAGAGAAAAAAAGAAATTGAAGCCATTGCAGCAAAGGCATTAGAATTAAAAAGGAAACTATTAATTTTAATTTTGAATAGGATGCGTACATTAGATAAAATGGTTAATGTACTGAAATCACAAAGCAAAAGGAAAAGAGTAGTGAAAAGAACAAACTTTTGTAAAGTGTTTTTAGGAGAATGGATGCATAGTTCAAGTAGTGAACCTTTTTTTAATGAAGAGAGTTATTTTCAAAGTAATAGTTTGCTGCATGCAGTTGACACCAGAGGTCGTGCTTATGAAGTGAAAAATGGTTGTATAATGGAGAAGGAGAAAATGGTTCCAAGAGATGAGGTACAAGTGATGGCGGATGAGGCTATGGGGAGACGTCCTAAAGCCCCAGTGTACACTTGGAATTGTAGTAGTATTTGCACTGTGCGTCAGGAATCTATTGATAAATTTCGTGAGTTTCTAAGAGAATATAGTAAAAAAAGTGTAAAACAGAAGATTAAGGTGCTTCAAAGTCTAGATCCATGCAGAGTGAGAGAGAATACTGGTTTGCAGGGTCATTCTCTGGCTTGTCTATCTAGAAAAGTTTGTAAAAGTGTTTTTCATCATTTTAGGATGCTGGCTGTTCATCATACTGAAATGAGAAAGTTTGTGAGACGGTTGTATTTTGCTAAAAGTCCAGCAATAAAGTTAGATGAATTGAATAGGGCTCTGTTCCGTGGATCGGTATCAGATGTAGAGAAGGTTACTGATGAAATTCAGTTTTGTTACTTTGGTCCTGAACAAGACAGTGCAGAAAAGGACACAGTAAATGAGGAAGAAGTGGAAGAGAATGTAGAACCCTCTGTAAGTAAGACATTTAATGATCACATAACAAAATTTGCAATAATCTCTAATGAAAGACCAAATATTACTTGTATTTGTTGCCGCAGAACTCATTATAGAAAACAAACCAGGAATGTTGATCTCTACAGAAAAAGTGAAAATGAAGATAATTATAAGTGGAAGGATTTTGCCACATATATATTTCTTGAAAATTGTTTTGAATTGGGTGAAGATCAGCGTATTTGTAAATACTGTTACAACAAGTTAGAGGAAAATAGAATGCCGACCAGAGCTGTACATAATAATTTAGAATTGGATGTTATTCCTGCCGAACTTTCTGAATTAAATACATATGAGTCCATACTTATTCAATGTGTTCATCCGTTCCAGACCATAGTACGTATGGAGCCCAAAACTGGTAAATTACCTCCTTCAGATTTACTGAGAGGTTTAAAAGGTAGAGTGGTGTATTAGCCCTTGGATTTGAAAAAAAATATGGAAACTATTGATGCAGATACTTTGGAAACTGAACCATTAGTTATTCTGGTTAATGGTGTACCTACAAAGAATAAGAAGATTTGGCAGGAGCTGGTAGATGTACGGAAAGTACAAAGAGCAAAATTGTATTTAAAAAGGAATAACAAATGGTATGAATCAATTTATATAGAAGAAGAAGAAGAAGATTTACAAGAAGACACAGAAACACCAACTGGAAAAATTGAAAAGGTGGACAAGTCAAAGGAAGAAGAAATTTATGAACATTTTAGCATACATCCTCTTCATTCAAAAGAAGTTATGGGAGACAATATTGATCTGTTTCAGATGAAGAAAGCAAAAGGAACTCCCGTGAGTGTATGGGAGGAGAGCTTGGAAGCTCGATGTTTTCCCCAGCTGTTTCCTACAGGAAAAGGAGGACGATACGATGAACGTCCAGAACAGATTCCAGCTTCTGAGTATCGAACTACAAGACTATATGCAGAAGATCCCAGATTTCGACAAAGTATTCCTTATTTGTTCCATCTTTTATTTGAAAGCGACTTGTCTGCATTATCATATGCAGTAAATCACATTTTAAAAAGTGGAGTACATTTACAAAATGTGTCTGCTAAGGATTTTATGGAGAAAGTGCAGCACCGAGATGATCATTTGGAAACACAACTGATCAATCTGATGGCTTGTCAGCGTGGGACAAATGAATATTGGTACCGACGCCATGGTGAATTAAAATGCATGTTACGGAATTTAGGAACACCAACATGGTTCCTTACTCTAAGCTGTGCTGAGTACGCTTGGGATGATTTACTGGATTTTCTACGAGAGGCAAATTCAAACATTAAAAACATCGAATACAAGACAGCAGGAGAACTGTGCTCATTGGATCCGGTTAATGTTTGCAGATATTTCAATCATAGATTTGAGGCTATGATGTCCTTCATCTGCAATAAAAAAAATCCACCTCTTGGAGAAGTAGAGGATTTCTTTTGGAGAAAAGAGTACCAGGCAAGAGGTGCTCCTCATATTCATATGCTGTTGTGGAACAAGGATGCCCCAAAGTTTGGAACAGATACTGATGAAGCAGTGTTATCTTTCATTGAAGAATATGCAACATGTGCTATACCAAAAAGCACAGAAGAGAAAAAGTTAAAGGAGCAAGTTTTACGTTTCCAAAGTCATCGGTGTGGAAAATACTGTCGACGGAAATACAAGAGCAAAGATAAATACTACACTAAATGTCGATTTGGATTTCCTAGACCTGTTCTTTCAAATGGAAGAGTAAACAGTTTTATGTCATCTGTGAGACATACTATTACAAGAAAATCACCTAAGAATACCTACAACCTTAACCCCTTCAGTGCCCATGACGAGCTGGACTCGTCATGGGCTGCGGTGGCGCTGTGCCCATGACGAGTCCAGCTCGTCATGAACTCCGCCCGCTAATACAAAGCGCGGCACTGGGCGGGGAAAGGGGCGGGCATGCAAGGGGTTAAAAGAAAAGAAGAATCAAAAAATATAAATGACTACAACCCAGTCATTTTATCCATGTGGAATGCTAACATGGATATACAGTATGTAGCTGACAATTCCATTGCTGTTGCTCGATATGTAACGTCTTACATTACTAAATCTGAAAAAACTGAATTGAAAGAAATGTGGGAAGAGATTTCTCACGAGAAGACTGTCAGTAAGAAGCTGTACAGTTTCAGTTTAAAGATGTTATCGCATCGAGAAATTGGATCCTACGAATGTTCAGATAGGTTATCTTCTGCAAGTCTCTACTCGAAATCAAGAAGAATAATTTGGGCAAGTTTAGGCCTTGCAGCAATGAGAAATCGGGTACTGAAATCTGTTGGAGAAATTGAATATTTGGCCGAGAATGACCCAGAAAGTACAGATATTTTGAAATCAAACATGTTGGACACATATTATCCCAAGAGAAGTCATCATCTAGAGAACATGTGTCTTTATGAAGTGCTGCAGAACTACATTTATTCACGGAAAGCCACAGAAGACATCAACAATGGAAAATATAAAGTCATTGGTAAGGAAGGATGTTTGGTGAAGCAAACAAAAGGAAGTTTGATAAATCACAGGAAGCTGAGTTGCAACACTACTGACAAAAAGGAATTTTACTACTTGGCTCTTTTACAGCTGTTTAAAACATGGCGTACAGAGGATGAACTACTGGGAGAATTTCAAAGCTATGAAGATTCATTTAATGCTTGCAAAGACAGCATACAATGCAGTACATTCACAACGTATGTGCAAATGTTAAATGAAGAAATTGAACAGGAAACTACAATTGCAGCTGAAGTAGCTAGAGACAGTTCTCAAGACAGCCAAAGTTCAGGAACACTGAGTCAAGATCCCATAGGACAACCAATCGTTGAAAATGAAGCTGCAATAGCCATGAATGAAGTGGAAACGGCTATGAATCAAGCTCAAGAAGAATTTATAGACTTACCAAATTTGGAAAGACAACTGAATGAAGAGCAGCAACAAATTTATGAAGAGATCAGAAACAAAATTGATCACGGATTACTACATGAAAAAAAAGAGTGCTCATGCACATCATTTCATCCAATCAGGATGTATGTAAGCGGACAAGCTGGAACTGGAAAAAGTTTCTTAATAAAAGTCATCAGAAGCTACCTACAGCAAAAAACGGATTCAACTTTGTCTTGTGTGGTTACTGCTCCAACTGGGTTAGCAGCATATAACATAAAAGGAATCACCTTACATCGTTTGCTAATGTTACCAGTGGAGCATGAGAACAAAATACAATACCACAAGCTAACTGGAGAAGCATGCTTGGAAGTTTCAAGAGTATTGAAGAAGATGCAAGTTCTCATTATTGAGGAGGTGAGCATGGTATCAAACGTAATGCTTGCCTTTGTGCATTTAAGAATGCAGCAAATTCTAAGGACAGACTATGACGTGTTATTTGGTGGAAAACATGTCATAGTTTTTGGGGATCTTCTACAGCTTACTCCAGTTAAAGGACAACCAGTGTTTAATACTGTGACACATGAAGACACAAAGAAGTCATTGGGAAGCATTGGTAATGCAAATATTTGGTCCTTCTTTGAGTACAAGGAACTTACTACTAATATGAGGCAAGCAAACAATGAAGAATATGGAAGTATTCTGAAAGATATCAGGATTGGACTACTCACTGAAGCTGGCACAAAACCATTACAGAGTCGGTTGCTACATAATTTATTTCCAAAGGAAGAAATAGTTGCAGAGAAGATATACAAGAACATTGCAGAAAAGAAAAGTGTCATCTGCTTAATGCCAACTCTACGTGAATGCTCAATATTCAATGAGGAGCTTTTGAAATTGGAAGAGGAAGATATCAGGAAATTGGAAGCAGTGGACAAAATTCAGGATGGAAGAATTACTATCACATTAACAGGCAAACTGAAAAATAAATTGGATTCACTAGAGAAGAACATTTCCAAAACTGCTGGATTAGAAAAAAATCTATATGTTTGCATGAACTGTAGAGTATTTTTAAGGAGAAATTTGGATGTTGAAAAAGGTTTAGTTAATAGAGTTGTGGGTTTTATTAATTATCAGAAAAAAGATGGAATAGAATGTTTAAAAATAAAATTTGATCAGATAGAAGAAGTTATAGACATTTGTCGTTGTACAGTTCGTTTCATGCTTGTGAAAGACTTATATGTACAAAGGAAACAGTTTCCGTTTTCTCTAGCATATGCTGTAACTATTCACAAGTCTCAAGGATTGACTGTAGATTGTGCATTTGTAAACATTGGTTCAACTGTGTTCAAAGAAGGTATGGCTTATGTAGCTTTGTCACGAGTGAAAACATTATCTGGTTTATTCATGATAGACTTTGATGATTCAAAAGTTAGTGCTGATACAAACTGTGTAAAGGAGTATAATAGATTAAGAAGAACCTATGCTCCTCATTTAGGTCAGTATCCTGTGTTAGAGAAACGTGTAGTTTCTCGTAAAAGGAGAATTGAGAATATCTGTAATGAGGATGTAGAGAGGAGGAAAAAAAAGAGGAGTGATGTAATTGCAAGCAAAAAGAAAAAGGAAAATGAAGAAGAGGTTGTAGGATGTTATTTTGAAAATAGCTCTGGTGTCAACTGCTACGCTAATGTAGTGCTGAATGTTGCATTTTATCTGGAAAGTTTGCAAGAGCATATAATAGTTAATCAGAGAAAAAGATTCTGTTCTGAGTTGAGTCTCCTTTTTCAAAAGCTGAGTAATGATAAAACTCAAATAGAAAGTGCTACTGAAATTAGAAAACTTTTAGATGTATGTTCAGGACGAACACAGTTTTCTCAAAATGTACAGCAAGACGCACAGGAATTCTTGATGTATTTTCTTCAGGTACTGGAAGAAGAAGGGGTACCCATTGAAAATATGTTTGGTGTCTCTTATAAATGGGAACATAGTTGTGAAAACTGTTACAATACATGTGGCTCTAATGTTGATTCTGAAAGGTTTATTTATTTAACATTGCCAGACAGTAAAACAGTCACTTTTGCTAAATTAGTTAAAGATGCTAATCATAGCATGGAATGCGGTGAGTGTAAATCTGACATGTTTTCAACGTTAATTTTAAAGGAATACGGACAGTATGTAATTTTAATGATGCAACGATGTTAAGCTGATGGTTCAAAATTGGATACTTTAATAAAGAAGTTTATAGGACAGCAATTATCAATTTCAGGAAAAACTTTTGTAACAGTTGCAATAATTTTCCATGAAGGACCTACTGTTACTTCTGGACATTACACAGTTTATCTTAAATGTGAAAAAGGCTGGACACTGTGTAATGATTCCCAATTGATTTTCAAGCAACGTTTGCCTTTTGATTTAGCAAATTCCTATCTAATCTTCCTGAAACCAAAATTTTAGAGAGACTTGGCAAGATCTGTACAAAACAATTTTACCATTTTATTGGATTAGCATTGGAATTTAAAAAAAAAAAGATTTTTCAAATTACCATTTGGCCTAATGGAAAGGTAACCAATTGTAATGTGGACTTATTTAATTCCTAATGAATCTTTCGGAAACCAAAAATTTAGAGAAAATCGGTAACATCTGCACAATTTAAATTTTGGAATTTTATTGGATTACCATTGGAAATTTATTCAAAAAAGATTTTTAAAATTACTATTTGGCCATAAGGAAAGGTAACCAATTGTATTGTGGACTTATTTAATTATTAATTAATCTTTCCGAAACCAAAATGTTAGAGAGAATCGGTAACATCTGTACAATTTAAATTTTGGAATTTTATTAGATTACCATTGGAAATTTAATCAAAAAAGAATTTTATAATTACTATTTGGCCTAAAGGAAATGGAACTAGATGTATTGTGGAGTTATTTGAGATATATTATTTTTGTGATTATGCTTCTGAAACAAAATTGTCAGACGGTATTTTAAAGAAATAGTTATTGTTATTAGATGATATTTTTTTAGAATATTATGCATTTCTATAATGTTATGTTTAAGTAAAAAGAGATTCTGGGCTTTTTTAAAACAATCTTTGAGATTGTTATTTTTTTTTTGCCCGCTGTTAAGTGATGAATGCAATTGCTTTCACGATTTATAGTGAAATGCAATATATTCTGAAAACAGCAAAAAAAAGGCAAAAAATTTTTTGGGGGAAATATGTAAATACGTGTACTGTGTTATATAATGATTTATTAAATATTAATACTTTTTTCTTTTTTTTCAGATTGTGAAAGAAAATTTTCGAAAAAAACCAACCATTTTTTCAAGTAATTTCAATTAAATTTTAATTAAAAATTAAATTGTTGGGTGGGTCAGGTAAGTCAGAAATTAGATGGTCCCTTTCTTCCACTTCTCCTCAAACAGATTTTTAGTATTTAGTTATTAATTCCTCAAGGATCTTGAGATGTGGTAATTGATTTTTAGTGTTTTTAAAAAAAAAAAAATAAATTACGCTTACCGTACGCGTACGGTAAAAAAAAAAAAAAAGTTTTAAAGAAAAAATAAAAAAAAGTTGAGAGGTAAGGTTGGCTCTTAAAAGAGCCGTTGTGTTCATGCAGGGACAGAGGAAAGGAAGAATGGGAACATTAGCTGGTAGGACAAATGTGCTGGTCTATTTTGTTGTTAATGAGGGGAAGACTGGTCTCCCTATGAACAATTAGACCATGGCAAAATGAACACCGCATAGTAACCCTCGCAAACCGATGGTTCGTTTCCACAGGATCAGAAAAAGGTGAATCTGCCCCCATAGATGAAGGGCTCTGCTGAGCTTCCAAAGAAGGACTCAGCTGAGCTGCTGTGGATGTGCTTGCTCGACTTACTGAAGGGTTGCCTCTAGTATGTCGTGCATGTGTCCTAGGATGTACATCCTCAAGGTGTCTCAACATAGTGTGATTCCCGAAGGAATACTTCTTGTTGGGATTTCCTCTCGAAAGTACACGCTGGCACAGCTTGCAAGTCACCAAAGCAGCATTGACTTTTTTCTCACCCTCAGGAAAACTAAAATACTCCCATATAAAAGAGCTCTTCTGTTTCCTCTTTCTCTGCCTGATGGTGGTGCTGCTAGCCTCACTCTCAGCAGAAGAGTGCTGGTCTGCCATCGTATCACAAAGACAAGTCAGCTCCTTCTCCTAAGGGATCACAAGCAGAAATGAGGGGAATGGGTGTGGTGTAGAAGAGTTCTAGAACTGAAACTACTTTGAACCAATCAAAAGTTTTGTTTCATGATCACATGACCCACCGTGCGCGTACGTTACGCTTACGTTACGCTTACGGAGCGCTTACGGAGCGCTTACGGTAAAAGTACGCATGCGCGTAAAAAAGACACGCGCTCGCGCGCATGCGCATAACAGTCACTCCCCAACACTTCCGCGTAACGTACGCGTGTAGCGTACACGCTTACGCGCCCCATACGCAGTACGCACGGCTACGCAAATTGCGTAACTATACGCAAAAAGAGTAGATAAATTACGAACATTACGTAAACCGTACGCTTACCGTAAGCTTACCGTACGCGCACTTAAAAAAAAAAAAAAGAAAAAAAGAATTTCTATGTTATACTAATATATCTTACCTGTTTGGTAAAAAAAAAAAGAGAAAAATTAATATATTGCAGAATTTTTTTTAAAAAAAACAGTGTTTTAAGAGAATATAAAGTTAAAAAAAAACAAAAAAACTTGCTTTTTTAAAAAAAAAAACACATTTAATATAAGAATTTATAATAAAAAATCATACAAAATCAATGAAAAAACCATGGGAATCACACATGTTATAGGTAAGAATTAGCATTTAAAAAACCATACAAATTCACTGAAAAAACCATGGGTTTCACACACGTTATAGTTAGAAATTAGCATTTAAAAAACCTTGCAAATTCACTGAAAAAACCATAGGTTTCACACACGTTATAGTTAGGAATTAGCATTTAAAAAACCTTGCAAATTCACTGAAAAAACCATAGGTTTCACACACGTTATAGTTAGGATTTAGCATTTAAAAAACCTTGCAAATTCAGTGAAAAAACCATAGGTTTCACACACGTTATAGTTAGCGGACATTTCACTCATAAAAAACCATTGAAATTCCCCTGTTATAGTTAGTTAAGCTAACTATAACTCGCGCACCCGCAATCCACTGCTGATGACGTAACATATTACATCACTCATGACATGGTCAGTGACATCACTCATGACATCACTGATGACATCTCAAATGACATCACTGATGACATCATCCTTGTGACAGAGTGGTAGACCTCCTCTCACCCTAATATAACCTTTGATACACACATTCAAAAATAGAGACTACAATTTTCAAATCAATGGACATACCAATACCAGTTACAACAACCTATTCAGTAATTCTTAGATCCACATACACATCCACTCATTCACCAACAGTCCTGTACAGTCACTCATACATGTACTCACTCATCATATGTACTCATACACCTATACATCCTGTTACACATTGCCACTCATCCATGGAGTTACTCACACACATAGTCACGCATGCTAATAAAGAATCAAACATCCATTTACTTGCATATTCAGTTATACACACACCTCAACACGTACTTCTACAGAAACTTACACATACTTACTCTTTTAAATAATCACTAATAAAAACACATACTTATTCATACAGGAACTATTTCAATCTCTCACTCTCACATATACTCACTTATATACAACAATAGTCAAATATACTTCTTTAAAACATATTATGTAACTCATAAAGACACTATTGAGACAGTCATTCACTCACTAACACACCCATACACACACTCATCAAACCATACAGTCATGCACACATGCTGTTTTCAAAACATACAACCAGACAGACAATCATTCATGCACCTATGCACTACGTTAAACCCCCCACCGAACCATGCAGACACTCAGACTGATACTCAAAAAACAACCTAAAATCCAATATAAACACCCATATAGCTACTCACCAACCCATGCAGACACTTATACACAAAGTGAGAGACTGATACAGAAAATTAAATATTTAAACATTACTCCTTAAGCCATGTATAAACTAAGATACACTTAATCAGTCAGTTACACAATCAATTTTTCAAAAACAAATCATCCTTTTAGACACTTATATACCCATTTATTCTTCCATCGACCTTGAGATATACATATATAAAACATATTTAATTTTCAGAAAAACACACATTCACTGGATGATGTCATCAGTGATGTCATTTGAGATGTCATCAGTGATGTCATGAGTGATGTCACTGACCATGTCATGAGTGATGTAATATGTTACGTCATCAGCAGTGGATTGCGGGTGCGCGAGTTATAGTTAGCTTAACTAACTATAACGGGGGAATTTCAATGGTTTTTTATGAGTGAAATGTCCGCTAACTATAACGTGTGTGAAACCTATGGTTTTTTCACTGAATTTGCAAGGTTTTTTAAATGCTAAATCCTAACTATAACGTGTGTGAAACCTATGGTTTTTTCAGTGAATATATATTATTAACTTAGCTTACCGCAGTTACTGCATCTCTGCTCCTGCTCTCTTCATGGGACAGGAAACCAGAAAGAAAAGCAAGGCTCCCCTGACCAATCACAATGCTGCAATGCTGCGTTGTGAATGGTAGGCACCCAGCTCTCCTAACCAATCACAATGCTGTGATGTAATGTCGTGATTGGTTTTGAGCGTACTTGTTCGACGCTCAACCAGGAAATGGTTGGCCTGGGCATGTTCTCCACGCAGGCTGTAATGCAACCTGCATGGAGAACGGGGAAAATGCGCATGACTCATTTGAGCTTTCAGAGAGGGCCGACCAAATAGTTGTTGCGCACTTTGGAGTGAGCAAACCACTCCTACCCTGCCTTGCTCCGAGAGCAGAGCAGCCCTGCCCAACCACCCGCCAGCAAAGGAAACATTAAATGGTAATAATTTAAAGTTATTATAATTTTATATTTCCTTTACTTTGCTCTTCTCAAAAGCAGTGGGGCAACGCTCCTCCACCATAGCTGATAACTATCAGTGGTGGCACCTTTGCTATGGCAGAAGAACGTCACACCACTGCTTTTGAGCAGTGCAAAGTAAAGGAATATAAAATGATAATAACTTTAAATTATTATCATTTTATGTTTCTTTTGCGGGTGGGCAGGGCTGCTCTACTTTTGGAGCAGGGGAGGAGTGGTTTACCAACTCCTAAGTGCACAATGAATATTTAGTCGGCCGACTCGGGCTGCCCAAACCAGTTATGCGCACTTTCCACGTTCTCCATGCAGGCTGCATTACAGCATGCGTGGAGAACATGCCCAGGCCCCCATTCCCTGGTTGCGCGTCTGACCAGGATGCTCAAAACCAATCACAATAATGCATTGTAGCATTGTGATTGGTTAGGGGAGCTAGGGTGCCTACCAATCACAACTCTGCTTTGCAGCGTTGTGATTGGTCAGGGGAGCCTGGCTGTTTTCCTGGCTTCTTGTCCTGTGAAGGGAGCAGGAGAGAGACTCGGGACCGGTGGTAAGGTAAGTGAATAAAATATATATATATTTTTTCCATTGTGCAACCCCCTTGACCCCTGCGCCCGCCCTACCACCCGTGAGTCATGCCGGCCACCAATGAGAATTATGTTTTAGATGTTTTGAACATAGAACCAACATGTTTCAGGCAATAACAGGAATGGCAACAACACAAACGGCAGCAAGCAATTATGTTGTAAGCATGTTATAAAATACAACCCAACGTGTTTCAGGCAGTATCAAGCATGGCAACAACACAAACACCAGCAAACAATTATGTTATGAATGTATTTTCATATATAACCAAAATGTTTCAGGCAGTAATGGGTAAGGAAACAACACAAATAAAATATTGATTGATACCAGAGCACCCTCCATTTTGAAATAATTTCGTTGATATGTTGTCACTCGCTTTCAGGATTTGCCTGTGCTTCTAACAGGTGTAAGTTTGGTCGTCAACTGCTATAACCTCGAAGGAATCAAATGTAAAAAGCAATTGCTTGTTTTGAATTTTATTCAACATTCACAAAAGAACCACACCTCCCATAATGCAGTATTTACGCCTAGAGATGGACCTGGAACTGCCATTTTAACGTTTTTACATGGCTGGTGCTTTGACCATTCAGCACAAATATATGGTCCGAATGAAGTGCACTGGCTACTTAATTAGGCCCAAGGTGGAAGTTGGAAACTTCTGTCCCTAAGATGAGAGCATCTCTACTTTTAATTGGCTTGCTACTGTGTTCATGCCTGCAGCCGCATAGCAGACAAGTTTCCATATCTATGTATGAGTAACTGCACTATTCCAGATTTTTGTCTTTGCATTCTGGGACTTGGGGGTTCTGGTTTTATAATAAGATTAGCAAAACTACAAGTCCAAGAATACAAAGGAAACAAGCATTTGCAATGCAATAGGTCTTAGTTAGAGCTATTGGTGTTGTATATGATCATACCTTTTACCCACATTTTTTGTAGTGGAGTGGATGTATGTGGTGTTGAGTGGAATTGTGTGGTTTGTATTGAAATTGTTAGTTGTGGAATTGTATGATGCTTTCCATATTTGTGTAGTGGAATTATGTGGCATGGTGAATATTCTTAGGGGTGAGAGTTGCATAGGATAGTTAGAAAGGAAGCTAGTGCAGGAAGTGGTGAATGAGATCCAGGCAGAGGAGAGGAAAGGTTGCGTGAGAAAGAAGGGGAGAGCATGCCACAGACTCATAAAGAGCGAGTGCGAAATCATGTTTACATACATAACAAACCAATATGCTGCTTCACCAGCTCAGCGAGGTTTTGGAATGCTGCGTGTTTCAGGCACATGCACAGGGAGGGGGCATGTGGAACATACCTCCACTGAGGGATTCTGTAGGCTGTAAGTCCTGCGAGATGGGTCAGTAGGGTGTATTGCGTCAGGAGCCAATGCTTGCAGTAATTGAATTGTTATGTGGTCGCTGTTGCGTCATTACTATGATGTAAAACCATCAAAGAAATGTTATTAAATATGTATGGAAGTTACTTAACATTGCAGGTTAAAAAAACATGTAGTTGTGTGAAGTGAAAATGTGCACACATGCTAGTGCCTATTTTTCATAATGTTACACCAGCTATCACTACATGTTCATTACTAATGCTTCACTGCATATCTGCTTTCAGTGCAACCGACTGAAACTAGAAGTAATGACGTGAACATGACGTAGTGCAAAGGCATTGTTCTAGAAGTGCTCCGTTCAGATTTTAAATAACGAATGTGCAAAGTTGTTCTCTTCCAAAGATCTTGGGAGTTTTACGTCCAGTAAGATTGATAGGCATGCCACAAAGTTTTCAGCATATGGGTGCTATGTTGAAATGGACACTTTTTGTCCCCGCCTTAGTTGTTTTGAGGAAAATATTATTTACCACTTACATCATTATTAAAGTCGTAAGGATAACGGTTCAAAATGTAACTCACAACCATAAAGGTTTTAGAGGAACCACCAGCTAATCTCCTTCAATTTTCATAAGCAATCTCCTTTGACAAAATTGAGACATTTTAGGAACTGTATCTTTCTGCCTGATGGATATAAACATGAATCTTTTTACCGCACCTCAGTGATCTTCAAGTTGGATGCCATTTGAATCCTTCCGCATATGCTCTTTACCATATGCTTTTTATTCACTTAATTATATTTATCTATTCCCTCAAACATCTTTCCACACATCTTTGTATTTAGTATGTTTAGACTTGCTGCTATGGTGTCTTACCATGCCCTAGGACCTGTATTGCTCTACCCCGTAGGTATCATAGTCACGCTCTTAAGCCTTGTTTTGTAAAAGTACATGATAGCTTATTGAGTTTATGCTACGTTAAATTAAAGGCATTGAATATGACATCATAAAATATATCCGTCATGTTCTACCGTTAATTGAGAGCCCTTGTGGCTACTGACCCAATTCTTTAAGGCTGGGCATAAAACAAAAAAAGCAGTTCTCTCGTCCTTGTGGGGTCATATGGTAAGTGCAAGGGAGCGAGCAGCTTGATGTACAATAACAAAGATCCGATTCCTAGGTATGGTTTTATCTGGGCAACCCTTGGCTACAGGAGTTTGATTTCTTCTCTGTGGCAAAAAGAAAGCGTTAATATTCTTGTTGGGACCTGAATTCCGTGCAGGGTCCTCAGACTTCCGTGAGACCTGCGAAGGATGTTGAGAATTGGCGGGCAGGGTTAGTGTGCCTGACATAGAACGCAGATGAAAGATCAGGCCCTCCACCCCGACGATGCATCAGAAATGGGCCTTCCTGTTCCCTGGCCGGTGCAATGGAGTAGGCAGGAATTCACCGGCAGTTGAAAGTCAGTGATAAGCTGTAGTGTCCACGGGCTGGGTGAGCGGCTGCAATAGCACCTGACATCAGTGCCCCTGGCCACTTTTACCAAAACCCAATAACCCAAGAAAATAGGCATTGAATACCGATTTCACATATTTCCACGTACTTTGCTCCTTGCTGAATTTAATTTAGCATTTCAAAATATGAGAATGCACTCCAGAAAGTGCAGGAGTTATGTTTCCCAGTAAAACATTGGCTTCCGTTCCGAAATCTTTGTATGTTCAGTTCCTAAAAGTAGCCCAGTTGTTAGTCATGTAGGTACGGTGATATCCATGCAAATAGCACATCGCGTGTGTCTATCCTCAAATGCTTGCTGTCATGTATATGTTTCTTGCTGCCGGCGCAGCACCGATAAAAGCCACAGATGCTGCCTAAAGAACATGGCACAGAAGCAAAAAGCTTTTCCTAAATCATGCTGTGGCAGCTCAAACAATTATGGACCATACAGTTCCATATACCACACTCACTCCTTACTCTTATACTCAGAAGGATCTGGCACATAAGACCTAAAATATCACTACCCGGTAAAAATTATTGATAGCATTGGCATCCTTCGTTGTACATTTGGATGAATTATTCAGATGTCATTAGTGTAGTGTCCTGCTGGACACGTTCTAGTGTTCCACCCACACTGTACACCCACCCATCACAGGCGTCACCGGTCAGGTGACCCTGTTAATAAAAGGGGCTGGGCGCACGTGCCCTGGGCCAGTTCCAGAAGCCCACTACTCTGTGTCAGTTATTAGTAGCATATGGGCCTAGGGCTAGGGGTGGGCGGAATTTGCGAAATCCACTTTCGCAAATTATCGCGAAAATGTTTAAAATTATCGCAAACAAGTGGAAATATCGCGAAGATGCGGAATTTTTTTTCCCGCATGTTCGCGAGATTTTCTGCATGGTTGCGGATCGCCAACTTACCCATGTGGTTGCTCGCGGGCGCGGCCATCTTGTTTTGAGTTGTCTCGCGGTGCATGATCGCGAGAAGAAAGACGTGATTGCGCGACGCATGACGTCACTGCGGGCGCGAACTGTCGCGAGACAGCGCAAATGGCTAAAAACAATCCAACATCTCATGGAGAACGCGACCATATCAAGAAAACTTGTCGGCGAACGCAGGGATTCAGGGAAGGCGATCGCGCGCGCGCGAGAATGTATTATTTTACAGCACGAGCAAGAAACAAATTATCGCCAAGCTGCGGAAAGTGGAAATTTTGACATTTTCGCGCTCTCCGCGGAACGCGAAAATGTCAAATGATCGCAATTTCCGCGAACGGAACGAAATTTTCGCCCAGGCCTACCTAGGGCACACAACACCACAATGGCGACGAGGGGGAACTGCCCTATATGCCTGCTGCCAGCAACGTCTATTCGTCCTGGAAGAAGTGTAGCCCATGCCTAGGGCACCCCGCACCATCTGCCAGGCAAAGAGCTGTGATATAGGGGAAGCGTCGCAGCTAGCGCCGCGCTCAAGTCGCCTCGTCACTGCCGACCTCCTGCACGAAGCCTCACCTGTCCCCGTAGTGTACAAGTGAGCAGAAAAAGGAGGAGAGGACGAGCACCCCCAACGAGGCGCATTGCAGCAGCTGCCTGATACCGGTGAGAGCGTGAGCCCCCGCTATGCTTATAACGAGCGTGCTCCGATCTACGGCCCTGAGAGCTACTGCAAAGGAGAAAGAAACCTCCCACAGCCTGAGTGGAACCGCACCCCAGGAGGTAGCTGGTGCTAAATTGCTGGACGGAGCTAGCATATTGGATTGAAACTGGTCGCCACTGTCCCCACAATTTTGACCCTACGCAGAGGCTCACAGTGAAGAAATGACACAAGCTCTGTGCCTGAGAGTACTGCGGTGCATGGAGAGACTGCTATAAATTGACCTTGCCCAGCAGAAAACAGTGGTATCGTGAAAAGGTGCTGCTCACCCAGTGGTGAAAATCGGCACCGCGGCCGGAGGAGGAGACTGCCAAAGAACACCAAATGCCAGTAAAGAGCCCTCCACTTACCTGAGGCTTAGCACGCTGCATGAAGAATCTGCGGTGCTCCACAGAGCAAACAACCACCACAGGCGCGCTGTTAGACGGACCGGGAGGGTCGGCCGAGGACAAGGGGAGAGGTCTCCGGGGAGAGCCGTCTCCAGCGATCGTACAGATGAGTAACTTCCCCCCCACAGATATACACCACACAGGGATAGGATTTAACGTTCTTTATAAGCGATTTCTTAGGGTACGATGGACTGGTACAAGGAGGTCTGGACTCAGGGGTCCCCTCGATTCTAGTCTCTGGGTTTGGGAAAGGGGGTAGCGGGACAGTCTGGTTACCAATCTGGTAGCTGAGATGGTCTGATGGATAGCTCACAATCCTCGAGCTCGATGTTCTAGCTTTGGACGGGCCGCGGCAGCGCCAGCAGGTCCCAGTGAAGGTGGTCGTTACACGGTCCGCGGCAGCGCCAGCAGGTCCCGATGAAGGTGGTCGTTACACGGTCCGCGACAGCGCCAGCAGGTCCCGATGAAGGTGGTCGTTACACGGTCCGCGGCAGCGCCAGCAGGTCCCGACGAGGATGGAGGATGCAGAAGGCCGCGGCAGCGCCAGCAGGCAGGACGATAGTTCACAAGGCAGGGCTACGGCAGCGCCGGTAGTCCGTCAAGGCTGAGTTCTTCTCGGTGTCTCTCGACTCCAGGATACAACTGCCTTCCTGCTCTGGAGCTGCCCTAGTTATAGGTCTGGCGCCCTTTGATGTCCGGACCCTCGCACGTGGAGGTTGGAAGGTCCGGGATGAGGGAGTCCAGACACCCAGCAGGGGGGTGGAGCCAGCGCCCGGGGGAGCTGGAGGGCGATCGGCACCTGGCGGGGGAGAGCCATCGACACTTCTTTCTCCCATTGACCTGCCAAGTGGTCCGTTCACCTCCTGGGTGGATGGTGGTGCCGGGATGTCGGGGCCTGGCCAGGCCCAGGGTTAGGGTCGAGCTGAGGCCACGCGGCCTCGTGGTGCAGTGTCCAAGATGGCGGCTGGTCCGGCCGGGGGAGCCGGTAGTGGTTTGGCCCCATGATACATGGATGTCCGGGGGCAGGAGTTCCGTCGGGAGATGGGGTGCGGGTTGTTCTTGTGGGTAACACCTGGAAGGCCGGGGCTTGGGCCCTGTCATGCGGGGAGGGAGCAAGCCCTTCACTTGGCCTGTCCAACATGCGTCCCCCCCAGCTGAAGGCGGGGAGAGTCACCCATCCTCTTGGGGACTCTCCTCGTCGAGGCAGAAAAAGCGTGACAGGCCATCTGCGTTGGCGTGGTCTTGGCCCGGTCGATGTTCCACAGTGAAGTCCATTCCCTGCAGGGAGATGGACCAGCGCAATAGCTTGGGGTTTTCCCCCCGCATCTGCATTAGCCACTGCAGGGGTCGATGATCGGTTTGCACCCGGAAGTGGGTCCCGAAGAGATAGGGCCGGAGCTTTTTGAGGGCCCACACCACTGCGAATGCCTCCCTCTCGATTGTGCTCCAGCGCTGTTCTCAGGCCAGGAGGCGTCTGCTCATGAAGGCCACCGGCTGGTCAAGACCCTCGGGGTTCAGCTGGGAGAGAACCGCCCCGATGCCGTGGTCGGAGGCGTCCGTTTGCACAATGAATTCCCGACTTTAATCGGGGGCCTGGAGCACAGGGGCAGTGCACAGGGCGGCTTTCAGCTTCTCGAAGGCCGCTTGACAGTCGGGGGTCCAGTTAATCTTCTTCGGGTGGTTTTTGGACGTGAGACCCGTGAGGGGCCCCACAATGCTGCCATAGTCCCTCACGAACCGCCGGTAGTAGCCGGTGAGTCCCAAGAAGGCTCGGACCTCGGTCTGCGTGACTGGGGGCTGCCAGGACTGGATGGCAGCGATTTTGAGTTGCAGAGGGGCCACCAGACCGCTTCCCACCTGGTGTCCGAGGTAGGTCACGGATCCCTGACCAATTTGGCACTTGCCGGCCTTGATCGTGAGGCCGGCCCGCTGGAGGGCCTGCAGGACCTCTCGGAGGTGGTGGAGGTGGTCGGACCAGTGGCGGCTGTACACAGCGATATCGTCCAGGTAGGCGGCGCTGAATTCCTCGAGCCCCGCCAAGACCTGGTTCACTAGTCGCTGAAAAGTAGCTGGGGCATTCTTCATGCCGAAGGGCATGACCTTGAAGTGGTAGTGGCCATCGGGGGTAGAAAAGGCGGACCGTTCTTGGGCCCGGGGTGTGAGACCGATCTGCCAGTAGCCCGCTGTCAGGTCGAAGATGCTGAGGTAGCGGGCAGCCCCCATGCGGTCGATCAATTCATCCGCTCGGGGGATGGGATGAGCGTCGGTCCTGGTGACAGCATTCAAGCCCCGTTAGTCGACGCAGAATCGGAGTTCAGGAGTGGTGCCGGGGGCAGCAGCCTTGGGGACCAGCACGACCGGGCTGGCCCAGGGGCTGTCCGAGGGCTTGATGACCCCGAGCGTGAGCATTTTGGATACTTCCTCTTGGATGCAGGCCCGCACCCGATCTGGTACATGGTATGCCCGGTGTCTGATAGGGGGACTGTCCCCAGTGTCCACGTCGTGCAAGCACCAGGGGGTGACCCCTGGGGTGAGGGAAAACAAGGTAGCAAACTGCAGCAGGAGGTCCCGGCAGCCTTGGCGCTGCTCTGGGGTGAGGGCCTCGGAGAGCCGGACCCCGTCCACGGAACCATCTTTCTCCTGAGTCTTCAGGAGATCAGGGAGAGGCTCGGAGTCTTCTTCCGCCCCACTGTCTGTAGCCATCAGGAGGCTGAGTTCCGAGCGCACAAAGTGGGGCTTGAGTCTGTTGGTGTGGAGGACCCGGAGGGGGTTCCGGGGAGACTCCATATCGATGAGATAGGTGACTGGGCTCTTGCGTTTGACCACTTTGAAGGGCCCCGTCCACTTGTCCTGCAAGACACATGGTTCGGTGGGGGACATCACCCACACTTGTTGACCAGGTTCGAATTCGACGGAGGAGGCATTTTGATCGTACCATTTTTTCATGTCCTCCTGACTGGCCTCAAGATTCGCTTTTGCCATTTCCCTGAATCGCCGGGTCTGACTGCGTAGTGTCAGGAGGTACTTGAAGACGTCTGGAGGGGTCTTTAGGGGGGCCATCTCCCAACCTTCTTTGACTAGGCTGAGGGGCCCTCGCACAGGGTGCCCGTACAAGAGTTCGAAGGGGCTAAAACCGAGGGACTTTTGGGGAACTTCTCGATAGGCGAAGAGGAGGCACGGAAGTAGTACATCCCACTGGCGACGGAGGGGCTCTTCCAATCCCCCAATCATTCCCTTGAGCGTGCGGTTGAATCGCTCAACTAGTCCGTTTCCTTGAGGATGATAGGGGGTCGTGAATCGGTAGGTGACCCCGCACTGTTGCCAGAGGGACTTCATATATTTTGAAATAAAGTTTGTGCCTCGGTCGCTGACGACTTCTCAGGGGAAGCCCACCCGGGAGAAGATCCCCATTAAGGCCCGGCCGACCACCGGAGCTGTTACAGTTCGCAGGGGCACAGCCTCGGGGTAGCGGGTGGCGTGGTCCACCAGTACCAGGATGAACCGATGTCCTTGTGCTGTACGGGGGTCCAGGGGCCCCACAATGTCTATTCCCACCCTCTCGAACGGGGTGGTGACAACTGGGAAGGGTTGCAGAGGTGCTTTGAGTTTGCGGCCGCGCTTCCCGCTGGCCTGGCACGTGGGGCAGGACCGGCAGTGGTTGAGGACGTCGTTTCGCATCCTCGGCCAGAAAAAGTGGGTCACCAGGCAACTGTAGGTTTTGTCCTGGCCCAGGTGTCCAGCCAGAGGGACATCGTGGGCCAAATTTAACAGGAAGTCTCTGAAACGGAGGGGCACCACCAGCACTCGACTGGCCCCTAACTCCGCGATTCTCTGTTCACTGTATAACAGGTCGTTATCCCAATAGACCCAATGGGCTCCGGTGGTGTCCCCTGCGCTCTGGGCGATTGCTTGCTGGCGGAGTCCCTCGAGGGAGGGACAGGTCTTCTGCTCTTGGCGGAACTGTTCCTGGGTGGGCCCCCCTTCTTGACGCCACTGAGCCAGGTCGGGAAGGTCCTGGGGCTGGGTGACCCCTTCGGGGGTTTGCTCTGGGGGGTCGGTATAGTCGGTGTCCTCTACTGGAGCGATCGGGGGAGGAGGTGCAGGCCATTCTGGTTCTTCTGGTCGGGGGATGGCACGGGCGGCCATGGACCGGGTGGTTACGCACGCCCAGTCCGGGAGGCCCAGCATCCCCAGGTGCTCTCTTCTTTCGACGGCGGCCCACGGGGAACTCTCAAGATCATTCCCCAGGAGACAGTCCACGGGGGCATCATCCCGGACCGTCACCTTCAACATGCCGGAGACCCCTCCCCATTCGAAGGGGACGCAGGCCATCCGACATAGACTCTCTGAGTTGTCGGCTGAGCGGACGGGGCAGAGAATGTTCGGCAGGATCTGTTCTGGTTTTACCAGGTGACAGCGGACGGCCGTCACACTGGCCCCTGTGTCACGTAGGGCTTCGGCCCGGCGCCCATTAATGTTCACCCACTGGCTATATTTTCTGGTGTTGGCGGGTAGGGGGGCCCGCGGGACCATGTCTTTTCCCCCTAGGCACGCTAGAACCATGGCGGCCGGTTCCCACTCTTGTTGTGCCTGCTCGTATTCCTCTTGTTCTTCGGAGATTTGTTCTCCCCCCAGGGCGGCGGCAGCTACCTGGCGGGGTTTTGGAGTTTGGTTCTGTGGACAGTTCGGGTCATTGGCGTAGTGGCCGACTCGCTGGCATCGGTGACACGTGACGTTGGCTCGGAACCCCGGGCGCATCGGGGGGTTCCCCCGGCTGGCCGGGGGCGGGGTGCTGGCAGTGGGAGCGGCCGGGACGGTGTCTCTCCCTCGCCCCTGGCCTCCTCCTCCTCCTCGGGGACGGTGCTGACCTTGGTTGTTCCGGTTCTGCTCGTGTGGCCCTCTCCGGCCCACTCGGGTGCTTTCCCACCGGTCAGCTTCGGCGGCGAGTTGCCGTGGGTCAGTCAATTTACTGTCGAGGAGGTGCTGCCTGAGCTCGACGAAGCAGTTGTTAGATAGGTGCTCCCACACCATGAGATTAAAAAGTTGCTCGTAGGTCGTTACGTGGCTTCCCTTGATCCAACCCTCGAAGGCCCGGCTGAAATAGTTGACATATTCCACCCAAGTTGTACCCGGGATCCGGGTGCAGTCCCGAAACCTCTGGCGGTACATTTCGGGTGTGAGCCCATATCGGGTGAGGAGGGCAGCCTTCATGTGGTCATAGGATGACATCTGATGGTCTGGGAGCTGTAGCAGGGCATCGCGGCCTTCGTTGACGAACCTCCCCCATAGGCCGGCTCCCCAGTCACTTCGATCGATCCGGTGGGAGGTCATGGCGAACTCGTAGGCCTTGAACCACTGTTGTATGTCGTCCTCTCGGACATACTCTCGGACGACATCCTTGGGGATGTGGACTTTCTTTTCTGTCGCTCCCGGGGTGCGCGGTCGCTCGGGCACCTCCGGTTCTTTGTTCTGCTTCCGTAGTTCTATTTCTGCCAGTTTGCGCTCGTGTTCGTATGCTAATCTTTTTTCTTCGAGCTCTCTCTGCCTCTGTTTTTCTTCCTGTTCTTCTCGGAGCCGCAGATGTTCTAGGTTCAGTTTTTGCTCGGCTAATTTTAGTTCACCGTCCATTTTGAGTCGTGCCATTTCTAACTCATGTAGTCTGTTTTTTTCTCTTTCTTGGATCTCTTCCTGCGAGAGGCCCGTTCCTCGCTCCTCGGGAGCCGTGGCGTTCCTCTCTGATGCTGCACCGTTTCGGTCTGGGGATCTGGCGACCCCGGTTTCTGCCCACGACTCAATGGCGTGCTTAAAATCGTCTTTGGTACTCAGGCCGGTGGTAGCAATGCCTAGTTCCATGCAGAATTGTTTCAATTCACGATGGCTGTACTCTTCCAATTTATCCATCTGGAATTTCTCGGTGGATCCGCTCTCTTTGGTTGACATCGTGGTTTTGTCGTGGGGTGAGCTACTCTCTGTACGATTACGCGTTGATTCGGATCGCGCCGCTGGCCACCAATGTTAGACGGACCGGGAGGGTCGGCCGAGGACAAGGGGAGAGGTCTCCGGGGAGAGCCGTCTCCAGCGATCGTACAGATGAGTAACTTCCCCCCCACAGATATACACCACACAGGGATAGGATTTAACGTTCTTTATAAGCGATTTCTTAGGGTACGATGGAATGGTACAAGGAGGTCTGGACTCAGGGGTCCCCTCGATTCTAGTCTCTGGGTTTGGGAAAGGGGGTAGCGGGACAGTCTGGTTACCAATCTGGTAGCTGAGATGGTCTGATGGATAGCTCACAATCCTCGAGCTCGATGTTCTAGCTTTGGACGGGCCGCGGCAGCGCCAGCAGGTCCCGGTGAAGGTGGTCGTTACACGGTCCGCGGCAGCGCCAGCAGGTCCCGATGAAGGTGGTCGTTACACGGTCTGCGGCAGCGCCAGCAGGTCCCGATGAAGGTGGTCGTTACACGGTCCGCGGCAGCGCCAGCAGGTCCCGACGAGGATGGAGGATGCAGAAGGCCGCGGCAGCGCCAGCAGGCAGGACGATAGTTCACAAGGCAGGGCTACGGCAGCGCCGGTAGTCCGTCAAGGCTGAGTTCTTCTCGGTGTCTCTCGACTCCAGGATACAACTGCCTTCCTGCTCTGGAGCTGCCCTAGTTATAGGTCTGGCGCCCTTTGATGTCCGGACCCTCGCACGTGGAGGTTGGAAGGTCCGGGATGAGGGAGTCCAGACACCCAGCAGGGGGGTGGAGCCAGTGCCTGGGGGAGCTGGAGGGCGATCGGCACCTGGCGGGGGAGAGCCATCGACACTTCTTTCTCCCATTGACCTGCCAAGTGGTCCGTTCACCTCCTGGGTGGATGGTGGTGCCGGGATGTCGGGGCCTGGCCAGGCCCAGGGTTAGGGTCGAGCTGAGGCCACGCGGCCTCGTGGTGCAGTGTCCAAGATGGCGGCTGGTCCGGCCGGGGGAGCCGGTAGTGGTTTGGCCCCATGATACATGGATGTCCGGGGGCAGGAGTTCCGTCGGGAGATGGGGTGCGGGTTGTTCTTGTGGGTAACACCTGGAAGGCCGGGGCTTGGGCCCTGTCATGCGGGGAGGGAGCAAGCCCTTCACGTGGCCTGTCCAACACGCGCAAGAAGGCAAGAGGCGCCGTAAACACCCCAGGAAGGAGAGAAGGCCTTGGTTACACCTTAGTCTGCACCCATCTCAACAGGAAACGCTAGCTTAGGAAAGCTGCCACGGTATTGCAAGGAGTGACTGCAGTGCCACCTTGTGGCCATTGCAGTTACAGTGCCTGAACACAGCCCACATCTGGCAAACAAACAACCTTCACAAGAGACCTGGTGCAAGCTACCTACCGCCATCAGCGTCAATAATGAAGAACAGGAGAACTTTCCAAACGTGGTGCGAGACGATAGGGCCTGCATCAACACTAGGGTAAGCCCCACACCAGCACCCGAAGCACTGCAGCCTAGTAGCACCACAGAGAGTGCCTAAGTGCCCGCAGAACGAGCAAAGCTGCAGGGGCCTCTCTGCAACCACCCACAGTGCCACCTGGTAGCTCCTGTGCTTCACAACACCCAGCAATAGTGATCTGCCGGAGCAGCCCCTCCTAAAGGGACTAGCATATGTAAAAGAGACTTGCTGCTGCTCCCCCCCCCTACTGGTGAGCAAAGGTACAACCACCTGTGGGCAGGGAGTCCAAAAAGTGAGATTGGCCTGCAGATCCAGCCCATCAAAGTCTTGGCCGGGCTGCCACATCAGGCTCCAGCAAAGCACCCCAGAAGCTCACAGTGGCATTAGCAGGGCTGTCGCAGCTTCACAGAGTGAGCAGTGTGTGCTGCAAGGAAAAGAGGTGAAGGGGCCAACTGCATTGATAAAGGACAGTGCACACGACCTGTGAGGAGAAAATAGCAGAAGACTGTATATTCCAGTAAGGGAGACTCAACAGTACTCTAGAGACTGCGTTCTAAGCAGCCACTGCAAAAGACTGTTCGAAGTAGGCGCCACACGCCCCTATTGACCGCCTGTAATTTGAGGGGAGAGACTGTTAACCCCCCAGAAGGAGCACCAGAAAGCCTAAAGCTGACCAGCCTAGAGAGATGCGAAGAGTCAAGCGAAAACCAAGGTAATGGGACCGAAGGCAGCCAAACAAGCCTCATGGAAGACGTATGGACAACATGCCCTGTACGCGCAACTCCCAGTGGCTGTCTGACGCCACCGCAAGCGAGGAAATTGTGCCGTCCACCCTCAGTGGTGAACGGACACAACCGCAAGCTACAACACAGGCACACCAAGTGCCAGAAGAGGACGCCCAAGAAGAAGAAGGAGCGCACGAGGGCAGAGGTGTGCAGTAGGCTGCACCGGCAAATTTGACAGCATGGGCAGGCACCCGGGCAATAGGCATCTCCACAGAGAAGCACTGCTGAACGCAGCACAGAGCGAATCCACATCCCCACCGCACCAGCGAAGCCCCACAGTGGTCCGAAGACCGCAGTGTCCTCCCTTACACTGCCTCAAGATGGAGTCGCCGGCCGCCCAAGACAAGCAAGAGGAGAGTTGCACACTCCATGTGGCAAGCCGCCACCGCAACATGTGTTCCAACGACAGGCGACACGTGGCCAAATGCCACATTGCACTGCAAGCATGGAACACATCACTCGAAGTGACCGACTCTGCCAAGCATGACTCGGGGCTGGATCAAGCGCTACGATGGTGCAGCTGCAAGGTGTAAGCACGACACCCTCGAGTGAAGAGAAGAGCATTGCGGAAAATCCCTGAGGACGTAATGTTGCCCGTGAAAGGTCCTCAAGAGGAAGAAGAAAGTCCGACCGACAGGACAGACCTGTGACAGGTCCACAGAAGAGGAAAGACTGTTCCAAGAACCGGACACGGCCAGCAAGATGTCCATGTACATCCGAGTGACGAACCTGGTCTGAAGAAGGAGAAGAACGTGGCATGATGCCACTCCGCGAAGAAAGGAAGGAAAGTGGCACGATGCCACAGGGCAAACAACCACCACAGACACGCAAAAAGTAAAGGAGAGGAGCAACAGGACAGAGGACTCATGCCAGCACTGGAGAAGGTGTTCATCAGCACAAGCCAGCCACTGGGGTGCAAAGACGTCACTGGAGACAGCTTCGTGGGAGGACCACTGTAAGCCGGTAGCAAGCGCGATCTGCATCCAAGCCCCATGCTTCGCAGTTCAACCGTCCTCTCACCTGTCACCGGCTGCTTGGCATTGATAGCACCACGCCTAGCAAGTGCACCTGCTGGAAGGCAACTGCAAGTGGCCACGAAGTCCCTCCAGTCCTCCTCAATCCACAAGAATACCTCCAGCAAGAGATCACCGCCTGTTTGCCCAACTGAAACAAATATCATCATGTCCATCACCCAGGTGCATCATCACCAAGAACATCAAAGGAGCATCGTACCATCAGAGTGGATCCAACCACTCGAGACAGCCGGAGTTCAACGAGGCGTTTCTGGTGTTGTGGGACGCTAGCCACCCAGGAACCCTCTGTGTGCCCCCATAAACCTGAAGCCTACCGTAGAAGAGCATGCCCGACCTTTGGACCATCCACCCGTGGGGTTACACAAGGCTTGGCCGTGGCCCTTTTGAGAGTTCCACAGCGACCCCTCAGCGCAGCCTAGGAAAGGCCCGCACAGCTGGCAATCCAGGGGCAAGGGCCTCAACAGAGTTCCTGTGAGAGGGGAATCCAAACTGGAGAGAAGAGTCGGCAGAAGCTCCATGACAGGCACCGGGAAGCACGGAGGTCATAGATAAAGACTGATCACCCATAGACCATCAGAGGAAGGCCCAAAACCTGAGCCCTGATGGCGAGAACACCCGGACTGAGACACCACCCTCTGTGGCTACATGAGCGACTTGGCTGTGGTCCTGTTGGCAGTTCCTCAGCGACGCCTTTGCGTGGCCTCCACGAAGCCCGCATGGGCCTGCGTGGACTACGCAGTCCCATGGCAGCCCAGCAGGAAGCCCCACCCCCCCCAGGAAACTCCTGTGAGATGGGAGTCCAGGCAGGAGAGGCCGATCTGGAGTTGCTTGGCTGTCAGGAGCAGGAAAGATCATCAAGTAAGTCGCCACCAAGGAAAGGCCTCCTCCACCAAGATCATCCTCAATAGCTGTTGGTTTGTCATCCACCGGAACCTGAGCGCCTGCAAGAGCTCCAAAGTGGACTCCACTGCTCCAGATGCACTGCTATTTTGAACTTTGTAAATAGACTCCAACACCACGAGACCAGGCCGGTCTGAAATACATCACCAAGGCGGACTAAAGCATCCTGATCATGTGGTCCAAAGGTCCAGCGCTGCCTGGTAGATGGCCTGAAGAGACTCAGTTGGTGCTGTGTATTGTTTATTTGTTTCCCTATAGGTTGGACTTATGTTTGTTTCTTTTTCATTAAAGTTTGGGAGGGATGTAGTGTCCTGCTGGACACGTTCTAGTGTTCCACCCACACTGTACACCCACCCATCACAGGCGTCACCGGTCAGGTGACCCTGTTAATAAAAAAGTCTGGGCGCACATGCCCTGGGCCAGTTCCAGTACCCCACTACACTGTGTCCATATCAATTATTACTAGCATGTAGACCTAGGGCCCACAACACCACAATTAGGAAGGATAGTTGGAAATTGTGTACTCTGGAACTGGTAACAAATTATTTCATTTACATGGTGTAAAACAAAGTCCAGAGTTTCACGATTTATGCGTTTAGAATTTATATTCCAAGAGCGTAAGGCTTTGTTAAATACATTGCTGAAAAACCATTTTCTTCATTACAATACTCAACGTTGTGAGTAATTGCCATGAAAAGGAATTCCTTTAATGAATTGTTTGTGACTCATTTATTTCCCCAAGATAAATGAAATTCCTTGCCAGGGACAACACACTCTGAATTATACATTTTATTATTTATGATAAAACCTTTCTGAGCTCGTGTTTTAAAGTCAATATATTGTGTAAGGCAAACAGACCTAGAATATCACATGGTAAGGCTCGTCAAAAGTAAACAATATAACATTAAAAATGAAAACGTACTTGAAGGCGTTAAGGCTGAACATAAATGCAAACAAAGATTACTCCTGGAAGTGCCAAGGAGCAGAGTAGATCTCGCCGGCAGCACCAACACAACCTATAGCACTACAGATTTCCTCAGTGGTGTTAGCCCCCAGGACAGCGCAGCTGCATTCTGGCATGCTCTCCTTTGCCGAGGCACTGATGTAACACCGCTCCTCTCTGGTGATTTACTGCTGTCACTCCCTTTGTAGCGCTTCAACAAACAGTATCAACAAACAATAATGAAATAAAAAATGCGTCGGCTAAACACGGAATTGTATTAAATTGTAATTGCAATTTTATAGCGCTTACTACCCCTGATGAGGCGTTGAAGCACTTTTTCAGCAAGTAGCATGCTACTCCAGAACCCAAAAAGGATTAGTGGTGAATTAATATAGTAAAATATGAAATTAATTTGAGCAGTGGAAATGTTAGACTGTAATTTGGATTGAGTAGGATAGTGGAGTGACACAAGAGTAACAAGTTTGCATTTATATAGCACTTGCTACCCCTGATGAGGTGTTGAAGTGCTTTTTTGCGAGTATTACATTACTCCTGAACCAAAAAAGGATTAGTGGTGAATTAGTATAGGGAAAATATTAAATTAATTTCAGCGGTGGACATGTTAGTCTATTATTTAGATTGAAAAGAATTGTGGTGGGATGGAAGAGGGAAGGGTTTGCATTTATACAGCACTTGCTCCCCTGATGAGGTGTTGTAGCACTTTTTGGCACATAGCAGGCTACTCTGGAACCCAAAAAGGATTAGTGGTGAATTAGTTACACTAATTCACCACTCATTCATAACTAATTCACCACTAATTCATAACTAATTTGAAACTAATTTGATTTGAGTGGTGGACATGTTAGTCTGTTCTTTGGATTGTAAAGGGAATAGTGGAGGGATAGGAGAAGGAAGGCTCTAGAAAGTACATATATATATATATATATTTTTTTTCTTTACATTTTCACTGAAAAAACCATAGGTTTCAGGGGCGTTATAGTTAGCTGGACTTTTCACTCGTACAAAACCATTGAAATTCCCCCGTTATAGTTAGTTCAGCTAACTATAACTCGCGCGCCCGCAATGCACTGCTGATGACGTCACATATGACATCACTCATGACATGGTCAGTGACATCACTCATGACATCACTGATGACATCTCAAATGACATCACTGATGAAATCATCCAGTGAATGTGTGTTTTTCTGAAAATTACATATGTATTTTTATATGTATATCTCAAGGTCGATGGAAGAATAAATGGGTATATAAGTGTCTAAATGGATGATTTGTTTTTGAAAAATGTATTGCATAACTGACTAATTAAGTGTATCTTAGTGAATACATGGCTTAGTGAGTAATGTTTAAATATGTAAATATTTGTATCAGTCTCTCACTTTGTGTATAAGTGGCTGCATGGGTTGGTGAGTAGCTACATGAGTGTCTATATAGGTTATTAGTTGTTTTTTTGAGTATCAGTATGAGTGTCTGAGTGTCTGTATGGTTCGGTGGGGGGTATTACGTAGTACATAGGTGCATGAATGAGTGACTCACTGTTTGTATGTGTTGAAGACAGCATGTGTGCAGGACTGTATGGGTGGATGAGTGTGCGCATGGGTATGTTAGTGAGTGAATGACTGTCTCAATAGTGTCTTTATGAGTAACTACATATGTTTTAAACTAGTATATGTGACTATAGGTGTATATAAGTGAGTATATGTGAGAGTGAGAGATTTGAAGAGTTCCTGTATGAATAAGTATATGTTTCTATACGTGATTGTTTAAAAGACTAAGTATGTGTACGTTTCTGTAGAAGTAAGTGTGGTGGTGTGTGTATAACTGTATATGCAAGTAAATGGATGTTTGATTCTTTATTAGCATGAGTGACTATGTGTGTGAGTAACTCTATGGATGAGTGGTGTTGTGTAACAGGATGTATAGGTGTATGAGTACATATGATGAGTGAGTACATGTATGAGTGACTGTATAGGACTGTTGGTAAATGAGTGCATGTGTATGTGGATCTTAGAATTACTGAATAGGTTGTTGTAACTGGTATTGGTATGTCCATTGTTTTGAAAATTTTAGTTTCTATTTTTGAATGTGTGTATCAAAGGTTATATTAGGGGGAGAGGAGGTCTGCCACTCTATCACAAGGATGATGTAATCAGTGATGTCATCAGTGATGTCATTTGAGATGTCATCAGTGATGTCATGAGTGATGTCACTGACCATGTCATGAGTGATGTAATATGTGACGTCATCAGCAGTGCATTGCGGGCACACGAGTTATAGTTAGCTGAACTAACTATAACGGGGGAATTTCAATGGTTTTGTATGAGTGAAAAGTCCAGCTAACTATAACGCCCCTGAAACCTATGTTTTTTTCTGTGAATTTTTAAGGTTTTTTAAATGCTAATTCCTAACTAGAACGTGCCTGAAACCTATGGTTTTTTCAGTGAATTTCAAAGGATTTCTAGCTATGCCTACAGAGATCGGACATGTGAAGAAAGAAGAAATAACGCACAGAATGAAAAAAAAGAAATGCAGAAAGAAGCAACAGAAGTCCTCAAAGACGAAGAAAAGTGCAGGAAGAAGGATAATGTGCAGAAAGAACAAACAGAAGAGCAGAAAGAAGCCTTGTTGCAAAATCATCCTGTACCCTCAACTTTTTCAGACGGATACTGGTGGTAACTGAGTCTGACTAACCAGTCCTAGAGCCAGTGCTATGTTAAAAGACACTCAGAATTCAGTGAAAACACCTACATACACTAGGGAACACTATGCTTTGGGGTCCCCCTGTGATTAGCAGGACCTTCCCTGTAAGCCCCTAGTATATAATAGGGCAGGGGATTAAAACTACCTCTTAAAACGCGCCACAGGGCGTTTGCACACGTCACCTCAGGCCCCGTCCCCTCCCTTCCCCACTGTGTAAACACGCCCTGTGGCCATTTTAAGTTCGGGGATTAAGTCCCCTTGAATCCTGAGGGTCCCTGGGTCCACCTAGACCACTAGGTACCGCCAGTAAGCGCCACAGAGCAGCGTTGCAGAGAGATGTAAAAAGGGACACGGCCTAGACCACCTCTCTGCAACACAGCGCAGTGGCGCTTACTGGAAGCACCTGGTGGGCTAGTTGGCCCCCAGGGTCCCTCAGGATTGAAGGGGAATTATTTCCCCAACTTAAAACGCGCCACAGGGCGTGTTTGCACACGTCACCTCAGGCCCCGTCCCCTCCCTTCCCCACTGTGTAAACGCACCCTGTGGCCGATCTAAGTTGAGAGATTAAGTCCCCTTGAATCCTAATGGTCCCTAGGGTCAAACTAGCCCACTAGGTACCTCCAGTAAGCGCCACAGAGCTGCGTTGCATAGAGGTGTAAAAAGGGGCGTGGCCTCAGAACACCTGTCTACAACACAGCTCCCTGGCGCATACTGGAGATACCTGTTGGGCTAGTTGGCCCTCTGGGACCCTCAGTATTGAAGGGGAATTAATTCCCCAACTTACAACTGGCAAGGGGGCGCGTTTGTAGAGTGCTGCAAGGAGGGGGCGTGGCCTCCGGCGCAATGCCGGTCTTTTATTTATTTTATTTTTTTAAGAAGGAGGGTTTTGTGGCCCCCCTTTCTTTTATAATTTATTGGCCCTGGGGACCCCATCCCCCAGGGCCTGCACCCTAATTTATTTTGTTGAAAAAAAAAAAATTTGGAAGGTGGCCGCGTGGCCCCCTCCCAAGGCCTTAATCGGCCCTAGGGACCCCAACCCCCGGGACATAGCCTTATTTTTTTTTTTATTCTTTAGTAGGGGTGCTGCGTTGCCCCACTCCTCAGGCCACTTATGGCCCCAGGGACCCAATCCCCCGGGACCGACCTTTGGTTTTTATTATTTAAAAAAATATATATATTTATAGAAACACCTAGGACATGCTGGACAAACAGTATGTACCTATCACCATGACGATTTGCGTGATATTCATTAAAAGGTGACTAAGCATACAATGAATCCACGTGGAATGTATTTACACCGCTAGTGAATCTCTGACGTGTCTGACGCCCTACCGTGCCTAATCCCGGTGCCCCCGCCGGTGGGTACTCTCCAAGAAGACACCCTTGTCGTTTATTTATACAAACCCGGGTAGCTATTGGCGGGCACATTTATTACACACGCACACCAAGCCATTCAAAGGGGATTCGACAAAAATTCGACCAAACTATGCAAGAAACCCCCCTCACGGTTAATAAAACACACATCCACCGCCGGATGTGTAATACTTTTTAATTTACTCTCTGGAAAGGAGACGGACCTCACTTAAGAGTCACAGCGTGCTCCTGGTGAGTCCAATGCTGTGTTACACCCACCAGTGCCCGCCGAGTGCCACACACCTCTGTGTTGTATTCCACCAGCTAGTGCGTATGCTATGACACTCTCTAGCCCATGTGCACTGTAACACCACCCCGTGAATATGTCATGCCACACTTGCCTTCGCACAGGTTATATTGCCCCATCTAACGTGCCTTCCTCGATGCCTATGTTATAATGCACAGCGCTATGCCATACATATTACAATCTGGGATCCATATCTTTGTCACAGTGCATATGCAACATTACACTCCCCAGCACATATTTTATATTACAACTTTAGAGACTAGTTAGGTTACACAACACTGCCCTGTGCATATTACTCTCCAAGGCGCATATCGCATAGCACGCGCTACTGCCTGTGCTATCTCGCGCTCTCCAATGAATCTGTCATTGCGCACAATGTATTGCATATTATATTTCACGCCCCGGTTCATCTTCTATCACACTTTTTGGTGCATAGTTTATACCATATACTATATCTAGTTTTCAGTTTCAATCGTGCTCTCAGGACTATGTTCTATATAACATTGCGTCCACCTACCCTTTTCACAGGCATTACATTTTCTGATGGGGGTGGAGGGTCAGGGGGTGTTTCTGCCAAGTAATCCCGGAGTCACAGTCACAAACGTCCTCTTCTTCCTGAATAAAAGTGAGATTATGCTGCATACTTGTTCATATTTTAAGTAGTTCGCACAGACACATGTTTTAAAAACAATAAAGTTCCTAATACCCGCCTTCTCTGAACAGTTAGCTTGCTGCCCCATCCACCTCCTCCCTATCCTCTGTTGTCTGAATCCATGGACTAGCCTCCTCCCTCCTGCCATGCATGGTCTGATGTGCTGCCACTGCCCTCCATTTAGCATGATGTACCAGTCCACTCCTCCTGCCTTCCATTGCCCAAGTCTATGGCCCATCATTGACCTCCTGCTTAGCCTCTGTGCTTATCTTGCTGCCCCTATTCTCCTTCCCCCTGCTCTCCGATGTCTTTGTGCATGCCCCTGCTCCATCCTTTTTGCCCACCATGTTCCATGGACATGCCACTCCTATCTACTCTGAGTGTTCTGTTGAGCTGCCACTCCCCTCCCACCTGCCTAGCATTGTCAGATGACTGTAACCTGTCCCTGCGACCTCCACCCTGCCTGTCCACATGCCATACCCCTATCCCCTACCTCCTGTCCTCCATGGTCCATTTTACTGTCACACCCTTCTGCCCTCCCTGGTCTGTTGTGCTGCAACTGCTCCTCCTGCCTGCCCCAAGCGGTCTGTTGTGAGGCCCCTTCCCCTGAACTCTCTTGTCTGTGCCCAGGTCCTGACCCTCCCTTCTATCCTCCATGGTCCTTTGTGCATGCTCCTGCACACTCCTTCTTGCCCATCATAGCCATTGTGCTGCCACTAACCCTCCCGCTTGCCATGCATGGTCTTCTGTGCTGCCATGGCCCCTCCTACCTTCCCTGTGTGGTCAGCTAGCTGCCCCTGACCCCCTCCCACCTTCCCCCCATGGTCTGTGTGTATGCCATCATAGTCTCACTGTTGCTCTCCATGGTGTGTCTTGTTTCTAGTGCCCATCCTGCCTGACCTCCATGGTCATCTTGCTGCTCCTGCCCTGCCCCCTTGCCCCCAGCCCTCTGTTTCCATGTGCAGACCCCTATTCCCTCCCTCCTGGCTTGTCTGTTCCATTGTAATGCCCCTGATCCGTCCCTCCTGCCCTTCATGGTCTGTTATTCTGCAGCTTTCTCTCCTGTCTGTCCATTATGGTCAGCTAGCTACTATTGCCTCTTTCCCCTCTGTTCTCTGTTGTCCATGTGCATGGTCCTGTCCCCTCCCTATTGCTTTCTATGGATTGTTGTGCTGCACTCCCGTCCCACATGCCCTGTGTGGTGTATTGTGCTGCTGCAAACCCTGATGCCTGCTCTGTAGGGTCAGTTTGGTGCACCTCTCCATGTCCCTCCTGTCCTCTGTTATCCGAGTCCATGTCCCTACCCCAATTCCTCCTGCCTACCATGATCCAATGTACCATACTTGCAAACATTTTGAACTTGGTAAGAGGGAGATTTTGAAAAATAACTGGGGTATTGATTTTCCCCTTTGAGTTACATTGAAAAAGAGGAGATTGTAGACAGGAGACAGATCAAATAAAGCCCATTTGAGCTTAAAAACATTGGACGTTTCCTGGCTGAAACGGGTCTGTTGGCATGTATAGTTGTACTACGACTGCCTCTTCCTTCTGCCCACAACACAATGGTCTATTATACTGCCACAGCCTCTCTTGCCAGTCCTGTATTGTTGGTTTGTTGCCCCTGCCCCCCCTTCCACTGCCCTCCATAGTCTGTTGTGCTGCCACTGCCCTTCCTTCCTGCCCAGTGTGGTCAAATTGTTGCCTCTGCACTCTCCTACCTGCCTTCAATTTTCTTAGTCCATGCCCCTGGCCTCTGCCTCTCAACAGTATCCCAATGAACAACTAGATTGCTAACATTCTATATTTATTACAAAAGTGTGGAACGTCTGACGTCATCTTGATGTAATCAAAACTGTAATACCTAGAGCATTTCCTTTAGAAATTACATATATGAGAGGGTCTTATTTGCATCACAATTATGGTTAGTGCTCTAAAAAACTAAAATGAGGACATATTTTCTGAGTTTTCAAATAGCGACAAAGAACTTTTCAATTATTTGTAATCTTTGTTTTTTTATCCAGTTGACCACTTGATTAAATGTTGCACTTAGGGGAGAGGATGTGGTGTTACTTCCAGAGCTGCAGACTTTGCAACTGGGGAACCAGGTTGGAGCTTCTGCTTCAGCTCATGTAAAGCACTCCAATACCTGACAAGTCTGCACTATATAAAACTGCAAATACACAAAAAATAAGTGTTTTGCACACTTCTGTCATTGGGCTACATGTGGGCTTCATCTGGGTGATATTTGTGCTGCATTTGGGCTCTTTTGTCTCTGGTGGCCATCTTGGGAGATTTATTTGTTATGAAGTTTCCTAATTTCCTCATATACTGCAGTCTCCTCAGTAGGAAATGCTTTCAGTTTTTTACTTTGATTCCATCAAGAAGGTATTCCGATATGTCACACATTTGCCATAAATTCTGAATGTTAGCACTCTAGTTGCTCATTAGATCACTGTAGTAAAGCTACTGCTCACCACGGAAGTCTGCTGCTTGTATTAAAAGTGCATGTTTCAGTCTGCATATCAGAATTTTTTAATAAAATAGAAGAGGATTTGAGAAGTCACTCAAAATGTGCCCTAATTTTTCTTTCTTCAGCACTAATCATAATTTCTATGGCAAAATGAACCCCTCATTGTGTTCCTTTTTAATTAAATGTTTTAAGTGTTACCAGTTTATTCCAATCAAGAGGGCTTCAGGTGTGCCATACTTTTGTCATAAGTAAGACAGTAAGCGCTCTAGTTGTTCTTAAGAACACTCTGGGACATTCTGTCGTTGGGCTATACTTAGGCTACATCTGGGTGATATGTGGGCTACAATTAGGCTCTTTTGTCTCTGGTGGCCATCTTGGGAGATTTATTTGTTATGAAGTTTCCTAATTTCCTAATTTACTGCAGTCTCCTCAGTAGGAAATACTTTCAGTTTTTTACTTTGGTTCCATCAAGAAGGCATTCAGATGTGTCACACATTTGCCATAAATTCTGAATGTTAGCACTCTTGTTGCTCATTAGATCACAGTAGTAAAGCTACTGCTCACGAGGGAAGTCTGCTCCTGGTATTCAAAGTGCATGTTTCAGTCTGCATGTCAGAATTTATTTATGAAATAGAAGAAGATTTGAGAAGTCACACAAAATGTGCCCTAATTTTTCTTTCTGCAGCACTAATCATACTTTCTATGGCAAAATGAACCCCCTCATTTTGTTCCTTTGTAAATTAAATGTTTTAAGAGTTACCACTTTATTCCAATCAAGATGGCTTCAGGTGTGCAATACGTTTGTCATAAGTAGGACTGTTAGCGCTCTAGTTGTTCTTTAGACCACTCTGGGAAGCTGCAGTAGAACACAAAGGAATCAACTGACAGTCTCTGCCCTTGTTGGATGTACATGTTTTACTGAGAATGTCAGACTTCATTCTCACATGACTGAGAAAGATAATGTGAATTTACAGAAAATATGCTCTCAGTTTAGCTTATAGATCACCTTCCAAACCTCTGTGGGAAAAGCATGAGAAAATAGTTTTCTCTCAAACATGATTCATGATATCACTGCAGGCTTTTTCACATGGTAAAATCACCTTAGAACACACCACAAGACCTAAAATGAGTATGGTACCATCAACAAATGATTTATAGTGTGACTAAAGTCTTAAAACCTTCTATTAACTGCAAGGCTTTTTAATGAGGTGCTATCATGTATATTGGTCCCAAGATGGCTGACAACACTTCTTGGATGAAGTACTGACAGCCAATCAGATCTCACGATGAGATGTGTGGTTAGGCTCCGCCCAGATTTAGCTATCTTTTTAACTCTAATTTTCTCAGGAACTACTGAACGGATTTATACCATTTAAGCAAAAGGCACGAGTCTGAACTGAGGACTACCTCTTTGCCAAATGTGGTGTAATTCTGTTCAGCAGTTCGGGCTGTAGCTGCGTCAACAGGTCCTATGGGAAAACTAATGGGGAAAACGCGTTTTAGGACCCCCCTTTTTTCTCGGCCCCCGCTTGACGAATCATTGTGAAATTTTCAGGATAGGAGCGGACCGGAGCTGGCCAAAAGTTTGGAAAATTTCGCGAAGATTTGTCAATCGGCACCAACGTTATTCCAAATAGATTGTTGCGGAGTTCCTATAGAAAATAGGTCCTAACTATAACTACCTACTGGCGACTGCCAGTTGTTAATGGTAATATACTTATAGATATACCTGTATGCACTAGCACCATAGCAATGAAGCAATTGCCTCTTGTTTATGTTAAACATCATATAACAACACTCCCCTTCTGCAGAACTCTTATGCATTGACGATTAATCCAATATTATTTCGAAAGTTACTGTTATAAATACCATGTGAAATGTTTCAGTAATTCACGTAATTCCAGACTTCTAATTTGCCGACCCTAATATTAACTGAATAATGATGTCATGGGTCATAAGACATTTGTTTTAATCATTTTTCTGTCTCTGACTACTACAGTCTTTATGGAATGAACGACACTGCAAAACCCTGTAAACCACCTTAGTTGTGACCAAGTCTGTTTTCACTTTTAATTAGTGCACGCTGCGACGTGCCTGAATCGAAACTGTGATATATACTTCCTGGTTCACAGGTGAGGTCATGTGACCAAGGCTGCGTGTCAGCCGAAACGCGTCTTCTGCCGCTGGTGTGAATAAACCTTACACTTTTCCAGCAAGACCGGTGTGGCTCGCCTTCTTTCCCAGTGGATGTGTGGAGAGAACTTCTGTGCAGCATATAACGGTGGCGTCCGTTGACGAGCCCCGACCCGACTGGCTGGGCTTTCACTTTAGCACCACAATTTCATTTGGATTTCTTCATGAGTAATGCCCGCCGATGCTGACTCTTAAACCTTGCAATCGATCCAAGCAACAACGGCAAGAGAAACGGGTGCTTTGATTAAACATCAGGAGAGTATCGATATCCTGTCTCGAATCACAAGCGAGTATTCTTCTCTCCCTAAGAAAGCACCATTCAAAGAAACGGCATCAGGGTACGCCCACGCAGCATTTGCAGCAAGGGCGCATCTCGCTGGATTGAGCTTGTTCCACGGAACAAGCTCGGAAGAATCACACCAGAATGGCATCTGAGTATTTAAAGGGCCGGGAAGCCTCGGCAAACAGCATCTTCAAGAAAATATCAAATAATGATTCAGGCCCGATAACTGGAGAAATCGGACGCCCGACAACAACAAGATCGAACATCAGACAAAAAGGTAACATGCTTGAGAAATTACGAAAACGTGAAATCAGCAGATGGTGGGAGGCGACCTCTTTAAAGAATTACATAGAGGTGAACAGAATTCCGAGAGGGCTGCGCATATTTACAATACCCACCTTAAACAGCCCGAAACCACAACTGCTTAAAGACTGGATGGCAAACTCACATGAATGCTCCAAGAACATGCTGAATATGCTTATAAAAAATGCGTGGGAAGATCATGAAGAACTTATGATCCAAATACAGACCATACTCGATGACCTCAACAAAGAAAATGATCAGGAGGAGGTCTGTAAAACCCTGGCAATCATAGAGGAGAAGATGAAGAAGTTTGAGTCTGACATTGTGAAACGGAAACAGAACAAATTCGAACGCGACAAACCCAAATACGCAATGGGAAGAATTATTACTTTCGCAAGAAAGTTTGATAAAGCGAGAGCTGAACTGTCCAAAGAAAAAACCATGGGGAGAGCGGAAAAAACCATGTATGCCTCCACCACAGACCTGAGCTCGGATTTAGAATCTGTGGACAGCAACGCGTCAAACACACAGGAAGTGACGTCTTTTTCCGAAGAAATGCGCCTCATACAGATGAATATAGAACATTCCGACAGGGGGCGACCCAGAGGAAGAGGCCGAGGAGGCACAACCAGAGCACAAAGAGGAGACAATGCAGAAGAAAAGAGCAAACTAGTCAGCATGGGAACACGTGGGCAACTGGCGAAAAAGCAAACATGAATAATACATCATCATCACTAACGGTAATGAACCTATCTAAAAGAGTTTTAACCGAAACTGATAAGAATGTACTTAGCCTAGGTTTATCTTTTTGTCCAGATTGTTCTCTTGACTATACGCAGGTGCGCATTGATTTGTATAAATTTGTCAGAAAGCTCAAACTATGTAAAATCCATACTACACGTAGAAAAACGCAACAGTCAAATCCTACCCCTATGACATCAAATACGATCACTAATGAAGACACATCTCTTGACACTAATGATCTTGAAATTCTAAATATCATGCATGACTTAGCATATGAAGACCTTAGCATATCACACTCTCCCGTTACCACCAACAGTCTGTCCAACCCAGATAACACAGGAACACAGAATGAGTCAGGCACCACACAAGACCACGATCACTCTGCTAAAACAAGCTTTAGACCCAGTTCCAAGTACATCCCACAAATACCAAGAGATAACATTGATGTTTTCCAGGATGCTGTGATTTGTGACTTAAATAAACTGACACATACACACACACGCAGGAGAAACATCACAAACGAACAGTGGGATGCTGTCATTTTCTTACAGAAAGACGATAGCATTGTGATCAAGCCGTCAGACAAAGGGGAAAATGTGATAATCATGGATAGAGAATTTTATGTGAAAGAAGCCAACAGACAACTTTCTAACAGTACCTGTTATGAAAGGATAGACAAGGGTTACCTTGACAAACTACAGAACAGATACCATGAGATGATTGACAAATGGGCGCAGGAAGAGCTTTTAAGTTGGGATGACAAAGGGTTCCTTACAAACACCACACCCACCACACCCACTTTTTATCTTCTGCCCAAAGTGCATAAGGACCCCCTAAACCCTCCAGGGCGTCCAATTGTCTCCTCTAAAAATAGTCTGTTCGAAAACACCTCCATCTACATTGATCACTTCCTATTCCCCTTTGTTAAAGATCTAAGCTCCTACGTCAAGGACACCAAGGATTTCCTCCAAAAAATTGAGAACCTTCACTGGGGGCCCAATTGTTGGATGGTGTGCCTTGACGTGGAGAGTCTGTACACAAGTATCCGTCATTGTGACGGCATAAGAGCCTGCCAGGATTTCCTTAAGACGAGGAGCACACATCTGATTGATCATACACAGATGATCCTCCAAATGATCGAAATGTGCCTAACTGAGAATGTTTTTATGTTCAATGGTAGCTGGTACAAACAAACACAGGGTACTTCGATGGGCACTTGCTTCGCTCCCAGCTACGCGAACCTCACTGTGGGCTGGTGGGAGAAGCAAGTGCTCTGGAGTGAGGACCTGGAAAGATGGACTAAAAACATCAATCTATGGCTAAGGTACATAGACGATATTTTCTTCATCTGGGAGGGAATGGAAAGTGAACTTTTGATGTTTTACAATACTCTTAATGAGAACTGCATGAACTTGAGATTCACCAAGGTACATAGCCAACAGACTGTAAACTTTCTAGATATCAAACTCATGATCACTAATAACACCCTAGCTACAACCCTCTTCAGAAAAGAAACTTCTGGCAACAGCATTTTACATGCTACTAGCTGCCATATGCCTAGCTTTAGGTGGAGTCTCCCCTATGGGGAACTACTTAGAGCCAAACGCAATTGCAGCACTGAAGAGGCATATCAAAATACAAAAAAGGATATGCTGACCAGATTTAAGGAGAGGGGGTACACTGACAAAATGCTGGCAAAAGGAATAAGCAAAGTAGACAGTATTAACAGAACTGAGGCCCTTTTCAGAGCAACTAGAGCACAAAAAACCACTCCTACAGATGTGACACCACTCAGATGTATAACTACCTTTTCCACCCAGACAGATGAACTGAAAAGTATTTTGAAAAGAAGGTGGGATATCCTTACGCAGGACAACATCTTGTCAGTGAGGATCGGATCTAACCCATCCTTCTCCTTCAGGAAAAATCCATCTCTCAAAGACCTACTGGTAAACAGCCATTTTAAACCTAAGAAAGGGACTTGGCTAGAACAAGGTAAGGGTTTTAAGCGATGCAGGAAATGCAAAGCATGCAGCCATTCTGAGGATGTTAGAGAGGTCAACCTGCAGAGAACAGGGAAATTGTGGAGGATCCCTAAATTGATCCACTGCAATACTGACTACGTAGTTTACGCCATCACATGTCCGTGCTCCAAGTGGTATGTAGGGTCGACAACTTTTCCAGTGAAGAAACGCATTTTGGAGCACTGGCGAGCAATTACCAACCAGGATCTGAGTTACAGTACTGCCAGACACTTCAGGGAATTCCATTCCAGTGATTGGACGAAAGCGAAGTTCTTTGCGCTTGACAGTGTGCCTAAGCATCCTAGAGGTGGCAATAGAGTACAGTCCCTGAGAAGACTAGAATCTCGCTTCATTTTGCAGACAGGCAGCCTTTTTCCGATAGGGCTCTATAATGATGAAGAAATGTATTCACATTTGTAAAATGTTCTTGTATGTTTTTTAGCCAGGCTTGGCCCCCTTCTTTGTAACCAGTTTTATTTGATAATTCTGATTTCTGAAATTCACTCGCATATTTCTGTTGGTCCTTAGTGGCTTGTTTTTGATGTGTCGAACAAATGGACTATTCACGAATCTGAAACAATTTTGCTTTATCCTGATTTTTCGATGCAACATGACCATTTTGTATTTAATACATGTCAAGGCACTAATGTATTATTATTTTCTTTCATTGTTTCTGCAGCTCAGGGGCTCATGGATAGACAATTTCACAACGAATAGTCACGGATATGATGTATTGGTTAAGTTCCTGGTATGCGCACATCCATCACTGGATAGACATGTACTGCATTAAGATAAGGGTACTATACCTTTATTTGCACCTATTATTATTATTATTTTTTAGATATAGACACATAGCGCGGAGCTGGGACACTTGACCTATACCTGTATGCACTAGCACCATAGCAATGAAGCAATTGCCTCTTGTTTATGTTAAACATAATATAACAACACTCCCCTTCTGCAGAACTCTTATGCATTGACGATTATTCCAATATTATTTTGAAAGTTACTGTTATAAATGCCATGTGAAATGTTTCAGTAATTCACATTATTCCAGACTTCTAATTTGCCGACCCTAATATTAACTGAATAATGATGTCATGGGTCATAAGACATTTGTTTTAATCATTTTTCTGTCTCTGACTACTACAGTCTTTATGGAATGAACGACACTGCAAAACCCTGTAAACCACCTTAGTTGTGACCAAGTCTGTTTTCACTTTTAATTAGTGCACGCTGCGACATGCCTGAATCGAAACTGTGATATATACTTCCTGGTTCACAGGTGAGGTCATGTAACCAAGGCTGCGTGTCAGCCGATACGCGTCTTCTGCCGCTGGTGTGAATAAACTTTACAGACCGGTGTGGCTCGCCTTCTTTCCCAGTGGATGTGTGGAGAGAACTTCTGTGCAATATATATATATATATATATATATATATATATATATATATATATTCAGCATAGGGTTACGAACAATTTCGACAGCAACCACACTGCACTCCAAGGGTTTTTTTTCCATACGGCTTTTCTTTATTGATGAGTTCACATCAACGCGTTTCGATGGCCTCTCGCCACCTTGTTCACGATGCATATACATATATATAACCTACTGGCGGTCGCCAGTAGGTAGTTATAGTTGGGAACAAGTTTCCATAGGAAGAGCATTTTTTGTTTTGCTTATAACTTTGGTATAATTTTGATGAATCTTCATGAAATTTTCCAAACGAATTCTTTGTTCATATCAGCTACTATGTTGAAAGTTTGGGGGTGATTCGTCAAGGGGGGGGCCGAGAAAAAAGGGGGGTCCCAAAACGTGTTTTTTCCATGTTAATTTCCATAGGAAACTTTAGACAAGGCTACAGGTCGAATGGGTGAACGGAATTACCCCAAATTTGGCAGGGAGAAGGGTCTTGGTCTAGAAAGCACACTTTTGCTTATATGGTGTAAATCCGTTCAGTAGTTTTTGAGAAATATCGAAATTTACAGATATCGATATTTGGGAATTCTGCCATCTGATTGGCTGAGGCGTTACGAGCACGAGCTTGCTGCTTATTGGTTGGGAGTGCTGCAAGCGGTTGCAACTAGGAAGTGTTGGCTGCCATTTTGTGATTCTGTTGAAGCGAGTAAGCGGAAAAAAGGGCGCAAAAAGTAGGAAAGAGGAGGGTAGGAGCACTGTAACCTCTGTGGGGTGTTTAGGGTGTGCTATAGAGGGGGTGCGAAGAGCACTACTCATACCTGCCGGTCTGAAAGTGCTGGGTACGGAAATTAAGTGAGGTATTGCGTATAGTCTGATGCTGCTAAGGTGAGCTGCTGTGGGAGTCGGGGATGAAAGCGTGAGCCTAAACTGTGTGTCTTATGGTGTGAAGTCATGTGCCCTGGCTGCTCCAGCACACCTGTGGAAGTAGTGTCAGCATGTGTTTATACCTACAAGGATGAACTACTGACTCCTACTGGTTTGAAAGTCCCGGGGTACGGAAAATATGTGAGGTATTGTCTAGAGTCTCATGGTGCTAAGCTGAAGTGCTGCTGGAGTTGGGGATGAAAGCGTGAGTCCAAACTGTGTGTCATATGCTGTGAAGTCATGTGCTCTGGCCACTGTACCACATCTGTCAAGTAGTGTCAGCATGTAGTTATACCTACTCGGAGGAACTTTTGTTTTGAACATTGTAACTTGTATATGGTGCTTAGGGGTGTTATACAGGGAGTGCGAAGGTAAATTTGCACTTATCAAATCAATACCGTATTTGTAAAGCTCAAACTATAGGTCTGAAGGCCCTCGAGGCCAGCGTGGAAATTATTTGAGCTATTAAGTGAGCTATTGCCCAGAGTCACATGGTTCTGAGCTGAGGTGTCCAAAGGTGTCCTTCATAAGCATTTCCAAACCTACCCCAGTCAATGTGCCTAGGTAATTTCCACCACAATGCACAATCATGAGGTCAGGGTGTGTAAGATGCAAAGAGGTTTTAACCAAAGGTAGCAATTGGTGCCACTTCAATCTTCTCTGTGCAACCCATTTAATGTCCACATTTTGTAAACCTAGGTCTAAGTCAATACGTCTGTGTTCTGCATACCTCTTGCACCAGAAAATATAGCTATGTCCTACGATCCACACTAGCATTTTGAAGGTATAGCTGGAAGGTATGGAAAGATGTCTGTAGCTCATGCAGATCCTTGGTAGAATGAGAGATATGTTTAAAGATGGGGAAGTACTTTTTTTTGCCATACAAAACGATGCATGATTGGGAGATGAAAAGCATTCTTTTTTAAAAGTAGGGTGCACATTACTTTTGTGGAAAAGCATCTTTGTGATTGGTTAAGAAAAGGCAGTTTCAACGTGGAGTACATATCATAGGATAAAATTTGCTCAACTCAACAACACCTGCTACTTGCATTTGGAAGGCACTGTTCGAACTTAAAACAATTGTGAACTTTTAACTTGCACGTGCCGTTAACTGTCCGAGAAAATGTTGGAAAAAAATATCGTTAAGTTTTTAAAAAATTGATGAACTTTTAACCTGCACGTGTTGTAAAATGTTCTAGAAAGTGTGTTGATAGAATACGTTGCACTTCTGACTTCTATGTGTTGTTGAATATTAAAAAAACGGTTTATATGGAAAATTAAAAAGAAACCAATAGAGAGAAGTTTTGAAACCTAACATAATCAAGGAACTATTCTAATTTGTTCTTTACATGTATTTATGTGTGGAGCAACAAAATTATAGACACAACAGCACCAGCAAGAGGAAGAAGCTGGGAGTGGGGGGATGGGGGAGATGGGCAGAATGGCACACATGCACAATTAAGTACAGCACAGGTATAGACAAACAATGGCCAAAATGAAACACATCAACAAGGAGCACAAGTCTCACAACCCGCCAACATCACACCACTGAACAAGCATAATTTAATTTAGGGTTTATATAGCGCTAGAATCGACTCCCGGAGGAGTATCTCCGCGCTTCGACCACTGGGGAACCTGTCCTGGCTCACCCAGAGAGATGGTCCCTAATGGGTATCTCTAAGGTGCGACCAAGCATCCCCGGCGGTCTGGGGGGGCTGTTGTGAAGATGAGGCAAGCTAATGCCCAGAGTTGCCGAGTGTGGTCCCTGACTGGAGTAGGCACCGAGGCGAGAATTATCGAGCCCGCTGACCCTGGTCCATGACCCTGCCGCGTCGGGAATCGAACCCTGGTCCCGGGCCGTCCTCTGCTTACGGGTCTGCCGCCTCTAACCAGTGAGACACACCTCTCCACCTCTCCATAGAAGTGAAAACCATGCTGCATTCATACAGGATGTGTACAAAGGCCGGTCGTTGGTGTTGTGGGATGTCTGCAACCGTGGTCATCATGGATGAGATGCCCAGCAAGTGGCACATGGGCGAGTTCACTGTGTGTTACGTTGCCAAACAGCTGCTCCTCCCTCCCACGAGCCCCCACACATTTGTACGGTGCACTGTTGTATCTCGTGCACTTGTACGGCACACCATTGTAATGCCTATTCGTGCATGAACTGCTACATTCCAACTACACCATGACAGTGCTGTTTGGAGGTGGTGCATGCCACTTTACAACATCGGCTACTGTGGCCCTTGTGGCAGGCCATACCAGAACAAAGAGACACACTTACCGCACTTCCTGTACACAGACATGTCCGAGACACCCAATTCCCCTTGCTGGATAGGCACACCCCTGCGCTGACCTGTGTACCCTGGACCAGCACATGCCGGTTGTGCATGCAGGAGGATGCGTGCATAGCTACATGTCCAGGCTCACTGCCAACGCTGAGGTGACAGCACACTGTGATGTTGCAGGACTCATGCCTATCATGCTAAGACAATGACCACAGGGACACACTTGCTCAGATGCGGGTTTGGGGGGCGTTGGCGGTCCTGGAGTTGTTGCGCTGAGTCTTGTGGCCCTCATGGGTATCCCTGTATAATGCTCATTGACTCTATGGCACCTCTGGGTGTTCTGGTGTGGCTCTTGGCTGTGTTCCCTTTCATGGTGCAGGTAGTTGTCCTGCTTAACACCAGCAAACAGCAGGTGTAAAATCCCTGGTGCTAACGTGGCTTATCGCCGGAATTTGTTTCGCATTGCAGTTGGTGTGAAAGTTGTTTTTTTTTTTTTTCGTGCGCAGAACAATATACGAACTGAGCAGTGTATCTCATCACGAACAAGCACCTGACGCACTATTCCCAATCAATATAAATACAATGAGATTTCTTAATTGATTTTGTGTGTACACTGTAACTGCAGTCACTACCTCAGTGCAATTTAATACAGGATTTTAGTATTTAGAATAAATCGAAAAGGTGCACCTCGTGTCTTTTTGCACGGGAATGGCTAGTCTGCATTTCATTATCAGCACTTTAATGGAAGTAAAGTTGAGATAAATCTAACACACTATTCAGAAGTTGGTGCAAACTGCAGACATCACCAGTATTCCCGCGATAAGTGCCCCAAAATTTAACACCATGGTGGACTCCACCAAATAACAGTAATAAGAAGAAGAAAGAGTCACACAGCAGTTAAGAGAACAACCAAAAACGTTATTATTTTTTTTTCAAACTTTATTTTTTTATAAACATATATATATGAACGATAAACTAATAAACAAAATGTATCAAAAATAATACAAAACAACAAGGCGGAACACTCCTGTGGGGACCATGTACCTCGACGACAGAGCCTGGAAAATAAAGCACAAAATAAGGACGTGTGTAACGGACATATCAAAGGAGAGAGACACACTCAATCAATAAATCACATAATTTGTAAAGCGCACTACATACCCGGGAGGGTTTCAAGGCGCTGGGGGGGGGGGGGGTGAGGCAGAGGAGCTGTTAATGGTCGAATAGCCAGGTCTTGAGTTGCCTCCTGAAGGTCAGCAGGTCTTCGGTTTGTCGCAGGTAGAGGGGGAGGGTGTTCCAGGTCTTGGCAGCGCGATGGGAGAAGGATCTGCCTCCGGAAGTAGTTCTCCGGATGCGTGGGACCGTGGCCATGGTGTGGTCAGCGGAGCGGAGTTTCCTGTTGGGTACGTAGAAGGAGAGTCGACTTGAGATAGGCTGGGCCGGTTTTGTGGAGTGTCTTGTGCTTGTGTGCGTGGATCAGTAGCTTGAAGGAGATTCTTTTGTCGATGGGGAGCCAGTGCAGGTTCCTCAGGTGGGGGGTGATGTGGTCGCGCGCGGGACGTCGAGGATCAGGCGTGCAGAGGCATTCTGGATTCGCTGTAGTCTGTTGATGAGCTTGGACGAGGTTCCGGCGTAGACGGCATTTTTGTAGTCGAGTCTGCTGCTGACTAGGGCCTGGGTGACTGTTTTCCTCGTGTTTATCGGGATCCATCTGAAGATCTTGCGGAGCATGGGGAGGGTGTTGAAACAGATGGAGGAGACTGCGTTAACTTGTTTGGTCATGGAGAGTTGAGTCGAGGATGACTCCCAGGTTGCGTACGCGGTCGGTGGGGGCCGGGGGGGACCCCAGAGATGTGGGCCACCAAGAGTCATCCCATGCGGAGGGGTTGGACCCGAGGATGAGGATATCCGTCTTGTCTGTGTTCAGTTTGAGGCGGCTGTCCTCCATCCAGTCGGCGACGGCCTTCATTCCCTGGTGGAGGTTGGATTTGGCGGTGAGGGGGTCCTTGGTGAGGGAGAGGATCAGCTGGGTGTCATCGGCATAGGAGATTATGTTGAGGTCGTGCTGTCGGGCGATGCGTGCCAGTGGTGCCATGTAGACGTTGAACAGCGTCGGGCTGAGGGAGGATCCTTGAGGGATGCTGCAGATGATCTCAGAGGCCTCGGAACGGAACGGGGGGAGGCAGACTCTCTGAGTTCTGCCGGAGAGGAAGGAGGTGGTCCAGTCTAGGGCCTAGTCTTGGATCCCTCCGTCATGGAGGTGCGTGCATAGTATGCAGTGGCAGACGGTGTCGAAGGCGGCGGAGAGGTCCAGGAGGACGAGTGCCACCGTCTCGCCGTTGTCTAGCAGGATCCTGATGTCGTCTGTGGCGGCGATGAGGGCGGTCTCGGTGCTGTGGTTGCTGCGGAATCCTGATTGGGATGGGTCTAGGATGTTGTTGTCTTCGAGGTGCCGGATGAGCTGGGTGTTTACTATCTTCTCGATGACCTTTGCTGGGAATGGAATAAGGAGATGGGCCGGAAGTTCTTGAGGTCGCTCGGGTCCGCCTTGGGTTTCTTCAGTAGGGAGTTATCTCTGCGTGCTTCCAGTTCTCAGGGAAGGTGGCGGTCTCGAAGGAGAGGTTGATGATTTTGTGCAGGTGGGGTGCGATGGACTTGCTGGCTTTGTTGAAGATATGGTGCAGGAGAGGGTAGGATGGGGAACCGGAGTGGATTGTTCCCATGGTCTTGATTGTGTCCTCGATGCTTACGTCGGCCCAGGTTGTCAGGGTGTCGTGGGCGGTGGGGTGCGGTGGGTTCGGTACGATGTGGTCGACAGGGGTTGTCCGGGGACCGAAACTGTCATGGATGTCGGTGATTTTCCGGTGAAAGAAGGTGGCGAGGGAATCGCACAGGGCTTGCGATGGTGGGAGGTCGTTGGTGTTGGAGCAGGGGTTGGATAGTTCCTTCACGATGGTGAAGAGCTCCTTGCTGTTGTGTGCTTTGTTGTCAAGGTGGTCTGTGAAGGAGGTTCTTTTGGCGGTCCTGATGAGGTGGTGGTGGTTGCGGATGGCGTCTTTGTGGGCAATGCGGCTGTCTAGCATCTTGTCAGTGTGCCATATGTTTTCCAGTTTACGGCAGGTGCGTTTTGAGTCAAGGAGTTCCGGGGTGAACCAGCTGACTCTTCTGCTGGTGTCTCTGTTGGTGGGGTTTTTCAGCTGAGCGACAGTGTTGGCGCAGTCGTTCATCCAGCGTTCGAGGGCGAGTGCACCTTCATCCGGGTTGGTGGGGTTTGTCGGAGGGTTGAGTTCATGGCTTGTCTATAGATGTTCTTCAGTGATTTTGCCCCAGCAGCGGCGGGGGGTCTGTAGGGTGCGGTGGTGGGTGGTTGTTTTTCGGAAGGAGAAGTGGATGCAGTGGTGGTCTGTCCAGGTGAGTTCGGAGGCGTGGCTGAAGGTGACGTGGGGGCTTGAGGAGAAGATTGCATCAAGCGTGTGGCCGGCGATGTGGGTTGGCGTTGTGACGAGTTGTTTCAGTCCGAGGTTGGCGAGATTGTCGATAAGGGTGGAAGAGTTGCTGTCATTGTTGTTCTCCAGGTGATAGTGATGGAGCAGGGTTTTCAATATAAACCCAAATATCTGTATGTCATTATTAAAAATACTACTGATTAATTAGTAATTACTAAAGATTTGTCGTGTTTTGTCAAACCAACCTTATTAACAGAAGAATTACACGTGGGAATGCAATTGCATGTCTAAAATAATACGTGAACTAAGTTGGTGAGCAAATTGACAGAATAGATGTTGCTTATGTGATATTATTATGTTTTGCACTTATAATTAATATGCATTAATGGCTTTTGATGTCGCAAATGGCTAGATAAATACATACACATAAGGGTATTAGCAGGGGAATAACACTGTATAATCATTTCCATGTAGTAAATATGTTTTGTGTCTCTTTTTGCTTAAGTTGACCATTGTGGCCTGCTGAAAGATGGCCACCATCCGCAGCCTGCATTCAAGTAGATGTAATAATGAAAAGAGGCTTTGCGCTGACTGCGACCCTGTCCTCTACATGAACCGAAAAGCCATGAATATGACGACAAATCCGGGAGCGATGCCAAATGCCCCTGAAAGTGAAGAAAGTTGCAAATTTTATAAACCGACCTGAATGAACTTATAATGAACTCATAAATAAGATACATTTTATCCGGAGAAGACATCCGTAAAAGTAACGAATTAGCTATGGACTTATATTTTCTATTCAGAATTTGAAGTTATCAATACATGGGAAAATTTCCTAATGTATCAAGACGACATCTTTCCCTGCCAAACGGATGTTTGAGAACTATGTTTGCAACATTTAGAATGTAAAATTTGGTATAAATATTAGTAGGCTAGAGAGGTCTAGCGCCACTTCTTCCCGAACCAATGATCAGAGGTCCCAACACTGACGGAGAGGACGGTGACTCTACATGACGGCTAGAAACTTTAACTTTTTTGCTGAGGACCAGTTCTGACTTAGAAAACGACTTTTAGCCAGAATAGGTAAATATGAAGAAAATGATCTTGCATTTATTTGGCTTTTCTTACAAATTAATTTAGATAAACTATATGCTGTGTGAATTACTGTGTCGGGTGGTTATTTCTTGTTATGTTTATTGAATATTCAGAATGTTTTTCACCAAATTTATAGCAACTAGTTGATGCCATTGACCTCAAGGTATATGCAGATTGGTTAGTTATATAGAGAAAGTGTTTCCCCTATACAAGGCACTGATAAAGTGGTTAGGTTTGCATGTTGGTGTAATGGGCCCCACCAGCGTGTGATGTGTGTGTGTGCGTGTGACTGTGAAATCACTCAGTCTGTGGAAGTAGAGGGGATTCGGAAGCTCCGATCTGCACCAGTTTCTTGGTAGCAGAATGATGGTTAACTATTGTCTTGATCTGGTGAATTTGCGTGTATATAAGCTTATTGATTATTGATTGTTATAGATATATGTACTAACACTATATGTTGAAGTCGTATTGAGTTTTATGTAGTGTGTACGGCTTCTGGGATGTAGGAAGTCGGTGACAGTTCCGTAGTAGGGCAGAGGGAAGCGCTGCTCTCGGAAGAGGTGGGATTGTTGGCCCTGTATGCAGACAGGGGAAAACGTGTGACAATAGAAGTTGCGCGTCGCATTGTCTGGGTTCGATTCAGTGGCATCGCCGTGTGCTACCATTAGAGACGTATTTTCTGTGTGTAAGAAGTGTGTATGATAGCGAAGGTTACCTGTGAAATTCTGGTCTTAGGTATCAGGGATCCTTATGGTATTCCAATAACGCTTATCACTAGAAAGGTAATATGTATTCTCTGAGCTTGTTAGAAGGATAGAGCAGAGGTAAGCGCTGCTTTGTTAATGTGTGATATAATTCTGTAGTAGGACAGACTGTTCGCTGTTCTCGGGAAAGACAGGATTCTGTGTGAATGTACTACATTTTCTGGTGTTAAAGTGCGTGAATGAGAAGGCATTCTGGTTAATTGTGAAACTCTTAGGAGCATTCCGGAGAAAACAGTTAATTGGTGCTTGTAAGAAGGGTAGAGTAGAGGGATGTGCTACTTTATCAACGGAAGTAACAATTCCGTAGTGGGGCAGAGGTAAGCGCTGCTCCCGGGAAAGACGGGATTCTCGTGGGAAAGGTCTTTTGCTATTCTGTGGTTAGCGAAGCAGACAATGGAGATGTTTGTATGTTGTAACTAACAGACTCGTAGAAATTGAAACAAAGTCTACCGAGTAGTTTTGTAAAGGAGGGGTAGACGAGAGACAGGAGACAGGAGCAGGAGCTGCTGCAGCGACTGCTGACGTCAGGAAGACCGTGCTGTGATTGGACAGTGGGTTAGAACAGTGGAAGCACGGTGATTGGTGTGCAAGTGTACGCAGCGCAAGGATTGGGAGACATACAGGGTGACGTAGACGCTCCAGGATTGGTGCGTTAGTGTGAGTCGCGCTGGGATTCGAGGACTGAGTCAGTGACGTAAACGCTCCGGATTGGTGCGTTAGTGTGAGTCGCGCTGCAATTGGACAGGAGATCGTACAGTTGTAGAAAAGACTAAAAAGGGTTGCGAAAACAAGAAAATGTATTACCACGCTGGGGAAAGGAAAAAGAAATCCTTGTTTAGTAAAGTTAAGACCTGGTTTGACAAGGATAAGGATATTGTGACTAGGGAAGGACAGTTACTTCCTCCGACAAGAACCCCCGCATCCTTCATGGTTGCGAAATATGGGTATCATACCTGTATTTGGTTAGACAACTGGGTAAAGTATACTAAAGAGGATGGAGTTTTAGCTTTCCCGGAATATGGCTCATTTAATCTGGCCATATTAAGAAATTTACGGGAGAGGATGATGAATCTAGAGCCTCGGCCTAGGCCGACACAGTTCGAGGCATTGACTGAATGGGAAGATGAAACACATGAGCGAGAAAAGCAGAGGAGTGGAGGAAACTACCGATATATGTTCAGGCGAAAGTATGATCGTGAAACTCATCATGATCGGATGAGAAGATGGTGAGATGCCAGTATGACTGAGGGATTATATCCTGTAATAACTACCGGAGAAATAGAAGGGAAAAAGTGTACAGAGAAAGCACCTAATGCAGAAACAAGGAGGTATGGGGCGAATGAGTCTGAAGATGATGTCTTAGAAGACATGTTTTACAAAAGACCAACCCCGTATAGACGAGAACCAGAAGTAAGAACACCAGTTACCCCAATGAGAGACACCCTGCGCGTTATAAAGACGGAAGTCATGACCCCTGAGTTGAAAAGCAGCAGTTCTCTTGTGGAGAGAGAGAGAGAAAGAGAGAAAGAAAGAGAGAGAGAGAGAGATAGAAAGGGAAAATGAGATTGAGGATGAAAAGACAAGATAACTAGCAAGAACCACACTTGAATTGACAGAGAAAATCAGAGAACTGACTAAAAATCTAGAAGCAGTTACAGTGCCAGTAACAATAGGTCCGGTTATGCCTATTTTTGTTAAGCAGAGGACAGGTGAAAGTGGTTTAACAGTACCATATGTAGGTAGCAGATTGGTTGTTCCTCCAGAACAGACAGAAATGAGATCAGGAGAAAATCAGTGGAGATCAGGAGAAAATCAGTGGCGACATACCATATGTGGTGGAGAGTTGAATGAGCAGACTAACTCAGTTTTGAATTCCGGTTGTATGGAAGGGGACAGAATGACTGGAGGATCGATCCTAGAACCACAAAGAGTTTCAGAACCAGTGGGTGCAGAAACATCAATGGGGATAACTGCTGAAGACTTGAATGATTGGCTGAAAGCTTTGCAGAGGAAAGAAAAGGATTCCCAGGCAATTGATGTAGCTAGACTACGTATAGAATTGGAAGAGCTAATAGTGGGAACAATTCCTACAGAAATACTGAAAGACCATCAGGATGGGGAGTTGTTATTTATGTGTAAGAGTATCACATGGAGAGCAAGGAACACACATGACAGGTTGAAAGGAATAGCCAGTGAAATGGGAATTGACATTGACAAGGTAAAAGCTCTACAAAAGCCTTACCGAGTGGATTTTACAGATAAGGACATCGAGAATCTGAATAATGCAGGCCGAACAGGGCAGATTAAGGAAATGATTGCTTTGCTGCGAAAATGGGGAGATGTGGAGAAATGGAAGGATAGATGGTATAAAAAACGAAAAGATGCAGTAGATAGAACTTACTCAACATTCCCTTTGAAAGAAAAAGAGAAACCAGTGGCAGCCTATCCCATGAGGGAGATTCCAGGAGGAAGGTATGTACATGTCCCATGGACCAGACAAGATATTTTATCATTTACAAATGATTTCCCTCGACTGAGAGAGAAGCCCGTCGAGTGGTACAGACAGGTTGACAGATTTGTGAAATTGTCAAAAGTGCTGTGGATTGACCTGAATAGTCTGTTTGATATAATTGTACCAGCAGACTTGTGGGCAGAGTGCAAGATAGTCGTAGATTGGACCACTAAAGAATACCCAAGAGATCCTAAGACAGGAGCTCCAGACCCAGAGGTAATGAAAAAGTATGAGCAGGTCATAGTGTTCCTGAAAAATAAGGTACCCCCCAAAGAAACAGACTGGGTTAAAATAGATCGAACACATCAAGAAGTGAAAGAATCAGTCCATGCTTACTATGAAAGACTAATACTGGCTTTCAAACAGTTCAGTGGAGATGAACATCTGGGTGACAAAGACCTGAGCCATTTTGTATACAGATGTGTGAATGGCTTGCGACCTGAAATCAGTGAAATGATAAGGGAGCATACCGTAGACTGGCAGAGTAAAAAGATTGATGAGATCCTGAGACATGCAAAATACTTCAGTGATGAGATTGAGGCAAAGCAGAGAAAACTGAAAGAAAGGGCGATGTGGGCACAGGTGAAAGTTGCAGAAAGACAGGAAGCACAGTTGGTTGAACCAGCAAATAATCCAGGAAATAAACCCAGATTTGGCTCAGGAAAAGGGAAAGGCAATATTGAGGAAGCAAAGAAAAGGTTTCCCTGCCACAACTGTGGAAAATTAGGGCACTGGAAATCCGAGTGTAAGAATCCACCGTCTACTAACGATGACAATCCATCATTGAATTCACAGGTGCAGCACGAGGGGTGTGGTCAGCAGCAGCAACAGCAGAAGGCTGTTAAGCAGCAGAATCAGGTGCCAAAACCGCCCTTGCCACAAAACAGAGGATCCCAGAAATACAGCCAGGATTCGGGGTTCTACATTGAAGAACAGGTAAACAAGCCAAAACGCGCAAGCGCTGTGTCACAATATTGGCTAAGAAACGAGGGAAGTGACTCTGAGGGAGACTTCTGACGGTGCCGAAGAGAGGAGGAAGAGTGCGTACTTGCCGCAACTCTAGAAATTGACCAGGCAGGACCTTTTGTTGATGGGAAAATCAATGGTGAAAGTGTTACTTTCTTAGTTGACACAGGAGCTACGAGATCAACTGTCAGGTCAGCTGATATAAAGAATCTTCCTCTCTCGGATGAAGCAATCCAAGTAGTTGGTGTATCCAACACACAGATAAAAACTCATCTTACTGAACCAGTAAGGGTTAGAATAGGGAAATTCACAGACATGCACCGGTTCGTGGTGTGTGACACCAGTCCTGTGAACTTGTTAGGCAGGGATTTGCTGTGCAAGATGAATTGTACCATCTTTTGTACACCAGATGGAATAGCCTTTGAGACACCAGATGAGGATGTCCTTTACAGAATGACCCTAGATAACAGGGAAAGTGAGGCTATTGGAACATATGCTGTGTTAAATCCGGATGGATTGCCCCCAGAATTAAAACAAACAGTAAAAGCAGCAGTTTGGGATTTTACTGGAGAAGATGTGGGTCTAATGAGAAATGTAGATCCAGTAAAAACTACTGTAAAGGATGGAATAGCTTACCCAAACATTCCGCAATACAGACTGACACCTGAAATAATTGAAGGAATAACCCCTATAATTGAGAAAATGATCCAGCAGGGGGTGCTAAGAGAAATATTGAGCAGCCCATGTAATTCACCTATAATGGGACTGAAGAAACCCAATGGGAAGTTCAGAATAGTACAGGATTTGAGAAAAATTAACAAGATTGTTGTGCCCTGCTGTCCCATTGTGCCAAATCCATCAGTGATTTTGTATCAGATTCCCCATGATGCAGAATGGTACACAGTAATTGATTTGTGCCATGCTTTCTTTTCAATCCCGTTACATCATGACAGCCAGCCTATTTTTGCATTGAGGTTTGGACAGCGAATTTTGGCATGGTGCCGAATTCCACAGGGGTATACAGAGAGCCCCTCGATATTTAATCAATTGTTGAAGAAATCTCTGGAGAGTTTAACAATGCCTGAAAATTCAGTTTTGGTCCAGTATATTGATGACCTGCGTGTGGCATCAAAAACACGTGAAGCTTGTGAGATAGACACCATTGCTTTATTGAATCATTTGGCAGATGTAGGATTCAAAGTATCTCCAGCCAAATTGCAGTTCTGCCAGAAAGAAGTCCAGTATCTGGGACATAATATTGAGAAAGGCCTGAGGAAAGTGACCATTGACAGGATCAAAATCATCAGAGGAATGAGAGCCCCGATGACACAAAGAGAAGTAAGAATGTTTCTGGGAATGGTTGGTTATTGTCGTCAGTGGATAAGTAACTTTTCCTTAATTGCCAAGCCACTGATTAAATTGACTAAAAGTGAGGTGAAAGACCCATTGGAATTAAACCCAGAAGAAATGGCAGCATTCAAAGAATTAAAGGAATGCCAGATTACGAAAAAGAATTTGAGCTGTACTGTAGTGAGAGGAATGGATGTGCACTTTCAGTGTTAATCCAGAAACATGGACGTCTGAGAAGGCCAATTGCGTACTTCTCATCAACACTTGACCCAGTAGCAGTGGGTTTACCAGGTTGCCTGAAAGCAGTAGCTGCTACATGCAGAAGTCTGGGCAAGTGAGGGCATTATAATGGGATATACTGTACGGGTATTCGTGCCTCATGATGTGGCAATCCTTTTAACAAGGAGTCGGACACAGTTCATGTCTCATAGTCGGCTGACTAAATATGAGAACGTAATTCTTGGTGCAACAAATGTGAGTCTTGAGAGATGTGTGAATGTGAATCCAGCAACGCTGTTGCCAGATGCTGAAAATGTGGGTGTGAGAGATGATGTTGATCATGATTGCCTGGATGTGCTTGATTACTGTACAAAACCAAGACCAGACATAAGAGATCTACCACTGCCTGAGAGTGATCATGTGTTGTTTGTGGATGGATCTTGTTTGAGAACTGATGAAGGAATGCTGAGTGCTGCATATGCTGTGTGTACAGTTTCAGGAGTTGTGGAAGCATCACCCTTGAAAGGAGTTAAATCTGCTCAAGTGGCAGAATTGGTAGCACTGACGAAAGCTTGCAAGACTGGAAGGAATGTAAGAGTGACTGTAATGACTGACAGCCAGTATGGCTTCAGAGTTGTCCATGATTTTGGCCAGCTTTGGCTACAAAGAGGTTTCCTGACCTCAAGTGGAACTCCCATAAAGAATGCTGAAGTGGTTGGAAAATTGCTTGAGGCTATACAGCTGCCTAAAGAACTAGCAGTTGTAAAATGTGCTGCTCATAGTCAAGGTGATGATTTTGTCACCCTTGGGAACAAATTTGCCAATGACATGCCACAGTATTGTGCAAGGAATAATCACTCCATCAACCGGAGTAAAGAAAAAGAAATGTCTTCTTGTTCCATAATGTTTACTAATGTGGTGGGAACATGGGAGGAAGTGAAACAGCTGCAGGATGAGGCAGGAGATGAGGAAATGAAAGATTGGGTGAAAGCAGGTTGTGCACCAAGGGAAAAAGACCACGTGTGGGTCTACAGAGATGGAAGACCAGTCATGCCCAATAGCATGCTGTCAACAATGGCAAGGATGTATCATGGCCAGGGACACCTGGGGAGGGATGCTATGATAAGGGCCTTTAAGCAGACCTGGTACAATGCAAAATTCAGGCTGATAGCAGAGAGTCTCTGTCAGAGATGTCGGATATGTCAGCAATTCAATCCTGGAAAGAAAACAGTGGTGAGCCTAGGTACAATAGGCAGAGAGGGAGGACCCTTCACCAGAATGCAGGTAGACTTCATTGAAATCCCTCAAGTCAATAGATTAAGGTATGTTCTGGTGGTAGTCTGTTTGTTCTCCAGGTGGGTGGAGGCATTTCCAACAAGAAGAAATGATGGGATAACAGTGGCCAAGCTATTGTTAAGAGAATTTATCCCAAGGTACGGGTTCCCAGTAACCATTGAATCAGACAGAGGAGGACACTTTTATAATGAAATCATGAGTTTAATCTGTGAAGCATTAAGTGTACAGCAGAAGCTACATTGTGCTTACCGACCAGAGGCTACTGGTGTGGTTGAACAAATGAATGGTACCATCAAAAACAGAATTGGCAAAATGTGCCTAGCCACAGGAATGAAATGGCCTGATGTCTTGCCTCTAGTCCTGATGACAATTAGGTCTACTCCAGACAGAACAACAGGTTTGAGTCCACATGAAATCATCATGGGACGTGCAATGAGACATGCGTTTGTACCAGTCAACAAGCTGATGACTATAACTGATGACATGATTTTGGATTACTGTAAAGGCCTGGCTGACGCAGTCCATTCTGTGTTTCACCAGGTTGGAGAAGACGCCACCACACTGGAAAAGAAACCAGCCCATGATCTGAGCCCAGGGGACTGGGTAAGAATAAAAGTCCACAGAAGAAGAAACTGCTTGGTTCCAAGGTGGGGAAGACCAAGGCAAGTTGTTCTGACTACAACGACTGCTGTGAAGTGTGCTGGAGTGAAAAATTGGATACATGCAAGTCACACTCTGAGAGTTCCAAATCCAAGAGATGGTACAGGAAAAGAATACTTTGAAGAATCAGATTCCAGTGATGATGCAGACAGTGAGGCAGTAAAAAGAAAAAAGAATCCTGAAAGGGGGGAAAGTGAGTCAAGAGAAACTTTTGTCCCGCCAGAAGGAATTCTGACAGGAACATTACCAACTTCAGAGACGAGTCCAGATTCTGAAGAAGTGCCTGAAGTCCCAACTAACAGTGACGAACACAAAAAGAAAGAAAGAAATGAAAAGAACATTTCCACAGAGGTAATACCTGAATCAAATGAGGAAATTGGAGAAATTCCACCTGAGATAATTTTTGAAGAGGAAGGGACAGAAAAGACAGAGAGGGACAGATTGCGGAAGAACCCCGAGGAGGTGTAGGGAACATCAACAACAAGCTAGGTGAAGGGACAAGTAGACAGCAAGAAGATTGCGTGTCGGAGACCCGAGGAGGGACAGAAGTAGGGAAATCTCAATCGGTGGGAAAAGAGACTGTTGGAGAAGGGAAAATTGTTGATGAACAAGAGGCAACTGAAACAGAATCTGATGAAAGTGAGAATGAGATACCTGAAGGTCGAGTTCTAAGAAAGAGAACTTGGATTGGAGAAAGAAACAGTAAAGAGGGAAAACAGAAAAGAAATGCTAAAGGAGATCTTTGGCCCAATAAGATAAAGAGACTGAGATATCGACTGACACGAGTTAACTCTTCAAAAGCTGAACAGGTGAACGAAGTGTCAAGTCAAAACCAAACGAAAGGAGAAGAAACAAAGAAATCTGAAGAAACTAAAAGAATCAGAAAACCAAACCAGAATGGACGTATGTGGCACTGCCTGAAGAAGGAGAAGAGGCAGACAGTCAAGGAAATCCAGAGGAGACTTTACTGAAAGTGGTTGAAGAAGAAGAAGCTGTTGGAATCCTGAGAGTTATCTTGTCCGACATTGGAGAAGAAACTGATGTTCAGGACCTGATACACTTTGATGATGATGAAGACACAGTGAAGAATGATGAAAACCCAAATTGAGTAAATCCAAAGAAATCACTTGAAGAAGAAAGTGAAGAGATATACTAAGAACTAATAGATTGTATTAATCTGGTGGGTACTTGCTGCCCTAAAAGAGTTCGGTAGTGGAGTAGAAGAGGCTAAGTCAAAAGACACGGTCAAAGTAACAAGATGGCTAACACTGAGAATAATCAAAGTAGATGTACCTTCTTGAAAAGATGGTGCAAGATGTGCTGCTGCTGTACAGGATTATTAATGCTGCTTTGGAGCGTGCTTGCTCTACTAATTTCTTTTAGAGTTACAATAGACACTTTAGAAGGACATACAGGGAACATGACTAACATAGGGAAGAGTTCACAGAAGATAGTTCCAACTAGAATGAGCAATATACATGTACATAAGGATAGGTCTATTAATGATTTTTCTAGCAATGTGTTTTCAAAATTATTGTACGAATATGTGAAGACAATGGATGTAAGGGATTGCTACGTCTGTATGCAATTACCTGCTTCTGTTTCGGAAGGAGTGACTTATCATCACCTTCCGGCTACGTATGGAATTTCATGTAGTGTGTTGATTAGTATATTTTATCTATTAGGGAAATTAGATTATAACATGTCAAATGTAGATAATATTCTTGGGCAACTGCCTATGAATAAAGAATTGAATCCTGCTAAAGAAGCTAACATTTTAGGTGAGATTTTTATTGAAACTAGAGAATTAACATTAGAATATGTTTTTAGAAACAATTTAACTTGCAGTTTGAAGGAGGAAGAGAAAACATTCCTAGACATGGTTGAGAGAAGAAGGTTGAACATGCATAAGAAAGCTGAAGGACATAAGATGAGTGAAACAATGTGGGATATTGAGATAGAAAAAGAGTTGAAAAATGTGGCCAGTCCAACTTTGGCTCTAGATACACCACAGAAAGGAAAATTATGCATTACCAGGAAGAAATCCCAGTATGATTATTATTTCATAGGGACTAGTGAGTGCCATGATACATACTTTTTTGCAACCGGATGGGGATTTAGAGGTGGAGAAGATCCAGTTTTTCCGGGAGTGTATTATATTTGTGGGAACAAGGCTTATTACAGGTTGCCTGACCATTGGTATGGCACATGTTATGTTGGCCTGGTCTTTCCAAAGATTTTTCACATGGATAGAGTAGAAAATGCTGAACAAACTAATCCATTAACACGCTATAGAAGAGAAACATGGACAGAAATTGTAGGAGATATTTTTGGAGCTTTGATACCAGCAGTGGGAATTTCATTGAATGCACTTGGCATTCGGAAGCTGTCAACAGTGGTGGATCGCTTGTCAACAAGCACCGCTGGAGGCTTTCTTTTGGTAAATACTGAAATGGTTGTTTTACACGCTATGGCGATGCAAAATCGACTTGCCCTTGACATTCTATTGGCAAAAGAGGGCGGAGTCTGTGGAATGCTGAAAGTTCAACATTGTTGCACTTACATTCCTGATGAAAGCAAAGATCTAAAGGTCTATATCAAGAATATTACTGATTTACATGAAGAATTAGTACCACTGGAAGCTGAAAGTATCTGGACTAAAATGGCTAATAAGATGATTGCTATTAAGAATTTTATTGCTTAAATAGGTAGTACCATATTTGGTAAGGTATTATTTCCATTAACGTGTGTAATTGTAGCATTGTTAATTCTTAGGTTAGGGTGTCTGTGTTGTAGATACAGAACAAATAAAAAAAAAATAACACGAGAAAATATTAAAAAGAGACAAAAGAAACCAGAAAGAGATCGACAAGAAATAGAATTAGAAGAACTTAGGGAAAGCATGTATATAGAAACTAAAAGAGAAGATGATATGGAAACAAGGGTTTGATAAATGAACAAGAGGACATTTTGAATTTCTTCAAAGGGGGAAATTAAATTGATTTTTGGGTTTTTGATTTTTGTGGTGATAAGATATCACCAAAGGGGGGATTGATGGAGCAGGGTTTTCAATATAAACCCAAATATCTGTATGTCATTATTAAAAATACTACTGATTAATTAGTAATTACTAAAGATTTGTCGTGTTTTGTCTAACCAACCTTATTAACAGAAGAATTACACGTGGGAATGCAATTGCATGGCTAAAATAATAAGTGAACTAAGTTGGTGAGCAAATTGACAGAATAGATGTTGCTTATGTGATGTTATTATGTTTTGCACTTATAATTAATATGCATTAATGGCTTTTGATGTCGCAAATGGCTAGATAAATACATACACATAAGGATATTAGCAGGGGAATAACACTGTATAATAATTTCCATGTAGTAAATATGTTTTGTGTCTCTTTTTGCTTAAGTTGACCATTGTGGCCTGCTGAAAGATGGCCACCATCCGCAGCCTGCATTCAAGTAGATGTAATAATGAAAAGAGGCTTTGCGCTGACTGCGACCCTGTCCTCTACATGAACCGAAAAGCCATGAATATGACGACAAATCCGGGAGCGATGCCAAATGCCCCTGAAAGTGAAGAAAGTTGCAAATTTTATAAACCGACCTGAATGAACTTATAATGATCTCATAAATAAGATACATTTTATCCGGAGAAGACATCAGTAAAAGTAACAAATTAGCTATGGACTTATATTTCCTATTCAGAATTTGAAGTTATCAATACATGGGAAAATTTCCTGATGTATCAAGACGACATCTTTCCCTGCCAAACGGATGTTTGAGAACTATGTTTGCAACATTTAAAATGTAAAATTTGGTATAAATATTAGTAGACTAGAGAGGTCTAGCGCCACTTCTTCCCGAACCAATGATCAGAGGTCCCGACGCTGACGGAGAGGACGGTGACTCTACATGACGGCTAGAAACTTTAACTTTTTTGCTGAGGACCAGTTCTGACTTAGAAAACGACTTTTAGCCAGAATAGGTAAATATGAAGAAAATGATCTTGCATTTATTTGGCTTTTCTTACAAATTAATTTAGATAAACTATATGCTGTGTGAATTACTGTGTCGGGTGGTTATTTCTTGTTATGTTTATTGAATATTCAGAATGTTTTTCACCAAATCTATAGCAACTAGTTGATGCCATTGACCTCAAGGTATATGCAGATTGGTTAGTTATATAGAGAAAGTGTTTCCCCTATACAAGGCACGGATAAAGTGGTTAGGTTTGAATGTTGGTGTAATGGGCCCCACCAGCCTGTGATGTGTGTGTGTGCGTTTGGCTGTGAAATCACTCCGTGGAAGTAGAGGGGATTCGGAAGCTCCGATCTGCACCAATAGTTCAGGTTTCCAAGGAGGATGTAGTCAGTGGAGGTCAGCGCGTGTGTGCGGATGAGGTCGGCGATGGAGTTACAGAATTGAGGCCGGGGTCCTGGCAGTCTGTAGACGAGGGTGCCTCTTAGGGTGGTCTTTGGGTCCGTGTGGATCTGGAAGCACATGAGTCCGGCGGTGCTGAGGGTGTCGGTGGTGTTTGTTGAGACCCTGATGGTGTTTCTGTGGACGATGGCGATTCCTCCTCCAGCCCTGTGTGAGCGGTCTCTGCGGGTGATCTTGTACCCATCTGGGATGGCTATGGCGATGTCTGGCGAGGAGGCTTTGTTCATCCAGGTCTCGGTCAGGAAGGCGATGTCCGGTGATGTGGTGTCGAGTAGGTCCCAGAGTTCGATGGCGTGTTTGTTTGCGGAGCGGGTGTTGATCAGGATGCATCTAAGCTGGTTGGCTTCCGTTGTGGTGAGCGTCTTGGCGCTTTCGCGGCAGGAGATGCTGCAGTTCCGGCAGGTGAAGGGACCGTGGGTGCGCCTCGGGGCGGCCTTGCAGCAGGTGTGAGTTCTTCCTGGGTTGAGAGCGATGAGGGTCTTGGCGTCGTAGCAAAGGCTGTCTTCCTGGCTGGTGCGGGGGACAGGGGTTCTGGTGCTGGGCACGGGCCAGGCGCGGACGGGCGCAGACAGGCTTGCCTTTGGTGCACCAGCGGCGCGGCCGCGCAGCGGCCACCATATATGAGAAGGTGGGGAGGGAGGAGCAGCTGGGAGGCGGGAGGCGAGGGACGGGTGTGACGAATGGGCACGGAGGGGGCGGGGCCACAGGGGAGGCAGCAGCGGGGACGGGGAACCGCAGACCGGTGCGGGGCACAGAAGAGGAAAAAAGGCTACAAATCCGGGTCACAGAGGCACAAAAGGCAGCTCGAGGGTACGAAGGATGGCGAGGGGTACAGAAAATAAAAGGGGCACAGAGCAAAGCGGCGAGCGGGGGGCAGGGTGCACAAAACAGTTACAGTCACAAAAATCAAGTGTCACAGAGGTGCAAAGTCAGCACAAGTGTAAAGAGGATGGTGAGGGGTACAGAAAATAAGAGGGGCACAGAGCAGAGCGGGGAGCGGGGGGCAGGGGGCACAGAACAGTTACAGTCACAAAGCAACAGGCAGCAAGCGAGAACGAACCTAAAGCCACCACTGACCACCAGGGTTGAGGCACAGGTGGAAGCCTGTGGGTGGTGGAGGGCCTCGAACACTCCGGCGGCAGCAGCGACAGCGGGGGTGCAGGTGGAGCTGCAGCAGGGGGCAGCGACCTACCAGAAGGTCAAGGGTCGCAGAGAGACAGAGAAGGAAAAAAAGCCAGAGAGAAAAAGAGAGGGAAGGAAAGAAAGGGAGTGAGAAAGGGAGATGGAAAACAGAGAGTTAGAGAGATAGAAGGAAAAGAAGGAAGAGAGAGAGAGAGAGAGAGAGATATATATATATATATATATATATATATATAGAGAGAGAGAGAGAGAGAGAGAGAGAGACACTGCGCATCCATGAGCAAATAATTGCCTGGTGCCACCGGAGTGTGCAGCAGTGGCCACTTCACGTGCCCGTCAAAACTCTGTGCATCTCAGATATGTCGCTGAGTCCTGAGTCATGAATGGCGGAGACCACATCAGCTTCTCTGCGGATCTCACAGATGTCGCTAAGTCCTGAGTCATGAATGGCGGAGACCACATCATCTTCTCCATGTCCCGGCAGATCTCACACATGTCGCTGAGTCCTGAGTCATCAGTGGTGGAGACCACATCAGCTTCTCCGCGGCCAGGCAGATCTCACACATGTCGCTGAGTCCTGAGTCATCAATGGCGGAGACCACATCAGCTTTTGGGGCCTCTAAGCCTGTGGAACTCTTGCCCGTGCCACGTGGTGGTAGGCCCCTGATGGCCATATGAGCTTCAGGTGGCACTAACCCTGTGCATCTAAAGTCCGCGCCAAGGGGGTAGTAGGCCTCTGATGGCTATACAGATCAGGGTGCGACTAACCTTCTGCGCAACTTTTCAAAGACTCTTTATGGTTGAGACACGTGGAGTGTCTGCCATCTAGTCAGCACCGGTAATAAAGGATGTGACGTTGTCGATCTATTATATTTGCGTGGTCACATGGCCTGTGACGCATGTGCCGGATGGGTGTGGTGTGTGTGCAAACCTACGATGTTGAGAACTAGACCACTGACCTGCACACCAACAGCGAGTACGCCTGCGACAGGTAGCTATGTGTGGCCTACGTCAGAATGTAATCGGAGTGGCATGGCGTACGATGGAACAGGGCAGGGATAGCTACAATGACGCGGATGGCTCGTAGTGCTGCATCTGTGAGTCGAGCGGACGGGCCGCAGCTGTCCCTCTGCGAGCCTGGGTGTGAACTGTTCCTAACTCACACTACATAAGCATTGAAAAAACATTTTGTGATTCAGCCCATCAGCTGGCATTTGTCCGTGGCATTTGTGAAAACATATCGGAGTTCTTTCTGTGATACATACCCCTTTGACGCTGCCTGTCCCCACATCAGCAGGTAAAGCACCCTCTTCCCACATTACCATCATACCCCAAACAACCTCCTTGGGCCGGGAAGTGTCCCTGTGAGGTTGGACAAAGAAGAATCTTAGTCATGTAGTCATGTATAGATTTACATATAAAAATAATTATTTAAAGAAAAGAACAACAAATACGACTGAAGGGAGTCTGGTACTGTGGTCGCTGCCACGAAGTTGGGGTCACTGCCATTCAGGACTCCAGACACGGTTACACATGTGGGATTGGCTTGTGTTAAAGAGGGTTAGCGGGACTACGTGTGGCCGGCCTTGCATATCGAAATATGCCTTACTGATCGAAGGGAGTGTGGTGCTGTGGTTGGTGCTACGGACTTGGGATCACTGCCATTCAGGACATGTGGGATCGGCTTGTGTTAAAGAGGGTTAGTGGAACTACGTGTCGCCGGCCTTGCATAAGGAAATATGCCCCACTGATCAGAGGGAGTCTGGTGCTGTGGTCGCTGCCACGGACTTGGGGTGACTGCTATTCAGTACGCAGGACACAGTTACACATGTGGGATTGGCAGCTTGTGTTAAAGAGGGTTAGTGGGACTACGTGTCACCGGCCTTGCATATCAAAATATGCCTCACTGATCAAAGAGAGTGTGGTGCTGTGGTCGCTGCCACGGACTTGGGGTGACTGTCATTCAGGACTCAGGACACAGTTACACATGTGGGATTGACTTGTGTTGAACAGAGTTATTGGCACCACGTGTCACCGCCGTTGCATATGGAAATATGCCTAACTAATCAGAGGGAGTATGCTGCTGTGGTCGCTGCCATGGACTTGGGGTCACTGCCATTCAGGACTCAGGACACAGTTCCACATGTGAGATTGTTCGGCTAGTGTTGAACAGAGTTATTGGCACCACGTGTAGATGCCGTTGCATATGGAAATATGCCTCACAGATCGAAGGGAGTCTGGTGCTGTGGTTGTCTCACAGAGTTGGGGTCACTGCCATTCAGGACTCAGGACACAGTTCCACATGTGGGATTGTTCGGCTTGTGTTGAAGACGGTTAGTGGCACCATTTGTCACGGGTCTTCCACAGTGTAGGCCAGAGGTCGTGGTGAGCAAGGGCCCACAGCCACGTGCATACGTTGGTGGCCCCCACCCGCCTGCGTAGTGCAGGTTCAGTGGCACCACGTGTTGCCGGCCTTTCATATGGAAATACCCCTCACTGATCAAAGGGAGTCTGGTGCTGTGGTCGCTGCCATTCAGGACTCAGGACCCAGTTACACATGTGGGATCGGCTTGTGTTGAACAGGGTTAGTTGGCACCACGTGTCGTCGGTCTTCCACAGTGTAGGCCGGAGGCAGCGATCAGCAAAGGCCCACAGGCAGGTGACGTTGACTTGAGCTGCACAGATTGGGAGCACTTGGTCTTCTTAACCCATTATAGTCTCTTACACAATTTGCGTCGCTACTAATCTTGAATTGTGAACCGTGTAACCCCAGTGTAGGGCGGAGGCAGCGGTCAGGATGGGTGCACAGCCACGTGGCGTTGAGTTGAGCTACACAGTTAGTGGCACCTGGAGTACTCAGTGTGTGCGCACCCTGCGATGATACGTGGTCCCGGTGGGCCGCACTGGGAGCAATGTGTTTTGTCTAATGAATTCTGCCTTGATGAGGCCACGTGGCGATGACTTATGGTGCAGTGAGTTAGTAGCACCTGAAGCACACAGCATGTGTGCATCCTGCGCTGATGCGTGGTCTGGGCGGGCCGCACTGGGAGCAACGTGTCCTGCGAACTGGACTGCGACATCTGCAATCGCCACTGCATCTAAAATGTGAGCCCTGCTGACCGCAGTGTAGATCAAAGGCAGTAGTCGGTACAGACATAAGTCTGCGGTGCTGTGCCGCTGGATTCTGAGGGGGCCTGTGTCGAGGAGGTCCACGGTTATGGCGGCAGCCACGTGCCAGGGTGAGGGCTGCCGCTGTGACAGACTCGTTGGTCTTCCCACAAGTGAACCACGCCTAGGGCCTGGCCTATTTATTCATACTCCTACACTGGAGTGGAGTACGTTGGAGCAGCCCACTCCGCTTCCGCTTCCAGGGGTGGACCACACAGCTACATGATCGAGATCTTCCCCACTGCCTGAGGTAACATGGTTGCGTCCACTGTGCACTACACTACAAGTATCAATAGTATATCTCCACATGGAGAGGTTTGGGCTTTGCATAGTAAGGTCTGTGCAGCACATCAGCGTTACACTTGGCCTTGTGTGCTTTATTGTTGATGGGTGACTTGCCTCCTTCATATATAGTTGGTTGCCACATCTCTCAACATTCAGCTATTGTGTGGCTGAGGGGCATGGCATTTTGGGAAGGTCCGTTGTCCTGTTTTGCGCTGCGTCGGTGGTAGTAAGGGGGCTAGTGCGGGGGAAGGTTCTGGTGGTGGTGGTGCTGGGTGTTGTGGCCTTGTTGGGTGTCGGAGCTGCATGATCAGTAGCTCTATCACGTGTTGATCTTTAGATGTGGCTGTGAGTTGGGATAGTCGACCTCCTTATACCAGTTAAAGGTTGATGGTAATTTGTTACCGCTAACTCGGCTTATCGCCTGCTTTTTGGATCGCACTGCAGATTTGGCTGGTCGTGGAAAATATGGGGATGTGGTGTTTTCGTGGCTTTTTTGCACGGTAACGCCTACTTTGCATTTCATTAGCGTTAGTTGTGGCTCTCGTTTGTGGCGATTTTGTTGGCGTAAGGTATCGATGGAAGAGTTGTGAGATTTGCAGTTTTCACCAAGTTGAGAATGGGATGATAATTACAAAACACAGAAAAAAAGATAGGTTTAATGAACATTATAATTAGAAATTAGCATTTAAAAAACCTTTGAAATCCACTGAAAAAACCATAGGTTTCAGACACGTTATAGTTAGCAATTAGCATTTCAAAAATCCTTAGAAACTCACTGAAAAAAACATAGATTTCAGGCACGTTATAGTTAAAAGTTAGCATTTAAAAAACCTTTGAAATTCACTGAAAAATCCATAGGTTTCAGGCACGTTATAGTTAGAAATTAGCATTTAAAAAACCTTTGAAATTCACTGAAAAACCATAGGTTTCAGGGATGTTATAGTTAGTTGGACATTTCACTCATAGAAAACCATAGAAATTCCCCTGTTATAGTTAGTTGAGCTAACTATAACTCGCTCCCCCGCAATGCACTGCTGATCATGTAACAATCCTCTGCTGATGACGTCAGATATTACATCACTGTATTTAGACACTTATTTACCCATGTCTTCTTCCATTAATTTTTAGCTATACATATATTACAAATATTTTATTTTCAGAAAGACACATATGTCATCAGTGATGTAATATCTGACGTCATCAGCAGAGGATTGCGGTCGCGTGAGTTATAGTTGCCTGCACTAACTATAACGGGGGAATTTTGATGGTTTTTCACGAGTGAAATGTCCAGCTAACTATAACATGTGTGAAACCTATGGTTTTTTAAGTGAATTTGCAAGGTTTTTTAAATGCTAATTCCTAACTATAACGTGAGTGAAACCTATGGTGTTTTCAGTGAATTTGTACGTTTTTTTAAATGCTAAGTTATGTATTTTTTTATTTAAGGTTTTTCACCGTGCGCGTACCGTACGTGCACGGTGCGCTTCGTGCACCGTGCGTTCGCTGTGGGCGCATGGTGCGCTTCGCGCACCGCGCACCCCCGTTACGCAGTTCGCGGATTTTTTCCGTTTCTACCGTACGCGCACGCTACGCGTACTCCGCGATTTTTCGCAAAAAAATTAAAGGAAATTTTGGCCCTTGGGGGTCCTTCTGGGACCCCCTGACAAAGGCTAGGGGGTCAGGAACTGTCCACCATGCCCCCTTTTCACGTTCTCCACCTTTGTTTTTCACCCCCTCAGACTGCGAGAGACAAAATGGTGGCCGACACTACCTGGTTTCGACCGATTCGAATGTTTACTAAGATCTAACAACCAATCAGAATCGTGCTCGCGCATGGCAGCGTGCACGTACGGTAAGTTTTACGGTACGCGCACGGAGCGCGCCTATAGATATATATATTGATTTAAATGCTATTTTCTCAGGAACTACTGAACAGATTTACACATGATCTGCAAAAGGCACATCCCTGACCTGAGGACTACCTCTCTGCCAAATTTCAAGTAATTCTGTTCAGCCGTTCGGGCTGTAGCTTGGACTAAAGGTCCTATGGAAAAATGCATGGGGAAAATGAGTTTTGGGACCCCCCCTTTTTCTTGGCCCCTGCTTGACGAATCCCCCCGAGACTTTCAGGGAAGGAGCGGAGCGGAGCGCCCACCTATTTTGAAAATTTCGCGAGGATTCGACAATCGGCGCCAAAGTTATTCAAAATAGAATGTTGCAGATTTCCTATGGAAACACGGTCTAACTATAACTATCTACTGGCGACCGCCAGTAGATAATATATATATATATATATATATATATATTCACTGAAAAAAACAAAAGTTTCAGGGGCGTTATAGTTAGGAATTGGCATTTAAAAAACCTTAGAAATTCACTGAAAAAACCATAGGTTTCAGGGGTGTTATAGTTAGCTGGACATTTCCCTCATACAAAACCCTAGAAATTCCCCTGTTATAGTTAGTTCAGCTAACTATAACTCGCGCCCCCGCAATGCACTGCTGATGACGTCACATATTACATCACTCATGACATGGTCAGTGACATCACTGATGACATCACTGATGACATCTCAAATGACATCACTGATGACATCATCCATTGAGTATGTGTTTCTGAACAGTTTTATTATGTTTAATATATATAGGGAAAGGCCTGTTGAAAAATAAGTGGGTGTACAAGTGTGTGAATGGATGATTTTCTAGGTGCGTAACTGAGTCTATAAGTGAGTCATTAAATGTATCTTACTGCAGACTAGTGACTAACTGCGTGAATGTCTGTAAGTGTATGTGCGTTGGTGTATAAGTGGCTGCATGGTTTTGTGAATAGCAATATGAGTGTCTATATGGGTTATTGATTGGTTGTCTGAGTATCTGTATGGGTGCCTGAGTGTTTGTGTGGGTAGGGTGTGTGTGACTCTGTGACTAGATGTGTGAGTGGGTGATTCAGTGGGTGCATGTTTTTAAAAGTGCATCTGTGATAGACTGTATGGTTGGGTGAGTGTATGTATGGGTGTGTTAGTGATTGAATGTATATCTCAGTTGTACATGTGTCAGTAACTACATATGTGAAACGCAGTGTATATGTGTGTAAGAGTATATAACTATCTATATGTGAGAGTGTTTGATTTTGGGAGTGGCTGTATGCACCATAGTACAAGGATATCTGTGTCATGTGCTGTTTGTTTTTCTGCAGGAAGACACAGAATTTGTTAGTATTTTTATGAGTAAGTGAACTTGAGTGTTTTTAACTGTATAGGTGAGTACATTTTACTGTGATTGATTATTTGCATGACTGACTAGATGTGTCAGTACCTCAATGGATGATTGGCGGTGTGTGAGTGTCTATATAGGTGTATAAATGCACAGAGTGACTGTAAGTATGAGTGACTGTTCAGGTGAGTGAGTGGAGATGTATGTAGACCTAAAAGTCAATGAGTGGGTGAGTAGTTATTGGTATTGGAGTATCTATGGTTGTCAAAATGGCCGTCTGAAATTTTGAGTCGGTGTATCAAAGGTTATATTAGGGTGTGAGAAGATGCACTAATTTTTCACATGGATGACGTCATCAGTGATGTCATTAGTGATGTCATTTGAGATGTCATCAGTGATGTCATCAGTGATGTCACTGACCATATCATGAGTGATGTAATATGTGATGTCATCAGCAGTACATTGCGGGGGCGCGAGTTATAGTTAGCTGTTTTGTACGAGGGAAATGTCCAGCTAACTATAACACCCCTGAAACCTTTGGTTTTTTCAGTGAATTTCAAAGGTTTTTTAAATGCCAATTCCTAACTATAACGTGCATGAAACCTATGGTTTTTTCAGTGAATTTCAAAGGTTTTTTAAATGCCAATACCTATCGATAACTTATCTCTGAAGATATCATGAAAAGCATTATTTTTTAAAAGTAGGGTGCACATTAGTTTTGTGGAAAAGCATCTTTGTGATTGGTTAAGAAAAAGCAGGTTCAACGTGGAGTACATATCATAGGATAAAATTTGCTCAGCTCAACCACACCTGCTACTTGCATTTGGAAGGCACTGTTCGAACTTAAAACAATCATCAACTTTTAACCTGCACGTGTCGTTAAATGTTCAAGAAAATGTTACAAAAAAATATCGTAAAGTTTTTAAAAATTGATGAACTTTTAACCTGCACGTATTGCAGAATGTTCTAGAAAGTGTGTTGATAGAATACGTTGCACTTCTGACTTCTATGTGTTGTTGAATACTAAAAAAAACGGTTCATATGGAAAATTAAAAAGAAACCAATAGAGAAGTTTTGAGACCTAAAAGAATCAAGGAACTATTCTAATTTATTCTTTACATGTATTTATGTGCGAAGCAACAAAATTATAGACACAACAGCACTAGGAAAAGGAAGAAGCAGGGAGTGGGGGGAGGGGGGGAGATGCGCAGAATTGCACACATGCACAATTAAGTACAACACACATATAGACTAACAATGGCCAAAATGAAACACACCAACAAGGAGCACAAGTCGCACAACCTGCCAACATCACACCACTGAACGAGCATACAAGTGAAAACCACACTGCATTCATGCAGGATGTGTACAAAGGCCAGTCATGGATGAGATGCCCAGCATGTGGCACATGGTCGAGTTCACTGTGTGTTATGTTGCCAAACGGCTGCTCCTCCCTCCCACAAGCCCCCACACTTTTGTACGGTGAGCTGTACGGCACGCCATTATAATGCCTATTTGCGCATGTCCTGCTACATTCCAACTACAACATCACAGTGCCGTTTGCAGGTGGTGCATGCCACTTTACAACATCGACTGCTGCGGCTCTTGTAACAGGCCCCACCAGAACACAGAGACACACTTACCGCACTTCCTGTACACGGACATGTCCGAAACACCCCGTTCCCCTTGCCAGATAGGCACACCCCTGCACTGACCTGTGAACGACAGACCAGCACACGCCAGTTGTGCATGCAGGAGGATGCGTATGTAGCTACACATCCAGGCTCACTGCCAACGCTGAGGTGACAGCACACTGTGATGTTGCAGGGCTCGTGCCTATCATGCTAAGACAATGACCACAGGGACACACTTACTAAGATGTGGGTTTGGGGGGCATTGGCGGTCCTGGAGTTGTTGAGATGAGTCTTCTGGCCCTCATGTGTATCCCTGTATCATGCTCATTGACTCTATGGCACCTGTGGGTGTTCTGGTGTGGCTCTTGGCTGTGTTCCCTTTCATGGTGCAGGTAGTTGTCCTGCTTAACACCAGCAGAAAGCAGGTGTAAAATCCCTGGTGCTAACGTGTCTTATCGCCGGAATTTGTTTCGCATTGCAATTGGTGTGAAAGTTGTGATGTGTTTTTTTTTATGTGCACAACAATATACGAACTGAGCAGTGTATCTCGTCAAGATGCAGCACCTGACACACTATTCCCAATCAATATAAATACAATGAGATTTCTTAATAGATTTTGAGTGTACACTGTAAGTGCAGCCAATACATCAGTGCAATACAATACCGGATTTTAGTATTTAGAATAAATCGCAAAGGTGCACCTCGTGTCTTTTTGCACGGGAACGGCTACTCTCCATTTCATTATCAGCACTTTAACGGAAGTTGAGATAAATCTAACACACTATTCAGAAGTTGGTGCAAACTGCAGATATCACCAGTATTCCAGCGATAAGTGCCCCAAAATTTAACACCATGGTGGACTCCATCAAAACCCAGTAATAAGAAGAAGAAAGACTCACACAGCAGTTAAGAGAAAAACCAAAAACATTTTTTCAAACTTTATTTTTTATAATAATAAATATATAAACGATAAACTATTTTCAAACTTTATTTTTTTATTAACATAAATATAAACAATAAACTAATAAACAAAATGTAACAACAATAATACAAAACAACAAGGCGGAACACTCCTGTGGGAACCTCGGATGTCGACGACAGACCTGGAAAATCAGAAAGATTGTTAAAAAAAAACAACATGGTATTCTCAACAAAATACCACTAGAAAAAAAATAACAGATCTATAAAATGTATACAGCTAACAAAATGTTATAAGTTTAACTTAAAAAACTTTAAATGTTGCCGCTTTAAAATATTTACCGAATCTGAGGAATTTTTTTTGCAGAAGGCACCACGCCCACAACGTTTTTCTTCAGTGGTGAAGAAATGTTAAACTTTTTCCAAGGGGCAAACAAAGACCAATGCCACTTTTTTCATTCACAAGATTTGCCAAATAGTTCTGTTACGAGGAGATCCTAACAAAAATACTCGTGCAGCACAGCAAGTATGATGAAACACCTAAGGACCCTTCATCCAAACAATCTTGCATGAGAAGAGTGCAAACAGATGAGAAACACTCCTGTTCTGTATCTGTAAAAAAGAATCACAAATAAATGTATATTAATAACTTTCAAATGTATACTATTCCATTACTGCCAAACACATTTTATATAAAAACTGACTAAGAAACTATTGCCCTGAACCACAAGTGTGACGATCGTTAAAACACTACATGCATAGTGCATACTACTTTGAAGCAGTTCATGCCCTAGAGTCTACCTCTCTAAAAGACTACATGCTAACTGACTAAATGATTACAGTACTATAAGGAGACACACTGGGTGAGTGACAGGGTGTTTGCTAGAAGAGTATGAATACTAACTAGGGAAATGAAGGTGTGAAACACAACTGTGTAGGTGATTAGAGGACTGCATCCATACTGCATAGGCATTTAAAGCAGTCCATGTGCTATGGCCTGGCTCACTGCATGACTACTTGGGTACTGACTGAATGATTAGAGTACAGCAAGGAGAGTGCCTAGGTGAATTAATAAGTGCTGGGCTTTTCGCACAGGGAATGGATTAGTACTTGGTACTGAATGGGTCACTAGAGGAGTCCAAAAGCAGTCACAAGTGCTGGACTGTATGGATACTGACTAGGAAATTTAAAGTGTGAAAGACAAGTGTCTAGGTGGTTAGAAGACTGCATGCATAGTGCATAGGGGTTTGAAACAGTCCATGTGCTAAGGCCTAGCTCAGTGTATGAATACTTAGGCACTGACTGAATGATTAGAATACTGCAAAGATAGTATCTTGGTGAATTTATAAGTGTTTGGGTTTTAGCACAGTGAATGGATTAGTACATGGTGCTGAATGGGTCACTAGAGGACTGCAAAGGGAGTGACAGGGTATTTCCTGGAAGTGTATGGATACTGACTAGGGAATTGAAGGTGAGAAAGACAATTGTGTAGGTGGTTAGAGGACTGCATGCATAGTGGATAAGGGTTTGAAGCAGTCCATATACTAAGGCCTGGGTCACTGGATGAGTATTGGGTACTGACTGAATGATTAGAGTACTGCAAGGAGAGTGCCTGAGTGAATTTATTAGGGTTTGGCGCAGTGAATGGATTAGTACATGATGCTGAATGGGTCACTAGAGGAGTGCAAATGGAGTGACAGGGTGTTTGCTGGAAGTGAACGGAAACTGACTGGGGAATTGAAGGTGTGAAAGACAAGTGTGTAGGTACTTAGAGGACTGCATGCATAGTGGATAGGGGTTTGAAGAAGTCCACGTGCTAAGACCTGGCTCAGTGCATGAATACTTAGGCAGTGACTGAATCATTAGAGTACTGGAAAGAGAGTATCTTGGTGAATTTATAAGTGTTTGGGTTTTGGCACAGTGAATGGATTAGTACATGCTGTTGAATGGGCCTCTAGAGGACTGCAAAGGAAGTGACAGGATGTTTCCTGGAAGTGTATGGATACTGACTAGGGAATTGAAGGTGTAAAAGAAAAGTCTATAGTATGTTAGAACACTACATGCATACTGCATAGACATTTGAAGCAGTCTATTTCGTACTTAGGAACTGACTAAATAATCAGACTACTTCTAGGACAGTGCTTAGGTAAAACTTTTAAATTTTCAGTTCTGCCACAGTGAACAGAATAGTACATAGTACAGCACCTTAGTGTCAAACCCTGACTCATTTTATCAATGCATAAGCAAAGACTAGCTTCTAATGCTACTAAAACTTGACAACATGAGAGGTTTTAAATTAGTTATCTGTCAGCAAATACACGATCTTACCAAATGCTTCTCTCACAGTGGTTCTCAAATGCGCACAGACTCACAGTGTAATTCTAGAGAACAACCACTATACCTAGGAGTTTACCAAAAATTATTCACTACTGTGGAAGTGGTAAGCGAACTGCACACAATCTTCATATTTCAGGACTGCACTTTTGTGTCAAAGCCTGACTCATTTAATCAAAGCATAAGCAAAGACTGGCTTCTAATGCTACTAAAACTTCACAACATGACCGGTTTTAAAAAAGGTATATGTCAGCAAATACATGATGTTACCAAATGCTTCTCTCACAATCCTTACCCAAATGCACACAGATTCACAGTGTGATTTTAGACAAGCAACACTATCCTAGGAGTTTACCAAAACTCATTCACTACTCTGGAAGAGCTAATGGTACTGCACACAATCTACATATTTAAGTACACCACATCAGTGTCAAAGCATGACTCATTTAATCAACGCATAAGCAAAGACTGGATTCTAATCCTACTAAAACTTCACAACATGACAGGTTTTAAAACAGTTATCTGTCAGCAAATACATGATGTTACCAAATGCTTCTCTCACAGTGATCCCAAATACACACTAACTCACAGTGTGATTCTAGACAAGCACCACTATCCCTATGAGTTTACCAAAACTCATTCATTACAGTGCAAGTGGTAAGGGAACTGCACACCATCTACATATTTCACAACTGCAATTTACTGTCAATGCCTGACTCATATAATGAAAGCATAAGCCATAACTGTCTTCTAATGCTACTAAAACTTGACAACATGACATGTTTTACAACACTTATCTGTCAGCAAATACACGATGTTACCAAACACTTCTCTCACAGTGGTTCCCAAATGCACACAGACTCACAGTGTGATTCTAGACAAAGAACACTATCCCTAGGAGTTTACCAAAACTCATTCACTACAGTGGAAGTGGTAAAGGAACTGCACACAATCTACATATTTCACGACTACACTTTAATGTCAATGCCTGACTAATTTAATCAACGCATAAGCAAAGACTGGCTTCTAATGCTACTAAAACTTGACAACATGACAGGGTTTAAAACAGTTATCTGTCAGTAAATACACAATGTTACCAAATGCTTCTCTCACAATCCTTACCCAAATGCACACAGACTCACAGTGTGATTTTAGACAATCAACACTATCCTAGGACTTTACCAAAACTCTTTCACTACTGTGGAAGGGGTAAGGGGACTGCACACAATCTACATATTTAAGTACAGCACATCAGTGTCAAAGCATGACTCATTTAATCAACGCATAAGCAAAGACTGGCTTCTAATGCTACTAAAACTTGACAACATGACCGGTTTTAAAACAGGTATATGTCAGCAAATACACGATGTCACCAAATGCTTCTCTCACAATCCTTACCCAAATGCACACAGACTCACAGTGTGATTTTAGACAAGCAACACTATCCTAGGAGTTTACCAAAACTCATTCACTACTCTGGAAGAGTTTATGGTACTGCACACAATCTACATATTTAAGTACACCACATCAGTGTCAAAGCATGACTCATTTAATCAACACATAAGCAAGGACTGGATTATAATCCTACTAAAACTTCACAACATGACCGGTTTTAAAAGAGTTATCTGTCAGCAAATACATGAGGTTACCAAATGCTTCTCTCACAGTGATCCCAAATACACACTAACTCACAGTGTGATTCTAGACAAGCACCACTATCCCTATGAGTTTACCAAAACTCGTTCACTACAGTGCAAGTGGTAAGGGAAATGCACACAATCTACATATTTCACAACTGCAATTTACTGTCAATGCCTGACTCATATAATGAAAGCATAAGCCATAACTGTCTTCTAATGCTACTAAAACTTGACAACATGACATGTTTTACAACACTTATCTTTCAGCAAAAACACGATGTTACCAAACACTTATCTCACAGAGGTTCACAAATGCACACAGACTCACAGTGTGATTCTAGGCAAACAACACTATCCCTAGGAGTTTACCAAAACTCATTCACTACAGTGGAAGTGGTAAAGGAACTGCACACAATCTACATATTTCACGACTACACTTTAATGTCAATGCCTGACTAATTTAATCAACGCATAAGCAAAGACTGGCTTCTAATGCTACTAAAACTTGACAACATGACTGGTTTTAAAACAGTTATCTGTCAGCAAATACACGATGTTACCAAATGCTTCTCTCACGATCCTTACCCAAATGCACACAGACTCACAGTGTGATTTTAGACAATCAACACTATCCTAGGAGTTTACCAAAACTCATTCACTAGTCTGGAAGAGTTAATGGTACTGAACACAATCTACATATTTAAGTATAGCACATCAGTGTCAAAGCATGACTCATTTAATCAACGCATAAGCAAAGACTGGATTCTAATGCTTCTAAAACTTCACAACATGACAGGTTTTAAAAAAGTTATCTGTAAGCAAATACATGATATCACCAAATGCTTCTCCCACACTGATCCCAAATACACACTAACTCACACTGTGATTCTAGACATGCACCACTATCCCTAGGAGTTTACAAAAACTCATTCACTACAGTGCAACTGGTAAGGGAACTGCACACAATCTACATATTTCAGGACTGCACTTTTCTGTCAAAGCCTGACTCATTTAATCAAATCATAAGCCATAACTGTCTTCTAATGCTACTAAAACTTCACAACATGACAAGTTAAAACAGTTATCTGTCAGCAAGTACACGATGTTACCAAATGCTTCTCTCACAGTGGTTCCCAAATGCACACAGACTCACTGTGTGATTCTAGACAAACAACACTATCCCTTGCACTATACCAAAACACATTTCTTCATCTAGAAGTAGTACTACATTTTAGTATAGAAACATAACATAACTCATTTCACAAATTCATAAACAATGACTGGTTTCTAACTCTACCAAAATATAAAAACTGCACAGTCATCTGTTTACAAACACATGAAAAACACAAATGCTTATCACAGAAGGGTTTCTACATGCACACACATTGTAGAGAAAAAAAGTACTCCCTACACTTTAGCTGGAAATATACATTAGTCTGATTAAAATAAAAATAGTCTACATACATCCCCTCACAATTAAATAACTCATCTTTCAAGTTCTTTTGTAGATTAAGAAGTATATCAATCACTCACCATATTTTCTTTTACAGAATCTCTGCACTGTGCACCTCTCAGCAAAAGCAAAGAATGAAAAAGTTTCCCTTTCATTTTCCACATGTAAACATCAAATCACAATCCTTCACACATAAACTCAAAAGCAAACACACATTTCTATTGGTTAAACATTTCAACCCTTTCCAACTGAAATACATTTCAACCCTTCCCCCAATCTGCCTTCTGCCTGTTACCATAGAAACAGGTCATGGAACACTGCACTGAGCTCACAGGTCACAAGTTCAGCACACAATGTTCCTACACAAGACAGGAAGTGTGCTTGACTTTTCAACATATCAGCTTATCATATATAATGTTCCTTACAATCTGTTTTTGTTAACCAATAACAATCATACTTTTAAAAAACAGAAATATACACCCTACCTTTCAGTGTAAAAAGTTGTCATAGAACCAATGATTTCTTGTCGTTTTTGAAAAAACGTTGCCGTGGAACCGCGCACCCACCGCGAGAGAATCCGTGCATCCAACGCGATAGGATGCGCGCACCGTGCGCGCATTTCCCCGTGTTTTTTTTTTTTAAAGGGGGCCCCAGGGGGTCCTTCTGGGACCCCCTAAGCACCTCTAGAGGGTCAGAGTATTTCCACTCTGCCCCCTTTATATGTTTTACACACTTATTCCCCTTCCATCTTCAGCCTCGCTTCTACCGAGGCAGAAAATAGCCGCCAACAGTTCCTGGTTTTGAATGTAGAGAGACACTCGACAGCCAATTAGCATTCAGCGTGCGATCGGGAAGGTGCGCGCTTGGTTCGGGGAGGGTGTGCTTACGGTGCGGGTACGGTCCGCGGATCCTCCGCGGCCATAGATATCACTAACTTTTTTACCCTAATTTTCTCAGGAACTACTGAACAGATTCACACCATATATGCAAAAGGCACGAGTCCAAACTGAGGACTACCTCTTTGCCAAATTTGGTGTCATCCGTTCAGCGGTTCGGGCTGTAGCTGCGACAACAGATCCTACGGGAAAATGCATGGGGAAAACGTGTTTTGGGACCCCCCTTTTTTCTCGGCCCCCGCTTGACGGATCACCGCAAAACTTTCAGGGTAGGAGCAGAGCGGAGCTGGTCAAAAGTTTGGAAAATTTCTCGAGGATTCGTCAACCGGTTCCAACGTTATTCCAAATAGAATGTTGCGGATTTCCTATGGAAAATAGGTCCTAACTATAACTATCTACTGGCGGCCGCCAGTAGATAGTATATATATATATATATATATATATATATATATATATATATATATATATATATATACATTAGATCAGAGCAGTAGGAGGGGTTTTGGAATGATTAAGGGGGAGGGAGGTGTAGGGGGAAACGTCAGAGGGAAGGGTTTAGAAAGGCTTGCTTGGGAGATCTGAATAGTAAAAGAGGTATGAGATGATGAAAGGAAGGGTAGAGGAGGGAAGAGTCTAGTAAGGGTTATTTTGGCGATCATAGCAGTGGTATGGGGTTTTGGATGAATGGGAGAGTGGAGGTAGAGGACATATTGAGAGAGGTATAGGGTGAGAAATAGGGTAGTGAATTGGAAACAGTAGTAGAATGAGGTTTGAGATGAGTCAGAGAGTTGAGGTAGAGCATATATTGAGAGCAGTAGAGGGTGAGAAATGGGTAGTGAACATTAAACCTCATGCCAATCTTTTACGCTAGCAACAATGCACTTCATCTCATAAATGTTGTCCTCCCTACACTTACTATTAAACAGTCTGAAGGAGAAAGGGTACAGGGCTGAAGCAACAAAGGACTGATTAACCCCTTGTCTGAGTAGATATGGAAAAAGTTTGATTACTAATAAGCAATGTAGACAATTAAATAAAAAACATATATTTTGGGAGGTATTGGGGAGTGGATTTTAAATTCCCCTGCTATTAAAATGCATGTAAGTGTATCAGGGGATTTTAACAGGAAGTTGTTATGTGACGTTTATTGAGGGGGAAGATTGAATGGTGCCTTAGTACTGGGGAGAAGCCCAGTTTGTGTGTAGCAGACAACAAAAAGAGTCCTGTCTTAATTATCAACCACAGACATTACCCAGGCAAGCTACCAAGTTCTGCTCTGTCAGGAGCTTTTGTGAGAACCTGAAATGCTGTGAGTGACAGGGGTATTTCTGCTGCTGAGCACATGACATAACGAGTCCAAAATGTAGAGGTGAACTTGTACAACATTCTACACTTATAATTAAGAAGCTGTAGAAAATGTTTTTTTCCTGCCTCAAAGCATTAGGGTAATCTCGCTTGAGGAGTTGCAAGCCCAATCAGCAAAAAACACTGAGTAAGCAAACCGAGAGGAAGAGGAAAGAAAAGTGAAATGTTGAGTAGACTCTGTGAAAAGAGAGTACTGTATTCTGAGGTTAAATAAAGCTGTACTAGAGGTGAGCCAAGATGAGGCTACAGCTTCGGATAAATCCTGCTCACATGATCGTGTGGTATGCTGCAAACATTAAAAGCACACACACAACCCCTCTGATAGTGGAAATTCTGCCTGTTAGCATCCCCTCCTGATTGCAGTGCTTCAACAAACTGCGCTGAAATAAACAAGCATTGGTAACACCGTGCTTTCCAAAACATGAGGCGCAGTATCGGGGAAGTGAGTGTCATGCTGCTATATGAAGTGATGAAAAGCAAATAAGGAGTGCGCAGAAAAGGTTATATATTAAACCAGAGTAACTATATTGTACTTTACCAGTGCTCCTCACCCTCGATGGAAGTGAGGTATTGGCTGCAGGAACGAGACAAGAGGCAGCAGATGCTGGAGTGCACCAAACTGTAAGAGGCAGGAATACAGTCGTTTTATTGATAACAGCAGGTCTTGCAGATGACGCATGCACACTGTTAGCTCGACCTAAAATATTTTCTCTTTGGCTGCAGCCTGTGCTGGCTGGTTCTTGCTTTACCATAGGCAGCTCTTGGAATCTCAGTGCTCTGTGCATTAATTGAGTTGCTTGCTATCATATTTTCAAACAGCTGGGGTCAGATTCATGCAACATATCACAGAAATCGAATTTGCTGCTGTCATCCCCTGTGCTGGTTTCACTGTAGACTGCCTTGCACCATACACACACCTTTGCACCATAGTACAAGGGTGGGTGCAAGATATCTTGTACAAGTTTTTCATTGGAAGTTCACCCTTCCGGTACAAAATACTGTGCTTGGACATAGTTGGAAGTTTCTCTAATATTGTATGTGTGCTGTACATTACAAATCACTGCTTTGCATTACTTTAGGGTTACTTTACAATGCAAATTATGATTTGAGCTGGAAAGTAAAGTCAATTTCAAGGATTTGCACCAGTTTGCACCATTTTGTGTGACACTGCATTGGTGCACAGCCTCGATAAACAGCCTTCAATGTCTTATTTAGCCCTTCATAATCCCAGCTGGGTCCATGTGTACTCCTTTTTAAGTAACTACTATTTTCTCCAAGTAGCTTCACTAGAGACGTTCATCTTAGGACCTCTGTCCTTCTACAGGAGGGATGTCTTAACATAGACAGTTTCCCACTTTCCTTTGTTCTGCCCAACTTACAACAAAATCAGGAAACACTGAATATTGACTACGTTACATACTCGTAACCTTCAATACTAACCATCAGCAATAGCGTGGACACCACTCATGTTATACTTGTGGGAGGGCAGGCTGTAAAACCGGGACTGTAGCGAGGATGACCGGTAGTTGTAGTAATGAAGATTCCTGGTAACTAAGAGAACCATTATCTCCTAACCCTTCTTCCTCATCAAGTTCTGATTCTATGCGGCTGTATTGAGCTGCATTATGAGGTGACTGCCATGAACAAAAGGAAATGATACTGATCCTTACTGCTTTGTTCCAAAATCTGCTGAATAACCACCACCAGTTTATAGACCATAACATGTCATAAATATATGTGGCAAAGACGACGTACCTGCAGAAAAAATGTATGTTAACCAATCTGTCTTAAACTTTACCAAGAAGCAGCGACACCCCTTGCCTACCTGCCCCAAACTGGTCCTGTAAGGACTGAAATTGCGTAAGCTTCAGTGATTGCAAAACTACTCAATGTTAGATAAATACTTGTTTTGAAGTGTGAAAAGTCAAAAACAAAAAATCTTTTTTTCTAAAAGTAACTGTGCAATTGAATAGCATGCAACGTAAATCCAATGTATAAAGCAAATCATCTTCTTCTGATGCTGCAGATGGAACAAGCATTTTATCCAACATGGAAGTCAGAAGGAGTTTAGGTAAAACAGAAGGATATGGTATAAGTAGCACATTGTCGTGAAAACATTGCAATAAGGCAGGAATACACTTACCAGAGACTATAGCTACTAATAAATACTCTTAGCTGACATGTATTTCAAAGACATGGAAACCAGAGGTTCAAAAGGTGACATTTATATCTCCTGTAATACCCTCGTCAAACCCTTACCCAAAAGGCTTCCTAGCGCTGAACAACAGAACAGACCCCAGACCGCCACTACTAAACAGAGCAGACCCAATTCCACCAGCTAAACAGATAGCCCTGACCTTCAAAAGGAGACAGGCAGCAGCATTTTGCACTACCTGTAATCTTTTAACTATATATAATTAACATCCAATGTAAAGAGAGTTCCCCTAGTCGAGGCATGACAGAACAAGACCTTGTACAATGGATCTTCGAGAGGAGAGAGGTAGGAGGTCCAGAATCGGACGGGTGGGCGGGTCCGGCAGGAGTGGCTTGCCCACTGTTCTGGGGCCTTACTGTTTGGTCGACCCTCTGGGGCCCTCTGGGGCCCTCTTAGGGTGCGCTCTAAATGTTCTTTATGTAGGCTGCGTGTAGCCTACAAAGAGAAAATGGCCTCCCTACAGGCTCCTGGCTGGGCGCTTTTCCTGCCAATCACAACGCTGCCATTGCAGTATTGTGTTTGGCTTAGAGGAGGGAGGATGCTTGTTCCTGTTCCTGTAAAGCAGCAGCCAAACGCGGACCTGGCCAGGAGCTGAGGCGCGACCTCCCACCCACGAGTTATGCGAGCCGTAACTGCAAGTAAGGTTCTCTGAGTGGCAGAGTTTATAGAGGCTTATAAGAGCAGGATGGTCCCTAAAGGTTTTTGTTGATAATTTTCTGCTTTTGACGTCTATGATTTTGTCGTTTTGCACTGTCCATTGAGACTTAAGCCCGCCCTTATCTTACTTTAAATAAGAGCCGCAAGTCTTCCCCCACCCCCATTACATACTTTGAACACCGAGGGTCAAATATTTCATTCAAGCAATCGTCATAGAATATTAATTCATCTTTTCACTCCAAACGGTGTCAATGTTAGCAGTTTCAAAAAGTGGCTAAAAGTTCTATAGAGTAACACGCAAATGCGATGCAATCCTCCACATCGCTCTTATTTAAATCAAGGAGCGATGCATCTGACACCAAACTGCGTCTCCTGCTCATCAGTCATAAATGTAGGGAGTCCTCCTTCCTTATCCCGTTTCTTGAAGAAGCAAAATGCGATGGAGGCTGTCTCGAGCACTGCTGACTTTAGCCCGCCGCTAACCGTCGGCAAGCACTGACCAGCTTCCCCAACCAGTGGCATTCCAGAAAAGTGGTGCAATCGCCGGCAGCGTGGTCGACTTTGCAGCAGAAAGCAGGGGGCTACTGCTGCAAGTCTTCGGTCAAATCCCTCCTCTCTCTAACCGCACTAGTCCACCAAGGCAGCACGTGCAAGCAGGAATGTCTTAACAGCATTATAGGCCCCCTGGCAAAGCAGTGCACTGGACCCTGCCTACACAACCACTCACAGGAATAACAAGCATTGGCATAGCCAATAGGTCTCGCCTTTGGGACCTTATAAGTGTTTAGCCATGCAACAGTTGCATAACTAAATACTTATAAGGTCCCAAAAGCGAGACCTATGGCTATGCCAAGCGGCCGTGCGGCCGTGAAAGGGATCGCGATCACGATCAAACATCAAAGCGGTCGTGCGGCCGCGAAAGTGAAAGTAACCTCAGTCAAGCGCGGCGCGTGTGCCCGCGCTCATGCACTGTAGCTCTAGGCTGGCCTCGTAGCACTTTTTGGAGCCCTCACAAAATGTCTCGCCAGACCAGCGCATGCGCTGGGTCAGGCGAGACCTAAAAATGTTTCAGGGAATATTAGTGTTAAATTCTGGTCTGCATGGGGCTCCTATGCTCGTGGGCCCCCAGGCAACTGCCCAACATGTCCGTGGTTAAGACGGTACTTAGTGCAAGGAGAGGAAGGAACGCCGTCCTGAGAACGTGTGCCAACAGCCACCTCTGTAACACCGTCCACAGGAGGCAGAGCTTGCAGGGACGCATGGTGGATCGTATCCTTAAAAATACCCTCTACACTGAAGAAAACAATATTGATTTCTGTTTCGATCCCTGAATGAATTATAGGATTGACATAAGAAGGAATGCGGCGATTGATTGGACCTTCCAGATGTAAAATAAGTCTTCATGAATTACAATGGAAGCGGTGAGACATGATTACTCCTCTGAAACCCATTGTATATCTGCTTTTTCAAAAAGTAGTGACCAAAGCTCTTTACCCATTCATCGCTCCAGGTCTAGCAATGAACACGGATAAGTAAGAAGGAAATTAGTGCTCTTTGCAGGCGAGGAGCAGAGAGCAGAGACAAAGAGGACTGTCGAAGGGTCACCTGCGTTTATGAACTCGGCTGTATATCCTTAGATGCACGGATATTTGCAGCAAGTATACTTAGATGCGGGGAAATGTGCAGCAAGTATACTTAGATGCACGGAAATGTGCAGCAAGTACACTTAAATGTGCAGAAATTTGCAGCTTGTATACTTAGGTGCGCGGAAACGTGCAACAAGTATACTTAGATGAGCTGAAATTTGCTGCAAGTATACTTAGATGCATAAAAATATGCAGCAAGTACACTTAGGTGTGCGGAAATGTGCAGCAAGTAACCTTAGGTGCGATGAAATGTGCAGCAAGTACACTTAGATGAGCGGAAATGTGCGGCAAGAATACTTAGATGCACAGAAATGTGCAGCAGGTACACTTAGATGAGCGGAAATGTGCAGCAAGAACATTAAGATGCACAGAAATGTGCAGCAAGTACACTAAGATGAACATGAAGGAAATAGTTTTGTGTTCACTCGTCTGTGCTGAGTAAGGCCCCCCCTCCCTCTTTACCGACAAGGTGCGGCTGCATTACTCATGCATATCATTGCCCTTGTTCTAAGAATCGGGCTAGTATACATATGTGGGTGGAAATGTGCAGCAAGTACACTTAGATGCACGGAAATGTGCAGCAAGTACACTTAGATGCACGGAAATGTGCAGCAAGTATACTTAGATGCGCGGAAATGTGCAGCAAGTACACTTAGATGCGCGGAAATGTGCATCAACTACACTTAGATGCGCAGAAATGTGCAGCAAGTACACTTAGATGAACATGAAGGAAATAAATAGTTTTGTGTTCACTCGTCTGTGCTGACTATGCCCCCCCCCCCCCATTACCAACAAGGTGCGGCTGCATTATTCATGCATATCATTGCCCTTGTTCTGAGAATCAGGCTCGCATTTTTTCTGACTTAGCACTGTAAAATCATTGCACTACCCCTTGCATCAATAACAAACACAGCCCTCGCCAGTGATCTGTAATGCTTGAACATGGCTTACGAGGCCCATTCTAAATGTTCACTTCCATCAGGGATTGTGATCAGGTGACCAATTTGCAATGTTCCTTACCTCTATGAAAATGTCCATGACTTAATACCTCGTTTATGTCACAATATATACATTGATACCCTCCACACCTCCTTAGTTTGAAAAGGTAATTAGCATTATTCAGTATTGCATCGTTTTTTAATTTTCTGTTTCAATAACTCATATATTAAGGAGAATATTATAATGCAGAAATAAATACATTTTCTAATTAAGTATTTTAGCACTATCTGTAAACTGTAACTTATAGGATACATATGCAGGATAGTAACCAATCAAAATAAATGCAGTGAATTGCAGTTTCTTATATGGTGGGATATGAATTAGCCTGTCACTATAGTAAATAGGAAGAAGGAAGCAGTCTGATGAACTATCCATGAATATTAAAATAGGCACCTGTGTGGTAGCCATCTAAGGTTCCTTTCAGAGTACAAACATAGATACGCTTTTCAAAATATAAAAAAGATCCATCACGCCCAGGGAGAAAGAACAGAATTAGACTTCATTCTTAGAAGCATATCATTATAGAGTCACAGTTTATTGCTCCCTTCATAAGAAATGTCTTTTACAAGAACATTCTAATGACTAGAAGAACTATTTATGTACGAAAAAGCTAATGTGCAAAAACTCACAAAATGAACACATTCGGTTCCTGTTTCAGCACGATAAAGTAAGGCACTTTTTTAAAATTACTTTTTGTACAATTTATTAAAAGTTTTCTTGACATTTGTACTTTTGTTTAATGTATATGATAGCCGTGAAGTATTTTCGAGAGATCTTTTGAGATCTGCAATTGAGTGAAACTAGTTGTGTGATTTTACAACGGATGCGTTACGCACAACTTATTTTTATTACAATGTGTATTTTTATTATAGGTTTTATCAGTAATACAAACATACCAAAACACGGCAGAGAGTAAATCACATCTACCGGAAAGAAGCAGTACAAACGAAGAAACAGTGTATATTTATTCCAGTGGTTGTGAATGAGCCAACAATATTCACAAATTATTTAAATATATACCCTTCATCATATAATAATAGATTTGGACTTGTCACCAGAAATACACCATTTCTGCAAACGACCTCCATTACATTAGAACTCCTAAAAGAACAGAAATATCAGGCCTGCTCCCATACATACATTTACTACCACAGCTGTATTCAATATATATTTCAAGCAGGACTCACAAATTCTTTTGTCAAAGCCACTTTTCCTCCCTCATCCATTCATTTCTTGATAGGGAAATTTCCCTCTCTGGATGTAGGTCAATCAATACAAATGATTAAGTGCAAGCTGTGCATATATTATATATTTCCCAGTTTCTGAAATAAACAAATTAACATCAATATAGAAGGAGTTCAATTGTAAAAGGGAACACAGAAGGGAAATCTAAGTGATGACTTCATTAATAAGGAATTAAAAATGTAATCTATATTTTTGTGCCAAGGTAACAACTTTTGCATCATAATTCCTCTACCCAGCAACCCAACAGAAGTGCAACGGATTATTCCATTCCATTCCAGCAAACTTTATATAGACCATAAAAAGTACAAGATAAAAAACGGTTTGCACGGATAGAAACACATATCATCGAAAAATACAGGTAAAACACACATATGGAAATTGTAAATTTGGCGGCATTAAAATACATGATAATAAGCACAGGCCTTCACCCCATCCTCACCCAGCTGCCCTGTCAATTGCCCTGTGCAAAGCAACTAGGGCTATAAACACTACATATGCATATACAGTCTTATCAGTACACATTTCCAATTCATCACTACTCTTGATAGTTAAAACATCGAGAAAAGTTAAAAAAAGATTTAAAAAGTTAAAAAGAAGGGAGGCTGCATGCACTATGGGCTTTTTATCAATGTGGTGCCATGTTTACCAACCTCCTACGGGTGTGCCACATTGAATTTAAAAAACGGGATACAGCAAAGACAATGGGTGGGTGGGAGTCATATATTTCACGACTCTAAACGCTGCCACACAGTGCATGAATCCTAGGCTCCAACAGAGTGTGATGAGCCAGGGCTGTCTGGCAGTTTATAGCCAGGACAAAAAAAGAAGACATGGAGCTCTGCCTCATCCCCACAGTTGCAAGCTGGGCATCCGAGGGGAATGGCTTTTGACCATTTGTTGGTAAAAGCACGAAGCGGCAAGGACCCTAGTCTGAACTGGATTTATAGTTTCCTTGCAGAGGTGGGTTGAATATCATCCAGAAAGGACTCGGTCCGATACTCGTCTTTAATCCTTAGGAAGATAGCTGTCAAGAGCCCTTAGGCTGAGTCCCCCTCGACATCTGCTAATTTGAGCAACCTGTAAGCTTTTACTAATTCTGAACGTGAAGGTATCGGACACGATTCTTCAGGGTTGCTCCATAAGCTAAGTTTACCCAATCTGCAACATAGGTCCTTAACGTACATAAGCCAAGGTATTTTGTCCAGACCCGGGAGACTCAATAACTCCTTTAGCTCTGTCTGGTAGACTGCTAGCTCCGGGGTCACCCACATTCTGCGCCAAAATGTTAGTGGCCTAAGACCAATCATCCGCTATCGGTCTGATTCCTAAGTCCATGAGTAGGGGGAGAAGGGGGGGTGCTGATCGGAAGGCCTAGCATTTGCCTCATAAAGTTGTTCTCTGTTTTGGTCAGTCTATCAGAGGGAAAATGACCCCATAATTCAGCCCCAGAAAATGTAGTGCCCCTAGCTTGCACCTTATATATCTCCACTATAGGGCCAGCTGGTTTGTGACAGGAGTTTCTATAAATGTTTGCGATTCCCCCTGCAATCTGAGCTAACTTCAGGCTTGCTGTAGCCAATTGCAGGCCCCATCCAAACGTTTCTGACAGAGTAACACCTAGGTAGTCAAAAACTAACACCCTCTCTAGCAAGGTGCCATTTAAGGAGGGGTTTGGGTGAGAGGTTTTGGCTGAGTTGAATACCATGAATTTAGTCTTTAGTGTGTTTATTTCCAGCCACCTGTTTTTTGCAGAAGATGGCAAAACTATCAAGGACCCTCTGGATGCCCATGGGCAACTTAGAGAGTAACAATGTGTCGTCCGCAAACATCATTGCTGGTACCTTAGTCTGTGCCAGCTTTGGGGCATCGTTTTTCTCAACCTCATTAAGATGGGCAATCAGAGCATTAATAAAAAGGCAAAACATGGTAGGGGCAAGCACGCACCCCTGCCTTACTCCTCTATTTACTGGGAAGCGAGGGGTTAGTTCGCCAAACTTCACATATCTTACTTGAGCGAAATTACCCTCATGCAGTCTCATGAGCAAGCTCAAGAGGTAGGCGGGAATTCCCAGGTCTTTAAGTATAGCCCACAGTTTTTCTTTACGGTCCAAATCAAAGGCCATCTTCAGATCTACAACAATTAGATAGAGGCTTCCACCCTCTATTAACACCTTTTTCCAGTAAAGATCTTGGAGTCTGAAGATTTGGTCGATGGTAGAAATGTATTTTCTGAAACCGGCTTGAAGTGGGCTCAAAATTTCATGCTCCTTCACCCACACATGCATGCGGTCGAGGAGGATCCTAGCAAACAGTAACATTGATAAAACTGTTCGGCCTATATTTGGTAGGCAGTAGGGGTAAGCCCTTTGTAAATACTGGGAACATTTCTGCCCCAGCCCAAGTTTCCTGGACCGCAATGCCTCTCATAATGGCATTAAATATTGACCATAAAGTAGGGACCCCATATTTCTGGTTCTGACCATAATAAATCTCTGGGTAGCTTGTCCAGTCCCGGGGCTTTTCCGAGGGGAAGCTTTCTAACGGCGTTTAGAACTTTTGTCAGGGCAATCCCGTGGGGCTCTTCATAAAGGGTCTCAGAGGATATTAAAGATGTTTTATTCATGGGAGTGGAACATCCTCTGTGGTGTATAGGGCCCGAAAGTGAGTCTTCCACGCAGCCACTGCAATATTCGGCTCTAAGGCTGATTTCCCTTAAGAACTGCCTATACAGATTATTGCCCAGAACAGCGTCATGTCCCTGTTAATTAGGGCAATTTTAAGGGCCTCCCATTTTTGTAATTCCCAGCTCTTCTTTGCTCGTTGGATGTTAACTCGGTAGAGCACCCTCATTCATTTTATTGATTGCCTGTCCTTAAGTTTGATAGCTTCTAACAGGGATTGTTTGGTCTTTCGGCAGGAATCATTAAACCAGGTTTGTTTGGCCCCCTTTTTCACCTTAGCAGATGCTCTGGGATAGAATATGTTGGTCAGATTGGATGTCAATTCTGCATGCAAAGTCACTATTCTATCGTTGTTATGGAGAAAGTCCTTTGTCATAGCATTCTCCCCCAATTCTGATAAAGACGAAATGATTACAGAATACAGTGTGGCAAGCTTGTGTGGTGACTGCTCAATTGTTCCCCACCTTATTCTCCTTCTATTATTAGAGAGTGTTACGGTACTGGCTGCGGGGGTACCGTTGCTCGTTGGGTTTATAAGGTCCAAGAGCTCCATTTCTATAGTCAAGGCGTTATGATCGCTGTCCTGTCGCGGCAGAACAGCGAAGTCAAAAACCCTTTGCCAGAGCCTAGTCTCGACTAAAATATAGTCCAGGGGGGGAGGATTGGCCTGTTCTGTTAAAAGTTACCTTCCCTGGTTTGTCTGATTACACGCTCTCAGTGAGTGAGTCAGTATGCCAGAGTAAATCTGGATTACCAACGGGGACCAAACCTTAATCGGTGAGATTTGAGGGTCAGGAATTAGCCAAAAGAGATCCTCCTCACTGGGGATTGTATCAATGGAATAGGCAAGGGTCTCAAATTGGCAATTAAAATCGCCCCCAATGACCAGCCTTATATTCGCGGGAATTGAGTCAATGAAAGTGGTCACTTGGTCAAAGGTCGGAGAATCACGACCAAGACTTAAGGGACGAGAGTAGAGATTAATAAAGGCTATTTTCGTGATGGAGGGAAAGGTGAACACGGTGCACTGGATGTCATTAGAAAGGGTATTCAACTGTTCAGCCATACATCCCAGATGTGTAGCAACCCAGGTAGACAGACCCCCTGATTGTCTGCCTCTTCCCCCCTTGGTGGTGGATTCATTAAATGTGATATTCCCCAGCCTCGTGATATCTTCCCTCGCCCACATTTCATGAAACATGCACACTTCATATTTTTCCACGAAATGTCCCCAATCTGGGCAGTGGAGTTTGTTTTTTAAACCGGCAATGTTCCCGGATAATACTCTCAGCCTGTTTTCTGGGTTACAGTTGTCTAAAGGGGCATTGATCATATAGGTGTTAGGGAGTTGGGTGGCCTCCAGCTGGTCCAGGGAAGGCGGTGCGAATGCTTCCAAGGGGGAACCTACCCTAAATTTACTGGCAACTAGGAGGGAAGGTGGTGCAGCAAGTGGAGTACCAAGCAACTCGTCTCGCTTCCCACTTGCACCATTATCCACCGGTTGTATTACACTTTCTGTATCCAGTAAATCCACCCCATCCCCACAGTAGGTGGACTGGCTCAGCTGGGCACTGTTGAGCTCACTTATATCCCTTCCAGGCCCGGAGCACATAGGTCCAGGAGCTGAGCCCCTGATCGTTGCAAGTCAATCCACCTCTTCTAGGCCCCCGAATCTATTCGCTACTGGAAGGTTTTATAACAGGGGTCTGGGTGAAGGACCCACTTTGATATGTTCCAAAGGCCAATTTGCTAAGGTGTGGTGCCATGTTTACCAACCTCCTACGGGTGTGCCACATTGAATTTAAAAAACGGGATACAGCAAAGACAATGGGTGGGTGGGAGTCATATATTTCACGACTCTAAATGCTGCCACACAGTGCATGAATCCTAGGCTCCAACAGAGTGTGATAAGCCAGGGCTGTCTGGCAGTTTATAGCCAGGACAAAAAAAGAAGACATGGAGCTCTGGCTCATCCCCACAGTTGCAAGCTGGGCATCCGAGGGGAATGGCTTTTGACCATTTGTTGGTAAAAGCACGAAGCGGCAAGGACCCTAGTCTGAACTGGATTTATAGTTTCCATGCAGAGGTGGGTTGAATATCATCCAGAAAGGACTCGGTCCGATACTCGTCTTTAATCCTTAGGAAGATAGCTGTCAAGAGCCCTTAGGCTGAGTCCCCCTCGACATCTGCTAATTTGAGCAACCTGTAAGCTTTTACTAATTCTGAACGTGAAGGTATCGGACACGATTCTTCAGGGTTGCTCCATAAGCTAAGTTTACCCAATCTGCAACATAGGTCCTTAACGTACATAAGCCAAGGTATTTTGTCCAGACCCGGGAGACTCAATAACTCCTTTAGCTCTGTCTGGTAGACTGCTAGCTCCGGGGTCACCCACAGTCTGCGCCAAAATGTTAGTGGCCTAAGACCAATCATCCGCTATCGGTCTGATTCCTAAGTCCATGAGTAGGGGGAGAAGGGGGGGTGCTGATCGGAAGGCCTAGCATTTGCCTCATAAAGTTGTTCTCTGTTTTGGTCAGTCTATCAGAGGGAAAATGACCCCATAATTCAGCCCCAGACAATGTAGTGCCCCTAGCTTGCACCTTATATATCTCCACTATAGGGCCAGCTGGTTTGTGACAGGAGTTTCTATAAATGTTTGCGATTCCCCCTGCAATCTGAGCTAACTTCAGGCTTGCTGTAGCCAATTGCAGGCCCCATCCAAACGTTTCTGACAGAGTAACACCTAGGTAGTCAAAAACTAACACCCTCTCTTGCAAGGTGCCATTTAAGGAGGGGTTTGGGTGAGAGGTTTTGGCTGAGTTGAATACCATGAATTTAGTCTTTAGTGTGTTTATTTCCAGCCACCTGTTTTTTGCAGAAGATGGCAAAACTATCAAGGACCCTCTGGATGCCCATGGGCAACTTAGAGAGTAACAATGTGTCGTCCGCAAACATCATTGCTGGTACCTTAGTCTGTGCCAGCTTTGGGGCATCGTTTTTCTCAACCTCATTAAGATGGGCAATCAGAGCATTAATAAAAAGGCAAAACATGGTAGGGGCAAGCACGCACCCCTGCCTTACTCCTCTATTTACTGGGAAGCGAGGGGTTAGTTCGCCAAACTTCACATATCTTACTTGAGCGAAATTACCCTCATGCAGTCTCATGAGCAAGCTCAAGAGGTAGGCGGGAATTCCCAGGTCTTTAAGTATAGCCCACAGTTTTTCTTTACGGTCCAAATCAAAGGCCATCTTCAGATCTACAACAATTAGATAGAGGCTTCCACCCTCTATTAACACCTTTTTCCAGTAAAGTTCTTGGAGTCTGAAGATTTGGTCGATGGTAGAAATGTATTTTCTGAAACCGGCTTGAAGTGGGCTCAAAATTTCATGCTCCTTCACCCACACATGCATGCGGTCGAGGAGGATCCTAGCAAACAGTAACATTGATAAAACTGTTCGGCCTATATTTGGTAGGCAGTAGGGGTAAGCACTTTGTAAATACTGGGAACATTTCTGCCCCAGCCCAAGTTTCCTGGACCGCAATGCCTCTCATAATGGCATTAAATATTGACCATAAAGTAGGGACCCCATATTTCTGGTTCTGACCATAATAAATCTCTGGGTAGCTTGTCCAGTCCCGGGGCTTTTCCGAGGGGAAGCTTTCTAACGGCGTTTAGAACTTTTGTCAGGGTAATCCCGTGGGGCTCTTCATAAAGGGTCTCAGAGGATATTAAAGATGTTTTATTCATGGGAGTGGAACATCCTCTGTGGTGTATAGGGCCCGAAAGTGAGTCTTCCACGTAGCCACTGCAATATTCGGCTCTAAGGCTGATTTCCCTTCAGAACTGCCTATACAGACTATTGCCCAGAACAGCGTCATGTCCCTGTTAATTAGGGCAATTTTAAGGGCCTCCCATTTTTGTAATTCCCAGCTCTTCTTTGCTCGTTGGATGTTAACTCGGTAGAGCACCCTCATTCATTTTATTGATTGCCTGTCCTTAAGTTTGATAGCTTCTAACAGGGCTTGTTTGGTCTTTCGGCAGGAATCATTAAACCAGGTTTGTTTGGCCCCCTTTTTCACCTTAGCAGATGCTCTGGGATAGAATATGTTGGTCAGATTGGATGTCAATTCTGCATGCAAAGTCACTATTCTATCGTTGTTATGGAGAAAGTCCTTTGTCATAGCATTCTCCCCCAATTCTGATAAAGACGAAATGATTACAGAATACAGTGTGGCAAGCTTGTGTGGTGACTGCTCAATTGTTCCCCACCTTATTCTCCTTCTATTATTAGAGAGTGTTACGGTACTGGCTGCGGGGGTACCGTTGCTCGTTGGGTTTATAAGGTCCAAGAGCTCCATTTCTATAGTCAAGGCGTTATGATCGCTGTCCTGTCGCGGCAGAACAGCGAAGTCAAAAACCCTTTGCCAGAGCCTAGTCTCGACTAAAATATAGTCCAGGGGGGGAGGATTGGCCTGTTCTGTTAAAAGTTACCTTCCCTGGTTTGTCTGATTACACGCTCTCAGTGAGTGAGTCAGTATGACAGAGTAAATCTGGAGTACCAACGGGGACCAAACCTTAATCGGTGAGATTTGAGGGTCAGGAATTAGCCAAAAGAGATCCTCCTCACTGGGGATTGTATCAATGGAATAGGCAAGGGGCTCAAATTGGCAATTAAAATCGCCCCCAATGACCAGCCTTATATTCGCGGGAATTGAGTCAATGAAAGTGGTCACTTGGTCAAAGGTCGGAGAGTCACGACCAAGACTTAAGGGACGGGAGTAGAGATTAATAAAGGCTATTTTCATGATGGAGGGAAAGGTGAGCACGGTGCACTGGATGTCATTAGAAAGGGTATTCAACTGTTCAGCCATACATCCCAGATGTGTAGCAACCCAGGTAGACAGACCCCCTGATTGTCTGCCTCTTTCCCCCTTGGTGGTGGATTCATTAAATGTGATATTCCCCAGCCTCGTGATATCTTCCCTCGCCCACATTTCATGAAACATGCACACTTCATATTTTTCCACGAAATGTCCCCAATCTGGGCAGTGGAGTTTGTTTTTTAAACCGGCAATGTTCCCGGATAATACTCTCAGCCTGTTTTCTGGGTTACAGTTGTCTAAAGGGGCATTGATCATATAGGTGTTAGGGAGTTGGGTGGCCTCCAGCTGGTCCAGTGGAGGCGGTGCGAATGCTTCCAAGGGGCACCTACCCTAAATTTACTGGCAACTAGGAGGGAAGGTGGTGCAGCAAGTGGAGTACCAAGCAACTCGTCTCGCTTCCCACTTGCACCATTATCCACCGGTTGTATTACACTTTCTGTATCCAGTAAATCCACCCCATCCCCACAGTAGGTGGACTGGCTCAGCTGGGCACTGTTGAGCTCACTTATATCCCTTCCAGGCCCGGAGCACATAGGTCCAGGGGCTGAGCCCCTGATCGTTGCAAGTCAATCCACCTCTTCTAGGCCCCCGAATCTATTCGCTACTGGAAGGTTTTATAACAGGGGTCTGGGTGAAGGACCCACTTTGAGATGTTCCAAAGGCCAATTTGCTAAGGTGTTACAGTTGTGGGCCCTAGGCTGACTGTTAATGTGGGAGTAAAAGTAGTCCAATGGGTAGGCCCTAACCCTTGTATATGGTTCCTGGGGGTAAGGATTTTGGCCTACTAAAGTATACACAGTCAGGGGGTTACTAAAGTTGATAACTACACAATCCCCTTGCATGGTTTTTTGTCTCTTACCCACCCAACCACCTCTACGGACCATTATAATCTCCCCTGCCCTTTCATAACTGAACTGCCTGTACCTGGCCAGCCAGAAAAGGCATTCGTTCCTAAGGTCCAATTGTGTTTCCTTCTGTCCATTGTTAATTTCTGGCACTCCGGTCAGTATGATGACATACGCAAGTGATGCTATGGGTAAGTTTATAATAGGAAGAACCACTGCTTCAGGCCTCCTCAATGCACCCTCCTCAGTGCCCATCACTTCTCTGCTTTCCCTAGGCCCTATTTTAGTGGGGTTATTTTTGTTCAGACCCCTCAACTGGTATGCAAAATTGTTACTCCCGTCGTAGTTGTTAAATCTCCTGGGGTCGTGGTAATCCTGGCGACTTGGGGCTGTTGAATGCCTGTCTTTTCCAAGGGGGAGAGTGGAATTGACTGCCTTTTTACTGTGGTGATCTGCCTTACTGAGTCCCGGGGTTAAGTTAGGGACTACCTCCCACGGGGCATTGTGCTAGTCTAAAAAATGTGGCCCTGCACTGTCTGTCTGGGAGCTGCAATCTTTCCCCCGCTCTAGTGCCTGGGTGTTGTTAGTGCTGGTGTTGGTGGGACTCTTGGGTCTTGTTAGAGCCACTTTATCTATGGGATCTATATTGAATGCAATGTCTTCCTTCACAATGGCTCTTAGTTGGGTCTGAAGGTCCACTAACAAATTCTGCACCCAAGATGGACAGTCAGCGTCTGTCCGAGGGTTAATAGGGAGTCCTAATGAGCTCTCTCTTCATTGTCTATCTCACCAGCACTGGGATTCGACTCAACATTTTTCTTTCTATTGGGTCCAGTTCCACTAGCGGGCTTACGCTTCCCTTTCTTCGGGTTGCTAAGAACAGATCCACCTTTGCAAGTTAAAGGCTTTGGTGGAACTTCTTGGAGAGGAGATGGAGAGAACTCGATTGTCCTAGAAGTGGACATGGGGGTGACAACTTGGGAAGTGGAAGTCTCGGGCACTGGGCAGAAAATATCTGAAGTTATTGACAAGCGCCTCTCTGTCAATTTTGTTTCATTTGTTACCACCCCTATAGCCCTCTGGAGCATCCTGTCGATTGAGGTTTGTTGGATTGGGGGGGAATAGAAGCTTGGGGGCGAGGCTGAAGTTTGTCTATTTATGTTTGTTTCCCTATTTTAAAAGCTTAATGAAACTACGAGACAATCCACCCCACTTGGAATCAACCAAAAACACCTAGGTAAACTTAAGACAAATAAAGATAATGAGAACAATAACAAGAGCGGAAAACCAGAAAACAAAAAGAACAGCACAGTTAACAAGGACAATGACACATGATGAAACATTAAATGGCCGATAAGCGTGATGCAGGCTATCACATTAGCTTCCCAGTCCGGTATATTGCATAGAGGTTTGCACAATTAATCCTTGTGATAATAATAATAAAAATCCACATTTGTAAAGCGCGAACAATGACCCGTAAGGGTCTCTAGGCGCTGGGGGACGTCGGGAAGATTAAGCAAGCTATTGCCCAGAGTCACATGGTGCTGGGCTAGTCTGCAGCCAGCGCCGGGGATCGAACCGTGATCCCCAGATTCTGGAGTCAGTCGCCCTGGCCACGGCATCACACCTCTTCCATCCGCAGCGCCACACCTCTTCCATAATTGAAAATGTAAAATTGTAAATCAAAAGTGAACACTATATTGAATCCCCCACCAGGTCCTACCAGTGCATCACTGTGGCCCCTGCTGTATCAGGATAAATAATAATGGGAGTGCAGTGCAGATACATATATAAATATTTTACGAGGCAGAAGGGGCAATTAAAGTTCCCTGAAAGTCTTACTCACAGATCCATGCAGAGAAAAAAATCAGCTCCAAGGGGGGTGGCCCTGCCCTGTCTCTTCCTGGCAATGACGGGCAAGGACTGGCCCGCCCTTGGCCCGAGCTTCTCCCGGGCACTGCCCACGCGCGTCCCACGCTGCGGGTGACTTGAGGCACTTTTATAGCACGTTGCTCCCTCCAGGGAGCAGAGGCTTCTGGGGCTTGTAGTCCTGAGGCTACCCCCCCCCCCCGGAAACAGGCATGTCCAGCCGTGGCGTTTGGCACGTCATTTTCAGTAGTTCATATGTGATTGTCTATCCTTGTTCTCGGGTTTGCAAAGTGTGTTTGAGGAGCTCAGCTGAAATTCACCTTTCCTTTGTCTTGTCTTTTCTAGGAAATGTGGTAATTGCAGCCAGCACAGCAGAAACCTGGAGAGCAGTGCCAGAACATGACCGGACCCCGTTGTTGTTGCAGAGGAATGGAGTAGGAGGGGAGGTCGCTGCGCAACTCAGCTGGAGCCAGGTAAGTGCTTGTCAGGAATTTTACATGGGCCCCTCTCACTAAATTACATTGCAATTTCCAGCTGATACCAAGCGCACCCGAGCCTCGGTCAGCGCCATCCCGTCCTCCTGCGAGCTCCTCTGCCCATAGCACAGATCGTTGGAGGCTGCGCCCGGCTCGGCCCGTGCTGCTACTGCCGCCGCTGCTGCTCCGCCTCCTGTTGCTTCTTTTTTAAGCAACTAACGTGCCAGTTGGGTTCGACCAGTGAAAGCTGCGACCCCTAAGGTTGCATTGGAATCTAAAACCCACTCTCCTCTTGTACAGCCGGCCAACCTCTGAACCTACCACCCGGTGATTATATCTAGTCAATGAGAATCAGCTTGTGATGCCAGCAGCTTCAGAAAGAATACATGCTCTAAAGATTTGTAACAAATATTTGGCAATATTTAAACCGTAAAGCCATTTGTTAATAAACTTCCTGGGAAATTCTAAACCAAATCCAAAACATAGAGAACCTTCTATAAATGTGCAACTCTACACCTTCGAAAGTGTCAGATGCATACTAGATAAAAACTTCATTTAAGGAGAGCCATGAAGATGCATGACTGCTGGCTTTGGTGCAAGATGTGCAAAGAGATGTAGTGGGACTTGTTCAAATAATACCAAACGGTATCTGTAGTTTCCCTTAGAAAAGTGGGTTTTACTCAGGGGAGCCTCATATTATTCATGCCTTTGAACCTCTGACATTTGACCTGTGGTGTACTGTGAGACTCCCTAATAGAGTCTGACTCAATGAAATGCTATGAGGAATGTGGTACCATTTGTAAGATAAAAGGTCCAGAGATTCACTTCCTGGATCTTATTGCCTATTCTTGAAAGTGACAGGAGGATGATGACTCGAGGTGATAGACCTTACTGACCTCTTTTGTCAATGGTTAGAGAAACCGATGAGTACGCACTCCTCCTTAGTGAATGTTAGTATGCTTTTGGCAAAGAAATTTCAAAATTCTAATTGGTTTTTTTTTTCTGCTTTTATTCTTCATGTTTATTCTTGGTTCATAAGCTTTCATCATTCTTCAGAGAATTACAAGGATTACTTCTAGACATTCAACAACTGACACGTGTTTCGCCCTTAAGTGGTTATTTTGACCAGGGCTTTCTCAAGGCTGTAATAGATGTAATGAATGTCATGAGTTTTAGCTCTAGTTAAGAGTCCAGAAACCCAGGAAAAAACGAAGAACTAGGGTAGTGAGGTTACAAATTAGAGTAAGAGAGTGAATACAAACTTCAATACTGCTGGCAGCAAAAAATTGAAAACGTGGTATGATGTGTGTGACTTATAAAAGCCACTTCATGCACGATAAGTTAAGTTAGTAATATGTGTGACACATTTTTTTCATGTGCACCATGCCTATTGTTTGGATGCAATGAAATTGGTACATAGGTGTAATCTATGGTCACTATATTTTAGCATAAGGTCAGCTGCCTGTGGACAGCTACGGTAAGGGGTACGGGCCTTGGTTATGTTAATTGCAACACACATACAATGTGCACATCTGTAAGCTGAACATGTAGGCTGAAAATGAAAGTCCTGCATCTGACTCAGATTGTCATGCGATGGACACGGTCCAAACTCTTTTGGGTAATATGTAAAGGTTCCAATGTGTTCAGTCCTCACGCTACGTCTAATATTGGTAAAATGTAACTTTTGATGGGCACATCGTAAATGGACCAGAGAAGCTCCCTTTAAATGTTTGCATCAATTGCAAATGGATGGTAAAACTGCAAGGTCAGTTTTACCATAACTGAATTCCTTAACATACCTGAATTGCTGATTCTCCCAATAATTAAATTTGCTCTTGATTTGCCTAGTTGGGTGAAGATAAAGGGTCCGATTTATTATTTGGTGGATGGAGTAATCTCCATTGGCCTGGTGGAGGACTTAACATCCGCCAGGCTGAGGTTACTCCACCCAATAAATATAGAAATGATCGCCAAGCCCGTGACCCGCCATCACAATAGTTCCTGTCAATGCTGTTTATGTTTGGTGTAGGGCTTTGTCAACATGACGGAGCCCTGCACCAAACTGTTTTCTTTTTTCATTTCTTTTTTGTTTTGACTCGCCTGAGATTTCATCCCTGAGGTTAAATCAACTATTCCTCAAGCTTTATTGATCAAGCGTGCCCTGAGAACAATTAAATTATTGATTCTCACACCACCTGGTGAGTCTGCAATCACACTAACCAACAGATAACCAATCTTGGCATTTCTAAACAGAATGAATTTGTGATCATGCATTTGTCTATCATTCTAGATTCATTTAGGGGACATCTTTCCAGATAACCCTTGAGAGATATACCAACCACACCGTCTAAAGACAGTGGTGGTCACTTACCATAGCTGGAAAGCCTGCACTTAAGCGACACCTTTAGAACATGGTGTCAGCACATAGGAGTATACATTAATTGTATCTCTCTATAGCTTACCTACACCTGATGTGAGTCTGATGGTGTACTCCTATGCTTATTGTCACGCACATCACGGACTGTAGGACTATTGCCACAATCCATTGGTATGTTGAAAGACCATACTTTCAACTTTTTAATCATTTCTTATCAAACTTTCAACTTAATTGACACATGATTCTTTCATTTTTAGGTGTCTACCACATTCCGGCGAAATGATGACCCATATCTAAATAATTTTGAATTGTGGGTCGAAACATCAACAATTTCTACAGTCGACTGTTTTTTTAAATTTGAGTGAGGATTTCGACACTGTTTTCTTGAGTGTTGTCTGTTACATCATAATGTTCTTATCAGTCTGCCATGGAACCTCTCTGAGTAGATTTAATGCGAAGGCAAAGGATGCTATAGAGACCAGTTTTTCTGCTTTTCTGTATGTCTTTTTATTGGGGCATACGATGAAACAACAGCCAGTTGAGGTAACTGTTGAGTCCTGGTTAATAGAGCACTCCCGAAGTCACCGTGGATCCTCAAGAGGTTCACTGGTTTCACCGTTGTCCCGAAGCGTAAGGAATAAAGACAACAAAACAAGACCAGGGTCAGTAGGAAGGACTGAAAATCCTTCTTAGATTCAGGGTATGGGACCAGTTTCCAGCACCATGTGTGACTCTGTTACCGAATTACGGTGCCCTACCCTACAGCGTTTCCTTCCCCGCCCTGTAACCTGAGAGGTCCCGTAGCCTGGACCTACCTTGTCTAGCCACCCTCCTCCTGGAGAGTGGCGGGGCGATGCGCGGGCCCGTTGGCCTCCCAGCGTCTTGATGCCCTCTAGTACGGGGTTCCCGGCTTTGTCTTTCATGGACGTCTGAGGTCTTCTTTCATGGATCGGCGTGGGCTTCTCCTGGTCCTCTTCCGCGCTCTTTGCCTTTACTTCCTCTTTCTTCAATGCGCATGGCGCACCTCTCCAGCCGCAGGTCCCCTCCGATAATTTTGACGTAGCACACGTCTTCGGGCACGCCCCGCGGGGCTCCTTCTCGTGGGCCCTGAGAACATTTTTAAAGGGCTCCTCCACAGCCTGCATGTGAAGCGACAGTTTATCAGTTACGGTGTCCATAGGGCAGCAAGGCATTACAATTTAGATTTTTCACAGCATGACGGGTCCCTGAAGTTTCTCGAGAACCAGTCTGCTACATGGTTGTTCAAACCTGGGATGTGTTCTGCCGTGACTGACAGTCCTTTTTCCAAACAATAGTCCCAGAAAACCTTTGCTATTTCGCTCAGGCCTTTCGAACGTGGTCCCCCCATCTTGTTGACATATCTTACCGCAGAGACATTGTCCATGCGGAGCATTATAGAGCATTTGATCGAATTGTTTGAAAAACTCCGAACCGCAAAGGAACCGGCTAGAAGTTCCAGGCAGTTGATATGAAGTTTCTTCTCTTTTAGTGTCCACTGCCCCCCTGTGGTAAGGTTGGCGCAAGTTGCACCCCAGCCTTCTAAACTCGCATCCGACTCTATTATCAGGTCTGGTGTGTCTGCGAAGATGGCTTTGCCATTCCACGCTTCTGCATTCCTCAACCACCAAAAAAGTTCTTTCCTCGATTCTTCATCTAAGTAAGTCATCTGGGAGTAGGAGAGGCTCGACTTCAAGGCTTTCGCCTTCAGTCTCTGTAGGGCTCTGTAATGGAGAGGGCCCGGAAAAATAGCTTGAATGGTCGAGGAGAGGAGACCCAAAATTCTCGCTAGAAGTCTCAGAGGGAAAAATTTCAGGGAAAGGATCTTTTTGAGTTCCTTTTTGAGTTTCTTTAGTTTCTCCCTTGGTAACTTTAATTCTCCCGAAATCGTGTTTACCATGAATCACCAAGAATTGGGTTTCTTGTAGAGGGATAGTGCATGATTTTCTCGTATTTATAATGAAGCCTAGATGCTCCAGAAGGTGAATGGTAAGGTTCGTATGTTGATGGATTTGTGCCTTGGACTGGGCCATGATAAGGATGTCGTCCAAGTAAATTATCAGTCTTACTCCCCTTTCCCTTAGCCAGGCTACTACCGGACGTAAGACCTTGGTGAAGCACCAAGGGGCTGATGACAGTCCAAAAGGAAGACTTGAGAATTCCCATAGTTTTTTCTCCCAGGTGAACTGGAGGAACTTTCTGTGAGGTGGCCAAATCGTAATTGTGAGGTAGGCGTCTTTTAAGTCTAGACGTGTTAGCCAATCCCCTTTCCTCAAAACATCTCTGAGAAGATGAATTCCCTCCATCTTGAAGTGGTGATAGGAAACCCAACTGTTCAGATTTTTTTAATTTATTACGGGTCTCTGGGTTTTGTCTTTCTTTTCGACCAGAAAAATATTGCTGATGAAACCTATCTCTGAGCTCTCTCTTATAGCCCCTTTGGTTAGAAGATCTTTGACTTCTTGAGACACTAGTTTTCTCTGTTCCTGAGAAAAGACTATTTCGTGCGGAATTTTGGTTTGGAAGGGGAAGTCTATAAAATCTATTTTGTAGCCTTGAACTGTTTGTAGGACCCAGGGATCTTGTGTTATTAGTGTCCATCTGCCAGAGAAAAGGGCTAGTCTCCCTCCCACTTTTACAGGGGTATCTGAAGGGCCTGTCGATGGACCTACCTGTTGAGAAAGCTCTGCTCCTCCTCTCGCCTCGAAACGGTCTTGTTCTGAAGCGTTGTCTTTGAGGGTAGAAGGGATGGTTCCCTTAGAAAGGTGTTTGGTGGAACCTATTTCCTCGTCCCAGAAAGGGTCTTGAAGTGGATTGTCCACGGCCGGGGAATCGACCCCGCATTCTCCCGGCCCGACCAAAAATTTGATCTTGGAAGTGTTTTTTGATTTCACGTTGAGACTTTTGTATGGAGCTGAATGCTCCCACGTATTTTGCCATATCACGTATAAAGTCCTCTCCAAAGAGGAGACCTTGAGAGCTTGGTCCTGCCTCTTGGTTTGCCAGTTCAATAAGTTTTGGGTCTATTTTGAGAAGTATACCCTTTCTTCTTTCTGTAGATATGGCAGTGTTTGCATTGCCTAGAAGGCAGATGCACCTTTGTATCCATTCACGAAGTTCCTTCGTGTCAACAAGGATGCCACCAACATATGCATTTTCCGCCATGTCAAAGATCTTGGTTAGAGGACCAATTAGGTCCAGTAGGCGGTCTTGGCATGATCTAAGGCTTTTATCTATGCCTTTTCTTGGGTCTTTTGCCCCTTTGGCTATGAATGCGACGACTTTAGGGTCAAGTTCGGGTGTGAAGGCGATTTTTTCTGGGAGAGATGGCCAAGGACATTCCGATCTTAATCTTGACCTTACTTCCTTCCGGATCTCTCTTCTTAGCCAGAAGCTAATGTAGTCTGCCACGTGCTGTGAGGTTATCCATTCGGGAGATAGGGGGTGTTTAATTAGTAAAGGATCGAACATGAATTCTCCAAAGGGGTCAGTGATACCCATTGTCGATCCTGAGGCCTTGTTTGCCTCTTCTGTGTTAACAGTTGAACTCTTTTCTTGGACCTCAATGTCCGAATCGAAGGACGAGGAGCATGAGAGATCTATCTCCGCCTCGTATTGGTCATCGCTGTCAACTTGTATAGGGGTTTGTAGGCCTGTTTCTTGCCCTTCTGAGATGCCCTGGGCATCGTTCTGGTCTCCGCCTTGTAAGCGAGATCGATCCATATTTAATGAGACCTTTATTCTTTTAGACTTTTGGTCTGGTTGTTGTATTCTGGATCTTTTCTTTGGGACCTTCACTGTCCCTTCTTTGGGGTTTAGAATACGTGCCCCGCTGGTAGAGGGCCACCCCTTTGTAAGAATATCACATTTTTTATTTATGGTCTCGTTAAATTTTTTATTAATACGGTCGCTGAACGAGTCCATGGCCTTGTCCATGGCTTTGGAAACCATTAGGTCCAATTTGGTTTCTGGCGATGCGTCAGTGGAAGACATAATGGAGGAGTAAGAATTAACAAAGACAAGCTTGTTGAAAAAATTGTCTTTCCCCCTTGTATCAGATTAATGTAATACTGTATTGAAATTTTAAGTTGATTAGATATGTCTTTCTACCGTAATTCTCTCCTCTTTTTTTTTTTTTATAGCGAAAAGTAAACACTGGTAAAATAAGGGTCTGCGCGTAAGTAGTTACTCCGTGAAAAAAATTCAATGATAACTCTTGCTGAGGAGAAAAACGTGATGACAGTTGCACTCTATCGAAGCCATGCGTGTAGAAGCAACTGTCGAGTGCTGCTTCTTGTGAAACTATGACAACCACGCACGTTTTTTTACGTGCGTGGTTGTTTCAAAGGATCATTCCTCTAATTTTTTCTTCCTCGCGATGCGTGAGTTAATGGCGGCATCGCAGAGGAGGAAAGGCACTAATGGCGTCGTCTGCAAGCCGGGAAAAAGCACCACAATGGCACCGGGAGGAGAAGGTAAGACCGGAGCGGTCTCGCGGTATGTGGCAGGCCTGTGAAAGGGAGAGGCGGGTGTACGATGCAAAAGCGGGCCCGATCGAGGCGTTGCTAGGCAACGGTTAGCGCTCGTGTCAGTATTTGAAATGCGCATAAGGGAAAGCGAAGGAAAAAGGCTAACAATTTGAAATTCTTGCGGCAAGAAAAGTAAAGGGGGGAATCATAATGACAGTTATTAACCTTAGAAAGGCCTTCATTAACACAGAAAGGACACAAAGAAATGGGGAGAGATCTGGTGAAAGAGAGTAAAGGCATGATAGGGTCAATAGAACCCAGTCATGTAGAGTAAGAAAAGGTACAAGCATCAACTACAAAAAAATAATCGTAACATTATTCGTAAATACTATGAAAGTAAGAGCGAATGAAATGAGGGTACTTTTCTCTGTGAGCAGCAGCAACAAAGAAGGATGATGGCTATGTGCTCACGGTCTTTATGCTGTTTTACAGAATGTTCACAAGTTCTATGTTCTCTTCATTGTTACTGCTGAGCTGTGGCAATAAAGGAGAATTTGCATAATGTTGGCCTCCGTGTCATGCCATAAAATCGGCTGCTCATCTTCTGTCTTGTGACACAGTCACATGTATCTAATTGCATCATGTATAGCACTTACGCACTATTCATTCACTTCAGCACTTTCGCTGCACCATCACATAATAGGAGAACCTTGTGTAAGATTGCTACTGAGAATTGGTGAACTAAATCCTTATTTTGAAACAAGATTTATTGTTAAGAATGAAAATAAATGCACAATTCATATGATAAACCTTACCAGTAGAAGGTTACTTGTAACTATTGCCATGAAATCAAGGGTTACGCTTCCTCCATAGGGACCGTTTGCATTGATAATACGTTTTAGAAAGTTGGCATTTTCTTGTCTCAAGTATTGGGTGCCTGCAACCTGTACCCTGAGTAACATGATAAGGTATTCCTAGCAGTTGGTCTTTGTGTATTACTCCCAGAAAGTGATACAAAGGGGGAATAGGTGTTGGCAATATGGGCCATCTCTGACTTGATAGGGGAGAAACTATCATCTACCGCACTTCCACATCAAAAATACTCTGCCTTAGCACATTCACGATGGTTTTGCACTAAGTTTTTGCACCCCCAGTCAAGATGGAGCCAGGGCAGGGAGGCGGGAAATTCCAGACCCTCTGTAGGGGGAGAACTTTAGAAACATCTCCCACTTCAAAGTGGGCACCAGGCATTAATATTGGACCCTCAAAACCCAACTCTTCAGTACAGTCCTGGACCTGAGGATACTACAGAAGAAGAACAGCCTGTTACTCTGCTGCTTGAGGCCTGCCCTGCTTGCTGCGAAGGAAGACTGGAATTAGACTCTTCCTCCCTGGTGAAGTGGCTCGGGAATCAGCTGACTGTCCTCATGTCTGAGCTACAGGGACATAACAAGCTCCAGAGGACTGCCTGTAACTGCTCAGCTGACCTGCTGCATTGGACCTGCCTGAGCTCTGCTGGCCTCTGCTGATGTGAGTTCCTGATCCTCAAGCGGTACACTTGGTGTGGCATCAGTTGAACTCCTCTTTGAAAAAAATAAGAAATCTTAAAGTTTGGGGCTTTTCATGTCCTCAAACGGGTCAGTTTGCGCCAAGACCTCCGAGTTGTGGTCATCTAGGATGATGGGAAGTCGTCTTTCATTGGCAAATTTGTGTAACAATGTGATACAGGTAATGATTTGTTAATGCTGTTTCAGGGGGCAACCAGAGGGCAGCTCCTCTCCTATACCGGAATCTGACCTTCAGGAGCACACATTTGCACTCAGTGACTGCCCGTATACACCTGTGTGCAAAGTCGTACCCTCCTTCACTGACAGTCACACAATTGAGGTATGGTGTGTGGAGCCGGGAACATTAGACAGGAATACCGCCACCCTGAACAGGACATCACATTTGACACTGATAAATGTAGGATGTCTGCTGTATTGTTATGTCAGTTTACAAGTGACTTACTTAATAAGAAGCCACCACCAAGGTCTCCTTCTGCAAGACGGGTGTAAGGCCACAGTACCTAAGCATGCTGGATTCATGGCACCTCCAGGGCATCCGGCCAAGAGGACTGGGACGAGGGACCTTGTATTGCAGACAACCTCTATGCTGAGTAAGTCTTGGCTTTTGCAATTGCAGTATAAGAATTCTGGAGCACTAAGTTAACCAATTAAGACGAGGGTCCCATCCATAAAACCTACCACATTTTGGAAATGTGACACCCTGCATGCTGCGTGTTCTTGAGAAAAACAATAAGGGTGTTCATTTTAGCCAAAATGGCAGAGAAAAAGCTGCACAAAATCGTACACTGCACCTGCTGTAGGTACTAGGCCCTGAAAACTGCCTGATTCCAAGAGGTGCAGGAAACCCAGGACCCGCACTTGTGTAGAGATGGCCTCCTTTCTGTGTGTCCTTCTCACATATCTCCTACTCAGTATGATCAGAATTTGTGAAACTGAATGTGAAAATGCTCTTTAGTTTACTTCTTATTTGTGAGACTGCCAAAATCTTCATTCTCTTGTCATGGAATAGAGTGTTTCCATTTCCCCCAAAAAAATAAATTAAAAAAGACATAGGCCTTCCTTTCATGGCTTTCTTTTAGTTGCCACCTGCTTCCACTCGATGGTAATTTGCGATTGCAAAATACACTTTTAGTGACTCATATACTGCACTGTGGTAGTCGCCGATCACATCTCCTTTTAGGCTTTGTGTACATTGCATTCCAACATTACAGCTTTTGCAAACAAGTGTGCAATTGATTTGCTATTGGTAAATCATATTTACATCAGCCCTAATGCAGCATTAATGGAAGAACAGCTTTCAAAGGTCTGGAATTTCTGAAACTGTGAAAAGAGGCCAAGTTATTTTAATGCCCAGAACTTTGAGCCGGGCGGTCATGGTCAAAACCTTTCTATGCTACAGACTTCCAAGGCCCTTTTTCATTGAACCCCACGCTCCAAGGACATCTTTAGGATTTCACAGCCTCTGGGCCACTCCTTCCTGCTCTCAGCAACAGCAGGTCATATGAAAGGGATCTGGGCCTACCCTCCTGCATAGTCCTAGCAGTCTTATCGATAAGAGGACACTTATTCTTCACATGGTGGCCCAGAGGTCCTCAGTAGAAACCAGCACTCAGTGCCAGCTCCCTCTAGCCACACAGGCAAATCGGTAACTTGTGAATGCTAATCATAATAAATCCTATCAGGGAGGCGTGCTGTTTGCACGTTTGAAATTGCAACTCTGTAATTGCAATTGAGTAATTGCATTTTTGTTTTGTAATTTTGAGTTGCAATTTCAAATGTTAGTGCATTTGGCCCTTGACTCACCGTTTCTCTGCGTACGAACAGCTATAGTAGCCCCTATGGTATCACTTGTGTTGTGACCCTATTAGAGTCTTTGCACCTCCCTTGAGGAGCAAGGTGTGTGCTGGTGTCAGATAATGAAACATATGCACGGGTTCCCAGGTCCGTTGGGGAGCTGTGGACTCAGTACCAGTGCAGGGGCATAACACAGGCCCCCGCATCCCCTGCGGTGAGTGGGGGGGCCGAGCTGCAGGGGGCTCCCTCAGCCCAGTACTAAGGCATTAAAATGGGGGCCCCTCCAAGTACCTTGCTGGTGGGCCCCCTGAGCTTTCGTTACGCCACACCAGTGCACAGCTCAGTTCACGGGCCCTACTTTGTGTCTCTGGAGCATTTGATGGGCTGCACATGGGTGTTCCATGTAACCAACCATGGGTTTTGATGCAAAGACGGATATTTATGTTTTTATGCCCACAAGATGAAACCTACTGCTTAAGAACGTTTGTAAACTAAGCCCATTTTAGATCAGTCATATCTGGCATGCGCTCGCCGACTGAAATGTCCTGAGAAGGTGGGCTGATGCTGTCATGCTGATAAGAGGCGACAGCTCTCTCTCTAGATATGTGTCAGAGGGAGGTAGGCATGGCTGCGAGTGCACGTGCATTGTCGAGACAGACGAGCTGAGGGCTTCTAGCAAGCGCACGACTGCCGAACAACATGTGCCGAATGACTCCAAGAGGGCATAGGTGGGATCTCCAAATACAGCCACAAGAATAATTATTTATGTATTTGTTTACTTACTTGTTTATTTAACTATCTATTCATTCTTTTATGTATGAATATATTTCAAATAGCACTCCATCTCTAAAATATTATATTGCCTTACTCGGCTTTTCGATTGGATTATAAGAGGGCGTCAATGGGTGGAAGTGCTGGGAAGTCTGCACAAGGTGTGCCTTATTCGTCTTTTAAAGAATGCAAAATGTTCCTTTACCTCGGTGACTCAGTGGAAGATTACTGCACTTAATGACGACGTTCTGTCCTCAAGTGGCTCTTTAAGGGACTGCGTGTAGATTACAGATACCTCTTGGACTGGTACAAGAATATCGTGAACCAGTGTAGTAGACCACATTCACATTGCCTTCGATTTTGTGTGTAGTGATTGGCAGTTGCTGACTGTTTTGATCTTGACCGGACGACTTGCTCCATATTACAGGTTTGTTGCGGGCTTGCCTGTTCGGATAAGAAGCTGTTGCAGCTGCGAGGTTCGACGCATTTTAACAACGATAAAAGACGTGCCTGTGTATATAGGTCATGACAGTACACATCTTTGCTCCCACTACTCACTGGGCTAGGTTATGTAGATCTTTCTGGGAATATTATGGTTTAGTTTTCCTCAACATTGGATGGAGAAAAGTCTTACCACTGACTGGGAGGTACAGCCGACCCTAGAGAGAAGGCAGCTAACCCCCCCTCTCCCCCCTCCGTGGGCGGCAGCCAAAGGGCACAGCAGTAATAGGGTTCACTCTTGTGCCAACGAAAAGGCCAGTGCGTGATCAGGAAGTTTGGGTTCAAAGGGCCCAATCAAGAAAGAGGGACATGGTATGAGCACGCCTAAAAGGCGACTGGGACAATCAATCCTCAGCTTTGCCGCTAGCAGAAATTGATCACCACAGCTTGAGAACCACGCAGGAAGAACGGAACAAGGAGCATTCAGTGAGACAATACCGGCTGACACAAGTACAGGTGGGCATGCTGTGCAGAAAATAGGGATCACACTCTGCATTCTACCGAAGCTCCACAGATGTGAGCAGGTGGCGAGCGACATAGAATCACCTGAGGAACACGTGTCCAGTTAGACCGGCAGCTAGAGCAGCAAGGCCTAGTGCCAGCAGTGTCAATGGGGCAACGGGGTATGGAGGGCAGACCTCGCAGGAGCACTCTGGGGCCAACACAATGGTCCTTATGGGAGGGGGCCATCCAGGTCGCATGGTAATAGGCCGGTGCCACTGCTTAACATAGGTGGGCAAGGCTGACAGGTATTACAGCGCATAAGGGGGTCGGTGCGGGTGGCGGAGCCACCGAAGCCGTGTTCACATCAGATAAAAAAGGTAAGAACGGGGCTAAAAGATGGGCTGCGTGAATCTTGAATGAGCTCCAGTCACTAGGGTGACCAACTGGCATTGGTGCAAATTCAGGACGGTGAGTGTAAAAATTCAGGACAAAGGGTCAAAATTCAGGACACAAATTCAGGACAGTAGGTCAAAATTCAGGACAAAACTTCAGGACAATAGGTAAGTTTTACAGACACATCAGAGGAGGTCGCGCAATAGTATATAAGTAAGCCCAAACATATTCAACCATTTGCAAACCTATTCATCATGTATCCTTCCATCTATCATTTTACTCATCCATCCCTTCAGCCATCCTTTCACTCATCCATCCATTATCCATCCACCCTTTCACCCTATCCATCTGTACACTTATCCAGCCACTCTTCTACCCATCCATCCATTCACTCATCCATCCAGCCATTTACCCTTTCATCCATCCAGCCATCCTTTCACTTACTCATCCATCCACCCAGTCACTCATCCTTCCAGCCATCCACCCTTTCAGTCATCCATCCATCCTCTCTTTCTCTCTCCATCGACCCTTTCACTTAGCCATCCTTCCTTCCATCCATCCATCCACCCACCATCTACTCATCCACTCATGAATCCATCCATTGACCCTATCACTCATCCTTCCTTTCTCTCATCCATTTATCCTTTCACTCCTTCACTCATCTATTCATCCTTTTGTCCACCTATCCTCCCTTTCACTCACTCATTCATCCTTACATCCACCCTTTCACTCATCCGTCCATCCATTCACCCTTGCACTTATCAATTCATCAATCCATCCATCATTTCACTCATCCATCCACCCACTCACTCATCATCCACCTTTTCACTCATCCATCCTTTCACTCATCCATCCACCCTTTTACCCATCCAGCTACCCTTCCACCCACACATCCAGCTATTTACCTTTTCTCTCATCCATCCTTCCACTCACTCATCAATCCATCCTCTCTCATTATACATCTATTCAATCTTTCATTAATCCATTCACCCTTTCACTAATTCATCCAGCCATCCAGCCATCCCTTCACTTACTCACTCGCTCACCTTTTCATATTAATTTTGAGCTGAGCCTTTTTGAGAAGATGCCCATCAAGAACTTCACCCTCGCTGCAGGAGCCATTCCAGGACTGGGACAGAAGCCACCCAGGGCGGAGACAGGATCTACCACAATGGGGGACAGGAGCCAGTGGCGTCACTAGGGGGGTGCGGGGGTGCGGACCGCACCGGGTGACACCAGCACATGGGGTGACACCAAAATGATGTTAGTGAGTGTTAAACACAAAAACTTGTTATTTTGTTTTGCATCAACCCTAGTGATGCCGCTGCTGAGCCTCTGCTTTTAAATCCAGGAACCCGTTACCCGGCCGCGCGCCAGCCAAGATTATTATCCAATCAGGCTGGCTTAGAAATACCACGTCGGCGTCCGGACTTTGACGACGTCACTTATGTGACGCGCCTCCCGGGGTTGGACCCGCCGTTTTCATCATCAGCCCACTGCCCAGTGACCACGCGCCCATGCGCCCACACTACACGTGCTTAAAATTTAAGCACTGACTGACTGCTGTTTCTTTGTCCAGATCACCACCACCAGGTAAGGAAGCGAGGTGGGGTCGGGGCAGGGCGGCGGAGCGCGACTCCTCTGTGGCTGGGCGGGGGCCTGTAAGTAGCAGACGGCCGTTTGTGTAAATTATAGTGGCTGCACTTGTGTCTTAGAAGCCACAGTCAACGTGCGCGCGCAAAGTGTAATGTGGGAAGTGGTATCATTCTCAGTGCTGCGTCTTCTATGCCGAACACTTGCTGCTACATGCAGAAAGGAGCCGATGCGGTTCCCTTCTGGGGAACAGGGGGAGCGGTCCTCCGTGCCAGCTGTGAAAATGATCACAATGTCACATTCTTCTGCGTATTTCTAATTTATGTTGTGCAACCTCTTAGTTGGTTGTAAAGTTGCAGGATAAGGATTTCATGTCTGGCAGGATTAAAGAAGCCCCGACTTTTTGGCCAGCGGCCATTTCATGCTGAAATGTGTAAAGCTGCACGATAGTATGCAAAGTTAGACTTGCAAGCAGAAGAATGCAAAAATGCGAATGCCTAGAAGCCAGGGCTGTCTTAATCTTAAGGGGCTAAAAATGAAATGGGACCACTTGGCAACTGATTGCCTTTTAACATGTGTAGTTTTAGTTTTCCCATAGTTAACAAAGGTTTTTAATAATGTAAATAAAAAGTGGTGACTGTAAAGATGTGCTAGGACTGCCCCAGTGCTTCGTTTGTGATTTAAAAAAATAAGGGCCGGAATAAGAAGCGATTGGATGTAAGGGGGCAGGCCTTACCTACCTCCTCCATGGAAAGACCCAAACACCTCTGCTAAGTTCTGCTTGTCGACTACACAAGCAGTCTGGCTGAGGAGCAACATGAACCCTGTCTGGGACGGCGAGTAATGGGCCTCCTATTATTTCCAATGTGATTTGTGAAAGCAGAAGGGCGAGCAGTGTGCTGAAAGGTTAAAAATCTCTGTTTTGGTGGTCCTTCTGCTTCCATGACTTTGGAGAACTGCTGTAAATTGAGACAGCTTCAGCTGGTACCTGACCATGAGGGAGGTGGCAAAGAGTCTCATTCCCCTAAAATACGTGCTGTGGTACACCACTGGTACAAATTCAGTACTGGAGTCCCTTTAATAGTACCACACATTTATTGATGATGGATAGCTGTCAAACGTCCCCAAGTCACATGTGATACGTTCAGCCAGGCCAGACTTTTTAGCCAACAGTATTTTTTGAGTCCATGGTCACACTACCAACAGAATAAAATGCCAGAATGCAATGGGCTGTCAGCTAAAAGCTTGAACTGTGTGGTGAGATACATGCCATGAGGCTTTTGGCTGTTGTGAATACTAGACCATTAAAAGAACCACTAAAATAGGAGGTAGAGTTCCTTTACAGACACTACAGAGCCAGGGAAAATGGGTTATGCAGACACAGAGTGGACAGCCCCTGTAAGGGAAGTACACGGGATTCTAACAGGGAAGGAATTTCAGAGATATTGATGTTGTGTTATATTAGCCATGGTTTTGCAGTATGGCCTTTTCATGCTATTGGCAATCAACGTGACTTTATCGTGACTACGAGGTTTCCATCGCAGTTTTTGATGGTGTTGCAGAGGTTGTGTTCTGGTCCCGAGTTTTAAGAGTTAAGTGATTATAAGTTTCATTGAGGAAGAGTCATTTTGTGAAGCCCTGTGACAAAACTGGCTATCAAGGAGGCCAATGCAAGAAGGAAGACTTTAGCAGAGACCCCTCGATGAGAGTAACCATTAATGTCTCTAGTGTGTCCATATTAAGTGGATGATGCAGACTCTGTGAAGAAGTTTCTTTTCAAGTGTACAGTGGCCTGTTGATACTTAAACTCTACCACCCAAAGCGTAAAACCATATCCCGAGGGCAGCGGCCAACGTTAGACTCCATCACTCAAATCCACCATTAAAGTGTCCAGACAAAGCCCCAAAGACTGGACTCAGAGAACTGACAACATTGGCATACAGTCCACACAACACAGTGAATGGGCTCTTGGTCCTTACTCTTGAATTATGACGCTCTGGATATCTGCACCCGATATTTGGCACTGGCGGACTCGGAGGAGGTCAATCATGGGGTAAGTCGCGAGGGGGTGACACCATGAGTTACCCGCACCGGGTGACACCAACCCTAGTGATGCCACTGACAGGAGCCATCACAGGTGGGGGGGAGAGGGGGGGACAGGAGCCATCACGGGGGGGGACAGGAGCCATCACAGGAGGGGGAACAGAATCCACCAGGGTGGGCACAGGGGTGGGCACGCAGTATTCTCGTATCGTCTTGGTCTCTTCCAGGGTGGGGTAGGGCTCCTCACCCCCTCCTGGACAAGACGGCAGGCTCTCTTTCTAAAATGTTAGTTTTGTCATCCCCCACTGTGATGTACAGTACTTAAAGGAGATACTCCAAGAGAACTGATTTAACTGATTGTCCTTCATACTTTGATAATCAGTGTGGGTGCGATTGTGCCATTTCTTTATTTTATTACATTATAGACTGCATGTTTGAAGAACCGAGGTTTGCTTACAATTTAGTAACAGTAATTAAACTCTGTGAAGAGAACCAGGTGCTGCCTCGGTGTAATCAGGGCTGGTTCTAGGATGTTTGGGGCCCTGGGCAGAAAGGGAATGTGTGAGGCCCCTCTACATTGCAGAGACATGACGCATTCAGGGCTGTTTGCATCTGAATAGATGCCCCTGCTCCTGAAGCTGCAGCCCCTCCCTCTCAATAACCTTCAAACACGTCTTAACAGCTCATCAAGGGCTGGAGGTGTGAGGGTTGCCACCCCGCTGTGCCTCTCCAATGCTGCTGGGGATCTGAGCTTTGGTACAGCATCAGAGTCAAGAAGGGAGGTGGGTGGAAGCTGTGCCGGCTTTAGGGTGGTGCGACCGTGACCGGTTAAAATTAAGGACAAATGGCGTCCGTTAAAGAATCCTTCACGGACAACGGACAGACGGCCGAAATTACGGACTGTCCGTGAAATTTACGGACGGTTGGTCACCCTACCAGTCACACAAGCTGCCTGGAGCCCCTCCCCCCAAGACCGCTGCTATATGCAGGGATAGCATGCACTGAGCAGGGCAGCAGCAGCGCGGAAGGAAGGGACAGGAACCTGCTCCTTCAGGGCTTAAGGGGAGGTACCGGGGTGAGTGATCGCAGGGGGCTTGGCTGCATGCTACCCAGGGCACAAGTCAGAGGTACACACAGGTGGACAGTGTCCACCCACTATTTTCACAGGTTGGACGCCATCCACCCTGCCAAGCAGTTGGGCCACTCAGACAAATGTGATAAATTTGTCCCGGTGTAATATTCAAACACTGGGACACATTCAGCAGCGCCTGCACGTTGTTGTCTGCTTTTGATCCACAACAGCGTGCAGGCAGGGAGGGGGCTCTCTCATTTCAGACTCCAGCTGGGCCCACAACAAAGGCCGAATTCACGGAGTCATCAGGCCTCCTTCTGTTCAAGTCTCCTGGCTAAGAGCAGTCAGAAGCCTCACACCTAGATGCAAATGCAGTAGAGGAGAAACAAAGGTGCACACCTTGTTAGCGCTTCAAACGTACTTAAGAGAGGCAGCTTTTCACTTTGTCTGGTACCTGTTTACAAGATATGCATGCACTGTAAGAATGTAAGATGTGTTGGCATTTTCTACTATTTACACAAAATAAATAGCATTTGTATAGTGCTTACTACCGTGGAGGAGCCGTTGAAATAATTTAAATATCACTATTTTTTCTTGTATAGTGCTACTCATCCCAATGTAGGATTTCAGAGCGCTTTATATCATTCGGATTCATTACATAGACAATAAATCATATACGTTTGTAAATCAATGTACAGGATGTGATAGATAAAAGAAAAAAGTGGGTGGTTTACAAGGTGCAGAAGTCACATATCGTCTTTCATAGCTCACTGTGATGTATTAGAAGGATTGCAATGCAACTGCAAGTAACATCAGGATCTCTGTGTTGAAAGCAGTAACCCACTTACCTAGCTACGTAAAATTAAATGTGTCATTTGCATGTTACATGGTGTGCTATGCAGGAGACATTAACCCTCTATGGTAGTTTGAGTCAAAACCAAGTTAAAACAAAACCCAGATATTTCCAGCAAGTGCATTAATTTTCCCGAGTTATGTTACCATTATTGTTCACCCAGATTTACTAGGAACACACAGATCTCTGCAGCAGGTGCTTTAACCCCATAATAAAATTTAAAATACAGCCTTTGCAACCAATTAAACAGAACAGGTTTACTGTCAGTTTTCTCCTTGTTGCCACTTTCTTTGTGGCAGAGTTAACAAGCACTTGCAATGCAATAGGTCTCACATTTGCAAGAGTTTAAGCTATTGCATTGTAAATAGCAATCCCTTTTAGTTATCTGTTTTGATAACTAACACATAAATAAAAGGCATGGTCATTTACAATGCCAATAGCTCAAACTCTTGTAGATGCGAGACCTCAACCGCCATTGTCCCGAACTGCTTAGAAAGTGAAAGCACGCATGGTGCACTGAAAGTTGCAGGAAAGTATGTCATGCCTGCAGTAGGAGAAACTCATTGAAGAAAATAGTGCTTGCAGACTAAATAAGACATACCGTGTAACAACTAAAGTGAAAGGGCCAGACATCATGGTAGGTTACAAATGAGGACAAGGCAGTACTAAGAAGGGACTAACAAGCCTATTAACGAATCAGAAGCCAGTATTTATTAGAAGGATTGCAATGCAACTGCAAGTAACATAAGGATCTCTGTGTTAAAAGAAGTAACCCACTTACCTAGCTACATAAAATAAACTCTGTCATTTGCATGTTACATGATGTGCTTTGTAGGAGACACATTAACCCTCTATGGTACTTTGAGTCAAAACGAAGGCAAAACAAAACCCAGATATTTCCAGCACATGCATTAACTTCCAGAGTTATCTTACCATTATTGTTCACTCAGACTTACTGGGAACACACAGATCTCTGCAGCAGGTGCCTTAACCCCATAATAAACTTTAAAATACAGTCTTTGCAACCAATTAAGCAGAACAGGCTTACTGTCTGTTTTCTCCTTGTTGCCACTTTCTTTATGGCAGAGTCAACAAGCACTTGCAATGCAATAGGTCTCACATTTGCAAGAGTTTAAGCTATTGCACTGTAAATGACAATCCCTTTCATTTATCTGTTTTGATAATCAACACATAAATAAAAGGCATGGTCATTTACGATGCAAATCGCTCAAACTCTTGTAGATGCGAGACCTCAACGGCCATTGTCCCGGACTGCTTAGAAAGTGAAAGCGCGCATGGTGCACTGAAAGTATGTCATGTCTGCAGTAGGGGAAACGCATTGAAGAAAATAGTGCTTGCAGACTAAAAAAGACATACTGTTGGACTTGGCCCTTTTGGCAGGTTCACCCCTAAACATTTTGCCTTTCCTGTGACCTGGTATTGGTGGTCCAGTGTATAGTGCGTGCGCTCTCTGAGTGCGTGTGATTGGTCTGCCCACCCATAGGAATGCATGGGGGATATGTGTATCCATGGTAATTCCTGGTGTGAGAGGAGTGCAGGGTCGAGTTTAGTATGTACGAACTTGTGAGAATAAATGCTGCTCAATGGTGGGCGCAGATTTATTGTGTCTGGTGGAGAAGTGCCACTTTTAGAAGTTGACATTTCTGTGTGCTGTGTGTCTGCCTGCCTGATGTGGAGTGCATGTCTTGCTTGTGATTGACAGGTGCTGGATGGTGTGAGGAATTCCAGGAGCCATGGTGAGTCAGCCCAGTGGTGAATAGAGAGATCTGCATCTAGATGGGAGGGAGGAGTTGCACCTGGGACCTGAATAGGGCGGTGCCTTCCCTCCACAATGACGGCTCCGCCCCCTGTGGTGCGTCTGATCCCTGAGCCCCCACCTAACAAAGGAGAGAGGAGCTGAGCAAAACAAAGTGCTCCAAAGCTCCCCTATACCAGTTCTAACTGGTATCCCTAAACCCTGTGCTGTGACACAAAGGGGAAATGAAGTATAAATATAGGGGCTGTGACCCCATGAAAGCGTGTTCTGTTCTGCTTGTGTTCTTGAGGAGACACTCTGCCAGGAGGAACCGACGCGGGACCCAGCTGCTGTTTCCTGTGGGTCCCTGCGAGCTGGCCTGCCTGCCTGGCTGTGCTTTGCTGGGGTCTCCCCAGCACCAAAGATCCTCTGGTTCTGCCTGTCTGGGGACTTTGTGGACACCTAGCACCTGGGAGCGCTTTTATGCACATTGACTATTTTTAACTGCAGCACGGAGCTGCAAGCATTTTAAAAGGGGGTTCCCCCGCATTTATGCCTCAATAACGGGAGCCCACCCCGCTTTGGGCTTATTTCTGATTGCGGGAGCCCACCCTGCTTTATGCGTGAAAGTAAGCGGGTGCCCACCCCACAGTTCTAGAGAGAGAGAGAGAGAGCGGGTGCCCACCCCGCTCCCTGCATACTTAAGGAAAGCGGGTGCCCACCCCGCATCTCTGCTGTGGAATCACCGCCGCAGCCTGGGGAGACAAAGCGCCGCAGCCGTGATGCGGAAGCCAGGCGGCCTTGCCTGGTTGTGGGCGGGGCCTAAAGAGGAAGTCCGGAACCCTCGCGGGCTCCCATTGCCAAGTCCCGGGTGCCTGGATTAGGCCCGGGTGAAGGGAGGTGAGGCCAGACGATGGCTCATTGGCGGGGCTCCCATGCTTGGAGAGAGCCCCGCATCTTGAAGGGGAGCCGTCGAGCTGCCTGAACTGACCGGGAGATGTCCAGGAGATCGAAGGAGTCCTGAAGAGCTGGTGAGTGACGGGCGCTGACCGGGAGACGTCCAGGAGGAGCTGAGTCCCCAAAGCGAAGCCCCAGTGAGTGGAGCCTGCAGGGGAGCACTAGCAAATGGAGTCCTGGGACGGAGGGGCTCCCTAAAGGCTTTGGGTGGTGCCCAAGGGTTGTGTGCCTGATTTCTGCACAGTGAGAGGGACCTGAGCAGCATTGTGGATGCCAGTACTTGTTTTTCCCAGCTGCGCTGAGGGGGTAATGTTGTTTGTATAATCTCAGTGGGGACCCCCTCAGGCACAGTAAGTGCCAGTACCCTTTTTCGCCACAGCTGCATCGAGAGAGAGAGCGGGCGGCTGCAACGTGGAGCATTCATTTTGGATTGCGTGAGAATGGAGTGAGATACACTCCCCCGCCCCCCCCCCCCATGCGCTTGGGGCACATTGCTTTCCACTGCATTAGCAGCCCCAGGGGCCAGTAGAAGGCCCACCGCTTATGCCCTGACATTTTTGGGACTTGGGGGGCAGATTAGGTTGAGAAGCCCCAGTGGGGGCCCAAGAGGCACCAGGAGTGCCAGACTTCATTGGCACATTTTTCCAGCTGCCCTGCGAGAGCGCAGGCAGCTGCAACGTTTGGGGCACAGTTATTTTGTTAGAGTCCCCGTGGGGGACAGAGAATGCCGTGCCCAGCTTTTGATTTCCCAGCTGCCCAGCAATTAGTGGGCAGCTGCCATGTTTAGGTGGTGCAATTGCGCACCTTGGCTTTACTGCTTTTTGGGGCCCTAAGGCTAATTGAGTAGCCGTACCTACGCCCTGACATTCTGGAAATTGGGCATTGTGAGCCTGGGACCAGTTTCAGTGCATGGTGCCCCCAATTGGGGCACACTGTTTTTATGCCAATTATTTCCTAAGGCAGTGGTTCCCAAACTTTCGACTCCTGAGGACCCCCATTGAGTCACCACTGGAAGCCGGGGACCCCCAAGCAATTTGTAAGATTTAAATTTCAAAAATGAATACAGTAATTCGAAAAAAATTAACACACGTGTGCACACAAAACAAATACTCGAATTACTAATGATTTTAGGTGCATATTTACAAACCCCTATCACCATGGGACCATCACTTTTTAAGACGTTCCTGTGGCGATAGGCGCTTTGCCTTATTTACAAGGCAGAGTTAAGCCACTTAACGTGGCTTAACGCTGCCTTGTAAATAAGACCCCTTTTCACCCAATGCTTAGCGTGAAAGGGGTGGGCAGTGGGCGTTGCGGTGGGCGTTTCCCCTGCAACACCCATTGATTTTGACGCGGACCCCTCTTTACAAGAGCAGCGTAAATGGGAGGCAGCGCCAAAATTAAGACCAGGGAAAACCTGATCTTAACTTGGCGAAACAAGGAGAAATGCTTCATTTCTCCTCGTTTTTGCAAAACGCCTTGGATTGTTTATGTTCAGCAAGGTGACCCTTCATGCACATCAACAATCTTTAAAAAAAAAAATTACATTTTGTAACTTCCATATGTGCTGCATTAAGCAGCACACATAGAAGTGACAAAATGACATTTCAAGATCAAGGGCTGCACCATATTCTTGTAAATATGGGGCAACCCAGCGTTTCTGAAGTGGCGGAGTGTGTTGTTAAGCCAAGGAGGCTAACAACACTCTCCGCCACTTCTGTTGTATTATATTGATAGAATTTGCAAGAAAACGAAACAAGCATCTCCGTGACTAACTTTTCAATGGTTGGTTTTATTTTGCAGTACGAGGCTCCTGCTCCTGCCAGGGCCAGACTGGAAATCCAAAGCAGCCCTGGCAAATGATTTCAGACCAGTCCCCATACGGTGCACACCAAGTGCAGTGAGTGAGCCTGACCACTACAAAGGGGGCTTAGGGAGGCTCTCACTCCAAAACATTTAGGAAACAATGGTGCAGTCTACAACACACGTATCATTATATATTGAATTGTATTAGCTTTTAAAGAATAGTAAATGAAGACATGACTATGCACCAGAAGACGACAATCTTTCTGGGGGGTCTTAATTGATTCCCCCACTATCACCATCCAACAGTGCTTCTCATCTCCCCATAGCCCCTCCGTCAGCTGTATTTCATTTTTTATAGCATCTCTCACACCATTGTAGGATGTCAGAGCACTTTACATCAAACACATATAGAGACAGTGAATCATACGTGTAAATCAGTGTATAGAAAATGTTACATAAGGCAAAGGGGACTACAAGGTGTAGAATTCACATGTTATTCATACTGGTAGGCATTTTTAAAGAGTGCTTGGTCTGGAGAAGCACAAACTCAGGATTCAGAACATAACACAGTGGTTAGCATTGACTTTAACAATACAAATGTATTTCCACCCAAATAAACCTTTTTAGCAGCATCAGGATAATCAAAGACTGGGAAAAAACATAAGTCACTAACTTGTACCTTGCAGTTTGCAAGCAGCTGTTTGATGATAGTTTATAGGTCACTGTGCTAGATTACGATTGTTACTTTTGAACTGCACAGTGACAAAAGAATCTCTCTGACAAAAGCAGTAACCCACTGACCTATGCATATAAAATACTGTTTTTTAAAATGCATGGTACACGTTCTTTGCAGTAGGTATATTAACCCTCTGTGCTACATTAGATAAGTCAAAGCTGCCACTGGACAAAACTCTCATCTCTCTGCAGAAGGGACATTAATCACTGGTGTTATCTTGACACTTTTATTGTTCTTTGAAAACTGCTAATTAAACAAGATACTTTGCAGTGCTTTCAAGACTGCTGCCTGTGGACCCCCTAGGAATGTGTCAGGGACCCCTGGGGGTCCGCGGACCACAGTTTGGGAAACACTGTCCTAAGGTGTTTACGCTTGGGATGCCTACTGTGATGCCTATTGCGCAATATGTTCTCCCAATGTGTTATGCCTAATGTGATAATGAGGAGATCATTATTGGGCCAGTAGTTACTGGTTGTGCTCTACATTAACTATTTGTGCCACATTTACAATTTGTGATTTGTGTTGGTTTTGACAGTGGCCCAATTGGCCCTGTCATTTGTAAATAATCCCCTGTAAATACTGCCTAGTGCCAGTTGCCACAGTGTACCTTGTGTGATTATGATCTAATGTGTTTATTATAATACAAAGGCTATTTTAATATATAACCTTGTGTGGAGTTCCTTTTGTGGTGTGCCTAGTGTGTTGCTGCGGTGTGTGTGTGTTGCGCAAACGCTTTACACATTGCCTCCGGGAAAAGCCTAACTGCTCTTGCCAAGCTACCAAGGGGGTGAGCTGGGGTTATCTTTAGCGTGTAACTCCCTTGCCCTGACTAGAGTGGTGGTCTCTGCCTGGCTTTGGCGCAAGCCTTAGCCAACCAGAGATCCCATTTCTAACACATACCATGTAAAAACTGAATTGAAAGGGCCATACCTCATCTGAGGTTACAAATGAAGATGGAATGGAAGGGACTAACAACCTATTAACGAATCAAAAGCCAGCATTTACAAGGGACAGTGACGCAAGCCAATAAAAAATATAGGCGGAGCTTCAAGTCCATACTCGACTACAGCATGCCTCGCAGAGCAGCGCATGTGCTGCCAAGGCTTGACCTAAAAAAAACATAAATGACTAAGTTGAGGTCCAGATTTTGCATCAGGGTTGAGTCACCTTTCTGGCACAACCCTGAAGTAAAATATATTTTGGGATTTACAGTACCACACAAATCCTGTTCATGTGGGTTTACAAAAAACAAAAACAAAAACGAATGTAAGGCAGCACATTGCCCTGCCATGCATTACCTTACACTAGGTAGGCATTACATGGGTGGTGCTAGGGTGTTCTTGTGCATCCCATCTATGTATTTTGATGCAAACTCATATTCACAAAGATTTGTAAACCTAGGTTTGCACCAAACTGGTGAGTCTACCTAAGGCTGGGGTAAAAAAGAGCTATATATCCATTTCTCCTTGTTACTTCCACTTTGCAGGTATGCTGCATTCTGCAGCACACATACAAAGAGGAAATAGCCTCATAGGATCGTTTTTGCGGGGCTTTGAGGAGAACCCTACCAAAAATATGCAAGGCAGCCTATTGCACTGCCTTGCATTACCATGCGTCAGGAGGCTTTACCTGGGTGGTGCATTGGTGTTCCCGTATGTCCACCCAGGTATATTGTGTGCAAATAATATACATAGTCTTTTAAAGGCATGCACACTAGCTTTCTTTGAATCAGATCTCGAGTTCCACTTCCCTGTAAAAGGATCGAGGTTACTCCCTATTTATGTGAAGCAGCTTTCCAGCTAGGTCCTGCTAGTGATTTCAAGTCTTAAAAGTTCCATGATGGCTTTGAGAAAGTCAAAGTGCCTCCACGCTGTAGTGTGTCAATCAGGGCAAGTCCAGTATTGGTGGCCCAGTATTCAGTCTTACTCTCTCTCGATGGAGTGGAGGGTAGGAGTGCCCTGTCACGTGTCTGTGGCCCAGTGGTGAGCAGAAGACAGGATGCTACGGTATATGGAGGTCCTGGGAAGCGCACACAGGTTTTCTGCATTCACTTTGTGCAATTCAGCCAATAAATAGACATCTTTTAATTTCTCCTGTTTCATATTAGAGGTCAATGTTTTGTCTTGGTGCATCAGGTTAGACTGTGTCTGGTAGGTAGAAGCCACATGAAAGTCGTGTCAAATGCATTATATATGTGGCTTAGATTCTGATTACTTTATTCCAAGGAGTAAGTGGGTTTTCTCATCTTTCCAAACACCTAACCATAGAAAAACAACTCTGAGTGAACCCATAACATGCTTAGCCATGCTTAGCCTATCTCTCCATGCCAGCCCAAGGGGATCACCCTATAATATTAAAAGAGCACTCACCCACTGGAATTGCAAGTGGTATGCTTCACCATAGAGTCCTTGTCCAGATGACTAATGTATCCAGATAGGCTCAACTTTGGTTGCCAAGGAAGCTCTTTGGTTATTGAGTGGGATCCCAGATTTAAAATAGTCCAGGATGTCCTGAGAGTTCGTTTTATATTCAAAGGGCACCCTGATGGAGTTAAAAATATATGGAGATGTACTAAGGAAATGAGTTTCCTCTGTAACCTTGGGTCAACATGTTTCAGCCATCATGCCAATGCCTCACTGGGCTAGTTGGCTTTCATCAGGTGCATTAGTATCCTGTTTGTTTGCATTCAGTTTTGAAACTTCCATTCGCCATACTCATACATGCCATACATGTCGACCCAACTGGTCACTATGTAAGCATTTCTTTAGTAGCGTTCCATTTGGAACTCCATGAGGGTAAGGAGGCAGGCGGACCTTCCAGTCAGAACTCTCATCAAACAGCTCTTCTTAGCTGTGAACCTATTTGGTTCCTCCTGTCCTAGCATCCTATATTCTTACTATGCATGGTACATTACAGCATATTAAATCAGAAATAAGAGATTTGCATAGGATCACAGAATTAAGTCACGCCTGGAAGCTGGGATTGATCTCAGGTTTTCTGCTTTCCCATTGTTCATTTCAGCCATTAGATGGACATATCTTTATTTCTCCTGTTTTACATCAATGGTTAATGCTTTGTCTTTCATTCTTGGCAAATTAGGTTGAAGTGTAGGTGGCGAGCAGATGCCGCAACTGTGCACTTTTCACTTCAAATAAGAACTACTTTGCATAATTCTGCTTGCTCCTCCATTGCCCAAATATTTCAGTTTTGTGCAGAAGAATCAAAATCTGTCACACCACAACAGAAAATGATTTCCAAACATTTGAAATTGTGTGCTTTATTTACCAGTTCCAATCACTAAATGAAAGGAAGAAAACTGGGATTTTTGTAACTCTGGAAATTCAGGAGGGCTGCATATAGCTGTGTTACATTTTGCCAAGTTGTTACCATTTCCGAGGTATGGATGGTTTTATTTTTTTGCCCTTCTCACACCTACCTTCTGCAGCGATGTTGCAAAGTTTGTGATGTACTGTATTAAAACACAACAACACCAGTTTGCTTTGTTGTTATGATGCTCTTCGGTCTGGGAGACTCATGTAATCTATGAAATGAAAAATCATGTGTGCTTTAGGCTTGGGTGGTGAATTTCGGTCCGCTTGCGGAATTTGCGGAATTTGGGTAATTTCACGTTCCACGGAGAACGTGGAATTGCCCAAAATACTGTGTTCCGCGACTTCGCGGAATTATTTGCTTGTTCGCGTTCTCAAAATGCGTGGTGGTGAGATACTTCCCCCCGAGCACGCAACCAGCGTTCGCGAACAGGAAAAAAACATTGCGAACAAGCAATCCTGCGTGTTTGCGGAATTTCTGCGTGCCCGCAGAGATTTTTTACCGTTTCGCGGAGCTTTGCGTCACGCGACTATGCAAATTCCGCCCACCCCTAGGTGCTTACCTAGGGCTGTCTCCTTCACGATGAGGTTACAGTGAATAGGTGATCCCACAAGTCAGTGTTACTTTTAACAAATAGGTCAAGTAGGCCATGTCTGATACACCATGGTGGCAGTGTAACATGTCTAGAATATGCAGAACTCTTGTTAGAGAGCATAGTCTAGTGTAGATTCTGATTACTGGCGATAGTTTGTTGTCTCTTTCTGTTCCTATATCTCCCCACTTAGGCAGTTCTTATATGCAAACTAGCAATATTTCCCCTGGAAGGCCAATATTTTCTTGAAAGTGCTAGTTGGGACTGGAATTGTTTGTGCCTTTTTCTTGTGAGTTACCTTTGTCACCATTTCTGTTTTATCCTTGGATACTGTGCTGCTGACACTTATTTTGATGTGGAGGTGATACCTCTTACTTTAAAATGTATGGTCCATTCTTTGTGTCGGCATTCTGGTGGTACTGATTTCAGGGTGAACTTTTAGGTTGAGCTTGTAAATGTGAGGGTGGATAAATATAGTTATGCCAACAATAAGTACATGAGAGATGGATATCTGCTGCTAAATATGGAGGTGAAATTTTGGTGAGCAGTGTGTAAATTGTAAAAACAAACACAGAGTCCAAACGTTTTTCTTAGGGTCCTATTATTGATTCTTTCACTTCCATAAAATTGCTTATTCTTGCAGGTTCATTTTTCATCCCCTTTTCTGCCTTCATCATTGTTTTCTTATTTTTCTCCTTTCTTCCCTTTCTGTCTTTCTCTCGTGCTTTGGGTCATGGTATGTAGGTGAAAAATTAGCCCCAATCTCCTAAAATGAGTGCAGGTGGGGAAGGCTGATACGAATACTTCACATAGGAGAGTGGTCTCACCTCCGGAGAGCGCAGGCAGCTAAAGCAATCACATCTACATGGAAATATGCTGCGTATGGAATATTATGCCTGGTGGTAGTGTTAGTTTGTTTAATTCTTGGGTAGAGGAACCTTTACGCTGACAAAAGGCAACTTTGTTTTATGTGTAGTTTACTAAAGTTTGAATCTTCTGCCTAAATCAGGGGGTTTGCATGTATACTCGAAATGTGCTCTAATGTACTCATGATAGACCTGTTAAACATTTATATGAGGGCTTAAGATCTGATGTCACTTCTTGTGATTCCCCTTCCTGTGATATCAATTCCTGTGATGCCTCGTGCGATGCAATGCGCCATGATGTCATGCGTCATGATGTCACTTGCATACTGGTTAAAAAGGTTAGTCCCCTCACTTCTTTTTGGGTCTCGCCTGAGCCAGCACGCATGCGCTACCCCGCGAGACATTTAGTTTGGGCTTTTAAATTTCAAACATACGCTCGTGTGTGTGCTTTTTTTTAATCACTTGCTATTGGGTTTGCGTGCTGTCTTTCTAAGAAAGACAGCACACAATTGGCCCAAGGCGGGTGCATGTCCCACCTTCTGTGTCCTGTGGCCTAGGGTCCTCGGGAGCGAGCAGCAGCACGGCCGGGTGCCAGCTGCATATCTCGCATCCCTGCAGTGCGCGCACACCACGCTTGTTTTTCTGACTACTTCGTTGCCTCAAGCACTAGCCAATGCCAGCTCCTTCAACACGAAAATTCCCACTTTTCTCTCTTCAGTGGTTAGTCTCTGTTCCTTCCATTTTTTTTGTGAATGAGCAGTGTTGTAGCCCTCCTGCCAAAGGCAAAGCGTGTCTCTGACAGCTTACCAATGGTCAGTGCCATTTTTCCCCCCTACTAACGTGCAAGGCTTCTCCACCATGCTTCCACCACTCCCTGCCTGCACCCTGCCACCGTCCTTTCCATCCAACCTATATCAAGTGTCCGTGCTTCCCGCAAATGGAACAAGCCGTGTTTACATATAGTGCTTTATATCTCCGTGCTTGTCTTTCCTAAACTCTGTTCATAACAGATGTCACAATTACCATCGTAAATGTACTCAATGCCTTGATCTCATTAGTATTAAAGAGGGAGTCCGCCCTGCAGGGAATATGACTCGTGGCATACAGGTGAGACATCTGTCAGCAGCAAGAGTGTAACTCTGAGCCATCCTGGCATCTGTGCCCCCTTCACCGTGCCCCTTCATCCTGCCAGTATCCAGGCTGCTCTTGCATTGCAGCCATAGAGTCAGAGTCCATATGCAAAGCCCTGGCCGTACTGCTGATGCCAGACAGGGCCTAGTCACGTGATCCCTTCCTGTCCGCCCCCAGACACACACACACATCCATGCCCTCCAATGGAATGCACAGGTAGCTCCTTCTTTGCAAACAGTCTCTTACCACTGCTTTGGGGGAGGCACAGGGTCCACCTGCACTGCAAACACCGGCCTCCTTTACATTTCAAGAATCACAGGGGATTGCATGGCGAGTGACACCAAGCACTGTCTCATCTGCAGAGCAGACGCTGCCCCTGCCTCATCCACGCGCACCCATTCACTCCTTCCACCCAGAGCCACAGGCCTGCGCCACAAAGCACGAGGATCCTCCACACTTACTTGATGAAGTAGACAACCCCCTCTGGGGTGGAATCCATCTCCCAGCCCAGTGACAGATCTACGGCACAAACAGAGAGAAGAGAGAACAACATAGACACGTTTCAAAAGGCGAAATATACAGCCAGGAGCACAGAGAGCAGTGGGGAAGGGATGGGCGCAGTGAAAGAAATCGGTGAGGAAGAGATGCGTCACCCCTTCCTCATGCGCAAGTAGTATCTCCTTTTCCACCAGAGAGGCCCGTGCACCACTCAATGCCAACCTGGTGCAGCCCTGTTATTGCAGATCTGGGCCCGCACACTACTCTCCCAAAGCACCTCAATCCTGACCTGCAGCCTGCTCGCCTTTCCACACAGCTCTGCCAATGCACCTCACTCCTGTCTGGCAGGGTTCGCCGATTTGTATTTCTGAGATGCACTCACTCCCCCGATACTGACTAGAGTAGCCATTATATTTAAGTGCTATTAATGATAATAAACAGCTCTGCCGAAGCACTCCAACCCTTCCTTGAAGACCCCCCACACACAAAACTCTGGCGACACAACTTCACCCGCACTCTCTCTGCTGTTTATCACCGCAACTCACACATGGCTGGACCAGCGCACCTTCAAGTCAGACATGCGGCGCCCCCGCTATCGCCATACATGGACACACGCAGCTGTCGATGCTCTTAACTCCTGCCGTAGAGCACCTCCTGCCACCTGAATACTGGAAGCAGGCACAGCTCTGCCAAGCCACCTCCGCCTTGCTGGGCTGTAAATAAAAGGAAACGCTGCTACAGTACAAAAGAGGCCTCGCAGGCCACTGAGCATATATTACCCCCTCACAGGGGTATGGATAGGAGGTGCCACCAGGAACTGGAACACGTCACCAGGAAGCTGCGAGACTCCATGCTAAGTGGTACACAGCCACTGTTTTTTCATTTTTGGTGGGCTTTGCAACTCTGCTGTGGCTTAAGGACGGCTAAACAGGCTCGTCCACAGTGTACGTGGTCGCTCCTTCCCCCATCTTGCTCCAAAACTCTGGAACTCACTGCCTATCGAGCTATGGATGGTAGCTGCTCAGGAAACTGTTAAGAACATGGATATTTCCCAATTAATTAACATCTATTCATACGGATCCCTGCTCAGCACAGGTGTTCTAACTGTAGTTTGGCTAGCGCTGGGAAGCCTTAGGGTAGCCATGCGCTTTAGAAATTTGCATAGTATAGTTTTACTTGAAAGGCCCAGTCCTTCACTGTCCGTGCAGCCTTTGATGTAGCGCACCTGCATCTAGGAGATTAGAGCAGTGAGCTAACACTGCACCGTGTATACAAAAATAATACTTCTCTGTTTTCTACCAAGGAAACCGCAAAGAACAGCGATACCCTTAGCAGTTTTGAAAAAATATTCATCCACGGATTATTTTGTCACACTTCTAAGAACCTCTCTCTCTATTTATTCAGAAGGTGTTTTGTTAATGTGTGCAGATTAGTATTTCCAAACTTAGTAGCGATTTACAAGTTAAAAAAGCCAAGTCTACTACAAATCAGCTTTACATATGGCAACATTAAGGTTGCTAGAGAAAGTAAGGGCAGTTACAAATATCTACCGCTAGGGACTAGGAAACAGGATATACCGTGCTCCTAGTGCAGAACTTTGTTAGTCACGCAATATGCCAGGTCACTACACTGTAAATACATATTTCAGAAAGTAAATTAAAAGCATGAACTTCTACCCATTTGAAGGTGGAAGCTTGGGATTTCATTTAAAAAACCCATGTGCATTTTTCCTTAAACCCACACATTTTTTATTTGGTTTAAGACTGCAGTTTTAATGTTTGATAAATAACCAGTGCATTCATTCATTACTTTCCCAGGATTAGCGAGGCAGTGGAATAATGGCTTTTAGGACTGGCTAGAAGGTGAATGAGTCTAGTTGGTAGTATACCACCAGGAGCAGTACACAGAAGGCAGGATGGGCAAGGAACAGTAATAACCCCTGTGCTGTCCCTCTCCATTCCCGAAGTCTGTCTGCGAAACACATCTCCAAAGAACCACTGGAGGGCGGCTAGTTTCATTCACAAGAATATGTGGAATGACTCATTCTTTGTGAGAAACATTTCGTTTTTGGGCCAAGAATTGTCCTTTGCGGTAGTATTACATTTCATCCTTTAACGGTTTTGCTCGATTTTTGTCATATTTTTCTTAACATGTGATCTTTTTACTTTACTTGAACTATGTGTGGACATTTAAAAAAAACAAGCATGGACATAGCCAATAGGTCTCGCCTTTGGGACCTTATATGTTTTTAGTTATGCAGCAGGTCCCAAAGGCGAGACCTATTGGCTATGCCAATGCTTGTTCTAGGACTTGTGCCCTGACGCTACCCCCTCCCCCGGTGAGTGGCAGGGCTGTCTGGGTTATGTTAGCTTGCTGGCAGGCTCGAGTTACCGAGAGTAACACAGAAAAGACACTGGCTTCTTGCTTGTTCAGCTCACAAGCTCTACTCATGTTGGCCATGGCCTTGCCAATCTTCCTTGCTCCATCTATATGACTTTCATCTGCTTTCTAAATGGTGAGATGTGGGAGAAAGCTGTATCAATTCAAATGTCCCAATGCTCCGGAAACATATTTCATGTTTCTGACCTTACCCGAAGATTTGGTTTGGTTTTTATATATGCTGCCCGTTTGCATTTTCATTGAGTTTGCGCGTTAATTGTTTATTGCCGCTGCAATTTACTGAAATCTCATAAGAAAACGCAGCCTTCTTAATCAAATGTTTTTAAGGAGCCCCCAGAGCCAGAACCCAAGATGTATGGCTCCAAGTAATTGCGAGGGTGGGCAAGCCATAAAAAGACAGCGGACAGCCTGAAATGTTGTCAAAGGAGCGCTCCCCACAGCACCAAAGTTCAATTCGAGCAAACACACGAAACATTAATTCCAGCTGAGATTTTGCCAGAAAAGAGAAATTTGATTTTCTACTGTTATTAAACTTCAGGCATTAGATAACTTGGCCTCTCTTATTTCTCACAATTCATTTTAAGTCTTTTCCATTTGCTAATTTTGGGACTCAACTCTGTCAGGCCCCAGGCACTGTTAAAATAGTCCCCTATGGACACTAAACAGGTCTACCTAAGGCCAAGTCTAGTTAGCAGCATATACATTCTTTTGTTCTCAGGTCTCTCTCAGCGCATGCGGTGAGTATATGACACCCCAGATTCAATCAATTAATCAATTCATCTGTATTCGATCAAGTTAAAAAATGATCATAAAAGCACACATAAATACATCATCATAAAATTATTACAAAATTCTATTTTTAAAATTACAAATATTTCAGCGCAATTCTAGAATAAAGACAAAAATACATTAAAAAGGTTAAAAATCATTTCATATGCTAGGTCTAAGCACTTGTCTTGTTATTTAGCGGACTCATTTGTCTATACGCCATCCCCTTCCTCTTCCTCATGCAGGCCCATAAGAATGACGCAACTGAATAAGAAACCAAAGAGTCAGGTAGTGTTTTTAGAAAATATAGTGCTACCCAGCACTGCTTAAAATTATTTTTCTTTAAAATTGGTTTGAGAAAGACATTCCTTTCATTCACATATATCCTGCAGAATAGAACTAGGTGCAATTCAATATGTGCTGATAGATTAGCGCATGGGCACACACTTAAATCAGAATAATTGTATGTTTTTTCAGGATTACCTAACATGAGGGGAATCAGGTTAGTGCGAAACCTCAGTAATATGAACCTGTGTTGCAACCTATTTACCTTCACTAAGTAGGAGAACACCCCCCCCCCGTTAATAGTGGGTTAAGGCAATATGCCCGGGCAGCGTGTTTCTCTTGATAGTGTTGCTTACGCTTGTACTCAGACATCAGCATAAACATATCACTAACCTTCTGTTTAGAGACCTTCTTACAGGCCAGAGGAGCTTTAAAAAGTTTGTGGAGGCCAATCTCCCTTAATGTTGACTCTACATAACTTAACCACCTAGACCTCTTCCACTGATCCATAGCTAGGCAACTCATTATTATTAATTGAGTAAGTGGCACTGTGTCTCTCCTCCAGATTGAATGCCAGAGAAGTAGTGGGGCTAGTTGTATACAATCTGTTATATAGGGCGGGCCCAATTCCGTATGTAAGATGCCGTTTGTAAAAGAGAGAGGGAGACCCACTACAGATTTAAAAAATGTATTCTCAATAATTTGCGGTGGTGTCGGTGCTACCATACCCCAGACCCCAGCGCCATGGGTCGCTGCTGCTTTTACTCTGACCTGATAGATGTTGATAGATATGACACCCCAGATTCAATACCGGGCTTCTCTAGTTGCCTGCTTAGCAAATGACAACACGACTAGTGGTGGTAACCTCAGTACCGGTGCCATGTGGTATATGGAAAAACACTTCCAGCGAGCACACATAATGATACAGCAATAAGCTGGCTCTTTTCTTAGCGCTAGTTGCGCGCCTTAAGGCGAGGGTGGGAATTCTCATTGAGTCGGGAAGGCAGGCTCAGCTGCACAGCTGGTGGGTTGTCACACTCAAGCAAGGTTATATGCACTGGGGTAGTAAGCTCCTCTAATGCACATGGAGCAGCATGCGGTCCACGTGGAAATTACAAGCTTGTTTTATGAGCAAAAACGCCCCTGACATTCGAAAATGATGTGTCTGCCGCACCTCTCTTTGTGTCCCGGAGTAAATGCGCAGCATAAGGTAAGAGTGGGGGAATCCAGCAGCGTGCGGAGTCTGCAGTGAGGTGTTCGAGGCAGCATTGTGACTTGGGTGGATGTGCATGGCTAAAGATCCATGCCACACAAGGGGTGTTACACGGAGTGTGAAATGTTACACTCAGGTTACAAAGCTGCAAACAGGTCTTGTAGGGTACATCCATCAGAAGGAGGTCTCTGCTGTGATGCAGCCTCAATTCTGCACGGCCCCTCTCTGGATAGGGGCTCCTAGATTGTTCTGTGTTTCTGAGACTTGAGAGGGCATGTGGGGCAGGGAGGACACCCCGAGAATTGGATAGCCCCTTTTTCCATGCAAGTTTGTACTCAGTGCAGATTCAAGTCAATCAGGCATTTAGGAGCGTGCACCGGCAGGCTGGCCGGTCTACCGCGCCATCATACAGTGTCCAGGGTGGATTTCAAAGGAAAGGGGAGCTTTCTGGCTTGGTATAGATAGTTCGGTTGTTACATTCCAGGGGTATGAGGACTCCTGACAATGAGCTATAGTAGCACACAGGATAGTGAACATTCCCTCGCTTGTTTGTGTCCTCAGTCATTGGTGCTCCAAGGTGGTATGTGGTGGCCACGGGGTCCTGGGTTGTTTGCAGCAAATGAGTTTCCTCAGTAATTTTGTGCTCCATGGCGGTATGTTGTGGCCAAGGGCCCTGGGTTGTTCGCGGCAAATAAGTTTCCATGCAAAGTGATTACACTGTAGAATTGATGAAGTGTCAGGCAATGTGAAGGTAGAGATGCACGAAGAAGACGACCACAGCACTGGTCTATCAAACACGTTACTCGCGTGCTGGTTTCAGGCTGATGGGTGGGAGGCAACAGCCCACCCTGCCCAGCTCACCTGCTCGCTCAGGGCTGTTAAAGGGTGTTTAATGATCTACATAATGACTACGTAAGCCACGTTACATTAATGTGTTTCAGTGAAATACACGTAACGCCTGGGAATCAAATGCGACATTCTGCTTGCACCTTGCTTGGCTTGGAGGTGGTTAGCATGCTAAGGAGGATGATGGGAACCAGAATTGTTGTTTCAGCAGATACGTTGTTGCCACAATGCAGCAGTGACCTTATTAGCCAGCTTTAGGCAGCAAGTCTGGATTACAAAGTTGCATGTATCTGGCCTTTTGTGAGCTGGTCCATGATGCAGAATAGTAGCATTTTAAAATCATACATTGAAAGGGTTTAAGTCCTAGGTTCCCCCTTAAAATGTTGTACTGGAGGATGCAGAGTATAGTGCACTGCAGGGCATCGTAGCCTTGGAGCAGTGCTTAATTTGTAAAATATTAAGTGCCAGGGCTGTTACCAGGAGGCCACTGGAGCTTGCAGCACCCATCGCCCCTGCCATTGCTGCCAAAACAGCTACTAACCATCTCTCTTGCAGGTAAATGCGACAGTGCAGATTATTCCAGGACCCCAAAGCTAAAGGAATGACTGGGGATGGCAGGTATTAGTAATTTTTAAACGTATATTGTTTTCCTGAACAGCTGTTATAATGCTCATCTCTAAATTACATGAGCAGCGCCACCTTGTGGCTGACTTCCCTAAGTGTGTTGTTGACAATTAGGAGCCGGTGCCGAGCACTGGTAACCAATTAAGTGCCGGTGCTCAGCACCGGAAAGCTCCGGCTCAAATTAAGCACTGCTTGGAGTTTCCAAGAATTGGGAACAGCGGTTTTGATAAATAGCAACAGTGAATTCTAACACATAAAAGGGTTCACAAGCCTGAGTTATCTTCTTGGCTTGAAAGTTTGCCTTTCCAGTTCCGGATAGGCTTATACTGGTGTGCACAACTCTTTCGGTGAATCAGGGCCTTGTTCATATTTTGCAAATGCAGTCCCCAAATCTATGGGTTGTGAAAACATAGCGATTTCAGGTGGCAAAGAAGGGTTAAAGTACAGATTGTAACTTCAGTAATGCACTTCTTAGTAGGATCAAATACTGCCTTATAATCCGGAGACAAGACATAGACATGACCCTTCATCATAAGGTGCTCGAGAGGGGTGTTGATCAGGCAAAGGTCACGATGTATTTGGCACAGTTGTACTTCTTCATGCCTTCTATTACCTGTGTGTTCTTTTTTCACGTTTATACTTACCTGATTACCTACATGTTTAATATACTACCTTTCCTGTTTATCTTGCATCATTTATGTGCAGCACTCTTTTACCCTGACTGGTCATTTTCACGCTTTAATCCCAGGAGTTTACACTGCCCCCTTTCTAGTACATCAGTTATTAGCAGTAATTTGGTCCTGCACAAAACAAGGCATTTGGGCACTGCCGTCACCTCACTTTTTCAGCAAAGTAGGTTTTGTGCAAGAAGGTTAATCGCCTCTGCCCCCTGTAACATCTTTTGTTGTGCACCCATGCTTCAGGTATACTCAGATGCTGACTTAGTGGACTAATGCATCCACTGTAGGGGCCTATGTTTAACCTCATGGTCACAGGTTCGAATCATGTGGGTCCACTCAGCCTGTCATCCTTCTGAGATCGAAAAAATGAGTACCAGTGAGTTGGGCAAAATAACAAAATAAAATAAAAAACAGCTGTTATTCAGCGCCAAGATACCCCTGGGTAAACATGCGTTTTACAACTACTTATGTTATGGTAGCAAAGTCAGGCTCTGCTCTTGTGACTTCTGCAGTGGCTGTGACTTGCTAAAGAGGCCAGCCATTGATGCTATTTAAAACAAACAGTATTTTATGTCCCATTTGCCATAACTTTCCTTATGGTTAGTGTTAGATTTGGGGGTCTCTAGTTGGCAGATGTGGGTACCTTTGACCAAATAGGGACCCTTGCGTCTAGTCAGGGTAAGGGGCTACACTCCTAAAATAACCCCTGCTCACCCCCATGGTAGCTTGGCACGAGCAGGCAGGCTTATCTCAGAGGCAGTGTGTAAAGCATTTGTGAACACATACAGTAATACAGTGACAACAATACAGATGGACACCACACAGGTTGTATTATAAAAATAAGCATTTTTATATAGATTGAACACAAGACCAAATGACAAAAATCCACAATACTGTACTCAAAAATAGACTATAAAATAGTAGAAAATAGCTCAGTTCTCTCAAGTTGTAAATGCGACACTTTACTCTCAAAGTACCTTGGATGCGTAACGCAAAGCAACACTCAGGGGAGTGGATGCATCGGTTCCTTACTGCTGCTCAGGGGAGTTGATGCACGCTTCCTTACTGTGTGGGGAGGTGATGCGTCGGTTTCTTACTGCTCTCCGGTACGATGCAACAAGATGGCGCCTCGATTCGATACTCTTCTCCGGTGTGATGTGACAAAATGGCGTCTTGCTCACGATGCAACACCGTTGAGGCGATGCATGCACGCCCGACGGCCATGCGCGACTCGTTGATCTTTGGAGCCGCAACAGGCCCAGAGACTCGCTTCTCCAGTGATGCGACAGTGACCTCTGCGGCGGCGGCACACTTCTCCGGGGATGCCTCGCGTTTCGGCGATGCGATGGCGGCAGCGGCGATACGCTTCCTTGGCGATGCGACACGCTTCTCGTTGTTGAGTCGTGCTTCCAGCGACATGCAGTCTCTCAGAAGGCCCAGCACAACAGCTGGCACTTCAATTCCCAGCAAGGGAATTCAGGGGGGGAGCTGGTTGGTGAAGTCTTGTATCCCCGAGACTTCAGGCAGGAGGCAAGCTCAAAGTTCAAGCCCTTGGAGATTCTTCTTCAAGTTGATGAAAAGCACACTCAGTCCTCTTCTCCTTTGTTTGGCAGTGAAGCAACCACTGCAGGCCAACCCCCAAACACACAGCACAGGGGTAGTCACCTCCTTCAGCTTCCTGGTGCTTCGCCTCAGCAAGGGTTTGACTTGATTCCCAGAAGTGATCTAAAGTTCTGGGGTCTGGGCCCCCCTTTTATACACCAAAACCCTTTGTCTCTGAAGGCAGAGAGTGTCTGTACCTAGTCCAAACCAGTTCTGTGCAGTCCTGGAGCACTTTGTTTACAGGACTCCTTCTTCCCTTTGACAGTGTGGGCCAGGGCCATCAGGCGCACCACAGGAGGTGGAGCCAGCATTGTGGAAGGCAGGCACATCCCTATTCAGGCCCAGGTGCTACTCCTCCCACCACTCCTCATGCAGATAGGTCCCTTGAGATTCTACAGACACAGGGTTCATCCGTCCAGTGGAGTAAGCAATGTGTTCTCCCTGAACATTGCAAGGATACTCAAGCTGCTGGTGCGACTAGTCGTGAGGGGAGCAGTCAGTGGTCAGTAAACCACCTCCAGCGTGGCGGGGAGTCACAAGGTTTAACAAGAAAGTATCTTCACATCAGGACGTAAAAGGGCAATTCCCCGAACAAGGTCCTTGGATTGCCTTACTGCAGGGATACTTGAGAGCAGACAAAAGGGTAAGAAATGGCCAGAGCTGGGCGGACACAGCACTTGTAGCCCAGGCATGGCCATGGGGGCTACGAACACCAGATATTCAGTAGCAAGTTGAAGACTCATAGCCGCGACCAGCTGTACCAAGTAAGTGACAGAAGTATACCTGTCACAACAGTTGGAAGTTATGGTTATTATTATGCAACAAATTATATGATGTACACTGTATAACCTGTTGCAAAAATGCCTTATGTTGTAGTTCAAGATGAGCCAGAAATCAGCATGTTGATGACCAATGCCATCACGACAAGTGTGTACCAACTTATGATGTGAATAAACTGCGGCCGTTCTAACACCAGAAAAAATGTTTTGGTGTGCATAATTGATGGGTAGGAAAGAACGGCAGGAGGGCCTGTGAATTGCTCGCACAGCTGAGCTGAGGGAGGGGGGTTCGATCAGACCACTTGACTGACCTTGTTTACCACGGACATTATACTGTTGGGTAGAGCTCTTTCTTTTATGTAGCGTCATGAATATTTGTGCCTGGTCTGAGACCTGGAAGGGCCTACCACATTTATAGCATCAGTTTATCCCTACGAAATGGGGAACCGGTCCTAAAATCATTTGCACTTCAATTCAACAACATAAAGTTGAATATATTCAAACCCCACTATCATCTAACGCCATGCCACTTGAATTCACCCTCCAAAACTACCTCACCATCAAAGAAAACATCACCAAGAAGACCATACAGAATTGTACCAGCTCTTTATACTAAAGAGAGTGAACATTTCAGACTGCAGAACTGATGTCCATTTTTTTAAACTTTCATCTCAATGGTGGCACCAATCTGGTTCCTGGATTTCTATGCACCACACTGACCCCCTGACTGGTATCCTACTTTTTAGGTCAAGCATTTGAGACCTCTTATATATACTTTAGTATATACTTGTATGTTTATGTACTTTATGGGCTCTGGAGATTAGCCTTAGGACTTGTTCGCGAGCTTCACCTTTGAATGCTCATGCGGAGAGAAAAACATATTTCATATTCATTTGCAGCACAAAACTCATAAGAAGCCAATTCTCCCCTCTGTTGGCGGGTTCATCTCTCGTGAACTCATGCGGAGGGAGAAAACCATTATCGATTGTCTTCTTCTAAGAAAGTAAAGGAGAGTGCCTTTCTTGGGGCCATTTAACTTTCTGCTTGATGAGGACTAGGATCATTATGGTCTAACTTTGACTCATTTCATCAAGACTATTGTTTATTTCGGAAAGGCATGGTACACAGACCATGGGAGGTCCGCCGGCTGGATATATATATATATATCATTTAGAGTAATACCTCCACACATATATACAATTACTGTATGTTTAAATTAATTTGCTCATGCTGATTAGTTTTATCCTTACTATCCTTAACAGGGGTTATTGAAGAAGTATATTTGTATTAGCTAGTCCCCCCGTGATGCTAAGTGGATAAATAAAATGGTAGGTTGTGAGGTGTGGAAAGCAATACGAATAAAATGCTCAGATGTATGGAGAGTTAATAAACCAATGCATGTATATTTTTCTTTAGTTCCCAATACAGATATTTGATCAGTATATACTAGATAGTATTTTCAAAGAGCCACAGATTGAATGTGGAACATAAACAGCATCTCTATTATTTTTCATTACAGGTAGGACTGATTAGAGGTGCGTCATATATGTATTCCAGTATAGCTCTAATCAATGATAGGAACAGTAGACGTTGTATATTGTCCTTGTGTCTTTTCAGATTTCCCTCCACGCAGTTCCCTTCCTAGCCTTCCCTCACTTGATCATCCCACTGATCTATGCTACTACAGCTATCCAGACTTGGGGCCATCAAGGGGTGGGCCATTCTAAGCATCAAACTGATACAGAGGATATAGCAGCCTGACACTGAAACAATATCTCTAAATTCATAATGATCACCCCAAGTCTCTTTCAGTTCAAGAAGGGGTTAAAGATTCACCTCTTCACAGAACACTATAGGGCCGATTTCGATGTCTGAATCGGTCCTAGGACCGACCAACACCCGATCAGCGGTCCCGAACGACTAATTAGGTTGTGACCGAACACTCTTTGGTCGCATTCCTACATTTCCCCATAGTAGCATTCATTATGGACGTAAACCGGCTGTACTACATGCTCCCATAGGGAAATGGAAGGTGTGTTTCATTCATAAGGTGCCTGCCACGGGGTACAGGGATCAACAGGGAGGCACCTATGTTGCCCCCTCGGCCCCCAACCCGAGGCTGCACACACAAGGGGGCCCTGCTGGGGCCCCAAACACGCTTTCCATCATAGTTTCCATGTTGGACAGGCTGGCATGGAAACCATGCCAGAAACCTTGCATAGTTTTCCCGGGTGTGGAAAGGCCTCTTGAGCTCGTCGGAAGCCAACAGGAAGACCGGCTGGTTTCAATTTGACCGGCTGCATCATTATCAGCCAATCGGAATTGAAACCGATGATGGCAGTCAGAAAGGCTCCGACCAGAGGTTGGAGGCTTTCCAACCACCATCGTAATAGGCCCCTACATGTCAATACCATAGAAAGTATTGCCTCTCACTGACATTCGCAACACCTTTCATCCTTTCAACATTCCATATTATCATTCTTTTTGCCTTTACCTTATGCAGAACTCTTAAGAAACAGGCCAGCATGCATACATACCAAATTTCGCAGGTAATTTTGACTTTCCGTAGACGTTTCTTCTGGCATACTTGGACAGGTTTGGGGTCTGTAGAAATCGACAAGAATTAAGCATTTTGAATTATTGAAATAGCAATTCTTGTGCAAATTTCTCTTTCGACTCAAAACCTGAGAATATGGCCAAAGCAGGAAAGTAAATGTAAGACTGGCAGAGAAAATATGTTTTGTATAGTATTAAGAACATTTTGTAGTTGGGACTAAGCAGCTCCTTAGAACTTGAAAGTACTGGTGCCGAATAAAAGAATAACTCAAAAAGGCTGACTTGATCTTAGGTTGCTTGTATTACAGTTCAGAGAGGACCTGGCTTGGCAGTTCGTAGTCGACTGTTCTTATCGGCCCAGGACCAAGGCTGATTTGCATATGACTGGGTCTAATCTGAGGTGATATGATGGACTGAAGTGGCTGATATTAATTCAAGCACCCCATACATCACTTTTTTTTTTGTATTCTTAAAAGAATAAGTAAATCAAAACAAATAATATGCAAACATGGCCGGTACAGGTAAGAAGGTAAGAAGGGTGCTACGGGGCAGGGGGAAGTCTACAGATGATGGAATTGGGAAAATAAATAAAGCAACTTACCTAGCACTTGCCTCATTGGCGAGTCGGTGCAGCCAAGGTAAGTGGTTTTATCAATTTTTTTATTTTTATTTTCCCTAGCCCGTCATCTGCTGATCCTACTCCCCTGCCTGCCTCGCCCCCACCCCACCGCTCTTACCTGTACTGCCTGCACCAGATAATATATGTCTATATGTAGCTGTAACACATGGAGATTTGGAGAATTGACTAAAGCTTTCTGACGTATATGGGCAGAAATTATGCAAGTCAAAATTTATGAGGTGTATTTATTTATGCACATTGCTTGTTTTCAAACCATATATGATTGTACTCATGTCTTTCTAGGGCTAGAAAAATGAGCAATTCGGAAGTTTACTTCAAAAATCTATTTTTCCCACAATACATTTTTATGAGGAAAGGCCCCATTCTACCATACAGTCTGTGCAAATTTACTCACACAGCCACTCACCCACCAATAAAGCCAATCACACAGCCACTCACTCACCCATACATCTACTCACACACCCACTTATTCACCCATACAGGCACTTCCACACCCATACGGCCACTCAGACAGCCACTCACACACAGATTCAAACAGTTACACAGCCATTCAGATGACATATGATAGAAATCGTATCACTCAGTAGTACAGGAACAATAGTAATTTAACTTCTGCAGTAGCTTAGTATATATCTTTAAGTTCCAAAATAAAATTCTAACACTTACACTCACTGGATGATGTTATTTGAGATGTCATCAGTGATGCCACTGATTATGTCCTAAGTGATGTAATGTATGAGGTCATAAGCAGTGCATTGCGGGGGCTCAGTTATAGTTAGCTCAGGTAACCATAACAGCTGAATTTCTATGGTTTTGTATGAGGGAATCTGAGCCTAACTACAATTCCCCTGTAACCTTCGTTACCTTTCTATGTTTTTTTGAATTCCATTTCCTAACTATAATGTACCTTTGGTTGTCTCATTGAATTTCGAAGGTTTTTTTTTTTAATGTTGTTTCCTAACTATAACATCCCTGTAACCTTTGGTTTTTTACGTAAATGTCTAAGGTACTGTAATCTGTAGGGCACTAAAGAACTTTACATGCTAGTAAGGTGGGTGGGGCTAAAGCAGTGAAGCTCCTAAATGCTTTGCACATTTGCTAACTCATAGTAATTTCAAGGGAGAACCATGAACTCTGCTCTCACCTAGACAGGACAACAAAGAACTCACTCATAGTCATGTACAGATTGCGCTCCAATAGAACAATGATGCAGTCACTTCCACAAAGTATTTCAGATAGGTTTTCAATATGGAATTGCTGAGAAAACACACTTGCTTTGCCTTCACCAAGGCCAGGAGTTAGGATTATTTGTCCTTTACAGAAGTGGAGCTTCATTGGCGGCACCTGCTATGTTTATATTTGTAAGTGCCTTCAGTTGAGGTTTAATTTCTGTGAGGTGAGCTTAGGGGCCAAAACGGCCCTGCAAAAACGTAATGGGAAAGGGGGTAACGTGGTCGCCCGCTCTGGGCCAATCCCCTTTGACCCGGCCACAAACAAATGGGGAGGGAGGCCACGGCCCCCCTCCCCTGGCTGATTTCAAACCCGGGGACCCCAGCCATCGGGGCACGGCCATGTGTACCTGGGTGTCCTGGTTCTACCCAGGGCTCCCAGTGTGCATAATGGGGACTGCAGGGGGAGCCTCAAAGTCTCTGTGGTCCCAGCCAATTCCTGTAGGAGCCGGCATTGCTCTTGCACGCAGGGAGCTTCTGGAAATGCAGCTCCCTGCATGCAAGAGCAATTGATTCATCTCTTTCTCTGCTCGCATGTCTGTGGTTAGGGAAAGAAAAAAACACCTCTGCTTCCAGGTGGCAGTCAAGAGGGGAACATAGTGGCCACCGTCGTTCTCCAGTCAGCTTCGTTATGCTAAGAACTAAGCGGGGCTAGCCTCACCCTCTATGGCTCTCCCCCCGGTTGGGCCCACATACCGCTCTTTCTTTTTTCCCCGTCTTTGCCAGCTCGTGATGCTTTTTCTTGCTGGAGCGCAAGTAGCGCAAGAGGCACCTGCTTCTCCCCCGAAGGTGCTCGAACTGGGGGCAGATCATGCTGTTTTGCCGTAGCGTCAGATTCCCAGCTGGAAGAAAGCTGTCGGGAGGCCACACAGCCGCTGGGTTGTGCATTTCTGTTCCTGGGAAAGCGGAGGAAGAGTCAGCACCTGCAGGGGTGCTCTGGGTGGATTGGATTCCTCTAGGGGACTGCTCCTGAGTCAAAAGAATGTAGGATGGACTGGTGTTTCTGGCAATGACAGCAGTAAGATCTTCCCATTAAGGGATAGGGCACTATACGGCAACACTTTCTGTAATTTGGCTGGCAATACCTGAAAACAAGTTGTTACCTTTTGCCCCTTAGTGGATATTACAGAAGTTTTCTACCCTGCACCACAATTAGAGGGGACTGCAGAAGGAGCCACAAGTAGACCAATAGGGTTTAGTCGGGAGGTGGTTTTGCAGCATATGGAGAGGGGGAGGGCTGTGCCGAATAGACCCTCCTCTGCAACTGGGAAAGTGAGTAGGTACACTCTATGCACTAGGGGGGGGGTCTGGCGACATCTCTTCAAGGGCTGGAAACCCTGCCCCCTCCTCACTCTGGCTTTGACCCAAACTATGTAGCTAAAGGAGGGAGTAAATCTCTGGAGCCAGCCAAGGGAGGAGGGTAAGTAGAGAAAGCAGTACCTTCTACTACTACGGCCGGCAAGTTCCCCAGGAAAAGGGGCAGAAGGAAGAAGGGTGTTGCATCTAAGGTTAAGGTCAACCCCTCCCTGAAGTCCTTTTATAAAGTTCTGGCTTCCCCTTCTGCTGCCTCTGAAGCTCCTGGTCCCCTTAGAAGGGATTTGAAAGTTGGTGCAATTTAAGGCTCTCATGCGGCAGTTACTGTCCACTCTCCTTCGTTTGAGACATCTCAAGATGTAGCTCCATCCTTACTCTCCATTACTACATCTAATCGGTTTCAAGTCCTAGCGGCAGCAGAGGCAATAGGGGCATCTGGAGAAGATTTTCATATTAGGCAGGAGCCTCCACAACCCATGCCATTAATACATGTGGCTAGTCAATCCTCACAGGCAAATTCAGAAACATTGGTGGACATTCTTCTAGCCTTTAAGGAAGAAATGAAGAACAGATTTGCAATTTTGGAGCAGAATCAGGTTGCTATACAGGCATCTAGCGCTGTGCTGATGCAGAAACTTGAGGAGGTTTCCCTGAGAACAGAGGCTTTAGAACAGGAGGTACCTTTGCTAAAGCAAACCATTGATAAAACATCAGCTGAGGTGAGCAGATTAGCTCGCCAAAATAAGGAAATGAGGGAGAACCTGAACGCCTCGAAAAACACAGCCAGAGGAACAACCTCAGACTTATTATTATCCCTGAGAATGTGGAAGGTCCAGATAGTAAGGTCTTTGTGATCAAATTGTTACAAGATACAGCCTTAAAAAATCGTCTAGATATTGACCTCTCAAATGAAATTCAGCAAGTACATCGAGATCCATTTAAAAGGAATACTGGAAGGCAAAGGCCAAGGAGAATTTTAATTAATTTCCTCACCTACACCACTAAGGAGGTTATTCTTTCCTCCACTTTAAAAGAAGGATCTTTTTCAGCAGGCTCTACTCCTTTTCGATTAGGTCTGATCTTTGCCATACTACCTCATTAAGGCAGTGGGAACTGGGGAAAAGGGCGGAGGAACTGAATAAACTTGGCTCCTAAGCTCAGTTAAAGTTCACAGCTTTCCTCCGTACAGTGTGGAACAATCGTATGTACATACATCGTACTGTGGAGGAAGCTGATTTGCTGATGGAGGAAATTAAGAAGAGGGTAGCAAATAGAGGGGTGTGGGTTTGGGGGGGCAGGTGTACTGAGGAGAGTTCAGATGTACTGAGTTTCTTCTTTTGCCGACTCAGAGGTCACTAGGCTTTATGCCTATTCCAGTTGGGGGGTTCCCCGGGGTGGGGTGGGGCACGGAGGGCACAGAGGGTGAATGGGCGGAAGGTTAAGGGGGGGTCACATGGTGGGGAGCAGTGGGAAAAAAATAGGGATTTTTTTTTCTCCCTCTACCATCTTAGTTTTTTAAGTGTTTCACGTTGCCAGTCCACAGTCATTGTTGTCGTTGATAGGTTAGATGTGGGGGATTAATGAGTTAAAAAACTTAACCTGGAATGTTAACGGGCTCAGGTGTAAACGCAGGCAGGGGCTGGCAATGAAGTATCTGGAAGAGAGTTGTGCCCATATCTTCCTGATACAGGAGACCGACTTAGACACCCTAGAAGGTAACAGTATTCTCCAAATGTTGATGGATAGACCATTTTTTAGTCTCGTAACAATCTGCACATTGTAGGGGAGTTGCGATTTTAATTAAGAAAGGAGCAGGCTGTGCTATCAAAGCTTCTAAGTCTCATAAATCTGGGAGGTGGCTGATAGCTACTCTGGACTGTGGGGGGGTAGAATGTGTTTGTGTGGATTTTTATGGGCCTAACATTGATGATTCCTCTCATTTATCCAACCTGGAATGGAATCTAATGGAGGTTAGAGCCTCTATTATAATGGGGGGGGGGGTTCAATGTCATTGCTGGACCCCGTTCAGGACAGATCCAATAATTCTCGATATGATAACACCCCTCGGGTCAGGAGGACGCTATAAAACATTCTTCTAGACTTGGGCCTGTTGGACTTCTGGAGATATAAGATGGGTACATGGCAGGGCTTTACTTTTCATAGTAAGAAACATGGCCACTTATCTAGATTGGATTATTTCTTTGTTGACAGGATAATGGCGGAAACATAACATCTATACACATATTACCAGCACATATTTCGGACCATGCAGCTATGATTTTTTCTTTGGTCGGGTATTCTAGCCCTGTGAGACCAAAAAGTACTCTAACGAGAGCCACTTTATCTGATTCTGAGATAGGTTGGGTGTTAAAACAAGTAGGTAGGCTGTTCGTTCAGGACAACCTTGGTTCTGCCTCCCTACATACCTTATGGGACAAGTTTAAGGCCTTTCTCAGAGACTGCAAAGTCAGTCTTCTGCTCAGAAGAGGGGCGAACGTTCAACTTTAAATGTTTTAGAGGATAGAGTAGGCCTATTAGAGGGCAGCCTGCTCCAAGCCGGAATGCAGCCCCCTGATGTCCGGGTAAGGTTGCGAAAACAACTTGAGGATGCAAGGATGAAATATAGGGTCTTTTTTGATCAAAAATGTAGAGCCCAGTGGGATGTAAAGTCCATGCAGAATTTTGAATATGGGGAAAAAGCTAGTGCTCTACTGGCCTGAAAGGCTCAGTCAGACAGGTCGAGGAACTTTATCGAAAATCTGGTTGTCAACGATAGGGGTGACACTTCAGGGCAGCAGGAGGATATACAGGCCTGTTTGTTGCCCCTTTTTTATAGCCTATATGGGGAAGAAATCTTTCCTGATCCAGAGTATATTAAGTGCTAGCTGAGGAAGCAGCAGCTTCCAAATTTAATAGATGCAAGCTGCAAGGCTCTCAATGATCCAATCACTAAGGAGGAGAGTTGTTTGAGTATAAGTAAGGGTATGAAGGGTATAGCAGCGGGCGCCAATGCCCTTCCAAATGAAGTGTATAGCCTTTTGATTGATGAGCTGATACCCTTCCTGGAGGCCCTGTTTAACTCCATATATAACCAGGGAGGTGAGGTCCCTAAATCCTGAAAAGAGTCCTCTATAGTCCTTATTTTAAAACTTTCTAAGGACCCTACTAGGGCGTACTCTTATCGGCCAAACTCTCTGCTCAATGCGGAATATAAGATCTTTATGAGCATTTTAGCGGGGAGATTGGCTAAGCTCGCACCCCAGCTCATCCACCCTGATCAGAAGGTCTTTATCCCCAAGAGTTATATACAGGAACAGACCCAGCAGTTAATTGGCACGATAGACCTTGCCATTCAACGATCTGCCCCTCTGGCCGTAGTAGTGTTAGATGCTGCCAAGGCATTTTACCGAGTATGCTGGGTCTACCTCTGGGAGGATTTGAGCTCAATGGGTTTCGGCCCTAAATTTATTAACACAATTACGGTGATCTACGCTGAAGCTTCGGGCAGGATTTTCCTTAATGTTATATTGCCCTTCAGTTTTAATATCCTAAGAGAAACACAGCAGGGGTGCCCTTTATCTTCTCTTCTTCTTGATATCTATATAGAGCCTCTTGCCCAACAGCTGAGACTGCATCCCTTAGTTGTTCCATTTAGCTCCTCGCCTTATAGCTGCAAAGTTGTGCTTTATGCTGACGATTTATTAATTTATACGGCAGACCCTTTGACTTCTGTTCTGAGAGTATAACAATTAATGGTGGAGTTTGGCTCGCTTTCGGGTTATTTAGCCAACACTGCCAAAACCAAGGTTATGTGTTGGAATATCACTGATTGGAGGGGGGAAGTAAGTCCCAAGTTCAGATATCTAGGTGTTACAATAGTGAGTGATGTAAAATTTCACATCTGAATCTGTCAAGGGTCTTTAAAGTGATTGAATGTATATTAAGTAGGTGGAAAAACCTTCCGCTGACCATCTATGGAGGGTTAATTTGATAAAAATGGATATCCTTCCTAAACTAGACTATCTTTTTAATGCTATCCCACTTGGGTTCACCAAACAAGGTATTGATAACATTCAGGGGAGGGTGTTGAGTTTCATCTTGGCCCAGAAAGGAGCTAGGATGTTTTGGAAAAAACTCAGGTGCAAATTGAATAAAGGGGGACTGGCTTTACCTGATTTTAACTGGTATTGTGCTGCCTTTCAGTTTAAAAATATTCGAATGCATCAGGCAAAAACAGATGATTCCACTTGGGGTAAACTCTTGGGGGAAATGGTAAGGCTTGGGAGTATAGAGGGTTTTCTATGTAAATTTGGTGCTCCTAAGTTCCTTAAGAAGGTTCGGCTAAAGGTATTGAGACCTGCCTTGGATCTTTGGTATAGAGTCAGGAGGAGGTGGGGTATTGGATATTATTCTGATTTCGCCCCAGTTTGGGATTCCCCCAAAACAACAGAATGTTTAAAAGATGCTCTTAGTTTCCCACGCAGAAGGGCGGGGTGACAACTTGGTCAGACATGCTATCACCGGAAGGAGTTCATCCCTGGGAAGTATTAAACACCAAAACCAGTAATGAGCTGTCCAGATTTAAGTTTCTCCGACTATCCTCCTGGTTTGCTGTGTCAAAAAAGGAGATTGGGGTGATTATGAATTAGAGTTGTCTCTCCAAGACATCAGACTCAAGAACAAAGAAGTGGCAAGGTGGTATGAGGGATTCTTAGCGGTGGAGAAGAGAAAGGTGTTACCCCCTATGCAGTATGGAGAGGAATTCTCCCAGAGGAGGGCATTGAGTCAGTTTGGGACAGCTCACTGAAGACTATCTACTCAACTGTTAAAAACCTGCTAACTTGAAGCGAAACCATTGTTTTACTATTAATCGTATATATTGGACTCCACATAAAATATCTAAGTTTGCCCCTCAACCTCCCCCCAAGTGTGTTAAGTGCGGCTGTATGGTAGCCAATGATGTCCACATCTTTGCTGATTGTCCTTGCTTGAAGAATTTTTGGGATGGTGTAGGATTAGCACTTAAAGGAATTTTCGATCAAGAAATTAAATTAAATACAACCCTTATCTTCCTGGGAGACGATGGAGCACTAACTTTGTTGTTGAGGCGGCCTCATAAAAGGTTACTTTTTTATCTAATCCTTATCGCTAGGAGGGAAATCTGTCTGAAATGGAGGGACCCTTTGCCCCCAACAGCAGAGGACTGGGTCAGGGCCGCAGTCAGGATTTGCTGCCTTTTTAAGAGAATAACAAAGAGCCCTGACCTATCTGTATGGTCTCCCTTTCTGACTTGGTCTCATTTCCTGGATGTTGGCTATTCGTCCCTATGATTACACCGATTCACTGACAAAGGAGAGGGTCCAGGTGGACTGGACCAGGGCAAGTGCAGTGACCGCTGGGCGGACAGCTAGACGATGCGGTTTTCTTTGCATTGCAGACGCTTTTTGGTGATATGAGGGGAAAAAAAACTCTGTTTCCAGCAAGCAAGAGCATTTTGACAGCTCCCACTTGCTGGAAACTGAGTGTTTGCTTTTTCTTGCCAAGCAAAAACAAACAACTATGTCCCAGGGATGGGCACCCCCGAACACAGCAGGAGCTGGCCTTGGGGGTGGTGGTCCCCAGGGCTCTATATGGCTCCCAGATGGGCATTGCATGGCTCCCCTCCTTTGTTGTGCACAGGCCGGCTCCGGGGAGGTGGTTGTCCCCGGGGATGTATATGGACATGAGAGGGGGTCCAAGTGGCTTCTCCTCTTTCATTTATAAAATATATTTGGCCCTAGGGAGTTGGTGGTCCCTGGGCCCAGGGTTCCGCGGGGACCCTCTGTTTAATATTTACTGTAGCCTCTGGGAGGTGGTGGTCCCCAAGGTCCGGCAGGGAGTCCACGCCACCCCATCTCATTTTTAAAACATAGCCCCGGGGAGGTGGTGGTCTCCGGGGCCTGGGGGGTCCACGAGGATCCCCATTTTAATTTACACAAACCCCGCGGAGGTGGTTGGCCCTTGGACGTGGGCCCTGAATGCCCCTTCCATGTTTTTCAAATCGCTGCATGCCCCTGGGACCTGGCCAAACCGGGGACTATATTTAAAACAAGCACAGAGAGCTTGCATGATTTTATTTTAATTCACATTGATATTCATGAATATTTCACAAAAATCACTTTAAACTTTTAAAAAATGAGAGCTAGAGGGCCAGTGTATTCCTACCCTACCGTCTTTTCTTTTTTTCACATTTTTTGGGGGGTCTCCGCTGAAGCCGAGTCCCAAGATGGCTGCCAACACTTCCTGGTTGAAGAGTTGGTAGCCAATCAGAGCTCTGCAGATCTCTGCACGAGCTTGTCATTATTCATGAAGGCTTTGCATCTACAAATATACAAAGTGAGAGACTGATACAGATATTTACATATTTAAACATTACTCACTAAGCCATGTATTCACTAAGATACAGTTAATCAGTCAGTTATACAATCAATTTTTCAAAAACAAATCATCCATTTAGACACTTATATACCCATTTATTCTTCCATCGACCTTGAGATATACATATATAAAACATATGCAATTTTCAGAAAAACACACATTCACTGGATGATGTCATCAGTGATGTCATTTGAGATGTCATCAGTGATGTCATGAGTGATGTCACTGACCATGTCATGAGTGATGTAATATGTGACGTCATCAGCAGTGCATTGCGGGCGTGCGAGTTATAGTTAGCTGAACTAACTATAACGGGGGAATTTCAATGGTTTTGTACGAATGAAAAGTCCAGCTAACTATAAAGCCCCTGAAACCTATGTTTTTTTCAGTGAATTTCTGAGGTTTTTTAAATGCTAATTCCTAACTATAACGTGCCTGAAACCTATGGTTTTTTCAGTGAATTTCAAAGGTTTTTTAAATGCTAATTTCTAACTATGCCTACAGAGATAGGACATATGAAGAAAGAAGACAAAATGCACAGAAAGAAAAAAAAGAAATGCAGAAAGAAGCAACAGAAGTCCTCACAGACGAAGAAAATTGCAGGAAGAAGTATAACACGCAGAAAGAGCAAACAGAAGAGCAGAAAGAAGCCTTGTTGCAAAATCATCCTGTACCCGCAACTTTTTCAGACGGATGCTGATGGTAACTGAGTCTGACTAACCAGTCCTAGAGCCAGTGCTATGTTAAAAGACACTCAGAATACAGTGAAAACACCCACATACACTACGGAACACTATGCGTTGGGGTCCACCTGTGATTAGCATGACCTCCTCTGTAAGCCCCTAGTACAGGGATACTCACAAACTTTCTCTCGAGGGCCAAATTTACAGTGTGGTTTCTGGCCGAGGGCCGCACTGGTGGGGGCGGGGTCATTGGGGGCGGGGTCATTGGGGGCAGGGTCATTGGGGGCAGGGCTATAGGGGAGGGGGGGAAAATCACTGCTGTTTCAAAACATTACTAGACAATGCTGTATTTCCAAAGCAGATGTAACTACATGGAGCACATGTTTATAATGTATTTTTATTAGCAGACAATAGCAATCTTAAGTGGGATTGCATGGCAATTTCGGGTAACCGGATATTCAGCACATGGCCAGTGCAGCACAGGCTTCAGAGTCCCAAAAATAGATATGTTAAAGACAAACACTACGAACTTATTTTACATTTCATGTCACCGATTAGTTTTCTGTAATCGGGTACCAAGTTGGAACCGGCAAGCCTTAAAAGCTGCTCCAGATGTATGTCTGTAAGTTTATTTCTGAGTTTGCTCTTCAACAGTCCCATTGTGGAAAATGAACATTCGCAAGCATATGTTGACCCAAACATACAAATTACCTTCTGGGCCACTGTAAAAAGAAGAGGAAACTTGTCAGGGGGCACAATTTTCCAGAATTCTTCGGGTGCTTGCCCCAAAAAAGATGCTTCGAGGGCTGAATTGTGCTGCATGTCAATGAGCTCTATTTCTGCTTGAGCCCTTTCCATGCCAATAAGGGTAACAACATCAAGATTTCGTGCACTCACCATCCAGGGGTTTTCGACCAGCCTGAACAGAGGGGTGAGGGCTCTGAATTGAGCAAATCGTCGTTTGATCTCCCCAGAAATTTCCTCAAGACATGCACCAAGGTCTAGGTTTGACAGAATTTCTTGTGCATCTGGAAACCTCTGCATCACCGCTAAGAGTTTCGGGAAGTGGGTGAAGTCACTATCATCCAGCTGCTCTTTGAATAGCACAAGCTTACTTTCAAAAGCATAAATACCATTCATGAGGGAGCACACAAGCAGTTGTTTACCTTGCAGGGTCAAATTAAGAGCATTAAAATGTGTGAAAATATCTGAAAGAAAATGGAGCATAATAAGCCATTTAACATCCGTTAGCTCTGGGAACGATTGGCCTCTACTGTTCACAAAGAGTTCAATTTCAGGAAGCAATGCGATGAACCGCTCCAGAACCTTCCCTTTGCTTAGCCAACGCACGTCAGTGTGCATCAAGACGACCTTTTAGGACATTATTCAGTTCTCCATGCTTTAATTTTCTACACAATACTTCCTGGTGAATAATGCAGTGGTAGTCTATCACAGTCTGTCCTATGAGCTTCTTTTTAAGCATAGATACGAAGCCTCTGTCATGGCCTACCATGGCAGGAGCCCCATCCGTTGTTTGCTGACAAGAGTATTCAGTGGTATGTCATTTGTTTTAAAGTAGTTGCACATGCTGTCCAGTATATCTTCTCCTCTTGTGTGCCCTTTCAGTGGTAAAAGGCACAGGAGCTCTTCTTTGGGATGAAGCGATTGGTCCAGATACCTCACCCAAACTAATAACTGGGCCACATCGCCTATGTCTGTGGACTCATCCATGGCAATGCTGAAGAACGGTGACTCTCTCACTGCATTGATCACCTGCTCCTGGATGTTTTGTCCCATTGCCTCTATTCTGCGTGCACACGTGGAATCCGATAGCTGCAATGCACCGATTTCCTTTAAAATACTGGCCTTATTAGTGTAATTGTCAAATAAAATTTCGGCTGCTGAAAGGAAACATTGCTTCACAAGCTCTGCATCTGAGAATGGTTTTTTATGTTTGGCAAGCAAGTAGCATATTTTGAAAGACGCTTCTGTCACAGCCTCAGATTCCTTCATCTGGCAAAGGAAGATCTTCTGCTGGGAAAAAAGAGCTTGCTTCAATGATGCCAGTTTTGCAGATCGCAGTTTTGAGTTCAGTGGGAAGTTCGCAGTGTATCCAGAGTGCCGCGTTTTGTAGTGCCGTTCCAGGTTATACCTCTTCAGAACATTTACTTTCTATTTGCAAAGCAAACAGGTGGCTTTTTCTTTTGGGCATTCTACAAACAAGTACTCTTCTTCCCATGCTTCCTGGAAGGTCCTGCGTTCACTCTGTATCGATCTGGGTCGTTTGCAGGGCTTGGAAACTGGGCTGTAGGCCATTGCAGAGCTCTCCAGCTAGTTTGTTACTATGCAAAAAGTAACAAGGACCACGAATCCGAGTTTCCCCCGGACGACCAATGGACCGACACCGCCCCACGACTGATGGGCCGACACGACCGATGGATCGACACGCCCCACGACCGATGGACAGACACCACGTCACGACCGATGGACACCACTTCTCGCAACAGATCTGTGAGCAACACCAAAGTAATGTTTTGTTTAACTTTAACCATACAAAGTAATGGGTAAACCTGTAAATGAAAAATAGGAGGCTTTCCTAAAGCCAGTGGTTTATGCAGGAAGCATAAGCACAAGTTCACCCATAGGTATCTTGGCGCTGAATAACAGATGTTTATTGCTACCCAACTCATTTTATCGACCTCAGATGGATGAAAGGCACGACCCGCCAGGATTTAAACCTGTGACCATGAGGTAGAACACAGGCCCCTGCAGTGGGCCCTGCCATATCTGTCGCATAATACATCATCTGCTGTTTGATGTGACAATTTTAACAAAAGATTGTAGCTCAACTTTGCCCTCTATGCCAGCTGCTTTTCTGCATTCTTAAATATCTCCAGCTAGCTGAAAGTAAAAACAAGGATGCAAGGCAAAGCTGCAACGACTTTAATCCATAAAACATTCAACGTCTCCCACAAAGCTACCTTAAAACAGGATCAACCAAAATGCACCCATCAATCAAGGACAATTAGCTTCACAAAGAAAAGAGAGATGTCCTATTAGTTAAAAAAAAAACTGTGTTTACATTTTGTAATCATGACTAGTAATAGTGTTTTCAATATTGTAACACAGCAGCAGCGCACTAATATTACTGCAAGTAATGTCTGTGAGACCACTCCCATTTCTCATATGCGAGTTCCTGTTTTGATCTAACATTATTACAATGGCATCTGAGACAGGTGGGGAGAAAGAGAGATGGTGAGACTTGAGAAAAGGCGCAGGGTGAAAGAGTCTGGGAAAGTATGGAAGAGACAATTGAAGAAACAGATGAGAGACCATCACATTGCCTACTAAAATAGGATGCTGTGCTTACCTCTCGGGGTGCAAAGATCAACCTGCGGGTGGAACTGGTGTTGCAGGGTGATGGAAATCAAGCTGGTCGTGAAGATGGAGGCAGATGTGGTGATGGAGCTGCTGCTGGCCTAATCCAAGTGGCGAAGAAGGGGCCTCTGGCAGAGAAGAGGCTTTGGGCGAGAAGACGCTGCGGTGGACGAGAAGAAGCATTAAAGCAGGCAATGTTTCATTCTTTTATGCTGCAGCAACTTCCCCTTTCACAACATGAGGCAGCGCTGTCTGTTACAGGGTGACCAGCCAGAAAAGACAAACTAGCACAACAGCAGATAGAACGAGTAACATTCATTTCAAGTCATTTTCCTAATTTTTCATGTAATTACAACAAATTATGCAATGTTTGCAGACAGATGGTCAGTATGCCATACACAGGACGGTCAGGGGATACATTTAGTCTCCAGTACAGTGAGTGTTTGCATTATCTGTGGGGCACACGCCTGCATATTAAAGCCACACAGTCACATATAGATACGGCTAACATTCTGCTTCCTGTGTGCAGTGAGTTGTCACAACAGATACACAATAGTTTGTTAATCAGTGTGGGTGTGATTGTGCCGTTTCTTTTTTTTAAATTACATTATAGACTGCATGTTTGAAGAACCGAGGTTTGCTTACAATTTAGTGACAGTAATTAAGCTCTGTGAATATAAACACGTGCTGCCTAGGATGTTTGGGGCCCTGGGCAGAAAAGGAATGTGTGAGGCCCCTCTAAATTGCAGACACATTACGGTTACGCATTCAGGGCTGAATAGATGCCCTTGCTCAGTCACCTTCAGTCCCATCCCGCTGTGCCTCTCCAATGCTGCCCGGTATCTGAGCTGTGGTACTGCATCGGAGTCTGTTACACCGGACCTCAGCAGCATCGGAGTCAAGAAGGGAGGTGGGTGGAAGCCGTGCCGGTTTAGGGTGGTGCGACCGGTGCCCAGTTAAAAATAAACTTTGTTAAAGAATCCTTCACGGGCAACGGACGGCGGGCATAGAAAACAGAAGCGGTTATATACACTTAACTGCAGTGAACCTTAAACATCTGAGGCAAATGGTGCGATAACTTTCATGTCATTTAATTCGCCATCGTGATTAGATCGGAGTCTGCAGGAATCGTGCACGGGTGACGTAAGGTCACTGCAAATTGTATTTATCAGGCAGCGTGGTCAGATCATACCGATATACACAGGGGGGTAGAGCGACCAGGCTGGTCATCATTAAGAGAAAAAAGGTGAAAGGACAGGCAGATAATATTCCTCCAGACATGAGGGAGGAAACGCTGACTTTGGCAAGTAATTACATGCAAAATCGGAGCAGAACGTCCTTATAATTGGCACAACTGTAACTTTCTATACCACTCGGATACGTGAGTGTTAGTCTCACTGAATATGTAACCTGGCAAATTGAGATAATGCTGTTACACCGGACCTCAGCAGTCAAGAAGGGAGGTGGGTGGAAGCCGTGCCGGTTTAGGGTGGTGCGACCGATGCCCGGTTAAAAATAAACTTTGGTAAAGAATCCTTCACGGGCAACGGACGGCGGGCATAGAAAACAGAAGCGGTTATATACACTTACCTGCAGTGAAGATTCTCCGGGGCTGCGGCTGCGGGCTGCGGGCTGCGGGCTGCGGGCTGCGAGGAGGTCGACGTCAGGAAGCTTCTTCAAAGGTCCTTTAAAAGTCAGCTGTAAAAGCGCTAGTTACAGCTGACTTTTAAAGGGCTTGTGCTTCGCGCTGGGTGCGGTGTATGACGTCACGTCACGTCTCAGCGGCCCAGGCCAATCAGAGGCGAGATAAGCAGAGAAGATGGTCGCAGGAGCGAACGTTGTGAACATGTATTGAATACGTATTCACTACGTATGCTCCTGCGGCCATCTTCTCTCTTTACAGGAAGGAATTTGCATACTGTACGAGTGTGTATGCAAGGGTCCGCGGGCCGCCGATGAAGGCCGGGCGGGCCGCCAGCGGCCCGCGGGCCGTACTATGAGTACCCGTGCCCTAGTATATAATAGGGCAGGGGATTAAAACTACCTCTTAAAACGCGCCACAGGGCGTGTTTGCACACGTCACCTCAGGCCCCGTCCCCTCCCTTCCCCACTGTGTAAACACGCCCTGTGGCCGTTTTAAGTTGGGAGATTAAGTCCCCTTAAATCCTGAGGGTCCCTAGGGTCCAACTAGACCACTAGGTACCTCCAGTAAGCTCCACAGAGCTGCGTTGCAAAGAGATGTAAAAAGGGGCACGGCCTAGACCACCACTCTGCAACGCAGCGCAGTGGCGCTTAGTGGCAGCACCTGGTGGGCTAGTTGGCCCCCAGGGTCCCTCAGGGTTGAAGGGGAATTATTTCCCCAACTTAAAACGCGCCACAGGGCGTGTTTGCACACGTTAACTCAGGCCCCGTCCCCTCCTTTCACCACTGTGTAAACACGCCCTGTGGCCGTTTTTAGTTGGGAGATTAAGTTCATTTGAATCCTGAGGGTGCCTAGGGTCCAACTAGCTCACTAGGTACATCCAGTAAGCGCCATTGCAGAGAGGTGTAAAAAGGGGCACGGCCTGCACCACCTCTCTGCAACGCAGAGCAGTGGCGCTTACTCGAAGCACCTGGTGGGCTAGTTGTCCCCCAGGGTCCCTCAGGATTGAAAGGGAATTATTTCCCCAACTTAAAATGCACCACAGGGCGTGTTTGCACACGTCACCTCAGACCCCGTCCCCTCCCTTCACCACTGTGTAAACGCACCCTGTGGCCGTTCTAAGTTGAGAGATTAAGTCCCCTTGAATCCTAAGGGTCCCTAGGGTCAAACTAGCCCACTAGGTACCTCCAGTAGGTGCCACAGAGCTGTGTTGCATAGAGGTGTAAAAAGGGGCGTGGCCTCAGAACACCTGTCTGCAACGCAGCTCCCTGGCGCATACTGGAGATACCTGTTGGGCTAGTTGGCCCTCAGGGACCCTCAGTGACCCTCAGTATTGAAGGGGAATTCATTCCCCAACTTACAACTGGCCAGGGGGTGCACTTGCAGAGTGCTGCAAGGAGGGGGCGTGGCCTCCGGCACAATGCTGGTCTTTTATTTATTTTATTTTTTTAAGAAGGAGGGCTGAGTGGACCCCCTTGTTTTTCTAATTTATTGGCCCTGGGGACCCCATCCCCCAGGGCCTGCGTCCTAATTTTTTTTGTTCAAAAAAATAAATTTGGCCCTCCCAAGGGCTTAATCGGCCCCGGGGACCCCAACTCCCGGGTCATGGCCTTTTTTTTTTTTTATTCTTTAGAAGGGGGGCTGTGTTGCCCCCTCCTCAGGCCACTTATGGCCCCGGGGACCCCATCTCCCGAGGCTGGCCTTTGTTTTTTATTATTTTACTGCTGCTGGTATTCAAAGTGCATGTTTCAGTCTGAATGTCAGAATTTTTTTATGAAATAGAAGAGTATCTGAGAAGTCAAAATGTGCCCTAAATTTTCTTTCTACAGCACTAATCATAATTTCTATGGCAAGATGAGCCCCCTCATTTTGTTCCTTTGCAAATTAAATGTTTTAAGTGTTACCACTTTATTCCAATCAAGATGGCTTCAGGTGTGCCATACTTTTGTCATAAGTAAGACTGTTAGCGCTCTAGTTGTTCGTTAGAACACTCTGGGACATTCTGTCATTGGGCTATACTTGGGCTACATCTGGGTGATATTTGGGCTACATTTGGGCTCTTTTGTCTCTGGTGGCCATTTTGGGAGACTTATTTGTTATGAAGTTTCCTAATTTCCTCATTTACTACAGTCTCCTCAGTAGGAAATGCTTTCAGTTTTTTACTTTGATTCCATCAAGAAGGCATTCAGATGTGTCACACATTTGCCATAAATTCAGAATGTTAGCACTCTAGTTGCTTATTAGATCACTCTAGTAAAGCTACTGCTCACCAAGGAAGTCTGCTGCTGGTATTGAAAGTGCATGTTTCAGTCTGCATGTCAGAAGTTTTTTTATGAAATAGAAGAGGATTTGAGAAGTCACTCAAAATGTGCCCTGATTTTTCTTTCTGCAGCACTAATCATACTTTCTATGGCAAAATGAACCCCCTCATTTTGTTCCTTTTCAAATTAAATGTTTTAAGAGTTACCACTTTATTCCAATCAAGATGGCTTCAGGTGTGCAATACATTTGTCATAAGTAGGACTGTTAGCATTCTAGTTGTTCTTTAGAACACTCTGGGAAGCTGCAGTAGAACACAAAGGAATCAACTGACAGTCTCTGCCCTTGTTGGATGTACATGTTTTACTGAGAATGTCAGACTTCATTCTCACATGACTCAGAAAGATAATGTTGAATTTACAGAAAATATTCTCTCAGTTTAGCTTATAGATCACCTTCCAAACCTCGGTGGGAAAAGCATGAGAAAATAGTTTTCTCTCAAACATGATTCATGATCTCACAGCAGAATGCTTTTTCACATGGTAAAATCACCTTAGAACACACCACAATTCCTAAAATGAGTATGGTACCATCAACAAATGATTTATAATGTAACTAAAGTCTTAAAACCTTCTATTAACTGCAATGCTTTTTAATGAGGTGCTATCATGTATATTGGTCCCAAGATGGCTGCCAACACTTCTTGGATGAAGTACTGACAGCCAATCAGATCTCACGATGAGATGTGTGGTTAGGCTCCGCCCAGATATATATATCTTTTTAACTCTAATTTTCTCAGGAACTACTGAACGGATTTCTACTTTTAAGCAAAAGGCACAAGTCTGAACTGAGGACTACCTCTTTACCAAATTTGGTGTAATTCCATTCAGCAGTTCGGGCTGTAGCTGCGTCAACAGGTCCTATGGGAAAATGCATGGGGAAAAAGCGTTTTGGGACCCCCTTTTTTTCTCGGCCCCCGCTTGACGAATCACCGTGAAATTTTCAGGATCGGAGCGGACCGGAGCTGGCACCCTCCCCGAATCTAGCGAGCATCCTCCCGATCGCGTGCTGAATGCTAATTGGTTGTCGAGTGTCTGTCTACATTCGAAACTAGGAACTGTTGGCGGCCATTTTCTGCCTCGGAAGAAGCGAGGCTGAAGAAGCAAGGGGAATAAGTGTGTAAAACATATAAAGGGGGCAGAGTGGAAATACTCTGACCCTCTAGAGGTGCTTAGGGGGTCCCAGAAGGACCCCCTGGGGCACCCTTTTAAAAAATAAAAAAAACTGCAAAATGCGCGCATGGTGTGCGCATCCTATCGTGTTTGGTGCACGGATCCTCTCACGTTGGGTGCGCGGATCCAAGGAGAAAAAAATGTGAAAAATGACAAGAAATCATTTGTTGTATGACAACTTTCTACACCGAAAGATAGGGTGTATATTTCTATTTTTTAATGGCATGATTGTTATTGGTTAACAAAAACTGATTGTAAGGAACATTATATATGATATGCTGATATGTTGAAATGTCAAGCTCACTTGCTGTCTTGTTTAGCAACATTGTGTGCTGAGAGGTGCACAGTGCAGAGATTCTGTAAAATAAAATCTGGTATGTGACTGATATCTGGTGTGTGACTGATATACTTCTTAATCTACAAAACAACTTGAAAGGTGAGTTATTTAATTGTGAGGGGATGTATGTAGACTATTTTGATTTTAATCAGACTAATGTATTTCTCCTGCTAAAGTGTAGGGAGCACTTTTTTTCTCTACAATCTGATTGACAGTGTGTGTGCATGTAGAAACCATTCTGTGATAAGCATTTGTGTTTTTCATGTGTTTGCAGACAGATAACTGTGCTGTTTTTATATTTTGGTAGAATTAGAAACCAGTCATTGTTTATGAATTTGTGAAATGAGTTATGTTTCTATACTAAAATGTAGTACTCCTTCTAGATGAAGAAATGTGTTTTGGTATAGTGCAAGGGATAGTGTTGTTTGTCTAGAATCACACAGTGAGTATGTGTGCATTTGGGAACCACTGTGAGAGAAGCATTTGGTAACATTGTGTATTTGCTGACAGATAACTGTTTTAAAACCTGTCATGTTGTCAAGTTTTAGTAGCATTAGAAGCCAGTCTTTGCTTATGCATTGATAAAATAAGTCATGCTTTGGAGGAGGTGTGGTGCCTCCTCCAAAAATTCATCCTTTGATTCGGTGAATATTTTAAAGCGACAACATTTACAGTTTTTTTAAGTTAAAATTATAAAATTTTGTTAGCCGTAAGCATTTTATATATCTGTGATTTGTATCTTGTGGTATTTTGCTGAGAATAGCATGTTGGTTTTTTTTAACAATCTTTCTGATTGTTTTGTTTTTGCCCGCTGTTAAGTGATGAGTACGATTGAAATCACTATTTTTAGTGAAATTCAATATATTCTGAGAACAGCAAAAAAGGCAAACAAATTACTTTGTGGAAATTATGCTGTGTTGTAAAAAATGTATTATTACATGTTATAATTTTGTTTTCCTTTTCTTTCACAGATCCACATTTTAAAATAAGCAATTTATATGAATTTAGATTGCAATGAAAATCTGAAAAAAATGTATACCATTTTTTATTCCTATTACTGTGAAGGTAAGTTTAACTAAGTCTCAATATGCAGAATGAGGAGGTCTGCAAGAAGCTACAAAGTTGAAACACGTTTCTAAAAACACTCTGTTTATACCTATGTAGTTTTGAAATCTGACCATAATCAGATATCATGTGACCTGCAAAAAAAGAGATTTGAGGGGCTCATAAGATTTCACATTGTAGCTATTGAAGGACCACAATCATTTCAATCATTCTTCTTTGAACATCTTTGCAGACAAAACTCTGTGCTTACCTTCTATCATTCACAAGGAATTTTAAAACCAGAAATATGTTACTTTTTGTAACATAGTTATTGAGCAAAACACTCTTTCATATTTACAAAGAGAGGAAAAGGCACTCTGTGTACTTTTTATACTCCACGTAAATACAACCTCATTATGCACACCAGTTTGCGTTGAAAGGGTGTTCTATAAGTGTTGTTGTGCATGATTGCACTGAATACTCATAGAACAAGACACATGTCTAGATTTATCATAAATCATAAATCTCGATATGTGTGTGAATGCTGCACCATTCTAAAATTGGTGTAGGAAAGCACAACAAGGAGAATTGTTTTCATTTCTCCACATTTTTATATCTTCAATGCATGCTACAAAGCTCAGCATACATAGAAAGAGAAAAATGCCTTTACTGATTGTTTTTGTGCAGGAAGGTGTGTCTTCAAAAACAGCACATGACATAGATATCCTTGCACTATGGTGCAAGGGTGCCTGTGTCACCACATGGCTGCAGTTTAAGCAGCCGTGCAGAGAGAAGCATAGATTTGCAACATATTTATGTACATATGTTGCATCCCTGTGCTTCGGAAGTACCACAGCACACTGCAGTTAAAGAGGTTACTGTGTGATGCTGCAGCACTTCCTAATAGTTCTGCACGTATACATTCATCATATGCTACTAATGCATTCATTCAGTCAATTACATACTACACATACATTCATCTAAACTTTCACACACTAACAAAGAAATGTAGCTCTTTTTTAAAACCAGGAAAGTTAGTTCTTACAAGAACTTTTTTTTTCTTCTTTTTATTTTTTTATTTTTTGGGGGGTTTTCTGAACAATTTTTAATTTTTTTTGGTTTTTCTGCAAAAAACAAACAAAAACAAAAAAAAAACAGGAGGAACCAAACAATGAACTTCAGGGAACAATAAAAAAAAAAAAAAACCTAGCAAATGTGACCTTGCCGGCGGCAGATCAGATTGATCGACTGCTCACCGTAGCACAAAGTCGCATTGCACTTAGTGCAGAGCACTTTTAAAAATTTAAATTGAGGACGGATGTCCAAATTTTGGGCTGATGGATGCACTCTTGAAGTGCTCGGCTGCGATGAGGTGGAAGGCACAGGAGCAGGAGTGTTTCTCATCCGTTTGCACTCTTCTCGTGCAAGATTGTTTGGATGAAGGGTCCTTAGGTGCTTCATCATATTAGCCGTGCCGCACGAGTATTTTTTGTTATGACCCCTCGCGACAGCACTCTTTTGCAAATCTTGCATGTGACCAAGGTGGCATTGGTCTTATTCTGCCACTCGGGAAAAGTACAACATTTGCACACCACTGAAGAAAAACGTTCTTTGCGTGGTGCCTCCTCCAAAAATTCATCCTCAGATGTATGAGGAAATGCAGGTGATGCCTGCTGCCCTGAAGCCATTTTTAGTTGAAAAAAGTTAGAGCTAAGTGTAAACTTAGTCTAAAAAAATCTTCTTCTCTGCAAAGAGATGCTCCTCCAAAGAAGGTCAAAGAAGAATGAATTGGGTGGGGTCTTTCAATAGTTAGAAGAGGAAGTGTAATGAACCAATCAAATCTTTTTTTTTGCAGGTCACATGGGATCCGCGCACCCTGCGCATACGCAGCACGCACCCAGCGCGCATCCGCGAAATTGAATTTAAAAAAATGATAGCATCAGATGTAAAAATATATTAGATTTAAGACTAGTTTAGAGTTTGTCTTCAATCAATATTCACATGAAATAAATATATGTATGTTTTTTTAAATGTTAAATATTTTGCGGGATCCGCGCACCTACCGCGTCATAGACGCTGATGACGAAGCGCGTAAACGTCGCATTACATACATCAAACGTGTCGCGTATAGGCTGGGAGTCGCGTACCTGTCGCATTGCGATCGCGCACTAAACACGTACCCAACGCATACCATGCGCGGATGCTAACGCGTAGGGATCGAGAACAGTGCGCATAGGGTGTGCGGATCCAAAAACATGGGAAAAATATATATAAAATAAAGTTTTGAACATATAGTTAAAGAAATATTTTTTAAAATATAACAAAATATGTTTGAAAAACCCAATAAAAACAAATCATATTTTTTAATTTTTAAAAGAATTAATTAAAAAAATAAATTCAAAAAATGGTGATAAAAAAGAATTTAAAAAACCATAATTCATGAAATTGACACACTGAATTTGAAAAATATAGAAATCCAATGAAAATAATCAAACATGATATCTTTAGAGATAAGTTATAAATAGGAATTAGCATTTAAAAAACCTTTGAAATTCACTGAAAAAACCATAGGTTTCATGCATGTTAAAGTTAGGAATTGGCATTTAAAAAACCTTTGAAATTCACTGAAAGAGACACTAATTTATCACTTGGATGATGTCATCAGTGATGTCATCAGTGATGTCATTTGAGATGTCATCAGTGATGTCATCAGTGATGTCACTGACCATGTCATGAGTGATGTAATATGTGACGTCATCAGCAGTGCATTGCGGGGGCGCCAGTTATAGTTAGCTGAACTAACTATAACAGGGGAATTTCTAGGGTTTTGTACGAGGGAAATGTCCAGCTAACTATAACGCCCCTGAAACCTATGGTTTTTTAGTGAATTTCTAAGGTTTTTTAAATGCCAATTCCTAACTATAACGCCTCTGAAACCTTTGGTTTTTTCAGTGAATATATATATATATATATATATTACCTACTGGCGGTCGCCAGTAGGTAGTTATAGTTAGGACCCTGTTTCCATAGGAAAACCGCAACATTCTATTTTAAATAACTTTGGCGCCGGTCGATGAATCCTCGCGAAATTTTCAAAACTAATGGGGCGCTACGCTCCGCTCCTACCCTGAAAGTCTCGGGGGGATTTGTCAAGCGGGGGCTGAGAAAAAAGGGGGGTCCCAAAACGCGTTTTCCCCATGCATTTTTCCATAGGACCTTTAGACATAGCTACAGCCCGAACGGCTGAACAGAGTTACTTGAAATTTGGCAGAGAGGTAGTCTACAGGTCAAGGAAGTGCCTTTTGTAGGTCTGGTGTAAATCTGTTCAGTAGTTCCTGAGAAAATAGCATTTAAATCAATATATATATCTGTGGCAGCTTACGGTGCGCTTACCGTGTGCTTACGGTAAGCTTACCGTACGCGTACGGTGCCCCGCGCGAGCGCGATTCTGATTGGCTGTTAGATCTTAGTAAACATTCGAATCGGTCGAAACCAGGAAGTGTCGGCCGCCATTTTCTCTGTCGCACTCTGAGGGGGGGAGGAAAAACAAAGTTGGATAATATGAATAGGGGCAGGCTAGACAGCTCCTAACCACCTAGCCTTCGTTAGGGTGTCCCAAAAGAACCCCCAAGGCCAAAAATTCAATTTTATTTTTATCGAAAAAACGCCGATTACGCTTGTTTATAAAAAATATTAAATAAAAAAAAAATATCCAACTCCCCCCCCCCGTGTACAAAAGGTGCCCGCAGTGCACCTTTTGTGCATGGCATATTTCAAAAATGAACATTTAATAGATAACCTTTCACAACGAAGCGCATAATATGTCCTCCGTGTGCGGACAGTGCGCGAAGCGCATCGTGCGTACATGGCCCATGAAGCGTAACGTGCATGGAACGAACTGCGTGAAGTGGGCGCGCACGCCACGAACGGCGTAAAGTAACTTAGCATTTAAAAAAACGTACAAATTCACTGAAAAAACCATAGGTTTCACACACGTTATAGTTAGGAATTAGCATTTAAAAAACCTTGCAAATTCACTGAAAAAACCATAGGTTTCACACATGTTATAGTTAGCTGGACATTTTACTGATAAAAAACCAATGAAATTCCCCCGTTATAGTTACTGTAGGCAACTATAACTCACGCGACCGTAATCCTCTGCTGATGACATATGTGTCTTTATGAAAAAAAAATATTTGTAATATATGTATAGCTAAAATTTAATGGAAGAAGACATGGGCAAATAAGTGTCTAAATACAGTATTAGCATCAGCAGAGGATTGCGGTCGCGTGAGTTATAGTTGCCTACAGTAACTATAATGGGGGAATTTCATTGGTTTTTTATCAGTAAAATGTCCAGCTAACTATAACATGTGTGAAACCTATGGTTTTTTCAGTGAATATATATATATATATACATATATATATATATATATATATACATATGCATATATATATGCATATGTACATATATTTATACAATATACAAGTGAGAGTGTGTGTGTGTGTGTGTGTTTGTGTATGTGTGTGTGACCTGGCAAAGGGGTGAGGTGATGTATGGAAGTTCATGCAGATGGACTAAGTGATAAGATAGCGTTGAAGAAGGAGATGACATCTCAGATATGCAGATAAAGCATTTCATATGATTATGGGGAGAAAAAGAGCACAATTATCTAACAGAATGAGAGACAGCAGAGTAAAGTGGTGCAACTAGGACAATGGGAGTGATTGAAATCCCCCAAAGACCACTGCCCCTTCCAAAGACCTAAGTGATATTTAATTCACAGTATTGTGTTGAATTGGACTATTTTCAAATGTAATTATTTACAAAAAATTATTGTTGCTCCTGATATTTGATAAATTAGTAACAACAAAGATTTTGTCATACATAATTTTAAAACAAGTGTGGGCAAAGACAGTAAGTGTGAATGTTTAATGTGCATGTTTACTGTTGTTTGATATGTCTATAAGCCATCAAAGAAAGCACACAGAGAAGCACCCAAATACTGCTTCAAGGAACAGGATTTTAGTTTATATGTTTTAAGCCACATCCTTAATTACATAGGGTATCACTTTGGAAATATTCTTTGCTACCCTTCTTTGGCTATGTCCCTGTTAGAGACACCCCACTTTAAGCACTGGGTAAACTTATAACAGTGTTTTAATTCTGCCTCCCTGAATTGCTGTGCTTCTCTATTAGTAATTCTACTTGTGAAATTGTGATGAGCTGTTCAAATAATTGACATAATGAGGGTTTATGTTCTATCAATGGTCAGTCTTTTTATCCTTTTACGGTCTTGGTTTAAATAACTCCTGCATAAAGAAACTTAAATTCTATTTCGGAAAGCAATAATATTTTTACTTCAAAATGTAATAATTCAATCCGGATTTGTAAACCACGGCAGATCTCCAGTGAGGATCTTGAAGCACATGAGTTGCTAGCTGCTTCGTGGTGATCAGTTTATTCAAACAGCCAGGTCTTAAGTGCTTTACTGAATTTCTGGAGCGTTGGGGTGGTCCAAAGTGCAGGAGAAGTTTGTTCCAAGCTTTGGCAGCCAGGTTTTAGATGAAGTGTCCTCTGCTGTTGTCTTTGCGGATTCAAGGAGTTTCTGCAAGGAAGAGGAAGGCGGATTGTAGGTTTCTGGTCAACTGGTGGAAGGTCATGAATTTGTTGATGCACGCTGGTCCTTTCTTGTGCAGGTCATGTATGCGTGGGTCAACATCACAAACTGGCATCTCTTCTGGATCAGGAGCCAATGTAGCTTCTTGAGGTGAGGTGTGATGTGGGTTCGTCTGAGAAGGTTGAGGATGAGCCTGGCCTCTGAGTTCTGTATGGTCTGTAGTTTTTTCCGGAGGCGTGTGGTGAGTCCTACATAGAGCGTGTTTCTGTAGTCCAGCCTGCTAGTGATGGGGCCTGCGTGATGGTCTTTCTGGTGTTGACTGGGAACCACCTGAAGATCTTTTGGAGTATGTGTAGGGTGTGGAAGGAGGTGGATGAGACTGCATTTACCTGTTTCTTCATGCCTAGACTGCTGTCCAAGATGATGCAGAGGTTGTGGGTGTGGTCTGTCGGGTAGGGGAATGGCCCAGTTCAGCAGGCGGCCATGTGTCATTCCATGACTAGCTGTTGTTCCCAAAGATGAGTACTTCCTTCTTGTCTGTGTTGAGCTTGATACTGTTTTTCTTCATCCATTTGGTGACATTCGTCATGCATCTGTGGAAGCTGTGTTTGATGGTAGAGGAGTTTTCTGACAGCGAGAGGATGAGCTGGGTGTCATCAGAGTAGGAGATGATGTTAAATCTGTGCAATCTGATGGTGTTGGTGACTGGGGTCATGTACGTGTTGAAGAGTGTGAGGCTGAGGAAGGATCCTAGGGGTACGCCGCAGATGATCTTATTGGGTTTCGAGGTGAACGGTGGGAGACCAATTCTCTGGATTCTTCCAGTGAGTTATGAGGCAATTCATTTGAGGGCGTCTCCCTGGATTCCGATGTGGTGGAGTCTGTTGATCAAGATGTGATGGGAGAAGGTGTCTGTTAGATATGGGGGTCTCTAGTTGGCAAGGGCTTGCACCTTCGTCCAAATAGGGACCCTTCTTCCTAGTCAGGGTAAGGGAGTTACACTCCTAAAATAACCCCTGCTCACTCCCTTGGTGCTTGGCACAAGCAGTCAGGCTTATCTTCGAGGCAGTGTGTAAAGCATTTGCACATAACCAACAGTATTACAGTGTAAGCACTACAAACGGACACCACACCAGTTTAGAAAAATATCCAATATTTTTATATACTTAAGACAAGACCAAAACGATAAAAACAAAATCCAAAATACACTACTTAAAAATCTTCAGTTATCAAAATAACCTTGTAAAACAGTTCCTTGATGTCGATAGATCTGTCCGGGGCTATCACGGCGTTGTGAGCAAACAAATCCAAACAGTTCTGGCTGACCGTGGTGTTGCAGGCCAGCTACTGCGTCGGAAAGACCCACAAACAGTACCTTTCAGAAATGCAGGGCGTCGATGACCTCTTGTTGAGCTTCCGACCACACACGGCGTCTGCAGGCATCGGTTCCGGAGGTCGGTTCCGGAGTCGTTGGGGCCCTCAAGGTGCTGCGGTGCGAAGTGCAGCAGTGCGGTGCCCTCAGGTTGCGGTGCGAGCAGCGGCTCGGTGGCAGCATTAGATGACATCGTCGGTGAGACCAAGGTCGCTGTGTGAGATGAAGGCGGTGCTCGTCATGGTGATGGCAGGTCACGGTGCATGCAGTGGCGTCGTTGTGGCTGAAGCGCTGTTGTCGGTTGATGAATTGGAGTCGATGGCACCGGCGTCGGAAGGCCAAGGCTGCGGTGCAGGATGAGGTCGGTGCGTCATGTAACATTATGAGTGTTCCCCTTGAACCACGGTGCAAGCAGCGACGCCGATTCCGCCGTGGAGCGACATCATCGGGGATACCAAGGCGGCGGTGCGGAGTCCAGTGCCCACAGGTCGCGGTGTGAGCGGCTCGGTGGCGGCATCAGCAGACATCGTTGGTGAGACCAGGGTCCCGGTGCGGCATTGCGGCGGTGCCTTCAGGACACGGAGTTGGCAGCGACGTCGTAGATGGCGTCAAGCTTGAAGTCTTTGCTGTTCCTGAGACTTCTTGAACAGGGGGCAAGCTCTACCTCAAGCTCTTGGATAAACTCACAAAAGTAGATTGCAGAAAGTTCAGTCCAGTCCTTTCACTGCCCAAGACAAAAGCAGCCACTGCAGGCCAACACAGCAAAGCACACAGCAAAGTGGTAGTTCCTCCTCACAGCTTCTCCAGCTCTTCTTCTTGGCAGTCTTCTTGATCCAAAAGAGTTTCTGAAATCTTGGGGTCTGGGTCCCAATATTTATACTAGCAAATCCTTTTTCCTCTGAAGGCAGAGGGTCCTGTACCTAGTTCAAACCAGTTCTGGGGGCATTTTGCCAGTGTGCACCTTCCTTTTTCAGAGTGGGACAGGGTCTTCAGACGCACCACAGGATGTGGAGCCAGCATTGTGGAAGGCAGGCATAGCCCTATTCAGACCCAGGTGCTAGTCCTCCCACTCATCTACATGCAGATAGGTCTATTCAGCCCTGTGCTGACTCACCCTGCCTCCTGGAGTCTCCCCCAGCCCTTGTCACCTACAAACCAGACAGACAATACACAAGCTAGCAGAGGCAGGCTGGATGGTTAGGTAAGAAAATACCTACTTTCTAAAAGTGGTATTTTCAAACACAGAATGTTAAAACCATCTTCACTAAAATATGTATTTTATCATTCTGAGTTCAGGCATACTAAACTCGAATTTCTACCATGTTCCCAGGGTCAGTTTAGGATTATAGGATGTTATAATCAAACTGCCCATTCTGGCCTACGGGGAACAGGTAGCCTTGCAATAGTGAAAAACGAAGTAGCTGTAATTCCCAACCGGAAATGCCACACACACCAGGTCATGTCCTACCTTTTGCATACAATGCACCCTGCCCACAGGGGTACCTTGGGCCTACTTTAGGGGTGACTAACATGTAGAAAAAGGAAGGTTTAGGGACTGGCAAGTGTGTTCACTTGCCAAGTCGACATAGCAGCCCCAGGCTGCACGCAGGCTCTGCAACGGCAGGCCAGAGTTACACTTTACGGGCTGTTTGGATGGATGCCACATACAAGTGCTGCAGCCCACCAACAGCATTTGATTTATGGGCCCAGGCACGCGCAGTGCACCTTACTAGGGACTGACACATAAATCAAATAGGCCAATCATGGAAACACCAATCCATAACACGTTTTTCACGGAGAGCATATGCACTTTAGCACTGATCAGCAGTGGTAAGGTGCCCAGAGTCCTAAAACCAACAACAGCAGGTCAGGAAAAAATAGGAGGAAGAAGCAAAAGGTTTAGGGATAATCCTGCAAAAAGGGCCATCCCCAACAGTGTCAAAGGCATCTGACAGGTCCAGGAGGATGAGGGCTGATGCTTGGCTGCTGTCCAGGAGGCCTCTGATGTCATCAGTGGCTGTGATCAGGCGATATGGTTGGCTGGGAATACAGATTGAGAGGGGTCCAGGAGGTTGTTGTGTTCCAGGTGTTGAGTGAGTTGATGATTGATTGCCTTCTCGAGAACCTTTGCTGGAAAAGGGAGCAGGGAGATGGGCCAGTAGTTCTTTGGTTCTGCTGGGTCGGCAGAAGGTTTCTTCAGGAAGGGCCTCACTTCAGTGTGCTTCCAGTCCTCAGTGAAGGAGGCCAAGGTGATGGAGGCATTCAGGACTTTTTTGCTCTCATTGTCAATTGTCTTGCACCTAAGGTTGAGAATGTGGTGGTGAAAGTGGTCCATGGATGCTTGTAAGTGCATGAAGTTCATGATGGAGATAGTGGCTTGAGTCGTGAGAGGGCTCTAATGGGTGAGCAAGTGTTCAGGGTTTGTGTTTAAGGGTTTGGGCCGGCTGATGCTGTCAGCGGAGGAGAGTTGGAGTTTGAAGTTTTTGTAGATCAATGAGATCTTGTTGTGGAAAAAGTCATTAGTCACGCAGTTCTTGGGGGGGGTGATTTCGTTCCCAGCAGCTGCAGGGTTGGAGAACTCCACAATGGTAAAGATCCCCTTGCTGAAGTTTGTGGTGCCTTCTATGAGCTCTGCTAGGGCGTTTGTTAGAAATGGGGGTCTCTAGTTGGCAATGGTATGCAACCTGCCCAAGTAGGGACCCTTCCTTCTAGTCAGGATGAGTAAAGTACACACTTAAGTTTGCCTGTGCTCACCCTCTGGTAGCTTGACACAGAGCTGTCAGGCTAAACTACAGAGGCAATGTGTAAATCATTTGTATATAACCCACAGTAACACAGTGAAAACACAGTAAGTGCACAGCACACCATTTTAGAAAAATAAAGTATCTTTATCTAAATTACAAACATGCAACATACAGATATCAAACTATGACTTTTAAAAGGTAAAAACAGTCCTGTTCATAGGAAACTAGGTATGCATCACTTTTAGCACAAAGTACCTGGGATGTGTCAAAATAGCAAGCAAAAACATCTGCAGGAAAGGTGATGCGTCAGTTCCTTAAACGCAGGGAAGGTGAGGCATTGGTTCCTTGCTCCAGAGAACGTAATGCGCCTGTTCCTAACTGCCATTCAGGGGAGGTGATGTGTCAGTTCCTTACTGGAGAGGAGGTGAGGTGTCACTTTCTTACTGTGCAGGGAGGTGATGAGTCGGTTTCTTACTGCAGCCCCAGCGTTGTTTCGGCACACAGGTGCAATGCGTAGAAAATCTGGCTGTGCTGGAGGCAATGCGGCGACGACAAACCAGGTGCTGCGTTGATTTCTCAAGCCGCCGACCGGCGATGCATCGATTCTTCTTGCCGCCCAGCAGGGCCTGCATCAGAGTCCGTGTAGAAGTCTTCGACGTTGAAGATCAGCACACAAAACTCAGCGTGCTGCGGTTTCTCTGACCTCTGACGGGTGCTGCATCGATTTTTTGGCTGCATGAGGCTGTGCATTGGGAATTTCTCCAGCATGACGGTCCTTTGTTGGAAAATTCAGCCGCATGGAGGGTGGAGCGTTGATTTTCTTCAGATCTTTAGTACTTGGCATCTTCTTGTAGCAAAAACAACATCCATGGGCCCAGAGCTGTAATAGGCACCTCTTGGCAGGTCAGAACTCCCAGCAGTGGAGTTCCAGAAAGCTGTAGGAGATGTCTTTGTGGCCCTGAGGTTTCAGAACAGGAGGCAAGCACACACAAGCCATTGGAAAACCTTCGGAATCAGCTTTCAAAGCAAAGTCCAGTCTTTGTTCTCCCCTCAGCAGAAGCAGCAACTGCAGGGCAGCCCAACAAAGCAACACACAGCAAAGGGGCAGTACTCCTCCTCACAGCTCTTCAGCTCTTTTTCCTTATCAGAGGTTCCTCTTGATTCCAGAAGTAATCTACAGTTCTGGAGGTTTAGGTCTACTACTTATACCCCATTTTCTATTTGATGTCTTTATACAGAACATCTCTCTTGTGCAGTAAAACCAGTTGTTTCCTCCCTGGTCCAGCTTCACTACAGGAGGTGGAGACAGCATTGTGCAGAGCAGACACAGCCTATTTAGTTGCTAGTGAAACCTCCTCCCACCACTCTAACTGCAGAAAGGTCTATTCAGGCTGGCTATAAGTCACCCAGGAGAAGCAGGACACTCCTCAACCCTCCTTATGACAGTCTAAAGTAAACGCACATCCCCAGTTCCTGTCACTCCAAAACTGAACGGTGAATACACAAACAGGCAGAGGCACACAGGATGCATAAACAAGAAAATACCCACTTTCTAAAAGTGGCATTTTCAAACACACAATTCAAAAACCACCTTTACTGAAAGGTGTATTATTAAATTCTGAGTTCAGAGAGTCTAAACTCTAGCTGTTCCCAATTCTCCTCTTAGCCCTTAACTTATTGGCGACCTTTGACGTTGGCGACCACCAAAGGCTTCTCAATATCCTCAAGCTTCCTCCCTCTGGTTCGCTCTCCCAGTATAGATAATGGCCAAGAAGACTTCCTAACTTTTGGCAAGAAACTTAAAACTGGCAATATCAATGAATTCCTGAAATAATCTTCCTAGCACCTGTTTCAATCAATCAATCAATGCATTTATATAGCACACTACTCACCCAGAGGGTCTCAAGGCGCTGGGGGAGGGGGGTCCGCTACTGCTCGAACAGCCAGGTCTTGAGTTGCTTCCTGAGGCGAGGTGGTCCTGGGTCAGGCGGAGGTGGGTCGGGAGGGAGTTCCATGTCTTGGCGGCGAGGTAGGAGAAGGACCGTCCTCCTGTGGTGGCTCTTCGGATGCGGGGGACGGTGGCGAGGGCGTGGCCGGTCGATCGAAGCTGGCGTTTGGGAGCGTAGAAGTTGAGGCGGCTGTTGAGGTATCCTGGGCCTTGGTTGTGTAGGGCTTTGTGTGCGTGGGTGAGGAGTCGGAAGGTGATTCTCTTGTTGACCGGGAGCCAGTGCAGGTCTCTCAGGTGTCCGGAGATGTGGCTGCGATGGGGGATGTCCAGGATGAGTCGTGCTGAGGCGTTCTGGATTCGCTGGAGTCTTTTCTGGAGTTTGGCGGTGGTTCCGGCGTAGAGGGAGTTGCCGTAGTGCAGACGGCTGGTGACGAGGGCCTGGGTGACCGTCTTCCTGGTGTCGGTGGGGATCCACCGGAAAATCTTACGTAGCATGCGCAGGATGTTGAAGCACGACGAGGAGACGGCGTTGACTTGTCTGGTCATGGAGAGGGAGGAGTCCAGGATGAAGCCCAGGTTGCGTGCGTGGTCTGTTGGTTTGGGTGCGCTGCCTAGGGCGGGGGGCCACCAGGAGTCGTCCCAGGCGGAGGGTGAGGATCCCAGGATGAGGACTTCCGTCTTGTCCGAGTTCAGTTTCAGGCGGCTGTTCTTCATCCATTCGGCTACTTCTTCCATCCCTTCGTGAAGGTTGGCTCTGGCGGTGGCGGGGTCGTTGGTGAGGGAGAGGATCAGCTGGGTGTCGTCGGCGTAGGAGATGATGTTGAGGTTGTGCTGGCGTGCGATGTCTGCGAGGGGGCTCATGTAGACGTTGAAGAGGGTTGGACTGAGCGAGGAGCCTTGAGGAACGCCGCAGATGACTTCGGTGGCTTCAGATCTGAACGGGGGGAGGCGGACTCTCTGTGTCCTTCCGGCGAGGAAGGAGCTGATCCACTCCAGTGCCTTCTCCCGGATTCCGACGTTGCTGAGTCGCTGCACTAGTGTACGGTGGCAGACAGTGTTGAAGGCCGCGGAGAGGTCTAGGAGGATGAGGGCTGCTGTTTCTCCGTTGTCAAGCAGTGCTCGGATGTCATCGGTGGCTGCGATCAGGGCGGTCTCGGTGCTGTGGTTGGCCCGGAAGCCAGACTGCGAGAGGTCGAGGGAACTGTTCGTCTCGAGGAAGGCGGCCAGCTGCTTGTTGACGGTCTTCTCGATGACTTTTGCAGGAAACGGGAGCAGCGAGATGGGGCGGTAGTTCTTGAGGTCGGTGGGGTCGGCTGATGGCTTCTTTAGTAGAGCGCTGAGTTCGGCGTGCTTCCAGCTCTCCGGGAATGTAGCGGTGTCGAAGGAGGTGTTGATGATGTCCCGCAGGTGGGGTGCGATGACAGCGTCGGCCTTGTTGAAGACGTGGTGAGGGCAGGGGTCGGTAGGAGATCCGGAGTGGATGGAGTTCATCATGCGGACGGTGTCTTCGGTGCTGATCGGGGTCCAGGTGCGGAGGGTGGTGGTGGGGGGGCGGTGGTTCGGTCGTGGCGTGCATCGGTTGAGTGCCGAAGCTGTTGTGTATGTCCGCGATCTTGTTGTGGAAGTAGGAGGCGAGGGAGTTGCAGAGGTCTTGCGAAGGGGTGATGTCGTTGTTTCCAGCGTTGGGGTTGGAGAGCTCTTTGACGATGTTGAAGAGTTCCTTGCTGTTGTGTGCGTTGTTGTCCAGTCGTTCCTTGAATGCAGTTTTCTTGGTGGCGTGGATGAGTTGGTGGTGTTTTCGGGTGGCGAGCTTGAGGGCAGTCATGTTGTCCGGTGTTGGGTCTCTGCGCCATGTTCTCTCGAGGGCTCGGCAGTTCTTCTTGGAGCTCTTGAGTTCGTCGGTAAACCATGGGGCTTTCTTGCTGCCGGGTCTGCTAGGCGGGGTCTTCAGAGGGTCGAGGTCGTCTGCGCAGTTGCTGATCCACTTCGCGAGGTTGGTGGCCGCCTGGCTTGGGTTCGTTGTGCTGGCGGGAGGGTTCGTGCTCAGGGAGGTCGCGAGCTGGTCGGCTGTGATCTTGTTCCAGCTTCTGCGTGCAACCTGTTGATGGTGGTGGTGGATCGTGGTCCTTCTGAAGCACATCTTGCCAGTTCCATTGGTATGTCCAAATTGAAAAGAAGTTTCATCGCATCTTGGCATGTGCGTGTTCCGTATTTTAAAAACAATTGTTTTAATAAAGTGTGACGTGTGTGTGCCAAGCAGTGGCATATGCAAACCAAGTGAGCCATGGATTCTTCGTACTGTTGGTAGAGTCGGCAAGTGCTGACCACCTCTAAAGATTTCCAGCGGATGTTAATATCTTTTATTGGTAGCACCATGAGTCTCACTGCTAAGATTCGGTTTAAAATTGACTTATTTAAAGCGGCATCAAAATATGGCTGCCTTAGGCGGTCTTCGTAAGAGGTAGCAAGTATCCTGATCTTGCTGCTGGAGAGCGTCAGTTCCTTCATATCCTCTTCCTTAGAGAGTAGCCTAACTTGTTTTTTTAAGATCGATTTTAGGGTGCATGGCTGATGAATAAAATCCTGCCAGTTGGACATGTCGAGGTGCAATTCGGTGCTAGCGGTGTGCAGGCCTTTGGACCACAAGTTATTTCCTTTCTCAAATATTGTTTTTAAAGTTGCGTTCATTGAGTGCGGGGGGTCCGCACATACCCCTCGATAGAACCGTACAATCGAGGCCCAATGCTCGTAACTCTGTTTATTTAGCCCAAATTCCAATCGGACCAGTGCATTCCGTGCATTTGTTGGTATTTGGTAAATTCGCTTAAACGCTTGACAGTTGGCTTGTTCCAAGATGTTACTAAAAGCCGCCGGGAATGCTAGTTGACCATATGTGAGTGAGGGTAGCAGCTTAGCGCATATGACCTTTCTGATGGGTTTAGTGGATGGGCCACTTAGTTCAGAATTCAGTTTGCATAGGGCATACGTCACTGCCTTAGCTTTTGTTTCAGTGGAAGAGATGTGTGCCATGGGTTTCCCATGCTCGTAAGCCAGACCCCCAGGTAGTTGTATTTGGTTGTTGTTGCTATTTTCAAGATGCCCAGTCTCCAATGTTGTCTGAGTTCGTTGGCATACTTCCCAAATATTACTACCTTTGTCTTTCCTGCATTTGCCCTTAAATCATTAATGTTGTTGTACTTGTTTAGTGCTTTTAGTAATCTTTGCATGCCTGTTTTGGTGTGTCCAATAGCACCATGTCGTCTGCGTACTGCATTAAAAATAATCCAGTCGAGCCAATTTTAAGAGATAAAAGGTTAGCCTTGGATAATGTATTGCAGAGGTCCGCCGTGTATAAATTAAAAAGGAGGGGCACCAATACGCAGCCTTGTTTCTGCCCTTGGTCTTTTAGTGGCTGTATTCATCGTGAGTTTCACCCGTACCCATGTTCCGGTGTAGAGGCTGATCATTGCCTTTAGCAGTATTGGTAGTACCCCCCAATTTTGCAGTTTCCGCCACAGCAGGCTCCGGTTAACGCCATCAAATGCCGCGGAGTAGTCCACAAAGCATGCAAAGAGTGGAAGCTGCTTTTCCTGAGTGGACTGTTCTGCTAGGTAAGCGAGAACTAAGATGTTATCCGTTGTTGATGCTCCAGGCCTAAAACCGGATTGATAGGCTGGTAAGATTTCATTATCGTCAGCCCATTCCTGCAAGTCTTGTTAAAGAAGGCTTGCATATTCTTTTGCCTCGATGTCCAGGAGAGCAATCAGCCTGTAGTTCGCGGGGTCCCCGGTGTCTCCCTTTTTGTAAATGGGTTGCAGCAAAGAACCTTTCCAGGTCTCCAGGACTGTTGAGTTGGTCCGGCAATACTGACAAAGTGGTGTTAATATGGTACCCCAGAAATTGCAGTCTTCTTTGACGAGGTGTCCTGGTAAGCCGTTTGGACCCGGTGCTCCGTCCTATCTGATGTTTTTTAAAATTAGTGTGACACGGTGGGCTTTGACATGGTGCGCTGATGTTTCTTCGCTATGTGAGAGTTTCCCTGTTACTGGCTGTACGTCTGTATCTTCGATGGGTGGAGGGAAAGTGTTTCCCAAATCATCTGTGATATGGAGATGTTGATGGTGCCGTTGAGCCTGAGTTGGCGCTTGACAATACAATGTAGCCACATGGGCAACCCATGCGTAGGTGTAAACCGTGTTGCGCCTATCGTGGACCTGCCCTGAGAGCCTATTGATATATGACCAGAATTCTGCCTGTTTATTTGGGGTTAGCAGGCTCTGGATGTGCAACCATTGGGAGTCTTGCTGATTTCTTTTCCTATCCCATACATTTTTCCTGTGTATTTTCCTAGCTACGAGTTGTTTTTGGAATGTTTTGTCTTTTCACTCTCGTGCGGATAGCAGATCTCAAGACCCGCTTGCTTTGCTCCACTTTTGCGCACCAGGGTTGTGATTGGTAGCAGATCCTTTCTCCTGAGGCTCGCTGGTTGTTTATTTTTCTGCATATTGAAAGTTCGTACACCTCTGTTGTCAGTTTGATCCAGTTATCGCAAATATTGCCTGCTAGAAATTCGTGGGCGAGTCTGGGCCAGATGCTTTTCCACTTGCGTAGTGCTGTGGTATCTATTGTGTTCCATTTTATTCTCCTCTGTAAGGTGTGAAATTCCTCCCCCTTAGTGTGGCCTACTGGGGCAATGAGCAGTTGCCTGGCCATTTGTAATGCAAAGACTATGGCCAGTGGAAGATGGTCACTTGTCTGGAGCATGAGTTTCTGAGATTCTGACACTTGTCCATGCAAGCATTTACACACGAAGATATAGTTGATCGTGGCTTTGATTTTCCCCTGAGGTTTTAGTCTGTGTGTGTTTAGAAAAGTATTCATTAGCTTTCCAGCCATGTCCGTCGGCAGGGCGTCATTTGGTGAAGTCCCTAGGTTTCGAGTGTTAAAATCACCGGCGATTATAATCCCACTGGTCGGCTGGCTGCTTAGTAGCTCTTCCAGTATATCCACTAGAGCCCTCATGGCACTGTGTCTTGATGATTCATTACTATTAAAGTAGATGTTCACAAGAAAATTCTTTATTGGGCAGCCGTTCAATTTGAAGCCTTGCAAAAGAGTAGCTTGGGCCATCCCTATGTTCAGTAGAGGTGTAGCTTTTATGTTACTTCTGATTTGTGTGTATATTGATAGACCCCCCGATGGTCTTCCGAATATGTTGTGTTTTTTTGCCGGCTGTTGAAATTCCATGAAGCCTGGAATGGCTGCCGAAGTTAGCAGCCAAGTTTCTTGGAGGCATAACAGATCCCCAGACTGTAGAATTAGTCAACTGATTCCGTGTTCTGTAACGTGGTTTTTAACCCAGACACGTTCCATGAGATTACTTTCACAGTGTCCCTCAATCCAGAGCTGTGAGAATCATTTCTTTGTTTGCTAGGAACAATTTGTTCTTAATGGTGGGCGGCTTATTGCTGTTCCTTCCTTGTTGTTGCTTTCGAAATCCATTTTTGCACTTTCTGTGTATGTGCGCCTTGTTTGAATGGAGTTAGGTGAAAGATGTATTCTTAAGTTGGGGAAAGCTGTAGTGCGAGCAACGTGGTTTGTTCCTTTTAAGCAGGACTTTTGTGATCTCTCTGTATTTTTGATGTTAATGCCAGCTTTTCACATGAACGGGCATTTTTCCTTTTTCGGAATGTGTACCTTGATCCCCCAATTTGCAAAGCGAACTTTTTCTGTCATGATTTTTTGTGGTATGGAATCATTTTTCCATTTTAATATTGACGACTCTTTTGTTTCATTGTTGCCCAGAAGCTTGAATTGTATTTGGATGAGGTCTTCGGTCACATATTCCAGGAGAGCTCAGGAATATGTTGAAATATTTGTAAAATATGGGACCTGTTTAAAATGTCGGCGCTTCCCCGTGAGGTGTATTCGGGAGCGAAGATTATGATGTTATTCTCTTCTTTCATTTTCCCTTGTGCCCTTTGTCATTCGTCGCTTGAGTGTGTGGACGGTCCTTGTGCATTTGTTATGGTTGCGCTGATATCTTTGTGGATTACTTTGATCCCCCGGAGATCATTTTGGTTCGATGGCGGGGTGGCTGGCATTTCTCTGCCAGTAGCGTGAGGCTGGATTTCCTGCTTATTACTTTCTTGATACTGCTTTATTGGAGAGGTGCCTGTGCTGACTGTTTGCGAAGGCACTTCTGGCGCACAATGGGTCCCCTCCTGCTTCTTGTCTGACAGTCCCTCATTGGTGTGTGGATTTGTAGTTATTTTTGGTTTTGGTGTATTGTTTGGCTGGCCATTTTCTGGCCTGGAGCTACGGCTTTCCTTTTGAAAGATTGGATAAAGTTACTGTGGCTCTACGTTCTTTATTGTGAGAACCTTTTTTACGTGCGTTTTTTGGCTGTGAGGGCCAGCTGGTTCTCTCAAGCTCAGCTGTGTTTCCTTTATCCTGCACCATTGTTTATTGATTCTAGCTTGTTTTTTTAAGCGTTTCTTTACTCTCCGTGATAGTGTTTTGGAGGGTTCTGTGGTAAGTTCCAAATTGGGTGTTCCGCTGACGTTACTGTACAAGGTTTCATCTGTGCCTGTTTCCTCGTATGTAGGTGTGCTTTAGTGCATAACTGCTGCCAGTTGTGTAGATGACGGAGGTGTGTCCATGCCCAAGGAAGGCACGCCAACTTGAATTTTATTCTGCTTGGTGGTCTTTTCAACTGGGCATGTGTTGCCCACACAGAGGTTCATATCCCTCGTTGCTGCTGTTCCCAAATGAAAGTTACGCTTATAAAATGTTACAAGACAGCTTCAATGATAGCCTATGGCAGAGCTAGTCCTTGCAATAGTGAAAATCGAAATGCACAGTATTTCACTGTCAGGACATGTAACACATACCTGTACCTACATTTAACATACACTGCACCCTGCCTACGGAGGTAGCTTGGGCCTACCTTAGGGGTGACTTTCATGCAAGTTAAGGGAAGGTTAGGGCCTGACAAGTGGGTGCACTTGCCAGGTCAACATGGCAGTTAAACAATGTGTCGCAGACACTGCAGTTGCAGACCTGAGACACATTCGAAAGGCTGCTTGTGTGGGTGGCACAACCAGGGCTGCAGGCAAACAAGTAGCATTTTATTTACAGGCCCTGGTCACACCCCGTGTACTCTACTGGGGACTTACCAGTAAATCAAATATGCCAATCATGGATAACCAACCAGAATCACAATTCACACAGAGAGAATATGCACTTTAGCACAGATCATCTGCTGTCTCTCTGCTGGTGCGCCACTTCCTTTCAAGTTGCCTGCAGTTGCATTTGGTGGATTTCAGCTCTGAAGTGAACCAGCTGGCTCTTCTGGTAGGTCCCTTGGATTTGTCTGGTATGGCGGGCGATTTAGTTGCCACATTCTATGATCCATTGGGAGAAGTTTTTCGCAGCCTGATCAGGGTTGGATGTTGTGCTTGGGAGGAGGGGGTTGAGTGTGTGGTTTCACTGGTCTTCTGTTAACACTTTCCAGTTTCTACACATGGAACTGGGGGGCATGGTGCTAGAATTGGTAGGTCCTAATATGGTGAAGTGGACGCTGTTGTGGTCAGTCCAAGTGAGCTATGAGACTTGTGTGTACTTGACTCATCAAATTTCTTTATTTCGGTTAACAAAGAACCGTAAAAGAACACCCTCGTAAGGAGCAGATGACAGACAATAAAATAAGAGAAACAATCAACAAAAGTGAAAGGTGCGCGAACTGAAAAGAGCCTATACTATAGGAACACAAACTAATCAAATTGGCCAAACATGACTAATAAGATAGACTCTCGAGCACAAAGATAATTTGCACATATTACTTAAAATGCTCTTAGCCAATGTAAAATGTATGTATAAATAGGTTTGAGTAAAATGTTATATATATATATAAATATATATTTTTTTTTTAAACATAAAAATAGTATAAAGCAGTTCTATAGAATAAATATTTTTGGCATAATTAAGAGACACTTTACTGATCAGGGCCAACTCCACTTGTCAAACGGGCTGATGACAATATTGCTGACTGAGCTCTCCTCCTTATTGTCCAGAACTGGCCCAAGAATTTAGCCGTTGCACAGGCAAAGACAGGTCTAGCATCCGATTTTAAAATTCGTAGTGCTTCTTGGGAGTTTTGTGTGCCTAATTGCCTGCACACAGGTGTTAACCATTTTCTCCTGGGTTTAGCGTAGGCTGGGCAGGCAAAAAGGACATGGCCAATAGTTTCCTGTGGGCTTGGGCAGGAAGGACACCTCATAGGTATGGTATTAATATTCTGCCAAGAATTGGTGAAAGAATTAATAGGTAAAGTGCCATATCTAAACTGTATATATAGTTTCCTATCTGCTGGCACTTTGATGATGTCCAAATAGCTCTCCCGGTGGCAGATGCTTTTCAAATTAATAAAAGCATCAGTTAACCTACCATGGTGTCTATTCAAGACAGTATTCTCTTCCACCCAAGCCCAAACTCTAGCTGTCAATTGGCCCCTGGAAAAAGATGGCGATTCACCTACTTGACTCTGTCTCTGGATGTGAAAATGGGGTCAAGCGTGTGTCCTGCTATGTGGGGAGGGTCACTGACAAGTTGCTTGAGGTTGATGTTGCTCATGCTTTCCAGGAGGTCGGGTGTGCTGATGTTGAGGTGGAACTTAAAATCCCCTAGGAAGATGTAATGCTTGGAATCGACGGTGATAGGGGTGATGAGGTCAAGGATTGCGCTGCAAAAGCTGGGTCTTGGTCGTGGTGGTCTGTAGGCGATGGTGCATCTGATGGTACTTCTTCCGTCTGGTTGGAGTTGGAAGTTCAGATACTCCATTATCGGGGCCGATTAGTGAGAGAAAGTCGTGCAGTGGATGGTGTCCTTGTAAATAATGGAAATTCCACCTCTGTGTTTGTTGGTTTGGTCCCGGTGTGTTATCTTGTAGCCGTCAGGGTGGCAATGGCAATATCCAGCATGGAAGCGGGGTGCAGCCAAGTCTCTGTGAGGAAGACAACATCAAGGATGAGGGGTGAGATTGTGTCCCAGATTTCGTTGGCATGTTTTCTGAGCGATCATGCGTTGAGTAGAATGCACTGGAGTTGTGCCGCTACAGTCTCGGTTGGCGTGGAGGACAAGCTCGTGTTGCGGTAGCTCTGGTGTTGGCCACTTCAGTGTTGTAGGTGAAGCGGCATTGCTGGCAGGAGAACGCTCCTGTGGTGGTGCAGAGAGATGTGTGGCAGCAGTTGTCTATGTATATGGCATCTAGGGCTCGGAGGTCTGTGGCTGTGTAGCTGCGTGAGGTGGAACAGCCAGGGTTCCTGTCCCTGGGTGCAGTCCAGATGCAGATCGGCGCAGATAGGCCCGCCTTAGGCGCAACTTCGGTGTGCCAGTGGTGTGCCCACTGCACACGTCCACTGCGCGGCCGGTAATACAGCATCCATTAATTTAATCCTAGGAGGAAGGCAGGCAGGCGGTAGGCGAGAATCAAAACGGAAACAGTGGAGGAAAACGTGTGGGAGATTGGCACAAAACAAGGAGAAAACAAAAGGAAACAACATGGCAACCTAAAGCCAAAAGAAAAGCTAAATGCCCAGTACAGAAGTGCTAACGGATCGGATGGCTGAATCAGCAGCAGCAGGGGGAGCAGGAATGAGGACCAGCTCAATGGGGTCGTGTTGTGGCCTCCATCAAGTAGGTCCTGGGGGGGCAGGCAGGAGGCAGGAAGCGGAAGGGAAATGGCAGGAGAAAATGGGCGGGAGAGCAGCGACAGTACGATCCAGCGCAAAACAAGGAACACACAAAAGCAACAAAATGGCAAAATGTAACATGAAATAACCTAATCGTGGAGACTGCATTGCAACATGCACACATCATGTAATTAACTAATCATACAAAAGTCAGCACGACAAAGGGCATACACTTCCTCAAACAATAAGAAAAGACAGGTAGACACAGGATCAATATATAAGAACGTTTGGTAAAAGATAGGTAATTTTCTCATCAAGGACTATAAATATCTTACTGTGATAATTTTCAAATGCTCACAGGGGCATTATACGTCGCTGATCTATTCATCTGTATAGGCCTTGTTACTGCCCTTGTTACTGCCACAATTCCACTCCCACCTGATGGGCACCCACTTACAGGATAGGCAGGGCGTCACACGTCACGCCCCAGAATCTCAGCTCAATGGTTAGATTCTTGGACATGACATAAGGGGGGAGGTATAGACCCAGCATGGTGGGTGAGAAAGGTAACCAGCTGTTTTTATTTGTAACGCACACCTGTACAGCCAAACAGAACTGCAGCAGACATTGGTATGGAAGCAGCCCTTTCACCTTGCCGATCACCGGCTCTCATGCCCCACAGACTGACTGCATGTAAATTGGGAGTGGAACTAACAGAGCCGGTCCATTGAGAAGGAGAGTCCGAAGCATGAATTTGCGACAAACAGTGCCTTCCCTAAACGTAAAAGCGATCTTTAGTGGCATAAAATATGAAGTCAATCTGAGCACCGACCACATTTGCCAAAGAGATGCCCCCACTCTACTTGGAAAATCACAACAGACTTACCAGCAATTCCTAGAAAGAACAACTAAGGGCACATAAAGGGTGGCCTAAATTATGATTACAAAACTAATGCAACAATCACACATTTTTCAATTACATACGCAATTGCCAAAGGAGATTAACAAGTGCCCAGGCAATCTTCTTTATAAACGATTTTAAATCTCAGATGATGTTGCTCAGTTCTGTTTACTTCAACACAAATTGATCTTGAGATGTTCAGGATGATGCCGGCCCAGCACCTTGGGACTGTTTCACTGCGGAGGAAAGAAAGAGCAATAAATCAGCCAATTACCGCAAGCCAGTGTGAAAAAGCGGGGAGCTCATTAACAGCTAAACACAGGCATCATTGAAAGCGGATTTAATTCACTCATTTAAAATCTTAACTGTATTTGATGCTGGTAATATAAAGCAGCATTTAACCCAACAGTGACAGACAGTAACATGTCATTTCACAATTCTGCATTCAGAATATTTTTTTATTATAGAATAACAATTTTAGAAATTTTTGAAAATCATAAATAACACATCTATTCATTTTCTATCATCATATTGTATTATCCAAAATACACCAAATATTATTACAAAAACATTTTTGCTCCAATAAAAGGCGTATCATATTCCACCTTTTCCATGAGCTTACAAAAACGAGTTCAGCATATACATGTATATTACATCTGTGGCTACAGAGGACGGTCCAGTGGAAACAGGTGAATCTTGCCTGCTAAATAGTGCGGGATTAACTCCGACAGGCTGTGCCTAAGCTTTGATAGTTTTCCTAGTGACGCGGTACTCCCGATATAGCTCCTCCGTCACTGTATATACACAATTGTATACAGACAGCGTAGGGACTCTATTTCAAGGTTTTCAGGGATAAAACTCAATTGAACCCGACATTTCTGCTGCCACTGAAAACCACACAATCACTTTTTTCAAAGCGTGGGTGTCCAAATGAAAGAGTCAGTTAAGAAAATGTAATGCTTGAATGACGCTAAGACGCCCCGCACACACGTGCACTGTGAAGGAAGCTTCAGTGGGGTGAGGGGGCGGGGCTCTCATCTGCCCAGCAGCAGCGCTTTAGAGGTGCGCAGGTTTTGCACTGCTTAAAGCCTGGCCTCAAGTTCTATGTCTTATCTTCGATGTCTTGCCATGAAAGGAGAGTGAATGAGTAGGGCAGCACGGAAGGTAGAACATGCCAGGCCCCGGGGGAAGCAGAGTCGCAGACTAGTCTTCCCCCGGGGTCATTCGCGCGAGGGTAGGACCAGGTAGGGTCAAGGGGTGGAGTTAGGGGGTGGGTATATGAGCACAGGGGAGGAAGGCGACTTCCTCTTCCTGCGCTCGGCACCATCGGGAGGGTTTAGAAAAGGCCACGCACCCGCCCTGCAGTTGAGGGTTGGGTTTCCAGGGTTGGCTACAGCGTGCCAGTTTAGGACAGGCTGCGGGGTGGCGGTACTTTGGAGGGGTGGGGGGAGTCATTAGCGGGCACACCCATCCCTCGGGGGGGGGGAAGAGTGAACGAGGTGGGGGTATTGGAGGCGTGAGTGAAATGGCCGAGGAGAGCCGGGAGGATGCAAGGAGGTTTGTGGAATGGTGAGGAACGGAAGGGGCATGGAGTGGTACAAAAGGAGAGTGTGGAGTGGGTGAAAGGAGTGAAGGATGGTAGAGTGTTGGGGGAAAGTTTATTCATATAATGTTTGGTTGTTGTTTAATGTTGTGCAGCCTGGTCCTAATAAATGGCCTTTTACGCTAAAGACACGGTGTGGTCTGTTTATTGCGCGATGAAGGCTGTTTCTGAAGGATGTCCTTCCTCCTCCTCCCAATACTTCAGTGCAGGGCTGACTTTCAGCAAGGTCAAGCAAGTCCCAGGCCAAGGGCGCCGAGCTCCAATGGCGCGCACTGAGTTTACTTAGCAAACTGCTTCTAATTCTTTTTAGGGCTGAGCCTGCCAGAGCGTGCGCCAGAGCATGCGTCTCACTTGCGAGACACTGTTGTATACAAAAAGGGCTTGGAGCCCCCCAATTGCTTTACCATTTGTTGGCGTCACATCTTATTGTAGCCTCCTTAATTGATAATGCAGCTGAAATGTAATTTCCGATCATTTCGGTGAAGTAGGAACCAAGCACAAATTCGTTTAAATTATTCTGTGACGTCTGCTGCGCCCTACGTAATGGATGTACTTTTTTTAGGTCTCGCCTACGCAGCGCGCACGCGTTGCATAGGAAAAAGATCTTTAGCAATCGATTCCCTTTTTCTGCCCAAAACGTGCACGCGTTGCATTGCTTTGAATGGCGTTTGGCGATTCCCTTGCGGGAGCGAGCAATGGTTCCTGCTCGCTCCCGCAAGGGAAACAGGCGCAGGCCCCCTCCTCTCTCCCGTCCCCCTGCTGTCTCCTTTCAGCGTGAGGCGCACGCGCTTGTTTCCTTTTACAAACGTAAGTAAGTACTGCTGTCTACCTGTGCCTCAGTTCAGTTAAGTGAGCAGTTAAGAATCGGTTCAGTGCGAGTAATACGTGCTATGTGAAACCGCAGGGGTTTAAAACATGTTTGAAGCCAGAGGTTTTAGAATGTTATACTCTGAATCATGCGTCTCCTCCGCCACAGTTTAATTTATTCTGTTAGCATTTCTGAATTGAACAAACGAATACCAGGAAACATACACAGTCATCTGGTGGTACTCGAAGGTCTGTTCAAAAGGGCGCCCAGACAGAGATGCCATAGCGAAGAGGGGGAACGCTATACAAATGCCAGCCGCAGCATAACCTCTTATTAGCTAAGTAGCAATGGGATACGGTCCACTTCTGTATGAAGTTGTCCAAGGTGATGTGGAAAACCTATTCTGTCTCTCTGAAACGTTCTTCAGAAACTTTGTAAGATGCATATCCGTCCCCCAAAGGAACTTTGCCCTTATTCCGACTTCAGAAGTGTTCAAAAGCAACCAGTTATAAGGGTTATCAGACGAAGCTCACATGGTTTGTCAATGGGAAGCCAATATATACAAGCAGGGCTTTTATATCAACCAACAACCATCCATCGCCTGTGTGGCTTTTTACATTTATGAATGTTTCTTCTAAAACTAGAAATTAGGAAGAACAAAAAACAATATACAGAGCCTAAAATACACAAACGCATACAAGCCAGAAACAAGAGAGGGACGCTTACCCTTGGACTGCCTCTGGGCTGTAAAGGAGATAACCGAGGAGCAACTATTTAAACTGGGGAGAAAGAGGACATTACAAATCGTTGCGAAAGTGGAAAGGATACCAGAGCCGACATCCTTCAGTGGTCCATTTTCGTTCAACTCTCGCGGTGTGATTTCACCGCCTTGTCGTTAAACGGTCATGGTGGACTCCTTGGGCCAGAAAGACGAGTGACAACACGGGTCCTGTGGAAAGAACAGTGGCAGCCGGCTGCCCGCACCCAGAAGCACTGGGATAATGAGGCAGTAGAGAGGCCGTGGGTCATAGCCCCTGAGTAAGAGAGCCCTCAGGCCTTTGAGCCCGGTGCATCTGCACCTGCTGCACCAATGGAAGCTGCACGCTTGTAGCACACAGTTACACCATAAAACTGCTGTGTATTTGAATCCCTTTTCTTTATAATGCCGAGGACTTTCACCACAGCACAAATGGTTTTGCACAATTCCCTCCTAATTCAAACATCAATTATTTTTGGGACTGTGAGGTCTGACATTTCTCCCACACTTGTTTCCTTATCCGCTCTGGCAATGCTACATTTCAAAACATAAAAAACATTCCTGGCTGCCTATATGGTCAACACATCAGGCCTACTTCCCAGCCCGTCTTCGAATCCCCTCTCCTCGGCCACCTCTCTCAGCTCTTCAACTGTTCACTGCAAAGTCCAGAATAAGTGCCCAACAGTCTCCCCTTGTACCCCCTCCCAACTCCAGTACATACGACCCCCAAAGGTGGGCGTCCACAGACCAAACACTCCGACTTCCTCCCTTCTGCTCATGCAAACCACCTCCTCCCTGCCATCATAGCTAGGACAAACCGGGACTGTCCGTTCAAATCCGGCACGCCTGGTCACCCTAATCATAGCGGACATCTCTCCCGTTTTTGACCCAGCCAGCCAGTCACCTTTTTCTCACAACCATGTCCACTCCTGACATCGCTAGGACTCACTCTCACCGTTCACTGCCACCCTTACTGAGTGCACATACTCTGTCCCTTGGTGATGCCACCTCATCTGTGCCAACCTCTCTCCCATCAGCCCCCCGCCCCCACAGCTCGATCTTTGCAGCCAGTGCCCCTCTTTCCACTCTATACAACTGCAGCAGGGGGCATTTAATTTCTTTCGCCTATCCTACTCTTTATCTATGGGTCGCCATGTGCTGCTCTCGCTTCTTCTGGGCACTTACAACACAACCACCTTGACGGGACACTGCAGTGGTCGAAGTGCATTTAAAAATGTATTGGAACTACGATGCTGCACACAATGGGGTTTTATTATTATAGAAGCAAGTTACCTATGCTTCAACCTGACCACGATATAAGTTGGCCAGGGATACCGGAAGTGACTTCACATGCTCTTTGACGCCAGACAGCCTCGTAGGAAGCGCTAACCCAGTGGAATCACAGCTCATCTGCTACCCATCTTCAGACTCTTATGACTTCCAGGGGTATTTGGGGTGGTTGGCATGCATGAGGGGCGTAAGCAAGTTTGCATGATTTTCTTACATGGATTATAGCTGCCTTCTACTACAGTAAGATTCCCCATTGCCTATATTTTTGTTAGAGTCCATTATTCCCGGGTGTGTGTTTATGAGCTGCACTGTGATTGTGCTGGTAATCGCAGTGCTGTGCAACAGACTGTTGTACTGTTGTTTCTTCGACACATACTACCCAAACAAAGCCTGAGTGTCGCCACGAGCACACAGCGTGACTCCGGGATTTGTAAACAGCCACATTTCATGCTGTAATTATGAAGTCTGCCAAAAGAACAATTGATGGACAGAATGCAGAACAATGTCATACATTCACCCCAGTGGAGACATCTGGGCCTAAATCCATCGTTTTTTTGCTCACCATGCCATTCCAGTTTGGACCCAGCCATATGCAAATCAGTCTTGACCCTGCGCCTGGAACAGCCTAGCCTGAACTGCCAGGCCAGGTCCTCCCTGGACTGGGAACAAGCATCCAAGGACCGGTTTAGGGTTTTCAGCCCTCATCAGCCAGGATAGCTTGACTCCAGTGGCATAGAGAGCACGGGACCCACGTCTGGGTATACCCGTCCCACTCGGGGTGACAAATGCAAAAAGAGCAATTGATGGACAGAATGCAGAACAATGTCATACATTCATCCCGGTGCAGAGATATGGGCCTAAATCCATCGTTTTTTTGCTCACCATGCCATTCCAATTTGGACCCATCCATATGCAAATTAGTCTTGACCCTGCGCCGAATGGGAACAGTCTAGCCCGAACTGCCAGGCCAGGTACCAGGATGCTTGTTTCCGGTCCAGAGACGACCTGGCGTGGCAGTTCGGGCTGGACTGTTCCCACAAGGAACAGGGTCAAGACTGATTTTGCATATGGCTGGGTTCAAACTGGGGTGGTGTGGTGAGCAAAAGAATGATGGATTCAACCCAGATCTTTGTGACTGGGGGTGAATGTTTGCATTGTTAAGCATTCCGTCCCATCAATTGTTCCTTTTGCAGTAATCATGAAGACAGCAGCTCCTCTCTGATCCCAGGCAGAAAGTGGCAACTTTTTGTTACATGCCATAAGATTCTAAACATTATCACCATGTTTTATTTGTGGTCTGACATACCAGAATAATGAAAAGGCTGCACTATGCGCATCATGGTTGGTATGGACTAACCCACACAGTGGGTAACCATTACAAAGTTTGTGTCACGTGATAAATGCAGGCATGCTCAAAATACTTCACTAACTGTCTTATGCGACCAATGCATCCCAACACGTGAACTATAAATATTGCACTATTTGTATAATATACTCGATGCAACTAGACCCAACACTGCACCTTTGGTTACCATATACTCACACAGCAATAACAACTGTGTAAATGTTTCCTGAGGCAAGCATGTATTCCTGAATCATTAATTTTCTTCTGTCATGCCAAACATGTTTTCTTTCAGTCATAAACTTCAGGCAAACACAGAGAATGTGAGGACATGTCTCTCTGTGGTAGGATCAAAAGCGACAGGTTGTTTTCACGCTCTTACATTTCCATGTTCCCTTTCTTGCATCGAAAAGTTCAAAGCGTAGTTTTAAAAACAGTACTTTAGGCTCCTATGCAAGATCAAGGTAACTTTGTTGTGATGATTTTCGGTAAGTTCTTGCTGTTGGTGAGCAGTGTTGCTTTGTTTTAATGCATTTCAAGTTGGTAACTCTAGATTTAGGGATTACTGTCTTCAGAATTTGTTTGAAGGTTCCACAGGATAGAGCACAATATGATTATTGTTAGCCCTTTTGGATCGATGAAGCGATTTTGGCTGCTTGGAGACCTCGCACACTACATGTTTAGTAAATACAGAACTGCTGTTCCATTTTTGAGGAGTTTTCTTCGTATTACATAAAGTGCTGAACCGCATGGAACAACCAAATACCCTGCCTAAACGTTTCTTTTGAATACAGCCTACAAAACAACATTTTAAGTATACATTCCATTGGTGTCAAATTGCACATGTGATTTGCAGCTGTTTTCAAAGTTTCTTATTATGTTAGACCATATGGATGATCGGTGTCCAACACGAGTCCAAAAGGGCCAGATTCACCCCAAAATTTCTGAACAACCACTATGTAAATGATTTTTGTTTTCATTTATTGTATATAAATGCATGTTGAACACACACTGCTTGTAAACCTGAGCTGAGAATGATATAAATGTGCCAGTATGATGCTATTTGGAACTTAAAATTGTTTATGGCACGCATCACTGGCATGTCAGACTCACAGAACCAGTTTGTCTTCGAGTGGTAATGTGGTGATGACGGGGTGAGAGATGTTTTCAGTGGTTGCATGCACTAAGCATGGTCATTCAAGGTGATATTACTGTTTAAGTGTCAAAGTAACCCCCTCTAAAATCTTTATCAAAATAACGGTTCTGTTTCTTTACCCACTCCATCCTCATTTGAGATTCGTACCAACCAAATTATTTGTTTCTCAGAATATAAACTCTGCACATGGACATTCTGACCAAGTCCCAGTGTTGTAATAATTGTGACTTTCAAGGCAACTCTTTGTGGACATGTGAAGTGGATGTCAAATGATCACTCGTTTAGCACAAGTATTTTATGAGCACCACCTTAGCATCACTCAGCACCAGTGCATCAACACCTCAGCACCACCTCAGCATCACTTAGCACCAGCTCAGCACCACTTGAGCACCATGCAGTATAAGCGCAGCACATCAGCACCAGTGCAACAATACCTCAGCACCACCTGAGCAACTGCACCACCTCAGCCCTAGACAGCACCCACCTCAGCCCCAGAGCAGCACCAACCTGAGCACCCACCTCAGCCACAGTGCAGCACCCGCCTCAGCACCAGTGCATCACCACCTCAGCACCAAATCAGCATCAGCGCAGCACCACCTGATCATCACTCAGCACCACCTGAGCACAACCTTAGCACCAACACTAAATCATCTCAACATGAGCACAGCACCACCTCATCAGTGCACCACCAGTTCAGCTCCAACTCAGCACAGTTCAGCATCACCTCAGCACCAGCGCAGCACCTCAGCAGCACCACCTGAGCACCACCTCACATTTACTCAGCACCACTGGAGCACCACCTCACCATTACTCAACACCAGCAAAGGACCACACGAGCACCGCCTCACCAATATTCAGCACCAGTTTACAACCACCTGAGCACCACCTCACAATTATTCAGCACCAGCACAGCACTACTTTAGCACCACAACAGAATGAGTGCAGCACCATCTCCGCATCAGGGCAGCACCACCTCAGCATCAGCGCAACACCAGCTCAGCGACAGCGCAGCACTACCTCACTACGACTGTAGCACCACCACAGCATCAAGACACCAACACAGTATCACTCAGCATCAGCGCAGCATCTCCTCAGCATGAGCGCACCATCTCCACATCAGTGTACCACCATCAGTGAAGCACCAACTGAGCACCAATGCAGCAGCACCTCAATATTAGCACATTACAACCTCAGCATTAGCAAAGCACCAGCTCAGCATCACTCAGCACCACCTGAGCAACAGCACAGCACCACCTGAGCACCACCAAAGCAGCACTCAGGACCACCTGAAGACCAGTTCAGCACTGAAACACCAGTCAGCATCCCTCAGCACCACCTGCTCAACGGTCAACAGCACCTGAGCAGCACCACCAGGCACCCTCTCAGCATCACTCAGCCCCATCACAGCACCACCTCTGCACCAGTGCAGCACTACCTCACTACCAATGCAAAACGACCTCAGAATCTGCACACCAACACAGAATCACTCAGCATCACCTCAGCACCAGTGCAGCATCAGCGCAGTACCACCTTCACATCAGTGCACCATCAGTGCAGCGCCAACGCAGCTCCACCACATAATCAGCACAGCTCTACCTCACACCACTAGAGCATTAGCGAAGTACAACCTCAGCATTAGCACAGCACCACCTCAGAACCAGTGCAGCATCACCTCAGCACCAGTTCAGCATCACTCAGCACCACCTGAGCATCACAAAAGCATCACTCAGACCGCCTAAGGACCACTTCTGCACAAGCACACCGCCACCTCAGTTTCACTCAGCACCACCTCAGCATCAGTGTACCACCACCTCCGCATCAGCACAACACCACCTCCTTATCAGTGCAGCACCAACCCTGCACCAGCATAGCACCACTTCATCAGCACAGCACCATCTCAGCATCAGCAAAGCACCACCAGCGCAGCCCCACCTCAGCAGCACCACAGCACCCCCTCAGCATCAGTGCAGCATCCCCTTTCGCTTCTTCCTCATTCTCTCCTCTGTTTATCTCTTTCCACTCTTCCTCTCACCATTTCCCCTCTCCTTTATCCTCTCCTCTTTGTTGCTCTTTTTATTCTCTGACTCTAGTCTTCTGCCTTTAGTCTTCTCTTTCTCTGTCTGAGCATCTCCCAGGCACTTATCCTCCATTTCTTTTAATCTCTCCTGTGGTCACTCTCATTCTGACATGCAATATCTGTTTCCCCTCTGTTTCATTCATTCTAGCTTTCACTTTCTCTAACTTTCTCAAGCACATGTACACACACAATGTCTTGCTCTCGTTTCTCTTTCTGTGTCCCACATGGCCTTCCTGTGGATATAATTATTTCTATCTGTTGCTCTCCTCTCATACGAACCCATGAGTTAGTATGAGAGGAACTTATGTTTATCACATGTTTATGTCTTCCCCTTACACACACCCTCTTACCTCAGTGTTTCATTCTCTATCAATGGCCTCAGTGCTTCTGTGTATATTATACTGATTTCAGACTCTGTACACACAGTTTCTAATTGCCATAGGTGCAGTCTGCCTCGGAATTTGGGATCTGTTGTTTCTCCCCCAGTGTCCATATGCTGCTCGTGTGGTAATGCAGGTACTATTTCCCAACCTCCATCCTCCCGTTGTTAATGTCCCTCCACCCAAATAACAACAACAAAAAGCTGTAACAAAAAAGCTACAAGTCCTTTTTTATGATCATTCTTTTTTAATAGGGTCGTTCAGTTGTATATAACGTCTTCTTGGTTTTATATATGGTAACAAAAATAAAAATGCTTATAAAACTTTTTTATTACAACTACTCAACATCATAGCTGAAAGACATTGCTAAAGCCAATAGCTCTGGCTAAACACTTATAACGCCCCAAAGGCGAGACATATTGGCTATGCCAATGCTTGTTCTTTATTGATGCTTGCCCCTCCCTGCTCCCCCTTAATTGCTTGCTTTTTCGACTCATTCATTGTCCGGCTGCTGGGCCTGCCTCATCTTAATCCTTTTGTATCAGAATTTAATTGTGGGTCAAAGTGCCTGTTGAGTGAAGTCACCGCTGCATCAAAGTCTGTGTTATTTCCAGTATTTGGAAGGTTTTCGAACAAACAGAACTCATCACCACCCATGTGAAGCAGCGTAGAGCACTTTACCGCGTTATCAGTCTCTTGTGTTGCTTGAAAGTAATTGTCTGAGCTCCCCTACCACTCTCGTCAATGGGGAGCAGTGGTCACAGGATCTGCTAATTGACTGAAAGGTGGTAGCACCGCCACTGCCGCATGCGCACTGTGTGGATGCATGGGCTGAGCATCCGCCTGATGCGTAGAGCCAGCCCTCTCCTTGGCTGTTGTCGACATGGCACCCTCTCTTTTTCACACAGCATTCCTATGCTTGGGCACCTTCCTCTAGGTTGTGCATTCAACTCAACCCCAACGATCTGGCCTCTCGCTCCCCTGGAGTCCTGCAATTTCTTTTCACCACTTGCACCGGATCACAGGTGTATTGAAGACCTCTCAACACTGCTACCTATTTGTCAAATTGCTTGCGGAATCCCCACTGTCCGCTTTCACTGGGCGTACTGCCACGGCCGCGCCCATGTGGGCCTTCTCCGGAGCCGCTAATTTTGCTGGTGCATGTCTCCCCATCAACACCTGGATTTGTTCCTGCACCTCAACCTGTGCACCTATTAGCCATGCAGCTCTGCCTATGCTCCCCTTGAATGCCCCCTCCATGTCCACAAGGCCTGCTTCTGCCCAGTACTGCGCAAACACATCTCCTCTGCAAACTTCCTTGAGGGGCATGAAAAGGGATGCATTAATTCTGGAATTGTTTTTGGAAGAGAAGGGATTTGAGATTGGCTTTGAATGTCCGGACAGAGGTGGTGGTACGGATTAGTGGAGGAAGCGAGTTCCAGATTCTGACCGTACTGCCTGAGAAGGATTGAGCCATCAATCTTTCCTTTTTGAAGGTGGGGGGCTCAAGCAGGAATTTTTGGGCATTATGAGAAGGTCTGGAGCCTCCAGAGATTTTGGAAAAGGCGCGGGCTGACTAGAACGTGCCGCCATTATGGCGGTCGCACCAGTCACCGGTCATCCAGAAGGGGGGGGGGGGGAGGCCGCATCAGCGAGTGACACGGCACTCCTCCCCCGCCACAACCAATAGGAAAAGGTGTTGTTTGTGCGCCGGAACACTCCAGTGCTTCCGGCGCAGAAACGTCCCGCTTGCGTTCAGGCTGACAGGTCTCAGCCGGTCGGCCTGGGCGCCCCCGCTTTAAAAAGAGTTGGTTGGGAGCAGGAGAACAGTCTCTTGTTCTTGCTCCCCACAGATAGGATCCCCGGACCAGCTGCGGGCCCGTAACCTTTCTTTCTTTTGTCTTTCAGGTCCTGCGTGCAGTTTTGGTGTGCGCGAAAGGAACGGGAAGGAAGATCGTCGCTGGACCACGGGATCGTGGTCCACGAGCGGCGTTGTTGCGCGGATCCTCTGAAGCGGAGAGCTTGCACGGATCCTGGGAAGTGGATGAGCTGTGGGGTATTTTGGCGGAGGGCGGTCCACGCGTCCCTTCCAGCGTGAACATCGAGCAGTTTCTGCAGCGAGTGGAGCCCCCGTCATCAGCGGTTTGATGCACGGTGGCGGTAAGCGCGGTGGTTTAGCGGGAGGGGGTTTCCCTTGACGGCAGCGCTGTGGGAGGTCTGGGGGATTTTCCAACGCGCATAGGTGCAGGTGCAGTGCCCAGGGATTACGGGATTAGATTGTTTCGTGTGGGGCATAAAGCTGCAGCATTGTGCAAGGAAGCTGTGTAAAAGCATAGTGGTTATGGTTTGTGACGCTTACACTCAAGGTTACAGGTGCAATTCCCATTGACTCTGTTCAAGTGAGATCTCTTTAAGTACCCTAATGGTGAAGGCCTAAGATTCTTACTCTCAAGGTTGCAGGTTCAATCCTCATTGATGCTGAGCAGGTAGACCACTTAAGTTTGGGGTAAAGCAGGGACAATACAGCCACGGTGCCCTAAAAAGTCTGGGACTCTTTCATTGGCGCGCAAACAGCTGTAAGGAGTGAGGATTCTATAATTGTGCACTGCTCGCTGTGTATACATGCTAAAGGTGTATCCTCTGTACGTTGAGGGTTATTAAAGGGGTCAGGTGGCTAGTATTTTAATTTTGAACTGTTACTGCGTGCCCACCCGAAGGTGTAGGCAAATAGTATTTCCGCTGAATCAGTCTCAGTCCCCTGGTTGCCCAGTTTAAAAAGGGGGGGGGCGGTGGGCACTTAGTCCCTCCTTTCAGTCCCAAGACACTGTTACTCAGTGTGTAAGGTGGGCTGTAGGATTTGTCTGCGGACTAGCTAGGACTCCGCGCAGCGCAACGGGTGTATTTGTGTTTCCACAGCTCCAGCATTACGTGAAGGACAGGACGGTATCAAGGTCCAACGATTTCGCTGGTGGTGCTGTGGGGGGACACGTTTGGGCAGCACCGGCTAGCCAGCATCTCATCGCTTCTGGGAGCCACAGAGGGTTTGAGCGGGCGGCTCACCTGAGCTTACTGGATTAGCCAGTAAATTGTGGCTCTGGTTGCGTGGGTGCAAAGGTTGGCTGGTGGCTGCTGCTTCCACAGGTAAGAGGTGACACAGTCACCTACTGGGGGGTTACGGTTACGCGGACAGGCAGGTCCCATTTAAGTTGTTTACATGGCCCCCCCCGGTCCGGCGGCACGAGAAGCGATCGCGCACGGACGTCCTCCTGGAGGCTTTAATGCAGCAGGTCCAGGTCATGGGGCAGATGCTCAACAGGTTGCAGGATAAGGTGTAGGGTCCCGAGGTCCCAGAGGGGAGGGGTAGGCGGCCTATTGTACCACCAAGAACGTACTCCCCGCCACCGCCAAAGAGGTACAGGCGCAAGCCAGGTGGAAAAGGGGCAGCAGTCCCCCCGAGACGTGAGCCCACACCGGCGACTAACCCCCAGGGTGAAGGGGGCGCAGGTGACCCAGTCCCACCCGTGGACACGCCAGGCCCCATGGGCAGTGGGGACACTGTGCCAGTGGGCCCCATTGGATAACCCAGTATTTCCCCAGTGGAGGGGGCGGGCGGAGCACACCCAGCTGAACCAGACATAGCCGCCAACTTAGCGGTAGTTCTCCCCTGGCTGGAAATGGTAGGGAACTGGTCTCACTCCGCAGGGGCGACAACGGGCGGTGGGGATGCCATTGAAAGGGCTAAGAAATTGATGGCTGAACTGGGAAAGGGAAAGCCAGGCGAGGTGCCGGCAATACCGCCAGGGGGCGTAGTACCCCTTGCCCCAGCACCAGCTCCTGGTGGCGAGGTGCCAGCGGTACCGGCAGGGGGGGCAGCACCCATTCCCACAGCACCAGCCCCCAATGGCGAAGGTCCGGGAGACTAACAGCAACGTGAAGACTTCAGAGGCGGGCAAGACAGCTGATGCAGCAGCACCAGTAGGTATGAGGGCAACATTACCTGCACTAGGTCTGGGGGAGCTGCGGTCCGGGAGGGAACAGCTGGGGCAGCACCTGTCAAAAGAGACTAAAGAAAGGATCTGGAGAGGGGAGTATGTTAGCATGTTTTCCCTCTTGATTGATGAGGCAGACAGGGAAGAGGCGAAAAGGAACAAGGATTTTACACACTACAAAGAATGGTCCAATATAGTCCTGAAATACAGAGTTGAGGAAAACTTGGCCAATTGGATACAGGGTTTCACTATATTCATGGCCGTCATGTTAGAGCGTTTTCCAGAGGTTGGATCTGAAATGGCGTGTTATCAGAATAGGATCACAGTTGCCCATGCTACACAAGGTGGGGATGGGTGGAAAGAATATGACAAGGAATTTAGAAGGGCAAAAGCGCAGGATCCTACCTTAAGATGGAGCCAGACAGACATGTTTATTCATCTGAGACATTTGGTGCAGGGCACAGGTGAGAGTGGGCGGGGCCAGGTACCTGATGCGGTGCGGTCTCAGTCCTTTAGGACAGGCCCTGCCGGTAACACGGGGGGGCATCAGCGTACCACCAACTCTGCATCAGCACAACACCACCTCCTTATCAGTGCACCACCAACTCTGCACCAGCATAGCACCACTTCATCAGTACAGCACCATCTCAGCATCAACAAAGAACCACCAGCGCAGCCCCACCTCAGCAGCAACCCAGCACCCCCTCAGCATCAGTGCAGCATCACCTTTCGCTTCTTCCTCATTCTCTCCTCTGTTTATCTCTTTCCACTCTTCCTCTCACCATTTCCCCTCTCCTTTATCCTTTCCTCTTTGTTGCTCTTTTTATTCTCTGACTCTAGTCTTCTGCCTTTAGTCTTCTCTTTCTCTGTCTGAGCATCTCCCAGGCACTTATCCTCCATTTCTTTTAATCTCTCCTGTGGTCACTCTCATTCTGACACGCAATATCTGTTTCCCCTCTCTGTTTCATTCATTCTAGCTCTCTCTTTCTCTAACTTTCTCAAGCACATGTACACACACAATGTCTTGCTCTTGTTTCTCTTTCTGTGTCCCACATGGCCTTCCTGTGGATATAATTATTTCTATCTGTTGCTCTCCTCTCATACGAACTCATGAGTTAGTATGAGAGGAACTCATGTTTATCACATGTTTATGTGTTCCCCTTACACACACCCTCTTACCTCAGTGTTTCATTCTCTATCAATGGCCTCAGTGCTTCTGTATATATTATACTGATTTCAGACTCTGTACACACAGTTTCTAATTGCCATAGGTGCAGTCTGCCTCGGAATTTGGAATCTGTTGTTTCTCCCCCAGTGTCCATATGCTGCTCGTGTGGTAATGCAGGTACTATTTCCCAACCTCCATCCTCCCGTTGTTAATGTCCCTCCACCCAAATAACAACAACAACAAAAAGCTGTAACAAAAAAGCTACAAGTCATTTTTTATGATCATTCTTTTTTAATAGGGTTGTTCAGTTGTATATAACGTCTTCTTGGTTTTATATATGGTAACAAAAATAAAAATGCTTATAAAACTTTTTTATTACAACTACTCAACATCATAGCTGAAAGACATTGCTAAAGCCAATAGCGCTGGCTAAACATTTATAAGGCCCCAAAGGCAATTGGCTATGCCAATGCTTGTTCTTTATTGATGCTTGCCCCTCCCTGCTCCCCCTTTATTGCTTGCTTTTTTGACTCATTCATTGTCCGGCTGCTGGGCCTGCCTCATCTTAATCCTTTTGTATCAGAATTTAATTGTGGGTCAAAGTGCCTGTTGAGTGAAGTCACCGCTGCATCAAAGTCTGTGTTATTTCCAGTATTTGGAAGGTTTTCGAACAAACAGAACTCATCACCACCCATGTGAAGCATCATAGAGCACTTTACAGCGTTATCAGTCTCTTGTGTTGCTTGAAAGTAATTGTCTGAGCTCCCCTACCACTCTCGTCAATGGGGAGCAGTGGTCACAGGATCTGTTAATTGACTGAAAGGTGGTAGCACCGCCACTGCCGCATGCGCACTGTGTGGACTGTGCATCCGCTTGATGCGTAGAGCCAGCCCTCTCCTTGGCTGTTGTCGACATGGCACCCTCTCTTTTTCACACAGCATTCCAATGCTGAGTCTACTGAGTATGCTTGGGCGCCTTCCTCTAGGTTGTGCATTCAACTCAACCCGACGATCTGGCCTCTCGCTCCCCTGGAGTCCTGCACTGTCTTTCACCACTTGCACCGGATCATAGGTGTATTGAAGACCTCTCAACACTGCTACCTATTTGTCAACTTGCTTGCGGAATCCCCACTGTCCGCTTTCACTGGGCGTACTGCCACGGCCGCACCCATGTGGGCTATCTCCGGCGCCGCTAATTTTGCTGGCGCATGTCTCCCCATCAACACCTGGATTTGTTCCTGCACCTCAACCTGTGCACCTATTAGCCATGCAGCTCTGTCAATGCTCCCCTTGAAGGCCCCCTCCATGTCCACAAGGCCTGCTTCTGCCCAGTACTGCGCAACCACATCTCCTCTGCAAACGCCCCGCGGGGGTGGAAATCCACCCGTGGCCTTCGCATGCTCTGAGTGTGAGCATAGAAACATGGCACTTCTCCGACACTCTGGAGACATCCACAGCACAACCAGCAGGAGGGTGAGGCCACCTCACATACCCTCACTACAATGTGCCAACCAGCTTCATACCAAACAGAACATGGCAGCAAAGTTTGCCGCCTAGCCTGCCACTCTGCACTCCGCACCAAGAGGCGTGCACTTTCGCACCCAGAGGGAACTCCAATCTCGTCCAGCGTAAAGGGCCCAAGTCAACCCTTTGTTTATTTTATTTATTTATTTAATGCTGTTTTATATAGCGCGGACTTTACCCAAAGGTGTCAGATCGCTTTACATTAGAACCAAGACCGTTACATGAGGAAATTTACATACTTACAAGTTACAAAATGCAACAAGGTAGAAGAAAAAGTAAAATAAAACAGTAGATGGCAGTTACACAAAAGTCAAAAGGTACACTAGGATTGGGAACGTACAGGCATAGATTACATGTTTACAACATTGTAGGAACTTCCTTGAGGGGCAAGAAAACGGATGCATTCATTCTGGAAGTGTCTTTGGAAGAGAAGGGATTTGAGAGCGGCTTTGAAAGTCCAGACAGAGGTGGTGGTACGGATTAGTGGAGGAAGCAAGTTCCAGATTCTGACCGCACTGCCTGAGAAGGATTGAGCCATCAATCTTTCCTTTTTGAAGGTGGGGGGGGCTCAAGCAGGAATTTTTGGGCATTACGAGAAGGTCTGGAGCCTCCAGAGATTTCAAGTTTATTTGCCAGATATAAAGGGGAGGAAGTGTGCAGGGCTTTGTGGGTGATGCAGGCAAGTTTGTATCGGCCTTCTCGGCCAGGCACAGCAACACTTTAGAGCAGTGCACACAGGCACTGGGTACTGGTCTCGCCAAAGAACCACACGCTTTTCTTGGCCCTTTATTTATACCATTCGGCCGAGCTCAACCTCCTGGGTGAGTGTGCGATACGTTGTGTAGTAGAGGCCGGGTGGAACTCTACACTTTCCATCCCCCTTAATTTGTGTTACTGAAAATCGAACAATGTGTAGACAAAATATTTTCTTAAAAATTAAAACAAACATGGACAAAAAAGTGTGACCTGATACTTTTATATTACTGCTTTGTCACGTAATTTCATTTCTTTGACCAGACTCTATTGACGTCATTCAATATCGGACAACCGCAACCCAGATCGGCCATATTTACCTTCACCACCTCTTCATAAAATGTATACGAGATACGACAATATACTGCTCGCGAACTGCAATCCACGCACATGCGAGTCATCGCTTTATTTATATTACCCTTCGCCTACATCAAATGCATTTGATTTGAACAATAAATCCACCGATCTAAGAATTTGAGACAATACAGAAAGATATTCAGGGAAGGGCCATGCCTTTCAGTACTCGAGCCTCTCTTTGGCAATTAGAATGACAGAGCTGTAATATTCGTAATGTAAAATGTTAAATCTCTTACAATAGAAGCTTCTTTTGCGTCTATGGAAAGGAATCGCGAAAGGTCGCACAATCTGCGTCATTTCTCGCGATGAACGTAAAAGAGATACGATTGGCACACTCGTAATTTGGAAAGAAGACATTGTGCGGGTTTTAAATAAACACGAAAGGTCAATGCAAATAAAACTGCAATCTGATAAGCCACAGTTCGGCACTGAAATGTTTATATTTCTTGTGACTTTAACAGAGAAACTGGCATTAGTTCCCAGAGCCTCTTAATTGGTTCTACGAGCTTGCATTTGAAAATACTTCACTTCAGCGGTACTTTCCAATGTTCTTTCAAATTGCTCGATGTACCGTGCTTCTTTTTGAATTAACATTTTAAAGGAAAGCCTCTTTGAACAAATATAATTAAATGACTCCTGGGTTGAGGCTGAAAATGCAGTTACTGAGTTAATGACATTACTTGTCACTGTTCTTATTCTGTGCTGTCGCTGGCACACAGAAAAGCTTGTCATTGTTGAGCAGCAAGCTTATGGGTTTACTTCCTTGACTCCTCTACAGAATGAGACTTGAGCTGTTGCTCCGCATTCACTTCTAAAGTTTGGTTCAGAGACGTATATCGGCTCATTACTGCAAACGTACGTAACTGGTATCATAAATATTACTTGTTGTGTCAACTGATAATAACTTTCTCATTAAATGTATTACTGTGCGATGTATATTGTAATTAACCCTGGGCAGACAACTACGCTACGCTCGCGAAGTTTGCGTAGTTTGTGCTAATTCGCGCTACGCGAATTGCACATAGCACAGTGCAAAATTGCGTAGCGTAGCGGGCATTTTTTGCTTGCTCACGGTCCTCAACGTCAAGTTGGCGACCGCGAGCGAGCAAAATGACGTCCCGGCGAGACTTTTTCCTCATTCGCGATCAGCAACATCAAGTTGCCGATCGCGAGCGTGGAAAATAAACCTCCCAGCGAGATTCTCAACATGGGGAGGTCAGGTTTCTCATTACGGGTGGTCGCGTATGCTCGCCAGTCCGCGTTGAGAAAGCTGCCGCTCGAGTAAAAATCTACTCGAGCGGCAGAAAACGACAGCTCGCACTGTGCAAGATGCCGTTTTCAATGATTGCACAGTCTGGACAAGCATCCGGCACTGTGCAATCATCGCGAACAGCGCACTACGCAGTTCGCGTAGTGCTACGCGTATCTCGCGTACTGCGAAGTGCATTTCTCGTAGCTACACGTAGCGCCACTACGCGAACTACGCCCAGGGTTAATTGTAATTCGGATTTTGCCCTGTTGAACTGAAATATCATGTCCTAGAATTCTTTGTACATAGTGCGTGCACATATGTATTCTCTAAACAACTATGTTAGTGGGATGTTTTAGTTGGCTACTGGGATCACAAACTAAAGCATTATTAAAAACAAGTACAAAAATGTACTAACATTTTTATGGTATGCTATGTTATGGTATGTTTTGTTATGTAATGTTATGTGTATTAGCAAAGCACACTATCTCCCGCGAGGGTATCCTGGCGCTGAGCATGTGTGTGTGTCTAGCCCTATCTATGGTAGGTTGATTAATTGAAAATCCAGGTCTTCAGCTTCGTGTGTAATTCAAGAAGAGTGGAGGAGGCTCTGATGTGGAGAGGGAGATTATTCCACTCTTTAGGAGCTATGTAAGAGAAAGCTCTACCTCCTGATCTGGTTCTGTGTATGCGTGGGATGTTGACAAGAAGGAGTTCTGCAGAGCCTAGGTGTCAGGATGGTTGGGAGATGGAGATGCAACTGTTCAGGTAGGTGGGGCCTGAGTTGTGAAGTGCTTTGAATGTGTGCGTGAGGAGTTTGAATTTAACGTGTTTGTGTATTGGAAGTCAGTGTAGTTCCATGAGATGTGATATAATGTGAGTTCTATGTGGGAAGTTGAGCATACGTCTGGCTGCCGAGATGTGGATGGTCTATAGTCTGCTAGTGAGTTGATTGGTTATCCTTGTGTACAGGGTGTTCCCATAGTCCAACAAGCTGGTGACTTGGGAATTAGTGACAGTTTCTCTTGTGTTGCTTGAGAGCCATTTGAAGATCTTTCTCAGCATCTTCAGGGTATGGAAGCAGGATGCAGTGGCAATGCTGACTTGTGCAGTCATGTCCAGTTTGCTGTTGATGATTATTCCGAGGTTACTGACGTGGGTTCTGGGTGTGGGTCCAAGTTCAGCCGGCCACCACTTGAAGTCCCATTGTGAGATGTTCTTGCCGAAGATCAATACTCCTGTCTTGTCCATGTCGAGCTTGAGATAGTTGGCTGTCACGCAGTTAGCGACTTCAGCCCTGCAGGCAGTGAACTTGTTTCTTGTGTTGGGGATCTTTTCCGAGAGGGAGAGTAAGAGTTGCGTGTCATTTGCGTAGGAAAGGATGTTGATGCTGTGTGCACGGATGACATTTGTAAGAGGAATCATGTATGCATCATGTATGCATTGAAGAGGGTGGAGCAGAGTGATGAACCTTGAGAAGCTTACAAGGAGTAAGGTGCTAGGCTGACAGGTTGTGTTCTATCCGTTAAGAAGGAGCAGATCTAGCGGACAGTAGGCCCTTGGATGCCAATCACGTTCAGCCATATGATTGAGGTAGGGTGAGAAATAGTGTTAAATGCTGCAGAGAGGTCCAGGAGAATGAGGGATGCCATGTCTTCACTTTCAAGGACCATGTGGCTGTTGTCTGTGGCGGCAATGAGTACTGTTTCTGTACTGTGGTTTGGCCTGAATCCAGACTATGTGGCATTGAGGAGTTGGTGGTTGCTCAGGTGTTCAGTGAGGCTTTAGTTGATTAGTTTCTCTAAGAATTTTGCCCGGCATAGTAGGAGGGAAATAGATCTGTATTAGAAAGCATGGCTGAGTCAGTGAATGTTTTTTTGAGCAGAGGCATGAGTGTGGCATGTTTCCAGGTGTCCCGGATTGTGGCTGCTGGAGGCATTGAGGATGGGTGTTGGTGCTTCACTGATTGATAGGAGTCCTTTGGTGAAGGCATGGTGGGGACAAGGATCAGATGGAGCCCCGAGTGGATGGACTTCATGGTAGCAGCAATTTCAACAGTGCAGATGGCAAGCCACAAGGTCAGGGCTCATTCTTCAGCTGTGATAGAAAGTTGAGTTGCAGCAATAACAGGGTCTGTTGAAGTTAGAAGTTGCTGTATATGGAAGTGATTTTGTTACAGAAATATTCAGGGAGCTTGTTGATCGAAATCACATCTTATGCTGACGATACCCAACTAATTCTGTCATTGGAAGAGAAATCGACGAAAGCCGAAGAAAATTTTAAGGCTTGTTTTACGGCAGTCATCAAATGGATGAACAACAACCATCTCTACTCTAACACTGATAAAACAGAAATCCTTCCTATTGGAAAAAATATTTTTTTCCAACCTAAGGCCTGGTGACTAGATGATATTGCAGCCCCCCCTTCAACGGTAGAGGACGCAAAAATCTGGGAGTACTGTTTGACTCTTCCCTTTCATTCAAACCTCATGTCTCAAAACTAACAGGGACTTGCTTTGGCCTCATTAAAACATTGAATTTTTTTTCAATCTAATCCCGCTTGCAGCAAGGAAAACGGTAACAGTAGCTCTTATATTATCACGGCTAGACTACTGTAATAGCCTCCCTGCAGGGATGAATAAAGCCTCCCTGAGGAAACTTCAAGTAGTTCAGCATGCGGCGGCCAGATTGGTCTTAGGGCTTTCACGTAGAGCGTCTGCCTCTGCTGCTTTGAAGACTCTGCATTGGCTTCTGATCCATAAAAGAATCTTGTTCAAACTATTGTTGACAACCTTTAGAGCATCCCGCTGTTTGGGCCCTGCTTATCTTTTCACTAGATTCAAATCATATATCACAACAAGGACACTCAGATCTAGCTCTGCAAATCTACTTACAATAACTAGGTTCAAATTATCATTTAAAGGAGGGATATCAGCAACGGTCTCGGGTGCAAAGGCGTGGAATAGCCTGCCAAAGGAACTAAGAGCGATTCAACAGGAAGAGCTGTTTAGAAGAGCCCTAAAGACTTGAATCTTCGGATTAACAGATGTTTCCTCCTTGGCCCTAATTTAGCCTATATTGTTACAGTCGTTCTTGGTTATCTGCAGCGCCAGGAGACTCCGTTAGGAGTGACAGTCGCGCTATACAAGCCGCACTTTTCATTTAATTTCATTTCATTTCAAGGTCTTTTGAGGGGGGATGTTGCTGTAAGAAGCAGGAGGTGTGGCAAAATCTTTGATGATGGCCAATTTTTCCCTGCTGCTGTTGGTGCTGGCATGTTATGTTATCAGATTTGTAGAGCGCATGGCTGACCCAGCGACGGGGCGTCCCAGCGCTAGATCTGCAGCAAATAACAGAAAGGCGGGAGCAGATGCATCTGGGAGCAATCAGGGGAAGAGCCAGGACTTGACTGCCTTCCTAAACACCCTATGGTCTTGTAGGTTCCTGATGGTACTAGGGAGAGCATTTCAGAGAGACGCAGCTAGAGCCCGGAAAAAGCATCCTCCCGCCCGTGCTCTTCTAACACGAGGGGGGCACGCCAATAGTTGGTGTGATGAGCGTAGGTCATGTTCTAGTTTATAGGGAGTGAGAAGGTTGGTTAGAATGGAGGGGGCCTGTGCATGAAAAACACTGTGAGCAATGCACGGAGATTTTAATTTAATTCTTTTTTTTACCGGTAGCCAATGTAATTTCTGTATGTATTTGGATGCAGAGCAAGTCCGCGGCAGGGCAAAGATGGAGTGAGCATCGGCGTTTTGCACCCTCTGTAATCTGGTAATGTCGGCCTGTGGGCACCCAGATACAAAGAGTTACAATAGTCCAGTCTGGAAAGGATGGTGGACTGGATGATAACTTGGCGAGTGTGAAGGTCAAAGAACCCGAGCAGTTGCCTCAGGCTGCGTAAGAGACCAAAGCAACTGCCCGCCACTAGTTTTGTCTGAGCTTGAAAGGTGAGCGTGCTGTCCAGCCACACGCCCAGATTTTTTACAGTATCTTTAGAAGTAGGAGAGATTCCCAGGGCCGGAGTCCACCACTGGTTGTTCCAAAGGTGGGTGTCCTTGCCCACCGGTTGGATCGCAGATTTAATAGCATTGAGCTGCAAACGGTTGGTCGTCATCCGTTCAGCAATGGCCTTCATGTCATCACAGAACTTGGTGACATGCTGATCAGAGGTGTTGATAGTGAGATGACAAGGTGAGTGTCATCAGCATATGAGACCATAGAAAGGCCTCTGCTTTTAGCCACTTCCACCAGGGGCTGAACATAGATATTAAATAATGTCTGACTCAGGGCAGAGCCCTGGGGAACCCAATGATTGCCGTGCTGCCTCTGGGAGCCATAAGGAGGGGAGATGACTTGAAAGGATCTGTCAGCTAAAAAAGACACAAACCAGTCAAGAGCCGAATCTCCTAGGCCAATCTCTTGAAGATGTTGAAGCAGGATTTTGTGTGATACCACGTCAAACGCGGCACTGAGATCGAGGAGAATCAAGGCGAAGGTCCGGCCCTCATCCAAAAGGCACTGCAGTTGTTCAGTCACAGCCAATAGAGTGGATTCAGTGCTGTGGCCGGAAACCATTCTGTGTCGGGCCTAGAAATTTTTTAGTCTCTATAAATTTAGTAAGGATAGAGTTGATATAAGATTCTGTGATTTTGGCAACAAAAGGAAGAAGAGAAATCGGGTGAAAACTTTCAGGTTTGGAGGCGTCTAGCATAGTCTTTTTTAACAGAGGGATAACCTTGGTATGTTCCCATGACGTGGGAACAATGCCAGAAGTGAGTGACAGATTTATTAAGTCACACAGCGTGGGTAAGAGTAAGGGTAGAAATTGTAAAAACTGATCAGGTTTAAAAGAATCTGCTGGGGATCCTGATTTGATTTTATGGCACAGAGTCCCTACTGTCTCACAGGATAAGACAGGAAAGGAGGATAAAAGAGTGCCTGGACCTCTGGTAAAATCAGTACAGTTTTTTCTATTGGTAATGGGCAGGAAGGATTTGTAAATCTCCTCAACTTTATGAATAAAAAGAGTAGCTAAAGCTTCACAATGTGAGTTGGAGGGAGTAGTCAAGGCGCTTGCTGGTGGTGGATTTTTAATGTTGTTAAGCAGGGAGAAGATGCTTTTGGCTGGATTATTACTGCTCTTTATTGTTTCTGCAATATGGTCGGCACGTGTTTTCCGAATCAGTTTGTGATAAGTTTTGATGGCGTAACGATATTGAGGTTTAAGGGCAGGGTCGTATTTGCATCTCCAGGCCCGTTCAAGAATCTTACAGTCTTTCTTCATCTGGGACAGTTTCTCATTAAACTAGGGATTGGTATGGGTTCTGCAACTTGATGTAAGTTTGGCAGGAATGTGTTTACCAATAGCCTGCAGGAGCAACTTATGGACACATCTATCAGCTGCCTCGATGTCATCAGGCAGTTGGGGTATTTGAGAACTTAAGGTGTCCATGAGAAGATTAGTATTAAGCTGATGCCAAGGACGTTTTAGCAAAGGCTCAGGGTCAATGTGTAGTTGCTGATTCTCGTAAGGAAGTACAATAGAGATGAGAAAGTGATCAGTCCATGCCATGAAGAGGGGGTAGGGCTCTGAGGGCAGATATTTGAGAAAATACTGGATCAAGAAGATGTCCTGCCAGGTGAGTAGAGCTGGAGACAGACTGCGGTAATTGACAGACAGCAAGACCTGCTAGAAAATCAGCAGTATCGCTGTTGTGGAGGTCCTCAAGATGAAGACTGAGATCTCCTAAGATAGTGAAATTGGCAGATTTAGCGGCTAAGATAGAGACCAGTTTGATAAGAGAGTCCTTAAAATTGTGATTTACAGGGATTTTGAAAAGACCACTTTCACTGTCCATGATAGGTTCTTTGGTCAGACTGCAGGTGTAAATACTTTTATAAATGATTACTATCCCTCCTCCCCTGCCGTCCTCTCTGTTCAGTGCTTTTATTAGATAGCCCTGGTGAAGTGCTAACTGGGGTTCAGCCACACTGGTGGGGGTGAGCCACGTTTCTGTAAGAAACAGAAGGTCTGGTTCTTTTGATTGGATCAGGTCCATTACGTCAGCGTAGTGTTTAACTAAGGAGCGGCAGTTAAGGCTAAGAATATTAAGAGTCTGAGAGGGGGGTTTAGCAGCAAGGCCTTCACCTTTAACAGTATACCGGCATTGATTACAGCATCAATGTGATTTGAAAGAGCTGTGCACTTGGTATTCTGTATCTCCTAGTGGTAGCTTCTTAGGGCTTATTTGAAGATGTCTTTATCTGCTGCCTCTTGACTTGTTCTCAATTTGTGCTCCATTTGCTCGCAGAAGTGTTTCATCGGCATGAGTTCCTCTATGTACCAGCTGGCTAGTGGTCCAGCTCTTGCCTTTTGGTTGCGCTTGAGGGAAGCTAAGGTGTTAGTTGGCGCATGCAGTGATCCAGCTGTTGAGGTTTTTGATTACTCTCAGCAAGTTACTGGTGTGATCGGGCGATGTTCAGAGACGGCGGTATACCACTTCTCTTCTGAGATGCTTTATCAACTCCTGGGGGCAGTTTATGTAGTGGTAGGTCTGTGATAGTTCATAATGGTATGCTGGAACTGATAAGGTTGTGGATTGTCCAAACCATAGTTGCTGGTTTGTCGACTGTGATGTTGGTAATTGAGGAGGAAATTGGGCCCAAAAGGTGTCTGGCGGTGAAGATGGGTTCAGTAATGTGCTAGGTTAGGCCAAGGTTTGTGAGGTTTTCTAGAAGGGATGTAGAGTTAGGGTCAGTGCGGCTTTCTAGGTGAAAGTTAAGGCCTCCAAGGAGGATAAAGTTGCTGGCTTGATGATGGGTGTGTCGAAGTCCATGATGTCGCTGGTAAAATTGGTATGGGATCCTGATGTCTGTATGTGAGGGTTCCACCGAGGGAGAAGTTGGCTGTGACGAGTATCTTGAACGTGGGGTGTTCCATGTAGCTGATGGGGGTGCCTGTGTAGGTGGTGCAGCTGACGGTACCTATGAATAAGATGGTGACTTCACCTCTGGGCTTGTGCTGACAGTCTTGCCTAATGATCTTTTAGCCAACAGAGATTGCAGTAGCCATGTCCGGTGCCAAGGTTGGGTTTAGCTATGTTTCTGTGAGAAAGAGTGAGTCGGAGCATGGCAGTGCAGTAGGTCCTATATTTCTGTGGAATGTTTGTGAGCGAGCGTGTGTTGAGGAGCATGCATGTGAGGGTAGAGCGTTATTTGGGTGCTGTTTGTTTGTGTAAGTGAGTGGGGTGTTGTTTGTGCAGGAGTGGTCGGTGTAAAGTATGGGAGAGTGCATGAGAACTTGCAGAGGATCAAGTTAATGGTCCTTCCGTGTTCTGTGGTTTGGTATGGCAGCAGTGAAGAGCGAGCGGCAGTCAGGGTTAATTAACAGCATGGGGGAGCATAATAGGTATCAGTGGGTAGGAGGAAAATCAGTGTTCCTGGCACTGGGCGCAGTCCAGACACAGAGAGGAGCAGACAATCTTAGCTTCGGCATAGCTTCCGTATGCAAACGGTGCACCTGGTGCGCGCAGCTGCTGCAAATCCGTATTTCAGCTGCCATTAGATAGATCCTGGGAGGAGGTAAGAGCACTTGGTATGGTGGGCAGAAACACTTTGATGTCACTTCCTGTGCAGATGGATGATGGGAAGTTCAATGATGTCACCTCCTGTGCAGATGGATGATGGGAAATCATCCATTTATGGACAGAATTATTCTATCCAAATTCTAAAAGAAACCTCCGGAAATCCCCAATGCTGCACAGCCAAAATGCTTCCAATAGCCTGCACATAGACTCACCCACAACATCACAAAATACCTTTTGCCTTTATCCCTCCTGTTTTCTGAACCCGTTTATATTGGCTTTTAGGACTCTGTGCACTTTACCACTGATAACCAACTAAAGTGCTTTCGTTCACTCCCTAAGACATGGTAAAATTTACTTATCTCCAACTGGAACATTTAATTTACTTGTAAGTCCCTAGTAAAGGGGCACATCATCAACCCAGGCCAGTAAAATAAATGCTGCTAGTGGGCTTGTAGCGCTTTAAGTGCCACCCACTTGAGTAGCCCTTTAAAAAATATCTCAGGCCTGCCATTGCAGCCTGTGTGCACTGCATTTTTAAACTGCCATATCGACATGGCAAAATAACCCTTTTGCCAGGTCTTAATGTTCTTTTTTAACACACACGTCAGTCACCCCTAGCTTATGTCCTAAACAGCAAGGTGCAGTGCACTTAGAAAGTTGGACAAACATTTTACATGTCCTGGTAGTGAAACACTCTTAAATTCTTTTTTCACCTCTCCCATAGGATAATATCGGGTTACTTTATTACATTTAATAAAAGATAACCTCTTCTTGAGAATGGGTAGAAATATCATTTTTGGTCTTTAATTAATTGTACTTTACGACCATTTTAATGGTAAGGTAATATTTTAGGTGGCAGGCCTGAAAATGCCACTTTCAGAAAGTTGTCATTTTCTTGAATTAACCATTTGGTGCCTTCAGCCTGCATCCTAGGGCACATGACTAGGCGTAGTTGGCAGTTGGCCTTTGTACATTCCTTCCGGACAGTGATACAGTGGGGGACTAGGTGTTGGCAGGATGGGCCAGCTTGTCAGGATGGAAGGGGAAAGCTGCTACCTACCAAACATGCACTTCAAAAGAGCCACCTCCGCAAACTCATAAAGGGTTTCACCCTAGTCTTTTGTCACCCCAGACCGGTGAGAACTGCCCAGTTGCTTGAGGCTTGTCTTGCTGCTTGAACTCAGGACTACCAGAGGGTCTCTAATGGTCAGATGGCTGACCTCCTGTTCTGAGCTACAGGAACACAACAAATTTCGGACTGGCAGCTTCATTGGAACCAATGCTGTGCGATGCATCCGGGGGTAAGTCCACATATCGCAAGCTCCATCTCAGTGGCTGCATCATAATTGATGCAGTGCACTGCACCTTGACTCCAGACCTTGCATCACTGCTCCTGATCAGTGGCTACACCAGCACCAACCCAGCGCAGTGCATCTCGGCGCAAGTTTCCGCAACCCAGCCACAGTGGCTTAATCGCCCCGACGCAACACCACGCATCTCGAAGCACGCCTTGCAGCTTCTGGCCGGCAGCTTTGACAGCACCAACCCAGCATGTTGCACCTTGATGCAAGATCAAGCATCGCAGCTTCAGTTTAACGGCTGCTTGATGTGGCACAGGCCGATACAAACGTTGCATCTTTGTTCTGAGGACACAAGGGACTATTTCAGTGGGCCAAACTCAGTCCTGTACCCGGCCTGCACTCCATTGCATTCGGCATGAACTTGTGACTTGTTCCATGTCCAGCATGATGAGAGAGCCATGATTAGTGCTCGCTGCTTCTCCGTGTTATTTCTTCCTAAATCTTTGAAATTCAACATCTCTGGTTATGCTGATTGGATTTTTGTTGTTTTGGTGTCACTTTATTCATTAAGTTTTATTCTGCTTTTCTAAATGAGAGTGGGATTTTTCTTGTGTTGTGTGGTTAATTTATTACTGTTTATTGCCACCTCTCATATTGTGTTGAATGTTATCAATGTCAAAAAATTATAGCAGATTACAAATGCTCTCATGAACTTCATTAAAGTGGTGTGATACGGGGTACTGTTTCTCAAGATTTGTGATTGCACGCATGTGTTGCAATAGATGTTTCTTCCCCGGATGGATGGTACTCCCGATATATAACTTATCACATGGGCATCTTAGTGCATGGATTGCATATTTAGAGTTACAACTTGTATAGAAATACATCATCTTATGTGGAACAGTATCATGTGGTCCCAAGTAGGAGTTAATGTTATGGCTATTTTTGGAGGCTGTACACTTCCAATATATAAAGAAGCCACTCGGTGAATATAAATTACTTTGTGATATCTTGTCAGCTACTGTATTTTCGCTGTGAATGCCCCTGAGTGAGTCATTGCATTTGTATTTGATACTTCGACTGTCACCGATAAACTTGCTGACAGTGTCGTCTACTTTAAGAATGTCCCAATGTTTTCTCAGTATGTTTCTCAGGTCTTTGGTGCCTGTGTTATATCTGGAGATAAACCAAACTTCCCCAAATGTCAAATCAAAATGCTGCAGCCAGGACCATCTACAAGTTACCCACATACTCCTCTGTGAAAAATGCCTTGTCCTCCAGCACTGGCTCCCAGTGGAGGAAAAGATAACATTTAAGGCACTCTGCTTTGCCCACAAGGGTATGAACCATAGAGGACCCTCTCTGATTAGTGCTCATCTATCAGCTTATGTCCCAATAGAAGTTTAAGATCCTCTAAAGTAGGTCTCTTGAAGGTCCCACAAATCTGTAAATAAGGATGGGGTTGCAGATCATTCTCCTATCTGTCCCTCAAACTATTGAATTCCGTGCCTAAAGAATTAAGAACAGAACCTAATGAGGCTAAGTTTAGAAAAATGGTTAAAACCTGGCTCTATCCTCACTAGTCAGCTGGGTGCCAGTCCTAGATGATGATTAAGGATGCACTACTGATTCACACAGCGCTGGGAAGCTTCCGGGTACCTATGCGCTTTATAAATCCACATAAGATGTTGCATCTGTTTCAACAGAGGGGGGATTAATCAGTGCTTCTCTTTGCACTTTGTTGACAAATGCTAGTGCTGTGTCCAAGGTTTTCTTAAGATAACCTCTCTCTTTAAATCTTCTCAGAATTACTTCCTTCTCTGCTTTGAAATTGTCTACGGAACTACAGTTCTGTTTAGCATGCAGTAGCTCACCATAGGGACTACTATGATTAACTTTCTGAGTATGACTGCCACATGCACGCTATATGCTGTTGCCTACTGTGCTTTTCAGAACCATTTGGTATTTAATTTATGACCTACTGCTAAAATCTGTAAATCAAGAACATCAATTGTCACAGTACTAATGCTGTAAGAGAATTGAAGATTCAAATAATTGTCATTCAAACTATCTACAAAAGTAATTGCTACTTCATGTGAGCCTTCCAAATAACAAAATGGTGATCATTGTAATGGATCCTAAGAACCACATGGGTATTAAACTGATTCAGGGTTCTGACTGCCTGCTCCTCCCACCAGCCCATGAAAAGATTCGTATAGCTGAGGGTGAAGCAGGTCCCCATCGGGGTCTCCTTGATCTGTTTAAAATACATTCCATTAAAAATGAAATCGTTTTTGGCTAGACAGTACAAAATCATGTCCAATATCACATCAATGCATAACAGAAAGCGCCAAAACTCAGCAATACCTAAATCATGTTTGATGTTGGCGAACAAACAGTTGACGTCAAGCACCATCATGACAAAATCACTTTCCCATTCAAATGTATCAATGAGCCACAAAAATCCATACCGTCTGGAATATAGGATAGCAAGGCAGTAGCAAAAGGCTTCTAAAAGTGATCTATATATTTCGGCATGTCTTCCAATAGACTCCTTCTAGAGGAGATTATAAGTCTCTCAGGATGATGGAGTAAACGTTTGTGTAGTTTGGATAGTATATGTAGAATGGGAGTCATAGAATGCTCCCCTTTCAAGAACTGATACTCTCACATTTGATAAACCCCTTATCTCTCCAGTCAGTCAGAAGAGTCCAGTATCTATGTTCTGCTTTAATAACCTCTGTCTTACAAACCTTTGCATAACATTCAGGATCATTAAGTTGCCTAGAGACCACCTTAAAAATGCTTCTTTAGACATTTCCAACCCACTACCTCCTGTGTCAGTGGGTCTCATGACAATACTCCCATCATTGCCCGAATTATTGATAACTTTGCCTTGTTGTAACGTCAGATTGCATTTGTGTGATAGTGATATGCTCCTCTTACTCAAATTTAATAGATCCTTGCTGACAACACCCCTAAAAATATCAAGCACATCAGTGGGGGTGAAGGGAAGTAAGTGGATTTAGTTTTAAGGTTGTTAAGATAACTAAATCAATGTACAAATCCAAACCACCTAGGTTACGAATGAAACCAACCTCACAATCACTATTTATGTATATGTAAATATACACTTTAAAAGAGAAAAATGATGATACCGTTTTTAGATACATTTATTTTAAAAAGTCTTGACATAAAAAATGAAAAATAGTAAACAAATGTACAACCAACAAAAATCTACTCTAATGGAAATATTTACATAAATTTATAAAAAAGTTATTTACACTTTCAAATGAAATATTCAACTTATAAATTAAACCAAAGGTACAAGTATCTACACATATATATTTAATATGTAACATATAAACAATATATTTACAATTAAAGAAACTACTAAAATAATATAAATAATAACATCAAATACATTATAAACAATTCTAATACAAATTGTAATATTTAATTTGACCAATATGTTGAATAGTATATTATAAACCCCCCAAAAATACATTTTACTGAAAAAAAGATAATATAAGCATTCCAAAATGAATAACAAAAACAAAAATGATTAAAAAATAATATCAATAATATAAATGCAGTTTCGCCAACAGTAGGGAAAGTATTGGACTTCAAAGGGGTTAGATGAACTCTTCCCAAACCAGTCTAAGCACCAGTAAGGAAAGTGTTGTATTTTGGAGGGGTTACATTTACTATTACCTCTCCAGTCTAGTCAACATTAGGGAAAGTCTTGGACCTTGGAGGGGTTAGATTTACTATTCACAGTCCAGTCAAATTATAGGAGGGAAAGTGTTGGACCTTAGAGTGGTTAGATTTACTATTCTTTCTCCAGTCTAAGCAACAGTAGGGAAAGTGTTGGATATGGATAATCGTTTCACATACAAAACTGTAAAACCCATACCATTAAATAAATTAAGAGTTGAAATAAAACACATAATTAACAGATAAAGTATAACATTAAAACTATACATTATTATCAATTAATCAATTATATATAAATAAATATTATAATACAAAATATAACTTGAATAACTTAACACCCTATTCCCCTACAATGCAATGACAGTATTAAAAATAACATTACTATCAAGTATCTCAAAATTAAACTACACATAAAAAATAAAACACAAAATAAATTAAACTACACTTTTAAATTAGTTAATTTATATATTTAACAATCAAATACATATTTAAGTAACATAAAAAATATATTAACACCAAAATGAATTTCTTTTTAATGAAAGTAACTTCCCACTCTGTTACCTACAATCGCTATTTAAATAGAACTTGTTATTAAAATTAATAACATTTAAATATACATTACAATGAAAAAATTAAACTGAAAAATATAAAATAACAGTTAAACAGTTAAACAATTTATATAAATATTAACCGATTAAAAATGTATTTACAGTAAAAAACTGATTACCATTACATTTAAATTAATGATAACTTAATTAACTTCCCACCCTATTCCCTTAAAATTGAACAACATGCTAAGTTATAAATTAGTAATTACATTTAAACATATACTGTTAAAACACACTGTAAAAAAGAAAACAATATTTAAAAAATGATATTCCTGAAAACCAAATTATATACAAAAACAAATGATATTTTTGCCCACAATATTCTGTCTCATGATATTTTGATACTATCAATATTTCTGGAACAGATTTATGTCCTATTTTAATTGATTCTCAAAATTCTGTCCACACACCCTTTGCACACTCATGCTCTGTCGGGTATTGCTCATGACCTTCCACATGACATCAATGATGACATCTCAAATGGCATCTTGAATGACATAACTGATGACACGCCAAATGATGACATCACTGTTCGTGAAATTGGTAATCCATGGTATCAATACATATATGACAACCATTTCTTGGAAGCAGTTTAGAACATTTCATTCGCTCACACCAGGCACTAGTACTACTTAAAGTGACATATTCACAATATATTTAATTTGATAGCATACATTGTTTTGACTTTTGCCTAGACCCATCCTTCTAACAGCATAATTAGCTTAGGCAATAGCCTTTATGAGCACCTGCCACTGATTCGAACACATGAAACACTAAATAAGCATACGCTTCAGCCACATCTGGTACTCATTGCTCTCTATGTGGTCTACAGCTCATACTACTTCCAGATTTTCCTAGTTCCCAGTTGGTATTGTACTCAATGTGTCAATTTTTGTGAAAGGTTATGATTAGTTTGTGTATACCATGAAACACTGCTCATGGCTTTACATGTGAAACAGAAACCAAATTTAAATAACCAAACTATGTAAACTAATTTTCACTCCATTTTCTTTGAAAAATCATTTAAATGTTATCCGTACCTCGTGCAAAATAGATGTGAAGTTGAAACATATATTAATCATTTTGACTACCTTCCTGCAATCATGCACACACAGTATCATTTGTAAGCGATGAATACTATACAAAGAGTACACCCGTCAAACACACCCTGAGTTCTCAGCACTTCACCACTGTATTGAATACGGGAAACAACCTTTACAACGATGCCTTAAGCACAACGTACCTTCACAACGACTCATTTACAACGAATATGTCTTTACCACAAATGTCTTTATAACACATTTGTTTTACCATGCGGATGCCTTCACCATGCATGACTTTACATAGAAAATGGAAGCATTTTGCATATATTTATATCTCACTCATGCCAAACGGCGTATGGAAAAACCAAGAGCTATAATTGACTTACTATCTCAAGAAATTGAAGCTGTTAAAGAATAGGAAGAAGTAAAAATGCTCCTGAAGAAAATGGAATGAAAGGATTGAAAAACAGGAGGATGAGTTACGAGGGTAAAAGGCTCATAAATTCAATAGAGGTAAATTAGATTATGAATTTGGGTGAATATATACTTTTGCTAAGAAATATGAACCATTTAAAGCCTAAGAAAGATTGAACAATCCGGGTCGGAGAAATACAGCTGTCACTGAGTCAGAAGACAGTTCAGAATCAGGATCATCGGCTGATAAAGGACCAAGACAAACGTTGGATTTTCAGCAGGAAATGCGACTTCTGCAGATGCTGAAGCCTCAAAGAGGGAGAGCTCAAAATCGGGGCGGAACACAAGGCAATGCAAAATGAGGAGGGGCAAGAAGAAGAGGCAAGGCAAAAGTGATAGAGGTGAAGAAAGCATAAATATGAGCTTTCCTATTGATATGGAAGACAGCAAGAACAACACGGTTGTCAGCATCTCTGGTAGAACATTAACATCTGGCCAAATAAAGTTGCTGAATTATGGTTTAAGCTTTTGCCCCTCAGTAGGATCTGACTTTGTCAATCCACGGATTGAAGCATACAAATTTGTGAGGAAATTGAAATTGTGTTAATATTTTGCAATGAAGAACTCCTGATCCTCTAGAAATAAGCAACCAGTGATAGATGAATCTACTGATTTCACTGTTGGTGACATCTAGAATATTCTGGAAATAAATGCCTTGGATTCAGGCGAGAAAGTTTACAATTCTGGTATTTGGTATTTTGTGAGAGACTATGGAGGTCTCTTTGCTGAACCAAATAGGATTTTCTATGCATCGAACAATTGATAGTGGTTTGATACCCAAGAGCCGATTTACTCCTCAATTGCCTGCGGGCAATTTGGTTGATGTCTTCCATGAATTTTTAATTGATTATATAAACAAATTGAGAAGAGTAGGATGACTAAACAATTGGGGTAACTTCTCTGCATGAGATTGGCTTGAATTAAAGGCATATAACTTCTCTGGAAAAGATTGGCTTGAATTAAAGGCATTACGGAACAACAAGACTATTATTATCAAACCCTCTGATAAGGGGGGTAATGTTGTTGTTTTAAGTACCAATCAATACATAAAAGAGATGACGAAGCAACTCAAGGTCAAGGATCACTATCAAGAATTAAGAACTAATCCTATCAATGACTACCAAAAATAGTACAACATCTTGCTAGAGGGTTGGACTCAACAAAGGGCTATTATCCCTGGAGGAATTTCAATATTTAAAAACTGACCATCCGAGAATGCCGGTCATATATTGTCTGCCGAAGATACATAAAAATCTTCCGGAACCTCCTTGGAGACCAAGGGTTAGCATGAATGGGTCCTTGTTAGAGAATACCTCCAGATGTTTGGATTTATTTCTGTGCCGTTGTATCACTGGCCTTGGTTCATACATCCAGGATACCAATGACTTTTTAAGAAAGGTGAACAACATACCGTGGCTTAGTGGGTACATCATGGGAACATTGGATGTTTGTGTCCTTTATACATCCATTTTGCACCAATTTGGGATAAAAGCTTGTCAGTATTTCTTGAGATCCAGGGCTCTGGCACTCACTCAACATACTATGATGCTTCTCACCATGCTCTCTTTCTGTCTAACCCATAACATCTTTCTTTTTGACAAGAAAATCTATCTCCAAAGGTAGGATATTGCGATGGGGGCAGCCTTCGCACCCACATATGCTAACATCTACATGGCGGTAGAAAGAAGTTGCTTGGGCAGAAAACAACATGAAGTACACCGACAAGATTGCCATGTGGGTTTGTTATATTGACGATTTGTTTATTATATGGGAGGGAGCTGAAGCATCTCTATGTGAATACATTGCGATTCTCAACGTCAACCCCTATAATTTACAATTGACTGCAAATTGGAGCACACAAGAGATTGATTTCCTGGATGTAAATTGTAAGTGGCTGGTGACTTGTTACAAACGAAGGTTTTCCGGAAAAAGACAGCCTGTGACTCCATTTTCCATAGCAACAATGGACACCTGTGCTCTTTAAAGTGGAGTATCCCGTATAGTCAACTGTTGAGGGCCTGTAGAATCTGTTCGACTGATGAATTATTTGATAATAAAGCCAAGTTGATGATGATGAGATTTGTGGAAAGAGGATATCCTATGAGGGTCTTAAGGGAAGACAAACAAAGGGTTTTAACCAAAAGCAGGGAACAGTTTTTGAGTACACAAGCCTTGTCTGTTTCAACAGGGGAGGCACATGGAAACCAGCATCAGGCTACTCATTTTTTCATAGAATACAATATGGAATATAGACTGATTAGTTCCGTGATTAACAGGAATTGGCACATTTTGAAACATGATGAGCATCTGAAAGATGTAGTTGGCCAGCACCCCAAGATTACACATCAGAAGACACCCTCCTTGGGGAATTTGTTAACTAGATCTCTGTATCATTCAGAATCAAACTGGCTAACTGAAAGGAATTTTGTATTCAGAAAATGTGCCGCCTGTAAGACTTGTACATTTGGATTGAATTGCACGGAATACCAGACATTTGAGGGTAGAACAATCAAAATCAAAGAACTAATTACTTGTGACACTGAATACGTTGTATATGTATTACAATGTAGCTGTGGGTTGCGCTATGTGGGTAGCACTATTAATTGGTTGAAACTCAGGATTTTGCAGCACATAAGGGCAATTACCCAATGGCTAAGCATTTTTGGGACCAACATCAAGGTGTCATGACCTCTTTTCAATATTTATGGTTTGAAGCACATCCACGTAGAGGTAGTAGGGAGTTAGAACTGCGCAAATGTGAATCACGTATGATCATCCTTCTTGGCACAGAAAAGCCGTGAGGTCATAATATTGATGCCGAAGTCCATGTCCATTTATGAGTCTGCTTTGAATGGTATCCTATTTGTTGATTCATTAACAATCCTATTTTTTGATACATTAACAATTCTAGTTAGGAGTGTGTCAAATATATGAGTAGTGAAAACCGTTTTATAACAACAACAATATTTTATTCCCTGGAATGTTTTTTAATACCTGGCTTGTTCTTTTACCTTGCTTGGCTTTTCCCTCTTTTATCTCATACATATAAGCATTGAGATATATATAATTGTGAAGATTGTTTTCCAATCTGACCTAGGGATACCACTGTTAGTTTTCTATTTATTATTCACTTGCACTTTCTACAGTGGCATAGCACAATATAATGGGATCTTGTCACATCTTATACTGAGATTGTGTTATGGTCAGGGGTGCAGACTTGGGCTATTGCTGTCATTTGTTACTATCTTTAGAATTCGATGATTTGGAGGATCAGGGATGGACTCTTTTACACCTATTTGCATGGGTAGAGTGTATTTAATTATTTATGGCACTAACTCATTACTAGATTAGCATATATATTTCATCTTTATAGATTATTTATGTGGATATGTCTTGGTGTGGTTAATTATGGAAAGTTGGTACCTACAGAGATATTTGATGTAGGTCGGTGCACTTTAGAGATTTGTGCAATATGTAGAATGAGCACTTTATATAGAGTGGCCAATAATGAAAAGTTGGTTGTTTATAAAAATGCACTTACACTTTACATTCATTCCGTCAGGAAGAGGAGTATTATGTATGGTGCGGGCTATTTTGGCAGAGGGAGACATATGAACCATGTTGATGCACTTTAGAGAATTGTGCAGTATGCTGCATGAGCACTTTGAATAGAGGTTTGCCATCTGAGTGCACCTTATGGGCATTGTGCAATATGATAGAAGTCTTAGCATTTTATATTTTCGACTCAGATTTCTGCAAGATAAAAATCTATTGCTTTTGAGGATATTTATATAGTGATTATATTGATATATTCATGTTATTGCTTCATTTGTAAGTACAACTTGATTATTCTGAAATTTACAATGCCATATGGTTTATTGCAATACATGAATATTCTTGTTTCTAGTCATGAAATGCATGTATTAATATATATTTTATAGATTTCTCTCTTGTTCAACCCCTCTATACACTTATTTTCCCATTTTAGGTAAAGTTTGTGTATTTCACCTTATTTTGTGGAATGACCATTGTAGTTTGCCCTTTGGAATGATAGTTCCATCATGGCTGACACCCATTTACTAAGATCTCCTTTTTAGCATTCTAAATGTTGTCAACAGGAAGTAGTGAATGTGGACACAAGAGTCCTTTGTTGTTTTTTAAATACACTGGTTGTGGGTTGGACGGGATTACCCAGTTGAAAATGCAAGTGGAAACGCTTAGGCTTTTCGTTGGCAAGGCGTTGTTAAGCCAAAGAAAAATAAATTACAGAGCACTGGACTGGTGGTAACGCTGTCATTTTTGGAATTGTGAGGGGAAAGTGTGGCTGGACTGACCTGGAAAAGGTGGGAGTCGTTGTGGAAATATATATATATATATTCACTGAAAAAACCATAGGTTTTAGGGAAAGTTATAGTTAGTTGGACATTTCACTCGTACAAAACCATAGAAATCCCCCCGTTATAGTTAGTTCAGCTAACTATAACTTGCGCCCCGCAATGCACTGCTGATGACGTCACATATTACATCACTCATGACATGGTCAGTGATATCACTGATGACATCACTGATTACATCTCAAATGACATCACTGATGACATCATCTAGTGACTGTGTGTTTCTGTAAAGTTTAAATATGTTTAATATATATAGGGAAAGGCGTATTGAAGAATGAGTGGGTGTATAAGTGTCTGAATGGATGATTTAGTAGGTGCGTGACTGACTCTATAAGTGAGTGAATTAACTTATCTTACTGAATGCATGGGTTACTGAGTAAACTGTGTGAATGTCTGTATCCGTCTGTCTGTTGGTGTGTAAGCGGCTGCATGGGTTTGCAAATAGCTACATGTGTGTCTATATGGGTTATTGATTGTTTGTCTGAGTATCTGTATGGGTGTTTGAGTGTTTGTGTGGGTGGGGTATGTGTGACTCTGTACATAGATGTGTGAGTGGGTGAATCACTGGGTGCATGGTTTCAAGAGTGCATCTGTGATGGACTGTGTGGGTGGGTGAGTGTGTGTATAGGTGTGTTAGTGAGTGAAGGTATATCTCAGTTGTATATGTGTTAGTAACTACATATGTGAAAGGCAGTATATATGTTTGTTGGAGTATATAAATGGCTATAAGTGAGAGTGTCTGATTGTGAGAGTGGCTGTATGGATGAGTCTGTGCTTGCATCAGTGATTGTATAAGAGTGTAAGCATGTGTTAATTTGTATGAGTAAGTGAGCTGGTGTGTGTATAACTGTATAGGTGAGTAAATGGCAGTGTGATTAATTATTTGCATGTCTCACTAGGTGTGTGAGTACCTCTAAGGGTGAGTGGCGGTGTGTGAGTTTCTATATAGGTGTATGAGTGCATATGATAGTTCTGTACTGGGTGACCATAAGTATGAGTGACTGTACGGGTGAGTGAGTGGATGTGTGTGTAAACTTAAGAATCAGTGAGTGGGTATGTAGTTATTGGAGTTGGAGTCTGTATGGTTTTGAGAATGGCAGTTTGTAATGTAGAGTGGGTGTATCAAAGGTTATATTAGGGTGTGAGAAGAAGCATCAATTTATCACATGGATGATGTCATCAGTGATGTCATCAGTGATGTCACTGACCATGTCATGAGTGATGTAATATGTGACGTCATAAGCAGTGCATTGCGGGGACGCAAGTTATAGTTAGCGGAACTAACTATAACAGGGGAATTTCTATGGTTTTGTTCGAGTGAAATGTCCAACTAACTATAACTTTCCCTAAAACCTATGTTTTTTTCAGTGAATTTCAAAGGTTTTTTAAATGTTAGTTTCTAACTATGCCTACAGAGGTAGGACATGTGAAGAAAGAAGCAAAAACGCACAGAAAGAAGCAAAAGAAATGCAGAAAGAGGCAATAGAAGTCCACAAGGATCAAGAAAATTGCAGTAAGAAGCAAGCCATGCAGAAAGAACCAACAGAGGAGCAGAAAGAGGCCTTGTTGCAAAATCATCCTGCACCCTCAACTTTTTCAGATGGGTACTGGTGGTAACTGACTCTGACTAACCAGTCCTAGAACCAGTGCTATTCTAAAAGACACTTAGAATACAGTGAAAACACCTACAAACACTAGGGAACACTATGCGTTGGGGTACCCCTGTGATTACCATGGCCTCCTCTGTAAGCCCCTAGTACATAATAGGGCAGGGGGATTAAAACTACCTCTTAAAACGCGCCACAGGACACGTTTGCACACTGGTGAAGGGAGGGGTGGGCCTGAGGTGACTTGTGTGCAAACACACCCTGTGGCCATTTTAATTTGGGAGAAAGTCCCCTTGAATCCTGAGTGTCCCTAGGGTCCAACTAGCCCACCAGGTATCTCCAGTTAGCGTCACAGAGCTGCGTTGCAGAGAGGTGTAAAAAGGGGGACGGCCTGGACCACCTCTCTGCAATGCAGTGCAGTGGCGGTTACTGGAAGCACCTGGTGGGCTAGTTGGCCCCCAGGGGCCGTCAGGATTGAAGGAGAATTATTTCCCCAACTTAAAACGTGCCACAGGGCATGTTTGCACACGTCACCTCAGGCCCTATCCCCTCCCTTCACCACTGTGTAAACGTGCCCTGTGGCCGTTTTAAGTTGGGAGATTAAGTCCCCTAGAATCCTGAGGGTCCCCAGGGTCCAACTAGCCCATTAGGCACCTCCAGTAAGCGCCACAGAACTGCAATGCAGAGAGGTATAAAAAGTGGCACTGCCTGGACCACCTCTCTGTAACGCAGTGCAGTGGCGCTTACTGGAAGCACCTGGTGGGCTAGTTAGCCCTCAGGGGCCCTCAAGATTGAAGGGAAATTATTTCCCCAACTTAAAACGTGCCACAAGGTGTGTTTGAACACGTCACCTCAGGCCCCGTCCCCTGCCTTCCCCACTGTGTAAACACTCCCTGTGTCCTTTTTAAGTTGGGAGATTAAGTCCCCTTGAATCCTGAAGGTCCCTAGGGTCAAACTAGCCCACTAGGTACTTCCAGTAAGCGCCGTTGCAGATAGGTGTAAAAAGGGGTACGACCTGGACCACCTCTCTCCAACGCAGCGCAATTGTGCTTACTGGAAGCACCTGGTGGGCTAGTTGGCCCCCAGGAGCTCTCAGGATTGAAGGGGAATTATTTCCCCAACTTAAAGCACGCCACAGGGTGTTTTTGCACACTGTTTGCACAAATCACCTCAGGCCCCGTCCCCTCCCTTCGCCACTGTGTCAACGCGCCCTGTGGCCGTTTTAAGTTCGGAGATTAAGTCCCCTTGAATCCTGATGGTCCCTAGGCTCAAACTAGCCCACTAGGTACCTCAAGTAAGCACCACAGAGCTGCGTTGCAGAGAGGTGTAAAAAGGGGTGTGGCCTCTGAACACCTCTCTGCAACGCTGCTCCCTGGCGCATACTGGAGGTACCTGGTAGTGTAGTTGGCCCTCAGGGACCCTCAGTATTGAAGAGGAATTAATTCCCCAACTTACAACTCGCCAGGGATCGCGTTTGCACAATGGTGAAGGAAGGGGGTGGGGCCTGAGGTGACATGTCTGCAAACACGCCCTGTGGCGCATTTTAAGTTGGGGAATGAATTCCACTTCAATCCTGAGTGTCCCTGGGGGCCAACTAGCCACCAGGTACCTCCACTATGCGCCAGAGAGCTGCGTTGCAGAGAGGTGTTCAGAGGCCATGCCCCTTTTTACAACACTATGCAACACAGCTCCGTGGCCCTTACTGGAGCGACCTGGGGGGTTAGTTGGCCCCCAGGGACCCTCAGGATTGAAGAGGAATTAATTCCCCAAGTTAAACCGTGCCACAGGTTAGGTTTGCACACATGTCAACTCAGGCCCCCCCTCCCTTCACCACTGTGCAAAGTGCCCCGTGGCGCATTTTAAGTTGGGGGATTAACTCCCCTTGAAACCTGAGGGTCCCTGGGGTACAACTAGCCCACAAGATACCTCCATTAGGCGCCACAGAGCTGCGTTGCAGAGAGGTGTCAAAAGGGGCATGGCCTCACAACACCTCTCTGCAACGCAGCTCCCTGGCGCATACTGGAGGTTACTAGTGGGCTAGTTGGCCCCTAGGGACCTCTAGTATTCAAGGGGAATTAGTTCCCCATCTGCAGAAGTGCCAGGGGGCGCGTTTGCTGAGTGCTACAAGGAGGAGGCAGGGCCTCCGGCCCGATGCCGGTCTTTTTTTAAACTTATTTTTAAGAAGGGGGGCTGTGTGGCCCCCCTTCTTTTCCTAATTAATTGGCCCTGGGGACCCCATCCCCCAGGGCCTGCCCCTATTTTATTTTTTTTTACTTTGGAAGGGGGTCGCGTGGCCCCGCTTCCGAGGCCATAATCAGCCCCGAGGACCCCGGGGCATGGACATTTTTTTTATTGATTTGGAGGGGGGATGTGTTGCCCCCCTCCTCAGGCCACTTATGGCCCTGGGGACCCCATCCCCCAGCGCCGGCCTTTTTTATTTTTTATTTTTTTAATTACATTTTTGAGGAGGGGGCTGCGTGGCCCCCTCCTGGACCACTTCTAGCCCTGGGGACCCCATCCCCCAGGGCTGGCCCTATCCGTTGGGGACCATGGGGGGTCCCCAATCCCCCCACGGTCCCGCCAGCTCCCCACATCCTTCGGGAGCCGGCATTGCTTTTCCACATGGGGAGCTGCTAAGATGCAGCTCCCAGTGTGGAAAAGCAATCGTCTTTGGTTTTTGGAAGAGAGAGCAGGTTTCCTGCTCTCTCTTCCAAAAACCAAAGCAGTTTGCTATGGCAGGGCGGGAGCCGCGAGGCTCCCACCCTGCCATAGCAAACAGCAGTGTCCCGGGGTGGGCACCCCGGGACAATGCAGGAGCCGGCCCTGGGGGGTGGTGGTCCCCCGGGCCATTACAGGCTCTAGGAGGGGGGCCGTGCGGCCCCCCTCCCAAGATTACCAAAGGAGGTGGTGGTCCCCAGGGCTGGGGGGTCCATCACGGACCCCCCCAATTTGATTATTAAGAACCCCGGGAGGTGGCGGTCCCCGGGGCGTGTGGGGGTGGCTCCAGCCCCCCACACAGGATTATTTATTTTTAAAAAAAGCCCCCGGGGTGGCCGTCCCCGGGGCTGGGGGCTCTGTGAGCCCCCCACAAATATTATCAGAAAGCCCTGGGGGTGGCAGGACCCGGGGCTTGGGGGGGCCTTTGAGCCCCCCAACTATTTATTTTAAAAACGCCCCGGGGGTGGAGGTCCCCAGGGCTGGGGGGCCTGTGAGCTCCCCAGCACATAATTTTGAAAAGCCCCGGGGGACGGCAGTCCCCGGGGCTGGGGGGCGGGTATAACAGTAATATATATATATATATATATACATATATATATATATATATATATATATATATATATATATATATATATATATATATATATATATATATATATATATATATATATATATATATATAGAGAGAGAGATATATATACTATCTACTGGCAGTCGCCAGTAGATAGTTATAGTTAGGACCTATTTTCCATAGGAAATCCACAACATTTTATTAGGAATATCTTTGGCGCCGATTGACGAATCTTCGCGAAATTCTCCAAACTTTTGGCCAGCTCCGCTCCGCTCCTACCCTGAAAGTTTTGCGGTGATCCGTGAAGCGGGGGCCGAGAAAAAAGGGGGGTCCCAAAACACGTTTTCCCCATGCAATTTCCCATAGGATCTGTTGTCGCAGCTACAGCCCGCTGAACGGAATGACACCAAATTTGGCAAAGAGGTAGTCCTCAGTTCGGACTCGTGCCTTTTGCATATTTGGTGTGAATCGGTTCAGTAGTTCCTGAGAAAATTAGGGTAAAAAAGTTAGTGATATCTATGGCCGCGGAGGATCTGCGGACCGTACCCTCACCGTAAGCGCACCCTCCCCGAACGGAGCGCGCACCCTCCCGATCGTGCGCTGAATGCTAATTGGCTGTCAAGCGTCTCTCTACATTCGAAACCAGGAACTGTTGGCGGCCATTTTCTGCCTCGGTAGAAGCGCGGCTGAAGATGGAAGGGGAATAAGTGTGTAAAAGATATAAAGGGGGCAGAGTGGAAATACTCTGACCCTCTAGACCTGCTTAGGGGGTCCCAGAAGGACCCCCTGTGGCCCCCCTTTTTTTTTTTTTTAAAAGCGGCGAAATGCGCGCATGGTGCGCGCATCCTATCGCGTTGGATGCACGGATTCTCTCGCGGTGGGTGCGCGGATCCACAGCAACGTTTTTTGAAAAACAACAAGAAATCATTGGTTGTGTAACAACTTTCTAAACTGAAAGGTAGGGTGTATATTTTTGTTTTTTAAAGGTATGATTGTTATTGGTTAACAAAAACAGATTGTAAGGAACATTATATATGATAAGCTGATATGTTGAAAAGTCAAGCACACTTCCTGTCTTGTGTAGGAACATTGTGTGCTGAACTTGTGACCTGTGAGCTCAGTGCAGTGTTCCATGACCTGTTTCTATGGTAACAGGCAGAAGGCAGATTGGGGGAAGGGTTGAAATGTTTTTCAGTTGGAAAGGGTTGAAATGTTTAACCAATAGAAATGTGTGTTTGCTTTTGAGTTTATGTGCGAAGGATTGTGATTTGATGTTTACATGTATATGTGTGGAAAATGAAAGGGAAACTTTTCCATTCTTTGCTTTTGCTGAGAGGTGCACAGTGCAGAGATTCTGTAAAAGAAAATATGGTGAGTGATTGATATACTCCTTAATCTACAAAAGAACTTGAAAGATGAGTTATTTAATTGTGAGGGGATGTATGTAGACTATTTTGATTTTAATCAGACTAATGTATTTTTCCTGCTAAAGTGTAGGGAGTACTTTTTTTCTCTATAATGTGTGTGCATGTAGAAACCATTCTGTGATAGGCATTTGTGTTTTCCATGTGTTTGTAGACAGATAACTGTGCAGTTTTTATATTTTGGTAGAATTAGAGACCAGTCATTGTTTATGAATTTGTGAAATGAGTTATGTTATGTTTCTATACTAAAATGTAGTACTACTTCTAGATGTGTTTTGATATAGTGCAAGGGATAGTGTTGTTTGTCTAGAATCACACAGTGAGTCTGTGTGCATTTGGGAACCACTGTGAGAGAAGCATTTAGTAACATTGTGTATTTGCTGACAGATAACTGTTTTAAAACCAGTCGGGTTGTCAAGTTTTAGTAGCATTAGAAGACAGTTATGGCTTATGCTTTCATTAAATGAGTGAGGCATTGACAGTAAATTGCAGTCGTGAAATATGTAGATTGTGTGCAGTTCCCTTACCACTTGCACTGTAGTGAATGAGTTTTGGTAAGCTCATAGGGATAGTGGTGCTTGTCTAGAATCACACTGTGAGTTAGTGTGTATTTGGGATCAGTGTGAGAGAATCATTTGGTAACATCATGTATTTGCTGACAGATAACTGTTTTAAAATCTGTCATGTTGTGAAGTTTTAGTAGCATTAGAATCCAGTCATTGCTTATATGTTGATTAAATGAGTCATGCTTTGACACTGATGTGCTGTACTTAAATATGTAGATTGTGTGCAGTACCATTAACTCTTCCAGACTAGTGAATGAGTTTTGGTAAACTCCTAGGATAGTGTTGCTTGTCTAGAATCACACTGTGAGTCTGTGTGCATTTGGGTAAGGATTGTGAGAGAAGCATTTGGTAACATCGTGTATTTGCTGACAGATAACTGTTTTAAAACCTGTCATGTTGTCAAGTTTTAGTAGCATTAGCAGCCAGTCTTTGCTTATGTGATGATTAAATGAGTCAGGCATTGACACTAAAGAGCAGTCGTGAAATATGTAGATTGTGTGCAGTTCCCTTATCCCTTCCAGTGTAGTGAATGAGTTTTGGTAAACTCCTAGGAATACTGGTGCTTGTCTAGAATCACACTGCGAGTCTGTGTGCATTTGGGTAAGGATTGTGAGAGAAGCATTTGGTAACATCGTGTATTTGCTGACATATACCTGTTTTAAAACCGGTCATGTTGTGAAGTTTTTGTAGCATTAGAAGCCAGTCTTTGCTTATGCTTTTATTATATGAGTCAGGCTTTGACATAAAAGTGAAGTCCTGAAATATGAAGATTGTGTGCAGTTCGCTTACCACTTCCACAGTAGTGAATGATTTTTGGTAAACTCCTAGGTATAGTGGTTGTTGTCTAGAATCACACTGTGAGTCTGTGTGCATTTGAGAACCACTGTGAGAGAAGCATTTGGTAACATCGTGTATTTGCTGACAGATAACTAATTTAAAACCTCTCATGTTGTCAAGTTTTAGTAGCATTAGAAGCCAGTCTTTGCTTATGCATTGATAAAATGAGTCAGGGTTTGACACTAAGGTGCAGTACCATGTACTATTCTGTATGTGGCAGAACTGAAAATTTAAAAGTTTTACCTAAGCACTGTCCTAGAAGTAGTCTGATTATTTAGTCAGTTTCTAAGTACCAAATAGATTGCTTCAAATAAAAGTGTTCTGACATACTATACACTTGTCTTTTACACCTTCAATTCCCTAGTCAGTATCCATACACTTCCAGGAAACATCATGTCACTTCCTTTGCAGTCCTCTAGAGACCCATTCAACAGCATGTACTAATCCATTGACTGTGCCAAAACTCAAACACTTATAAATTCACCTAGACACTCTCTTTCCAGTACTCTAATGATTCTGTCACTGCCTAAGTATTCATGTACTGAGCCAGGTCTTAGCACATGGACTACGTCAAACCCATATCCACTATGCATGCAGTCCTCTAACCACCTACACACTTGTCTTTCACACCTTCAATTCCCCAGTCCAGCAAACACCCTGTCACTGCCATTGCACTCCTCTAGTGACCCATTCAGCATCATGTACTAATCCATTCACAGCGCCAAACCCTAATAAATTCACCCAGGCACTCTCCTTGCAGTACTCTAATCATTCAGTCAGTACCCAAGTACTCATCCAGTGACCCAGGCCTTACTATATGGACTGCTTCAAACCCTTATCCACTATGCATGCAGTCCTCTAACCACCTACACAATTGTCTTTCTCACATTCAATTCCCTAATCAGTATCCATACACTTCCAGGAAATACCCTGTCACTCCCTTTGCAGTCCTCTAGTGACCCATGCAGCACCATGTACTAATCCATTCACTATGCTAAAACCCAAACACTTATAAATTCACCGAGATGCTATCTTTGCAGTACTCTAATCATTCAGTCAGTGCCTAAGTATTCATACACTGAGCCAGGCCTTAGCACATAGACTGCTTCAAACCCCTATGCACTATGCATGCAGTCTTCTAACCACCTAGACACTTGTCTTTCACACTTTCAATTTCCTAGTCAGTATCCATACAGTCCAGCACTTGACACTGCCTTTGCACTCCTCTAGTGACCCATTCAGTACCAAGTACTAATCCATTTCCTCTGTGAAAAGCCTTGCACTTATAAATTCACCTAGGCACTCTCCTTGCTGTACTCTAATCATTCAGTCAGTACCCAAGTAGTCATGCAGTGAGCCAGGCCTTAGCACATGGACTACTTTAAATGCCTATGCAGTATGGATGCAGTCCTCTAATCACCTACACAGTTGTGTTTCACACCTTCAATTCCCTAGTTAGTATTCATACTCTTCTAGCAAACACCCTGTCACTCACCCAGTGTGTCTCCTTATAGTACTGTAATCATTTAGTCAGTTAGCATGTAGTCTTTTAGTGAGGTAGGCTTTAGGGCATGAACTGCTTCAAAGTAGTATGCACTATGCATGTAGTGTTTTAACGATCGTCACACTTGTGGTTCAGGGCTAAAGTTTCTTAGTCAGTTTTTATATAAAATGTGTTGTACAATAATGGAATAGTATACATTTGAAAGTTATTAATATACATTTATTTGTGATTCTTTTTTACAGATACAGAACAGGAGTGTTTCTCATCTGTTTGCACTCTTCTCGTGCAATATTGTTTGGATGAAGGGTCCTTAGGTGTTTCATCATACTTGCTGTGCCGCACGAGTATTTTTTGTTAGGATCCCCTCGTAACAGAACTCTTTGGCAAATCTTGCGAGTGAAGAAGGTGGCATTGGTCTTTGTTTGCTCCTTGGAAAAAGTAAAACATTTCCTCACCACTGAAGAAAAACGTTGTTGGTGTGGTGCCTTCTGCAAAACATTTTCTTCAGATTCTGTAAATATTTTAAAGCGGCAACATTTACAGTTTTTGTAAGTTAAACTTATACAATTTTGTTAGCTGTATGCATTTTATATATATGTGATTTGTTTCTTGTGGTATTTTGTTGAGAATACCATGTTTGTTTTTTTTAACAATCTTTCTTATTTTCCAGGTCTGTCGCCGACATCCATTGTCCCCACAGTAGTGTTCCGCCTTGTTGTTTTTTGTTATTGTTGTTACATTTTGTGTATTAGTTTATTGTTCATATATATGTTAATAAAAAATAAAGTTTAAAAATAGTTTTCTGTTTATATATTTGGTATTATAAAAAACAAAGTTTGAAAAATAAATTAATAACGTTTTTGGTTGTTCTCTTAACTGCTGTGGGACGCTTTCTTGTTCTTATTACTGTTATTTGATGTGAATCTGTTCAGTAGTTCCTGAGAAAATTAGGGTAAAAAAGTTAGTGATATCTATGGCCGCGGAGGATCTGCGGACCGTACCCTCACCGTAAGCGCACCCTCCCCGAACGGAGCGCGCACCCTCCCGATCGCGCGCTGAATGCTAATTGGCTGTCAAGCGTCTCTCTACATTCGAAACCAGGAACTGTTGGCGGCCATTTTCTGCCTCGGTAGAAGCGCGGCTGAAGATGGAAGGGGAATAAGTGTGTAAAAAGATATAAAGGGGGCAGAGTGGAAATACTCTGACCCTCTAGACCTGCTTAGGGGGTCCCAGAAGGACCCCCTGTGGCCCCCCTTTTTTTTTTTTTTAAAAGCGGCGAAATGCGCGCATGGTGCGCGCATCCTATCGCGTTGGATGCACGGATTCTCTCGCGGTGGGTGCGCGGATCCACAGCAACGTTTTTTGAAAAACAACAAGAAATCATTGGTTGTGTAACAACTTTCTAAACTGAAAGGTAGGGTGTATATTTTTGTTTTTTAAAGGTATGATTGTTATTGGTTAACAAAAACAGATTGTAAGGAACATTATATATGATAAGCTGATATGTTGAAAAGTCAAGCACACTTCCTGTCTTGTGTAGGAACATTGTGTGCTGAACTTGTGACCTGTGAGCTCAGTGCAGTGTTCCATGACCTGTTTCTATGGTAACAGGCAGAAGGCAGATTGGGGGAAGGGTTGAAATGTTTTTCAGTTGGAAAGGGTTGAAATATTTAACCAATAGAAATGTGTGTTTGCTTTTGAGTTTATGTGCGAAGGATTGTGATTTGATGTTTACATGTATATGTGTGGAAAATGAAAGGGAAACTTTTCCATTCTTTGCTTTTGCTGAGAGGTGCACAGTGCAGAGATTCTGTAAAAGAAAATATGGTGAGTGATTGATATACTCCTTAATCTACAAAAGAACTTGAAAGATGAGTTATTTAATTGTGAGGGGATGTATGTTCATATATATGTTAATAAAAAATAAAGTTTAAAAATAGTTTTCTGTTTATATATTTGGTATTATAAAAAACAAAGTTTGAAAAAAAAATTAATAACGTTTTTGGTTGTTCTCTTAACTGCTGTGTGACTCTTTCTTGTTCTTATTACTGTTATTTGATGAAGTCCACCATAGTGTTCAATTTTGGGTAACTTATCGCTGGAATACTGGTGATATCTGCAGTTTGCACCAACTTCTGAATAGTGTGTTAGATTTATCTCAACTTTACTTCCGTTAAAGTGCTGATAATGAAATGGAGAGTAGCCGTTCCCGTGCAAAAAGACACGAGGTGCACATTTGCGATTTATTCTAAATACTAAAATCCTGTATTGTATTGCACTGAGGTATTGGCTGCACATACAGTGTACACACAAAATCTATTAAGAAATCTCATTGTATTTATATTGATTGGGAATAGTGCGTCAGGTGCTGGATCTTGACGAGATACACTGCTCAGTTCGTATATTGTTGTGCACACGAAAAAAATCAGATCACAACTTTCACACCAATTGCAATGCGAAACAAATTCCGGCGATAAGACACGTTAGCACCAGGGGTTTTACACCTGCTTTCTGCTGGTGTTAAGCAGGACAACTGCCTGCACCATGAAAGGGAACACAGCCAAGAGCCACACCAGAACACCCACAGGTGCCATAGAGTCAATTAGCATGATACAGGGATACCCATGAGGGCCAGAAGACTCATCTCAACAACTCCAGGACCGCCAATGCCCCCCAAACCCACATCTTAGTAAGTGTGTCCCTGTGGCCATTGTCTTAGCATGATAGGCACGAGCCCTGCAACATCACAGTGTGCTGTCACCTCAGCGTTGGCAGTGAGCCTGGATGTGTAGCTATGTACGCATCCTCCTGCATGCACAACTGGCGTGTGCTGGTCTGTTGTTCACAGGTCAGTGCAGGGGTGTGCCTATCTGGCAAGGGGAACGGGGTGTCTCGGACATGTCCGTGTACAGGAAGTGCGGTAAGTGTGTCTCTGTGTTCTGGTGTGGCCTGTTACAAGAGCCGCAGCAGTCGATGTTGTAAAGTGGCATGCACCACCTCCAAACGGCACTGTGATGTTGTAGTTGGAATGTAGCAGGACATGGGCAAATAGGCATTACAATGGCGTGCCGTACGAGTGCATGAGATACAACAGCTCACCGTACAAAAGTGTGGGGGCTCGTGGAAGGGAGGAGCAGCCGTTTGGCAACATAACACACAGTGAACTCGACCATGTGACACATGCTGGGCATCTCATCCATGATGACCACGGTCGCAGACATCCCACAACACCAACGACTGGCCTTTGTACACATCCTGTATGAATGCAGCGTGGTTTTCACTTCTATGCTCGTTTAGTGGTGTGATGTTGGCAGGTTGTGTGACTTGTGCTCCTTGTTGGTGTGTTTCATTTTTGCAATTTTTAGTCTATATGTGTGTTGTACTTAATTGTGCATGTGTGCCATTCTGCCCATCTCCCCCCTCCCCCCACTCCCTGCTTCTTCCTCTTCCTAGTGCTGTTGTGTCTATAATTTTGTTGCTGCACACATAAAAACATGTAAAGAATAAATTAGAATAGTTCCTTGATTCTTTTACGTTTCAAAACTTCTCTATTGGTTTCTTTTTAATTTTCCATATGAACCGTTTTTTTTAATATTCAACATCACATAGAAGTCAGAAGTGCAACGTATTCTATCAACACACTTTCTAGAACATTCTACAATATGTGCAGGTTAAAAGTTCATCAATGTTTTAAAACTTTACGATATTTTTTTGTAACATTTTCCTGAACATTTAACGACACGTGCAGGTTAAAAGTTGACGATTGTTTTAAGTTCGAACAGTGCCTTCCAAATGCAAGTAGCAGGTGTGGTTGAGCTGAGCAAATTTTATCCTATGATATATACTCCACGTTGAAACTGCTTTTTCTTAACCAATCACAAAGATGCTTTTCCACAAAACTAATGTGCACCCTACTTTTAAAAAAGAATGCTTTTCATGATATCTTCAGAGATAAGTTATAGATAGGAATTAGCATTTAAAAAACCTTTGAAATTCACTGAAAAATACATAGGTTTCATGCACGTTATAGTTAGGAATTGGCATTTAAAAAAAACCTTTGATATTCACTGAAAAAACCAAAGGTTTCAGGGGCGTTATAGTTAGGAATTGGCATTTAAAAAACCTTAGAAATTCACTGAAAAAACCATAGGTTTCAGGGGCATTATAGTTAGCTGGACATTTCCCTCGTACAAAACCCTAGAAATTCCCCTGTTGTAGTTAGTTCAGCTAACTATAACTCACGCCCCCGCAATGCACTGCTGATGACGTCACATGTTACATCACTCATGACATGGTCAGTGACATCACTGATGACATCACTGATGACATCTCAAATGACATCACTGATGACATCACTGATGACATCATCCATTGAGTATGTGTTTCTGAACAGTTTTATTATGTTTAATATATATAGGGAAAGGCCTGTTGAAGAATAAGTGGGTGTACAAGTGTGTGAATGGATGATTTTCTAGGTGCGTAACTGACTCTATAAGTGAGTCATTAAATGTATCTTACTGCAGACTAGTGACTAAACTGTGTGAATGTCTGTATGTGTCTGTGTGTTGGTGTATAAGTGGCTGCATGGTTTTGTAATAGCTATATGAGTGTCTATATGGGTTATTGATTAGTTGTCTGGGTGATTCACTGGGTGCATGGTTTTAAGAGTGCATCTGTGATGGACTGTATGGTTGGGTGAGTGTATGTATGGGTGTGTTAGTGATTGAATGTATATCTCAGTTGTACATGTGTCAGTAACTACATATGTGAAACGCAGTGTATATGTGTGTAAGAGTATATAACTATCTATATCTGAGAGTGTGAGATTTTGGGAGTGGCTGTGTACGCCATAGTGCAAGGATATCTGTGTCATGTGCTGTTTGTTTTTTCTGCAGGAAGACACAGAATTTGTTAGTATTTTTGTGAGTAAGTGAACTTGAGTGTGTTTAACTGTATAGGTGAGTAAATTGGACTGTGATTAATTATTTGCATGACTGACTAGATGTGTCAGTACCTCAATGGATGATTGGCGGTGTGTGAGTGTCTATATAGGTATATAAATGCACTGAGTGACTGTAAGTATGAGTGACTGTAGAGGTGAGTGAGTGGACATGTATGTAGACCTAAAAGTCAATGAGTGGGTGAGTAGTTATTGGTATTGGAGTATCTATGGTTGTCAAAATGGCCGTCTGAAATTTTGAGTCGGTGTATCAAAGGTTATATTAGGGTGTGAGAAGATGCACTAATTTATCACATGGATGACGTCATCAGTGATGTCATCAGTGATGTCACTGACCATGTCATGAGTGATGTAATATGTGATGTCATCAGCAGTGCATTGTGAGGGCGCGAGTAATAGTTAGCTGAACTAACTATAACAGGGGAATTTCTAGGGTTTTGTACGAGGAAAATGTCCAGCTAACTATAACGCCCCTGAAACCTATGGTTTTTTCAGTGAATATATATATATATATATATTACTGTAGGCAACTATAACTCACGTGACTGCAATCCTCTGCTGATGCTAATACTGTATTTAGACACTTATTTGCCCATGTCTTCTTCCATTAAATTTAAGCTATACATATATTACAAATATTTTTTTTTCATAAAGACACATATGTCATCAGCAGAGGATTACGGTCGCGTGAGTTATAGTTGCCTACAGTAACTATAACGGGGGAATTTCATTGGTTTTTTATCAATAAAATGTACAGCTAACTATAACATGTGTGAAACCTATGGTTTTTTCAGTGAATTTGCAAGGTTTTTTAAATGCTAATTCCTAACTATAACGTGTGTGAAACCTATGGTTTTTTCAGTGAATTTGTACGGTTTTTTAAATGCTAACTTACTTTACGCCATTCGTGGCGTGCGCGCCCATTTAACGCAGTTCGTTCCGTGCGCGCACCGCGCGCCCACTTTACGCAGTTAGTGCCATGCGCGCACGGTGGTCACGCGGTGCGCTGCGCGCACCGCGTGCCCACATTATGCGGGATGGGCCATGTACGCACGATGCGCTTCGCGCACCGTGCGCACATGGGGGATATATTATGCGCATCATTGTGAAATGTTTTGTTTATTATTTTCATTTATTTGATATGCCATGCACAAATGGAGCCCTTAGGGCACCATTTGCACATGGGGTGTGGAAAGTGTGGATAATTTTGTTTTTTTTAAAAAAAAATTTACCGTACGCGTACGGTAAGTGTAATCGGCGATTTTTCGAAAAAAAAAAATGTTTTTTTTTTGGCTTTGGGGGTTGTTTGGGGGCCCGTATATCACTGCTGGGTGATTATTATCTCAATATACTGCCCCTTTACACATTTTTGGGCTTCATTTATGCTGCCCCACTCTGAGTGCGAGAGAGAAAATGGCGGCCGCCGCTTCCTGGTTTCGGCCGATTCGAATGTTTACTAAGATCTAAGAGCCAATCAGAATCGCGCTCGCGCTCGCGCACGCCACCGTACACGTACGGTAAGCGCACCGTAAGCGCACCGTAAGCTGGCTCAGATATATATATTGATTTAAAGGCTATTTTCTCAGAATCTACTGAACAGATGTACACCAAACCTACAAAAGGCACTTCCTTGACCTGAGGACTACCTCTCTGCCAAATTTCAAGTAATTCTGTTCAGCCGTTCGGGCTGTAGCTGTGTCTAAAGGTCCTATGGAAAAATGCATGGGAAAAACGCGTTTTGGGACCCCCCTTTTATCTCAGCCCCCGCTTGACGAATCCCCCCGAGACTTTCAGGGTAGGAGCGGAGCGTAGCGCCCCACCTATTTTGAAAAATTCACGAGGATTCGTCGACCGGCGCAAAAGTTATTCAAAATAGAATGTTGCGGATTTCCTATGGAAACGTGGTCCTAACTATAACTACCTACTGGCGACCGCCAGTAGGTAATATATATATATATATATATATATATATTACCTTTCGGCGGTCGCCAGTAGGTAGTTATAGTTAGGGCCTAGTTTCCATTGGAAAAGCGTTTTTGGATTTGCAAACTTCTTAAAACTAATGGCCAGCTAAGGTCAGCTGCTGTCCTGAAAGTATCGGGGTGATTCGTCAAGCGGGGGCCGAGAAAAAAGGGGGTCCCAAAACATTTTTTCTCCATGTTAATTTCCATAGGAACGGCTACAGCTTGAACCGCTGAACAGAATTACACCAAATATGGAAAGAGGCAGCTCTTGGTCCAGAGTGCCATCTTTGCTTTAAATGGTGTAAATCCATTCAGTAGTTCCTGAGAAATTTAAAAATGAGAAATATCGATATCTGGTGACCGAGGAGGATTTGCGAACCCTCTTGAGCACGAGCTTCATTCTGATTGGCTGCCAACAATTCAAACCAATAAGTGTTGGCAGCCATCTTGTGACTTGGTAGAACCGAGTCACAAGAAAAAAGGTTAAAAAAAAGAAAAGGGGGCAGGGTAGAAACGTCCTGACCTCCTAGGCGTGCTCAGGGGGTCCCATTGGGAAAAAAAGTGCGCAAATCCGGCCGAAAAAAAAATAATTTACAAAATGAACTGCGGTCGTTTTAATAAGCCCCCGGGTGAGCCAGGTCCTGGGGGCAATGAGCAAAATATAGGCAGAGGCCGCGCTGGTCCTAGCAGCCCCGGGGACCGCGACCTCCCCGGGGCTTTTCATAATTATGGGCGGGGGGCCTCGCAGGCCCCCCAAGCCCCAGGGACCACCACCTCCCCGGGGCTTTTCTCAATTATTCGCAGGGGGCCTTGTGGGCCCCCCAAGCCCCTTTGACCGCCACCTCCCCAGGGCTTTTTTTTATTTAGGGGGATTAAGTCCCCTAGAATCTTAAGGGTCCTTGGGGTCCAACTAGCCCACCAGGTACCTCCAGTAAGCCCCACACAGTGGGATTGCTGAGAGCTGGTCCAAGGCCATGCCCCTTTTTACACCACTCTACAAATGTGCCTCCTGGCGCACTGCTGGTGGAGCGATGAGGTCAGCATGTGCCCTGAGGTCCTCAGGACTAAAGTGGACTTCATCCCCTGAGCAACAGTGCGCCAGGAGGCACATTTGCAGAGTGGTGTAAAAAGAGGGCGTGGCCTTGGACCACTCTTAGCAATCCAGCTGTGTCAGGCTTATTAGAGATAACAGGAGGGCTAGTTGGCCCCCAGGGACCCTCAGGAGGCTAGGGGACTTCATTCCCAAACCAAGAGAGCACCAGGAGGTGCGTTTGCAGAGTGGTGGAGAAAGGGGGCATGGTCTGTGTCCACCTGTCAGCAGTCCCACTATCTGGAGCATACTGGAGGTATCAAGTAGGCTAGTTGGCCCTAAGAACCCCAGCAGCAAAGTGGACATTAATCCCCATCCAAGAACGCGCGCCAGAGAGATTGTTTGCAGAGTGGTGGGGAAAGGGGGCATGGTCTGCTATGAGAACTTAGCAATCCTGCTGTGTGGGACTTACTGGAGGTAATAGGAGGGGTAATTGCCCCCTAAGGTTGTCCTTGGGGGCCAACTACCCCTCCTGTTACCTCCTCTAAGTCCCACACAGTGGGATTGCTAAGAGGTCTTCGGAGGCCATGCTTGCCTTTCTCCACCACTCTGCAGACGCGCCTCCTGGCACAGTACTTTTTGGGGGATGAAGTCCACTTTACTCCTGAGGGACTTTGGGGGCCAAGAAGCCCTCCTGGTACCTCCTGTAAGTCCTACGCAGTGGAATTCCTGAGCGCTGGTCAGAAGCCCATACCCCTTTCTTCACCTCTCTGCAAATGTGACTACTAGTTAAAGAAGCATTTGCAATGTAATAGGTTTCACATTTGCGAGAGTTAGGGCTATTGTCGTTGTAAATGGAAAAGTGTTTTACTAATGTTTCTTGAAGTGGAGTGGATGTAGTTTGTGTGTAGTGGAATTATGTGGTTTGATGTGCAGTTTAATTATAGGGATAGACTTTGACTTTGATGTGGATAGAAAGTATGCGGTATTTAGTGTATAGGAATTTTGTAGAATGGGATTATGTGTTATGGAGAGTAATTATGTGGTATGGTAGTCTGTGTTGTGGAGTGGTAACATCAGGTTTAGTCTTCCTCGTTTCCGTTGAAGCTAAACTATAAACTCAATGAGACAAAAAAAAGAAGGAACCACTGAGGAGCACTTCTGGACCTAGTCAGAGGTATGAGCAGGGTAACTGGAATTATGCGACTGTTTGGCTGCACGGACTTCCACACAATTATACATTTTCCATATTTGCCACATAATCCATCATCTGCTGCATAATCTGCAGATTTGACCAAAAAAACCTTGGGGTCGATTACGATGTAACGGTACACGGCACCGACCTCCAGGGTTGCGGCAGTCCTGCTATGGCAATTAGTATGCGACTGCCACCCCTGCAGTCGCATCCCGCATATATTACATTGTGGTGGGCGGTGCTGTAAGCAGCACCCGCTGCAATGCAATATATGCTTGTTGTGCTTTGGCATGCGCAATGAAGCAGGCGCTGCGCGGTGCCTGCCACCTTGTGTATGCCAAAGAAGGGGGGTACTTTGAGACAGAGGGGACATTTTGAGACAGGCTACAGCCCAAACTGCTGAATGGAATTATCCCAAATTTTGCAAAAAGGTAGTGCTTGGTTCAGAAAGTTACCTTGTTTTTAAATGGTGTAAATCCGTTAATTAGTTGCTGAGAAAATCAAAAATAAAAGTTTTGATATCTATGGCCGAGGAGGGTTCGCGAACCCTCCTGACCACGAGCTTTATTCTAATTGGCTGTCAACACTCCAAACCAGGAAGTGTTGGCAGCCATCTTGTGACTCAATCGAACCGAGTCACAGGAAAACAGAAAAATAAAGGTGAAAAAATAGAAAAGGTGGTAGGGTAGAAACACCCTGACCCCCTAGGCCTGCTCAGGGGATCCCACAAGGACCCCCAGGGCCAAAAAAAGCATGAAAAAAATATACAGTGGTGAAAGGAGGGGGTGGGCCTGATGTGACAAGTGTGCAAACGAGGCCCCGTGGCGTGTTTTAAGTTGGGAGATTAAGTCCCCTAGTATCCTGAGGGTCCCTGCGGCAACTAGCCCAACAGGTACCTTCAGTAAGCACAACAGAGTTGCATTGCAGAGAGGTGTAAAAGGGGGCGTGGCCTCAGACCACCTCTCTGCAACGCAGCTCTGTGGTGCTAACTGTAGGTACCTGGTAGACTAGTTGGGCCACAGGGATCCTCAAGATTCAAGGGGACTTAATCCCCCAACTTAAAAAGTGCCACGGGGCTCGTTTGCACACTTGTCACATCAGGCCCAACCCCTCCCTTCACCACTGTGCAAACAGGCCCTCTGGTGCATTGTAAGTTGAGGTATTAAGTCTCCTTGAATCCTGAGGGTACCTTGGGTCCAACTAGCCCACAGGGTACCTCCAGTAGGTGACACAGAGCTGTGTTGCAGAGAGGTATAAAATGGGACATGGCCTTGGACCACCTCGTGGCAACGCAGCTCTGTGGCACTTACTGGAGGTACCTGGTGGCCTATTTGGCCCCCAGGGACCCTCAGGATTCAAGGGGAATTAATACTCCAACTTAAAACCTGCCAGGGGGTGCATTTGCAGAGTGGTGAAGGGAGGGGGCGGGACTGATGTGACATGTGTGTACTTATCCAATCACTCCGCCAAAACCCAAGAACTTATAAATTCACTATGCACTCTCTTTGCAGTACTCTAATCATCCAGTCAGTACCCATGCACTCATGCAATGAACCATGTACTAACAAATGCACTGCTACAATACCCCGAGCACTACCCATGCAGTCCAGCCATCGCCCTCTCAGTACCCCTGCACTCCTTCAATCTCCCAGCCAGCACCATGTACTTATCCAATCACTCCACCAAAACCCACGCACTTATAAATTCACCATGCACTCTCCTTGCAGTACTCTAATCTTCTAGTCAGTACCCATGTACTCATGGAATGGCCCAGGCACTAACACATGCACTGCTACAATCCCCTAAGCACTTCCCATGCAGACCTCTAACCACCTACTCACTACTGATTTACTCCTCCAATTACCCAGGTAGTACCCATGCACTCCAGAAATCCCTCTGTCACTACCCATGGACTCCTCCAATCACCCAGCTAGCACTATGTACTTATCCAATCACTCCGCCAAAACCCAAGCAGTTATAAAATCACCATGCACTTTCCTTGCAGCACTCTAATCATCCAGTCACTACCCATGTACTCATGCACTGGTGCAATACCTTGAGGACTACCTATGCAGTCCAGTAATCTCCCTGGTACTACCTATGCAGTCCTCCAGTCACCCAGCCAGTCCTATGTCCTTATCCAATCACTACGCCAAAACCCAAGCACTTATAAATTCACCATGCACTCTCCCTGCAGTACTCTAATCATCCAGTCACAACCCATGTAGTCATGCAATGATCCAGGCACTAACACATGCACTGCTACAATCCCTGTGTACTACCCATGCAGTCATCTAACCACCTACACACTTCTCATTTGCTCCTTCAATTCCCCTGGTAGTACCAATGCAGTCCAGCAATCACCCTGTCACTCCCCGTGCAGTCCTCCATTCATGCAGCCACTACCATGTACTAATCCAAACACTCTGCCAATACCCAAGCACTTATAAATTCTCTCAGGCACTCTCCTTGCAGTATTCTAATTTTTCAGTTAGTAGCTATGTACTCATGCAATGACCCAATCACTAACACATGCACTGCTGCAATACCTTGAGGACTACCTATGCAGTCCAGTAATCTCCCTGGTACTATCTATGCAGTCCTCCAATCACCCAGCCAATCCTACATGATCCAGGCACTAACTGTTACAATCCCATGTGCCCTACCGATACAGTCATGTACCTACTTACACGCTTTTCATTTGCTCCTTCAATTCCCCAGGTAATACCCATGCAGTCCCGCAATCACACTGTCACTCCCTGTGCCCTCCTCCAGTCACCCAGCCACTACCATGTACTAATCCAAACACTACTCCAATAGCCAAGCACTTATAAGTTCACCACACACTCTCCTTGCAGTACTCTAATTATCCACTCATTACCCATGTACTCATGCAATGACCCAGTCACTAACACATGCACTGCTGCAATACCTTGAGGACTACCTACGCAGTCCAGTAATCTCCCTGGTACTATCTAAGCAGTCCTCCAATCACCCAGCCAATCCTACATGCTTATCCAATCACTGCGCCAAATTCCAAGCACTTATAAAATCACCATGCACTCTCATTGTAGCACTCTAATCATCCAGTCACTACTCATGTACTCATGCAATGACCCAGGCATTAACTCATGGCAAATACAGAGGAGGTCATGCCAATCACAGGGGTACCCCAATGCATAGTGTTCCCTAGTGTATGTAGTTGTTTTCACTGTATTCTAAGTGTCTTTTAGCATAGCAATAGCTCTAGGCCGTGTTAGTCAGAGTCAGTTACCACCAGTACCCATCAGCAAAAGGTTGGGGGCACAGGAGGACTTTCTGCTCCTCTGTTGGTTCTTTCTGCACACCTCTTCTTCTTTCTGCACTTTTATTTGTTTTTCTGGACTTCTGTTGCTTCTTTCTGCATTTGTCTTGCTTTTTTCTGTGCTTTTCTTCCTCTTTCTTCACATGTCCTACCTTTGTAGGCATAGTTAGAAATTAGCATTTAAAAAACATTAGAAATTCACTGAAAAAACCATAGGTTTCAGGGATGTTATAGTTAGAAATTAGCATTTAAAAAACCTTTGAAATTCACTGAAAAAAACCATAGGTTTCAGGGACCTTATAGTTAGTTGGAGATTTTGCTCGGACCACATTTCCCACAAAGCACAGTGTCATTTGAGCTTCCCATTGGTGGGTGTGCAATATGAAAATGGCGAAGTGGTTCAGCGTTTGCACACACCTTCTCCGTTCAAGCCTCTGAAGAGAAGCATATGGAGCTTCGAAACGCGTCAGGCAATTCCATTACGGAGCGACTTCTACAAGCGGATCCTCGTCCCTGCCTATCATAAATAAAGCTGCTGATCGAGTGCTACTCACCTGGTGGACAACCTTTGGAGCAGAATGTAATACGCGGCCGTCCTGCCGCGGAGTGTGCACCACCCCGTAATGTTATGGGGGCCACCCGACATGGTAACTATCATGTCAGCAATGTGGGTCAGCAGCGGCAAACAGGATTGAGGATGAGTCCACTTGCAGGGTCCATACAGGATTAGATTTGTGTGCTACACGGACCACATTTCCCACAATGCACAGTCTCATTCGAGCTTCCCATTGGTGGGTGTGCAATATGAAAATGGCGAAGTGGGTTCAGCGTTAGCACACACCGTCTCCGTTCAAGCCTCTGAAGAGCAGCATATGGAGCTTCGAAATGCGTCAGGCAATTCCAATACGGAGCGGCTTCTACAAGCGGATTCTCATCCCTGCCTATCATAAATAAATCTGCTGATCGAGTGCTACTCACCTGGTGGACAACCTTTGGAGCAGACTATAGATATATATATATATATATATATATATATATAATATATATATATATATATATTCACTGAAAAAGCCATAGGTTTCACACATGTTATAGTTAGCGGAAATTTTACTGATAAAAAACCAATGAAATTCCCCCGTTATAGTTACTGCAGGCAACTATAACTCACGCGACCGCAATCCTCTGCTGATGCTAATACTGTATTTAGACACTTATTTGCCCATGTCTTCTTCCATACATTTTTAGCTATACATATATTACAAATATTTTTTTTTCATAAAGACACATATGTCATCAGCAGAAGATTGCGGTCGCGTGAGTTATAGTTGCCTGCAGTAACTATAACGGGGGAATTTCATTGGTTTTTTTATCAGTAAAATTTCCACTAACTATAACATGTGTGAAACCTATGGTTTTTTCAGTGAATTTGCAAGGTTTTTTAAATGCTAATTCCTAACTATAACGTGTGTGAAACCTATGGTTTTTTCAGTGAATTTGTACGTTTTTTTAAATGCTAAGTTACTTTACGCCATTCGTGGCGTGTGCGCCCACTTAACGCAGTTCGTTCTGTGCGCGCACGGTGCGCTTCGCGCACCGCGCGCCCACTTTACGCAGTTAGTGCCATGCACGCACGGTGGGCAGGCGGTGCGCTACGCGCACCGCGTGCCCACGTTACGCTAGATGGGCCATGTACGCACGATGCGCTTCGCGCACCATGCGCACATGGAGGACATATGATGCACTTCGTTTTGAAAGGTAATATTTTAATTTTTCGTATATTTTATAAGCCATGCACAAATGGTGCCCTTCGGGCACCATTTGCACACGGGGTGGAGAGAGTGTGGATAATTTTTTTTTTAATTTTTTTTTTTTTTTAATTTTTTGTTTTTTTCAGCTCTGATAATCCATGCACAATTGGTGGCCTTCGGCCACCAATTGCACACGGGGTGCAGAGAGTGTGGATGATGTTTTTTTTTTAAATTATTTTTTACCGTACGCGTACAGTAAGCGTAATCGGCGAAATTACCGAAAAAATAAAAATTCAGTTTTTAGCCTTGGAGGATCTTTGGGGACTCCCTCAACATGCCTATGTGTGTGGGAGCTGTCTAAACAGCCCCTTTACATGTTTTTGGGCTTTAAATTTTAAAAATCGCTCTCAGTGCGAGAGAGAAAATGGCGGCCGCAGCTTCCTGGTTTCGGCCGATTCGAATGTTTACTAAGATCTAAGAGCCAATCAGAATCGTGCTCGCGCACGCCACCGTACGCGTACGGTAAGCGTACCGTAAGCGCACCGTAAGCTGGCTCAGATATATATATTGATTTAAAGGCTATTTTCTCAGAATCTACTGAACAGATTTACACCAAACCTACAAAAGGCACTTCCTTGACCTGAGGACTACCTCTCTGCCAAATTTCTAGTAATTCTGTTCAGCCGTTCGGGCTGTAGCCCTGTCTAAAGGTCCTATGGAAAAATGCATGGGAAAAACGCGTTTTGGGACCCCCCTTTTATCTCAGCCCCCGCTTGACGAATCCCCCCGAGACTTTCAGGGTAGGAGCGGAGCGTAGCGCCCCACCTATTTTGAAAAATTCGCGAGGATTCGTCGTCCGGCGCAAAAGTTATTCAAAATAGAATGTTGCGGATTTCCTATGGAAACGTGGTCCTAACTATAACTACCTACTGGCGACCGCCAGTAGGTAATATATGTATATATATATATATATATATATAATATATATATATATATATAATATATATATATATATATATATATTACCTACTGGCGGTCGCCAGTAGGTAGTTATAGTTAGGACCCCTTTTCCATAGGAAATCCGCAACATTCTATTTTGAATAACTTTGGCGCCGGTCGATGAATCCTCGCGAATTTCTCAAAATAGGTGGGGCGCTACGCTCCGCTCCTACCCTGAAAGTCTCGGGGGGATTCGTCAAGCGGGGGCTGAGATAAAAGGGGGGTCCCAAAACGCGTTTTTCCCATGCATTTTTCCATAGGACCTTTAGACAGAGCTACAGCCCGAAAGGCTGAACAGAATTACTAGAAATTTGGCAGAGAGGTAGCCCCTATGTCAAGGAAGTGCCTTTTGTAGGTTTGGTGTAAATCTGTTCAGTAGATTCTGAGAAAATAGCCTTTAAATCAATATATATATCTGAGCCCGCTTACGGTACGCTTACCGTACGCTTACCGTACGCGTACGGTGGCGTGCGCGAGCGCGATTCTGATTGGCTCTTAGATCTTAGTAAACATTCGAATCGGCCGAAACCAGGAAGCGGCGTCCGCCATTTTGTCTCTCGCACTGAGTGTCATTTATCAAACATGATGCTCAAAAACATGTTACGGGGCTGTTTTGACAACTCCCTCCCACATAGTCATGTTGAGGGAGTCCCCAAACATCCCCCAAGAGCAAAAACGGTTTTATTTTTTTTCGGCAATTTCGCCGAGTACGCTTACCATACGCTTACCGTAAGCGTACGGTAAAAAATAGAAATAAAAAAAACACTATCCACACTTACCCCACCCCCTGTGCTTTTGGTGGCCGTTGGCCACCAAATGTACAGGGCTTATTACATCAGTAAAAAAACTATATTTTGGCAACATGAAATTATAAAATCGAAATAAAAAAAACACTATCCACATTGACCCCACCCCCTGTGCTTTTGGTGGCCGAAGGCCACCAAATGTACAGGGCTTATTAAAGTTGATAAAAACCGTGCACGGAACGCACTGCGTTAAGTGGGCGCGCACGCCTCGAATGGCGTAAAGTAACTTAGCATTTAAAAAAACGTACAAATTCACTGAAAAAACCATAGGTTTCACACACGTTATAGTTAGGAATTAGCATTTAAAAAACCTTGCAAATTCACTGAAAAAACCATAGGTTTCACACATGTTATAGTTAGCGGAAATTTTACTGATAAAAAACCAATGAAATTGCCCCGTTATAGTTAGTGCTGGCAACTATAACTCACGCGACCGCAATCTTCTGCTGATGACATATGTGTCTTTATAAAAAAAAATATTTGTAATATATGTATAGCTAAAAATGTATGGAAGAAGACATGGGCAAATAAGTGTCTAAATACAGTATTAGCATCAGCAGAGGATTGCGGTCGCGTGAGTTATAGTTGCCAGCACTAACTATAACGGGGCAATTTCATTGGTTTTTTTATCAGTAAAATTTCCGCTAACTATAACATGTGTGAAACCTATGGTTTTTTCAGTGAATATATATATAACTAAGTGCATATATAACTAAGTGCTAACTATAACTCGCGCCTCCGCAATGCACTGCTGATGATATCACATGGTACATCACTTATGACATGGTCAGTGACATCACTGCTGACATCACTGATGACATCTCAAATGAAATCACTGATGGAATCACTGATTACATCATTCAGTGACTGTGTTTCTGTAAAGTTTAAATATGCCTTATATATATATATATATGCTAAGGTTTATTAAACAATGAGTGGGTGTATGAGTGTCTGAATGGGAATGGATGATTTAGCAGATGTGTGACTGACTGTATAAGTGAGTGATTAAACATATCTTACTGAATACATGGGTTAGTGACTAATCTGTGTGAATGTCTGTATCAGTCTGTCAGTTGGTTTGTAAGTGGCTGCATGGCTTGGTAAGTAGCTATATGAGTGTCTATATGGGTTATTGATTGGTTGTCTGAGTATCTGCATGGGTGCCTGAGTGTCTGTGTGGGTCGGTGGGGGTGTGTGACTCTGTGCATAGATGTGTTAGTGGGTGATTCACTGGGTGTATGGGTTCAAGAGTACATCTGTGAAGGACTGTATGGGTGGGTGAGTGTGTGTATGGGTGTGTTGGTTAGTGAATGGATTTCTCAATGGTACTTGTGTGACTAACTACATATGTAAAAGGCAGTACATTTGAGTGTTGGAGTATATAAATGACTATGTGAGAGTGAGTGATTGTGCGAGTGGGTGTATGGATGAGTATGTGGTTGTATCAGTGATTGTATAAGAGAGTAAGTATGTTAGTATCTGTATGAATAAGTTAGGGGATGTGTGTATGACTGTATAGGTGAGTAAATGGGAGTGTGATTGATTCTTTGCATGACTGGCTAGGTGTGTGAGTAACTATGTATGAGTGGTGGTGTGTGAGTGTCTGTATAGGTGTATGAGTGCATATGATAGTGCTGTATTGATGACTGACTGCATGTGTGAGTGGCTGTATGTACCCCAACTTGCCCACTGATGCCTGACATGGGCATCAAACCCATAAGCGATTTAGTGAAGCTCCATCCTCTGTTGTTCTGGCAGCGGATGGTTTCCACCACGGAATAGTCGCTCTATGCCACTGCCTTTCAGGAAGTCTGTGCCTTAGACACCATGCACAAAATCAGTTGGATCAAACATGTCAAAAGTCTTATGTCACACGTAGGCCTTGCAGGCCGCAACATTGGTTGTCCAATACCCCTCACTAGAAGACAGATCAATTCACTCTATTAGGAAGGGGTTGAGCAAATCACCCACATAGCTGGCAACCAGGGGAGATTGAAGAATTCAGTGATTTTAATTTTACCCTGGAAAGCTACCTTGACATCATCAAAGTGCCGGCTGACAGGAAGTTATACATCCAATTCAGGTTTGGCAGCCTGCCGATCAACGCACTTACAAACTGTATAATAAAGCACAGCCAAAGGGCTGCCCTTGCCCACAAGACTCCACAGCCCATTTTCCCTTTGCACGTAAAGCATACACTAAACCAAGGCTTTCTCCTGTCTGTAGAGAACTTGCTACCTGAGACTTTAGAGTGGCCCTGCGTATACTGAAATCGGATGCAAGACCACTATTTGTGTGCACAACTGCGAAATATTTGGGGAATGCATGGGCAATCAGAATTAGGGCGTTGATTCCCTCCTGGCCTAACCCTGTGAGCAGCGTACATGACTAATTCCCCATAAAACACATTTGCCTCATAGGTCAGTAAACTTAAAAACACTAGTAATACTTTTCAGTCCTGTTTATAAGTAAATATAAAATGTTTTAAATGTTTTTTACTATATCGACAGGCGACTGAAACCTTTAGCATTTGCTTCTTATTAACGGTTTCTTTGCCAAATTTAGCACATTTACTTTCCATGTTGGGAAGAACCTGTGATAGAATTAATTACTTGTTTAACTGACAAATGTAATCATTAGTATCCAAGGCATCTGCATAAGAATCGAGTCTATGCCAAGTATGCTCAGTTAAGTTTGCCTGCACTTTAGTAACGGGACATTGCTAAATTTGCACTTCAATCCTCTTCGTTCGATGGTATGTGCAACAAAAACCACAACCCGCTTCACTAGTGAATGCAATTGCTATCATCCAACACATTTCTATTTTAGAAACAGGACCTTGGTTAGCTTGCACATTAATCTTCCCAGTTGGTTAGAACCTGCGATAAAAACTGAGACCCACATAGTACCTGTAGCTATTAACTTCATGTGTTTAAATGTTTGTTAGTTCAATTTTTAAATGCAATGTTATTTATAACTTGTACTGCTTTGATTATCGATGTGCACTGGCTGACTAATATTAATATGTATGAAACGTATCCCTCAAATCTTTGTTTCTTTTATGGTACTTTTACCAAAATAAAGAGTTTGATGATGATGAGTGACTGTATCGGTGAATGAGTGGATGTGTGTGTAGACTTAGGAATCAGTGAATGTGTATGTAGCAACTGGTATTGGTGTGTCCATGGTTTCGAAAATGGCTGTCTGTATTTTAGATTGGGTGTCTCAAAGGTTATATTGGGATATGAGGAGATGCATTAGATTTTCACGTGGATGATGTCATCAGTGATGTCATTTGAGATGTCATCAGTGATGTCATCAGTGATGTCACTGAAAATGTCATGAGTGATGTAATATGTGACGTCATCAGCAGTGCATTGCGGGGGCGCGAGTTATAGTTAGCTGAACTAACTATAACAGGGGAATTTCTAGGGTTTTTACGAGGGAAATGTCCAGCTAACTATAACGCCCCTGAAACCTATGATTTTTTCAGTGAATTTCTAAGGTTGTAAATGCCAATTCCTAACTATAACGTGCCTGAAACCTATGGTTTTTTCAGTGAATTTCAAAGGTTTTTTAAATGCCAATTCCTAACTATAACATGCATGAAACCTATGGTTTTTTCAGTGAATTTCAAAGGTTTTTTAAATGCTAATTCCTATCTATAACTTATCTCTGAAGATATCATGTTTAATGATTTTGATTGTATTTCTATATTTTTCAAATTCAGTGTGTCATTTCATTAATTACATATTTTTAAAATACTTTTTTATCACCATTTTTAAATGTATTTTTTCAATTAATTCTTCTAAAAATTAAAAAATATTATTTGAACTTAATGGGGTTTTCAAACATATTTTTTTATATTTTTCAAAATATTTTTTTAACTATATGTGCAAAACTTTATTTTATATATTCTTCCATGTTTTTGGATCCGCGCACCCTAAGCGCACCGTTCTCGATCCCTACGCGATAGCATCCGCGCATAGTATGCGTCGGGTACGTGGTTAGTGCGCGATTCCAATGCGACCGGTACGCGACTCCCAGCCTATACGCAACACGTTCGATGTACGTAACGCGACATTTACGCACTTCCGCGATGCGTCATCTGCGTCTATGACGCGGTGGGTGCGCGGATCCCGCAAAGTATTTAACATTTAAAAAAACATATTTATGTATTTCATGTGAATATTAATTGAAGACAAACTCTAAACTAGTCTTAAAAGTAATATATTTTGACATCTAATCCTATATTTCTTTTTAATTCAATTTCGCGGATGCGCGCTGGGTGCATGCTGCGTACGTGCAGGGTGCGCAGATCCCATGTGACCTGCAAAAAAAGAGATTTGATTGGTTCATTACACTTCCTGTTCTAACTACTGAAAGACCCCACCCATTTCAATCCTTCTTCTTTGAGCTTTTTTGGAGAACCAACTCTTTGGAGAGAAGAAGATTTTTTAGACTAAGTTTACACTTAGCTCTAACTTTTTTCAACCAAAAATGGCTTCAGGGCAGCAGGCATCACCTGCATCACCTCATACTTCTGAGGATGAATTTTTGCCGGAGTTACCACGCAAAGAACATTTCTCTTCAGTGGTGTGGAAATGTTTTACTTTTCCCGAGTGGCAGAATAAGACCAATGCCACCTTGGTCACATGCAAGATTTGCAAAAGAGTTCTATCGAGAGGGGATCCTAACAAGAAATACTCTTGCGGCACGGCAAGTATGATGAAGCACATGAGGACCCTTCATCCAAACAATCTTGCAAAAGAAGAGTGCCGACGGATGAGAAACACTCCTGCTCCTGCGCCATCCACCTCATCGCAGCCGAGACATCAAGAGTGCATCCATCAGACCAAACCTTGGACATCCGTCCTCAATTTCAATTTTTAAAAGTGCTCTGCACTAAGTGCAATAAGACTTTGTGCTATGGCGAGCAGTCGATCGATCTGATCTGCCGCCGCCAAGAAAGTCACATTTGCTAGGTTTTTTTTGTTTTTTTTTATTGTTCCTTGAAGTTCATTGTTTGGTTTCTCCTATTTTGTTTTTCGGGGTTTTTTTTCAGAAAAACCAAAACAATCACAAAATTGTTAGAAAAAACTAAAAAAATATAGAAAAGAAGAAAGAAAAAAAATAAAGTTCTTGTAAGAACTAACTTTCCTGGTTTAAAAAAAGAGCTAAATTTCTTTGTTAGTGTGTGAAAGTTTAGATGAATGTATGTGTAGTACGTAATTGACTGAATGAATACATTAGTAGCGTATGGTGAATGTATAAGTGCAGAACTATAAGGAAGTGCTGCAGCATCACACAGTAACCTCTTTAACTGCAGTGTGCTGTAGTACTTCCGAAGCACAGGGATGCAACATGTGTACATAAATATGTTGCAAATCTATGCTTCTGTATGCACGGCTGCTTAAACTGCAGCTATGTGGTGACACAGGCACCCTTGCACCATAGTGCAAGGATATCTGTGTCATGTGCTGTTTGTTTTTCTACAGGAAGACACACCTTCCTGCACAAAAACAATGAGAAAATGCATTTTTCTCCTTCAATGTATGCTGAACATTTCAGCATGCATTGAAGATATAAAAATGTGGAGAAATTAAAACAATTCTCCTTGTTGTGCTTTCCTACACCAATTTTAGAATGGTCCAGCATTCACACACATATCGAGATTTATGATTTCTGATAAATCTAGACATGTGTCTTGTTCTATGAGTATTAAGTGCAATCATGCACAACAACACTTAAGGAACACCCTTTCAACACAAAGTGGTCTAAAAACCAAACGCTTAATCTTTATCTCCCAACAATTTCATTTTTTTTCCCTTGGATCCACAAACCCACCGCGAGAGGATCCGTGCATCCAACGCGATAGGATGCGCGCACCATGCGCGCATTTCGCATTTTTTTTTTTTAAATGGGGGCCCCAGGGGGTCCTTCTGGGACCCCCTAAGCACCTCTAGAGGGTCAGAGTATTTCCACTCTGCCCCCTTTCTATGTTTTACACACTTATTCCCCTTGCTTCTTCAGCCTCGCTTCTACCAAGGCAGAAAATGGCCGCCAACAGTTCCTGGTTTCGAATGTAGAGAGACACTCGACAGCCAATTAGCATTCAGCGCGCGATCGGGAGGGTGCGAGCTCGGTTCGGGGAGGGTGCGCGTACGGTGCGTGTACGGTCCGCGGATCCTCCGCGGCCATAGATATCACTAACTTTTTTACCCTCATTTTCTCAGGAACTACTGAACAGATTCACACCATTTATGCAAAAGGCACGAGTCTGAACTGCGGACTTCCTCTTTGCCAAATTTGGTGTCATTCCGTTCAGCGGTTCGGGCTGTAGCTGCAACAACAGATCCTATGGGAAATTGCATGGGAAAAACGCGTTTTGGGACTCCCCTTTTTTCTCGGCCCCCACTTGATGAATCACCACAAAACGTTCAGGGTAGGAGCGGAGCGGAGCTGGCCAAAAGTTTGGAAAATTTCGCAAGGATTCGTCAACCGGCGCCAGACTTATTGGGAATAGAATGTTGCGGATTTCCTATGGAAAAGAGGTCCTAACTAAAACTATCTACTGGCGACCGCCAGTAGATAATATATATATATATATATATATATTTTTATGTACCCCAATATAGGCTTAAATAGCTAAATGACCTTTCACCTACATTTGTTGTACTTTGCTCTGCTCAACGGTTCTAGCCTTGACCTTTTACCCAGTTATGTGCTGAATAGACATTCATCGGTTTCCTTGAAACAGCCTAATTTATTATGAATGAGCATTCTTAGAAAATTCCAATGCACATGACGTACATAACAGGATTAATGCTAGAAATAAGGACCCCCTGCAGGGACTAACAGTACTCCTAGGGCAGGGTAAATAACATTATGAACTTAAACACCTAGGCAGTCTAAATACAAACAACTAAATAATGCAATGAAAAGACATTGATATTGTAGAAGGAGACACAACATTCATGATATTATTAAAAAAATATATATGAAATTTATTATATCCAAATTACACAGTGATGAAAATAAATTGATAACTAAAGATAATACAATTAAGAATACGGTTCAGAGAAATGTCACATAAAATGGATAATACATAACACAACATGAACCAAATCACATATATATTCCATAGAATAGCAAAGCACAGATACAAGAAATGTAAACAGGAGTGGCTGAAGCCGAGATGTTCTCAACGCGCGTTTCGACGCTAGTAAAGCGTCTTCATCAGGAGAGCCACAAAATCTTTAATCCTATGAATATACAAAAAATATAATGTAAAGCACAAAAATATGCAGAAAAATATATTTTTTCCTATGTTTTTCTTCTAAATAGTTTTTTTAAAAACATTATGCTCCTTCACCAAATGTTATACTGGTAACAAGGAAGTGCTGTCAAAAACCAACCTGTAGTGAAAATACCAGATGGAGGAGAAGAATAAGTCCAAGTGATGTATATAGATGTGTGAAGAGAAAGAAAAAATAATAAGAGAGGAAAAAAATGCTATGACGAATGTAGTTAAACCAGTAATCAGAAAGTATAAAATAAAGAGAAAAACATCGAAGTGATATATAGAGAATGATAAAGCAAGAGAGACAACCAATGATGTAAAGAATTGTTTGTCATTAAAGAAGAAAATTGAAAAAAGGAGAAAAAGAACGGAAAAGCAGAAGAAAAAGAAGAAAAAGAGAGAGAAAAGGAAAGGAGGGAATCTTACTGTTTAGATAATCGTACAAAGCGATAGATAAATGCGTAAGGTCCAACCAGGGTTAGCAAGCATGGAGAATACTTCCTGTATAAATGAAAACAGACCAAACAAAACAGAAATGAAAATACTCAGGTGTAATATAGATCATGAATTACAAAGGAATTAAATGATGCAGAAACATAATAAAAGGAAAAGCAAGAAGGGGGAACATTCACGACATACCTAATAATGAAAAACGCCGCTTACAATAAAGATGAACTAAGGTAGTCAAAATTCGTCAAAGAAGAAATGCCAGATGATCCATTACAGGCAAAGAAATTCACGGAGGGTTCTGCAAGTGACCGGAAAAATAACAAACCAGACAAAATTGATGTAAGAAAATAAGAATATAACTAAAGATAATGGCGATAAAAAAACATCACACACCGTCATAGGGAAAATGCCAATAAATACCTGCAGTGCAATACCAACGGATTTATATACTGATATAAGAATTCAAGCAGTTAGTGAAATTTCGAATGCCAAATGACAGAAGTCAAGCAGAGCTAACAGCTTCATGGCGCGCCAAGGATAATTGCACGTATTCAAATGTTGACCACTAAAGAAAGTATGAAGAAAAGAGAAAAAAAGGGACTGAATGTTACTCAAAAAGCCTAAAAACGCTCTGAAATGAATATAGCGCTGTCGAGAGACCGAAAGCTAACTTACTTGGATGAGTCACGAATCAAAGGTATCGGCAGATATGGACCACAGGCAAGGGTGAATCAACGGACTTAGACGCCTGATTTAAACAGTTTACGTAAGGTCACGTGATGTAACGACGGTGGATTCTGAACAGTTAGCAGAATAGAAAGCGGACAACGAAAGAATCGCGAGGGTAAGCAGACTAAGACTGATAAACAAAAAAGACAAAACGATACAACCAACGGGAAATAGATACAAGAGAGAAAAGTGGAGTCACCAGATGTCACGGGAGTGGGCAACAATAAACTATGTCGAACGACTGAGAGCTAACTTACTTGAAAAGGTCACGGATAAAAAAGTATCGGCGGACAGACAAAGGTGAAAGAACGGGCATAGATGCTAAAAAGTATTGTATAAAAAATGACAAAATAAAAAGGGAACTGAAAAAGTAATGAACAAATAAAGTAATAATGATTTGTATGCACTGAGGAACGATGCACTAAGCTAAATGCATAGGACAATAAAGTCAGGATACAAATAAAAAAAGTAAAATTAGAGCACAGACACGAATGTAACATATATTAAAATGAAAAATGAATAACAAACCAAAATATAAAGTACAAGGGAGAGCTAATAGCTGTAGAAAGTTAGAATCTGTTGAAAAGAATGGCATTTTCCCAGGGTAATTCACTGTTTAATCCTTTGTGGAAGGTGTTAAGGGTGAAAATCCAAAAGACTTCTCGTTTTTTACGGATTTCTTCACTCTGTATCTCACTTTCCAGATGAATTTTTTCAAGGATATGCCATTTAATTTCTTCAGCTGAGTGTTGAAACTCTTTGTAGTGTTTGACCATGGGAGCCAGCAGTTTGTTGGTACGGATAGCTGAACGATGCTCATTGAGGCGAGTGGCAATAGGTCTGGAGGTTTCTCCAACATAGCCTGAATTGCACGGGCAGATGATCAAATAGATGACGTTATTTGTTCTGCAATTTGTCATAGATTTGGAATGAGTGGTGTGTCCATTGAGAGTGACAGTACAACCTTCTATAGCTCCATCACATGCTTTACAGTTGGAGCATAAGCATTTGAAAGTGCCTTTGATGGGCAGATTACCATCAATGGTTTTCTGAAGGAACGGGACATGGGTATTAAACCGTGATTTGACAATGATATCTTTCAAGTTTTTGTTGCGTCGATGCGCAAACAAAGGTTTCTTTAGGTGTGTAGAGGGATCTTGGTCAGAGTTGAGAATGTGCCAATTGGCATTAATGATACGACGTACCTGTTCATTCATAGTAGAATGTTTCGTGATGCATACCAATTGGTCATTAGTTTTGGGGTCTTTAGCTCGTAAGAGAGCATCCCTGTCGTAAAATCTCGCTCGTTTAAGAGATTCTCGGATCAGCCGATGCGGGTAACCTCTAGTGAGAAATTTGGTTTTCATAATAATAGCTTGCGAGTCAAAATCATGGATGTTGGTGCAGTTAAGACGCAGTCGCAAAAATTGACTGAACGGGATGCTTTGTTTCTGTGCTCTGGGATGGTAGCTATTGAAGTGTAGCAGAGTGTTTCTGGCTGTGGGCTTAGTAAAAAGGTCCACTTCTAGATGGCCAGAATTGTGTGTAATCAAGATGTCTAGAAATTCGACTTTGTGTTTGTTGGTATGTGCTGTAAATTTGAGGTTAATGTTAGTGACATTAATCCATTGAAGGAATTCCTTAAGTTGTTCTTCAGTATCTCCCCAAATGAAAAAGATGTCGTCAATGTATCGTGCCCAACGATACACTGATTCAAAGAAGGGGGCAATTTCATTGTAAATGAAATTGGATTCGAATTTAGACATGTAGATATTTGCTACAGAAGGAGCCACAGTAGCACCCATACTTACACCGCGAATTTGTTTGAACCAGATGTTATTGAATTCAAACGTATTTTCAGTAAGTACAATACTGAGACATTCCAGAACAAAAACTTTCGGACAAGGCATCTCATATGTATCGATAAACCAAGAGACAGCTGCAATGGCTTCTTTTTGAGGAATGTTACTATGAAGTGATTCTACATCTAGAGTCACTAGAATCTCTTGGTAAGAATTGAAGGGAAGATATTCAACCTTCGAGATCATGTCTCCAGTATCCTTCACATATGATGGAATTTTGGATATAAAGGGACGAAGCCAGTGATCCACGTATTTGGATAATGGTTCAGTGACCGATCCAATCGTGGATACAATGGGACGTAAAGGGGGTTGTGTGATATTTTTGTGGACTTTAGGCACTCCATAGATACATGGCATAGTTTTCTTAGAGTTGGTGAGGAATGCAAATTCTTTATTGTTTATTTCACCTTTTAGGAGAGCAGCACTAGCCACCCGTTGAATGGTTTGACAGATTCTGTTGGTAGGATCTGATGTGACTTTCATGTAAAAAAGTGGATCTCCAAGTAGGGCTAGCATTTGATTTTCATAGCTGTTGGTATTTAACACTAATATGCCTCCCCCTTTGTCTGCACTTTTAATAGTGATAAATTTATTTTCTTTAAGGGTGGAAAGACAAAGAAATTCCTCTTTGTTGAGATTGAAACAGGGTTTTGGGATATGCCGGGTGGCTTGGTCTAAACGTTTGAGAACAACTTTCTCGAAAACTCCTACTTCAGGTCCTATCTGTTCCAAAGAGGGTGTGAAAATTGAGGGCAGAGCTAGAGTTGAATCAGCAGAGGCTATGGGTGAGTTGATGGTGTCCTGAGAAAAGTATTTTTTCAATCTGATTTTGCGGAAAAATGAAATAATATCAGTGTATAATTCAAATTTGTTGGTATGTGAATGGGGGACAAAAGACAGACCCTTAGAAAGCAGACTCAAACAATTCGAGTCTAGAGGGTAGGATGATAGATTGAAGATAGGGATGTTTTCTACTATCTCCAATATTGTCGATTCCTGGTTTGTAGTACTTGTTGATTGTCTGGGGGGGGTGTAGGAATTATGTTGTTGGTAATTCCCTCTCATTTGAGGCTGGAATCGGACACGTTGTCGTCCTCTGCGTGTCCCTCGTTGGGCTAAAAAAGGCTGATATTGTGAATTATAGGGACGACTTGGCCTAGATGAGTTCTGGAATTGGTCATCTAGATCTCCATCGGAGTCTGTAGTGTCAGAAAAAGTTCTAACCTGTGGTGTTCTATGGTTATAATCCTGAGAGTATTGGTTTTGTTGATAATAGTTTTCTTCAAGATAAGGATAGGTTTTAGTGATAGAATAGTATCGTAGATCCTTTCTTAATTTTTCAGTTTTACGTTTAATTAAATAATCAGAGAAAGATGCAAGTTCTTTTTCTGCAGTCTCAAGTTTCTTTTTCGCCTCCTCAATGCTGTTAGACTTTCTGATTTGTTCTTCTAGTTCTAATAATTCATTTTTGAGAGAGGACAGTAGTTCTTTGGCTGTGTCAATGATACGGATCATTAGATCTCTAGAACATCTGCTAGCTATCATGCTCCATTTCTCCAAAAACTTCTTAAACTCAACAAATAAACCTGGTATGTTACGTACTCTCAGGCCTTGCGGAATGACTCCTGATTTCAGGTATTCCAACATGAATTCACCATGACCCTCTATTCTTTTGATTTTCTTTTTTAAATTGAGAAGTTTAAAGGTATCATCATTGGTAAGAGAGGTGGTAGAAGAAGAGCTATTACCAAAGGCATTACTAGTACCAACTAGTAGAGCAAAGTCTTCATCTGAAAAACCGAACGTTTTCAACTGTTCCATGTTACACGATGAAGTGGTGACTGACAGGCAAAAGAAAAAAGTCTGGAAAAAACTAGTGAGGATAAAATAGGAGAATGAGAAAAATAAAAAACTAATGAAGAAAAAATTGGAGAATGAAAAAAATAATAAAGAAAATAAAGAAAATGTAGAGGTAGATAAAGATTACAGAAACAGATTGGATAATGACTAGCACAAACAAACAAAATGATCACGAGCAAAATTTATAAACAACAGAAAAAGCCCCACACAGACAAGCTGTGGGTAATTAATGCTAGAAATAAGGACCCCCTGCAGGGACTAACAGTACTCCTAGGGCAGGGTAAATAACATTATGAACTTAAACACCTAGGCAGTCTAAATACAAACAACTAAATAATGCAATGAAAAGACATTGATATTGTAGAAGGAGACACAACATTCATGATATTATTAAAAAAAATATATATGAAATTTATTATATCCAACTTACACAGTGATGAAAATAAATTGATAACGAAAGATAATACAATTAAGAATACGGTTCAGAGAAATGTCACATAAAATGGATAATACATAGCACAACATGAACCAAATCACATATATATTCCATAGAATAGCAAAGCACAGATACAAGAAATGTAAACAGGAGTGGCTGAAGCCGAGATGTTCTCAACGCCGCCAAGAAAGTCACATTTGCTAGGTTTTTTTTTTTTTTTATTGTTCCTTGAAGTTCATTGTTTGGTTTCTCCTATTTTGTTTTTCTGGTTTTTTTTTCAGAAAAACCAAAAAAATCACAAAATTGTTAGAAAAAACAAAAAAAATACAGAAAAGAAGAAAGAAAAAAAATAAAGTTCTTGTAAGAACTAACTTTCCTGGTTTAAAAAAAGAGCTAAATTTCTTTGTTAGTGTGTGAAAGTTTAGATGAATGTATGTGTAGTACGTAATTGACTGAATGAATGCATTAGTAGCGTATGGTGAATGTATAAGTGCAGAACTATAAGGAAGTGCTGCAGCATCACACAGTAACCTCTTTAACTGCAGTGTGCTGTAGTACTTCCGAAGCACAGGGATGCAACATGTGTACATAAATATGTTGCAAATCTATGCTTCTGTATGCACGGCTGCATAAACTGCAGCTATGTGGTGACACAGGCACCCTTGCACCATAGTGCAAGGATATCATGTGCTGTTTGTTTTTCTACAGGAAGACACACCTTCCTGCACAAAAACAATGAGAAAATGCATTTTTCTCCTTCAATGTATGCTGAACATTTCAGCATGCATTGAAGATATAAAAATGTGGAGAAATTAAAACAATTCTCCTTGTTGTGCTTTCCTACACCAATTTTAGAATGGTCCAGCATTCACACACATATCGAGATTTATGATTTCTGATAAATCTAGACATGTGTCTTGTTCTATGAGTATTAAGTGCAATCATGCACAACAACACTTAAGGAACACCCTTTCAACACAAAGTGGTCTAAAAACCAAACGCTTAATCTTTATCTCCCAACAATTTCATTTTTTTTCCCTTGGATCCACGAACCCACCGCGAGAGGATCCGTGCATCCAACGCGATAGGATGCGCGCACCATGCGCGCATTTCGCATCTTTTTTTTTTAAATGGGGGCCCCAGGGGGACCTTCTGGGACCCCCTAAGCACCTCTAGAGGGTCAGAGTATTTCCACTCTGCCCCCTTTCTATGTTTTACACACTTATTCCCCTTGCTTCTTCAGCCTCGCTTCTACCGAGGCAGAAAATGGCCGCCAACAGTTCCTGGTTTCGAATGTAGAGAGACACTCGACAGCCAATTAGCATTCAGCGCGCGATCGGGAGGGTGCGAGCTCGGTTCGGGGAGGGTGCGCGTACGGTGCGTATACGGTCTGCGGTTCCTCCGCGGCCATAGATATCACTAACTTTTTTACCCTCATTTTCTCAGGAACTACTGAACAGATTCACACCATTTATGCAAAAGGCACAAGTCTGAACTGCGGACTTCCTCTTTGCCAAATTTGGTGTCATTCCGTTCAGCGGTTCGGGCTGTAGCTGCAACAACAGATCCTATGGGAAATTGCATGGGGAAAACGCGTTTTGGGACTCCCCTTTTTTCTCGGCCCCCACTTGATGAATCACCACAAAACGTTCAGGGTAGGAGCGGAGCGGAGCTGGCCAAAAGTTTGGAAAATTTCGCAAGGATTCGTCAACCGGCGCCAGACTTATTGGGAATAGAATGTTGCGGATTTCCTATGGAAAAGAGGTCCTAACTAAAACTATCTACTGGCGACTGCCAGTAGATAATATATATATATATATTGTTATGTACCCCAATATAGGCTTAAATAGCTAAATGACCTTTCACCTACATTTGTTGTACTTTGCTCTGCTCAACGGTTCTAGCCTTGACCTTTTACCCAGTTATGTGCTGAATAGACATTCATCGGTTTCCTTGAAACAGCCTAATTTATTATGAATGAGCATTCTTAGAAAATTCCAATGCACATGACGTACATAACAGGATTAACATACTCTGTATAAAAGTCATGATCATCTTCATCCTAGGGCAAAAGAACTAGTTTGCATAATTGCAGGTTTTGATTTAGGCTCATTTACATAGTGCTACTCATAACATATTGATTGTGTTAGGAACCCTGAGGCTGTCTTTATGGTATAAAAGAACCATACCTTCACTAGATAGACAGAGGAGAAGCTTCCACGCTGACACAAGACACTGGGTTCCCTGCCTGTAGAAGCTACAACATGCAGCAGTCTGACATCACTTACGGGGTGTCCAATTCAAGACCAAGACGGGGTCCTTCATTCTCTCCCATCAGGTAATGGGGTTGGCTCTTTCCTAGGGGATTCTTGGCTTTGCACCCACATACATGCTAGGCATACTTGATAGGAGGACGCTTGATTACTGTCATGAATATATGCCTGGATATATTCACTGTTTTAGCACCATGGTAGAATTCTACCTTCTATTTACTCTGCTGGTGCTTCTAATCTTATACATTTGCTCCTGTCTATTGATTGTTGCAGTATACATGTTTTATACTAGAATGACGCTGGTTCAAAAAATGCTTATTGAAAATAGCCCTACAGTTTATTCTGTGTATCTCTCTGAGACTAAGTGAGCACAATTGACTGACCGTAAAATACTGCACTGTTTCCACGATCCCTGATAGATCAAGGATTGTCTTGTTCCATGGTTGCCCGAAACTATTTGCTCCTTGGTAAGGTTAGGGGGCATATAGTGGCACTGTGAGCTAACTAGTCTAAAGGCTAACATATCTTTTGGGGTTGTCCAGAATCAGTCTAGACACTAATCCCTTAGTTTATGTTGTCTAAACGCGCAGATCCTATATATATTTTTAGAAACCCCACGACATGGTGCCCAACGTTTGTTTGGTTCTAATTTAACAGTCAAATCTGAGTATTTCAGTTGTGCTTTCTCAGAGACCCCTACTCACATTTACCCAGAGACGTCTGGAGTGGGAAGAAAAATGCACAGCAGCTGAGTACAAGGATCAAAAAATCTACTCGCCTGCTCGCATTTGCGAGCCAGATTTAATTAGGGCAAGCTATATTTAGGTCCTACTTTCTCTTTCTGGCGAGTAGGAAAATAAACGGACTTTTGACTTCTGTCTCTGAAAGTAGAGGAAATGCAACAAGAGAGCAAGATTTAAAGGCATCATTATTGCTCACAAAGTAAATGAGCAATCAAAAAGCCTTTAAATATTGTTAACTTGTCACATTTGCTTGCTTTCACAGACAGAGGTCAAGTGCATTTCAGTTAGGTCGAGTCGATTTTGTAGGTTACTAGACCTGCAGGTCTAGTAAAAATAAAATGTTTTTTCGAACCCTGGAGTAGGTATATCCTATGTATTGGCTGTAGGTTTGATTAAGCTTGAAGTATTACACACATTGTGCAAAACTTTATCTCGTATCTTTACTACTCCCTTTCACAATGTCTGTCCAAGATGGAGTTGCAAATCAAGGGGAAGGAGAGCTTGAAGGAGCTCTTAAAATTACAGAAAAATGCAGACTTGCAGTTACTTTGAAATTAGTGTAATACAGCCTCCCACCAATAGGTGGTAGTGTTACCTTCATGATTGAGACACACGAGGCATTCAGAACAGAAGTATTCCATTCTTGGGTTAGATTCCCGCCTGCAGATGCATGCACAAAGTTGTTTCACACTTACATTGAAGATGAGATACCTGAAGAATACTTTCCATACATGGGCGTATTTGGTTTAAAGGCATCCTCCCCCACACCACAGAAAATGTAAAACTCAGTCCTCTCAGTAGAGACGGAGCGACTTGACCGGTCCTAGCTGCTTACACACCGCATCCAGAGAGTGATACATTGCCAGCAGCAAACTTATGTACACTTCACAAAGATATAGTGAAACTATACAGAAACCTTACACAGTTTGTAATGCGAAAACTTACAATTCAACCTACAAGGGTCACTCAAGCAGGTCAACGTCAAGTGACTATGACAAAGATCAGCCCACAAACGCTGAACGTGAATATGGAAAGAATGCCCAATAAACATGAGCAAATGCCTTTCTGGATAGTGCAGAACACAGCACAGCTGGAAGCAGTGTTTCCCCATACAGGTCCACTGGAAAAACACAGAAAATTAATGATTTGCTTGCCAATGGGGATAGCTCCCTTGAAAGAGGATTGTACCACTTGGGGTACAGTTTTTGCTGCTGTTTATACCAGTACCAAGGTACCCCCTCAATAGCAGTCACAGCAGAAGTATTGAAACAAATACAGTATGAGTACTGGACAGAACCTGCCCTGGACTTAGGGATGAAATTGATAGGCAATTTTGCCCAAATATCCACAATCATGTTAGGTTACATAAAAGGGGAGGCAGAAACGGTGGCTCTATGCTAACGCCTGAGGGAATTCACTCCTGAACAACAGGAGATGAGAATTAGCAAACATTATTGAAGATACCTATGCTTCGCTAGGTAGAGATAACTTGGGAGCTACACTTGTAAAACCACAGTAACGAGTAATCGTGAAAAAGGATAACTCAAAGCAATCCAAAAATTCTTCTAAGAAGAAATGGGAAAGCAAACAATAAAAAAATAATAAGCAGAATCCATCACAATCACGGGATGGGTCTCTTCAGCAGGAGCCCTCTGATAGAAAATACAATCTTAGAAACCGTGACAGTATTAAAAAACCTGACAGGTGTCAGGATACTGATCTACGTTCCTCTAGTTTCTTCCAGGGTTCACCAAAAAAATGGGAGGGGAAGGATGGTCAGTAGGGGTGGGCGGAATTTGCGGAATCGCGTTACGCAAATCTCCGCGAAACGGTAAAAAATCTCCGCGAACATGCAGAAATTCCGCGAACACGCGGAATTGCTTGTTCGCGATACTTTTTTCCTGTTCGCGATCGCTGCTTGCGTGCTCGGGGTGAAATATCTCGCGAACACGCATATTGAGAACGCGAACAAGCAAAAAATTTCGCGAAGTTGCGGAACGCAGATTTTTGGGCAATTTTGCGTTCTCCGCGGAATGCGAAATTACCCAAATTCCGCAAATTCCGCGAACGGAACGGAATTTACCGCCCAGGCCTAATGGTCAGAACACAGATCAGAAGAGCGAGTCAAGCTAAGAGACACACATTGCACTTCAAGACTAAATTATCGAACAAGAAGATAAACCCAAAACTAAACCATAAGTTAAAAAGAAGAAGGTAGCTGGCCATAAAATAAATGCTGAGGCTACTGAACTGGGAATGGACTCAGACGATGCTAGAGAGCGCAGCAGAGGTAACAATAGCTCGCCAGAACCTGATGGAATTACTGGTGTCAACAGCGCTGAATGAACACATCTTGGTGGAAACACCTGATACAAGGGTAAGTGTCCCACATTGTTTACACAAGATTACACTCCAAATGGGGGGTGGGGAGACATACCCAGGAAAGTGAAGGGTCACTTTTTGGAGAACCTGACATATGAATACAACATCCTTTTGGCTGAAAAAGATTGGCCGCCTGAGTTTGTTATAGACTGTCCTAAAGGGAAGACTTATTACCAGCCTTCTCCGACCTCGTTCCAGAGTCACTAAAACATTCATACTCGCAGGAGTGGGCGCTAGCTCCCGCACTTTACCACATTCATGTATGGTGGGATGCTGAGTGAACTCACCATGAAATCAAATTAAAAACTACTACTACTCCACAGAGGCAGTACCCAATAAAACATGGCGCAATTAAATAAGTCAGGGAGATCTTTGATCAACTTGAGTACCAAGGTGTGATTGAAATTTGCACCTCTTCCATGAATAATCCTTTGTTTCCCATAAATAAAACCCGATAATGCATACCGTCTAGTTTTAGACTACAGGCATTTAAACAAATGCACACGAACATTTGCAGTACAAAACGCACACAGTGCCGCATTAATGAATAACATTGTGCGTAAGAAATGCAAAACAATGCTAGATATCTCTAATGGATTCTTTTGCCAAACTATATCACCTGAGAGCAGATATTTTACAGCATTTTCAGCACTCGGCTCTCAACACAAATTCTGTAGACTTCACTAAGGGTATAAGAATAGCCTAGGGTTGTTCTCAACAGGAATATCAGCGTTACTTCAAAAATTGTGATGAGGAGGCATTGTCCTCTTTAGATTATTATTGATCTGACAGACGATGAGTTATTGGATCATTTGAACAGGGTGAACAGCATAATTTTGATGTTCTCCACTGTTGCCTGCAAATTTAGCATTAATAAATCTAAAATTGTCTACCTGACTGTCCTATTTTTGGGATATCAGTTATTAAGTGAAGGAAAAAGCCTGGCAGCTAATTTTTCAGAAACATTTGCGCTGCTCCAACCTACAAAGACTCTGAAAGGATTAAAGTCCATTTTAGGAGTCTTAAATTTTGGCAGAGAGATACATTTTGGAATATTCAAAAAGGGTTCAACTTTCTACGACCTAATCAGAACAGATTTTTTAGTTCAACATTGGAAACAGGAACAAACAGAAATTCTCTGTTCCGTACAAGCTGATAAGATAGCTGCCAAACACTTACACACACGTGTAAGCACTACAAAATTGGTCAATCAGGGTACATTCACCTCACCTTCAATGAAGGCAAAATGGTACCCATAGCATTCAAATCTCATTTGTGCACGAACACTGAAATGCACTTTGCATCCACAGAAAAAATACTGCCAGCAGCACTAGCACAGGGGAAAGGCATAATAGTCATGACTCCGGTACCAACCTTAGAGGCTGTTAGCAAAGCAAGTATTCCAAAAGCACTGCATTCGCGATGGATACAGAGGGCATATTCGCCCACTGCAACAGACGTAGATTTCAAATTTGATTCTACATTAAAACACAATCATTTCTGCAGTATGAACAAGATTATCCTCTCCCGAAATAAATAATGCATCTAGATCAGTATGAATACATCATTTACACTGGCAGGTCTGCCCAGCCTGCCGTAGGAAATAAACAGCAATGCAGTGCAGCATGTGCGATTGTGAAGGGATGTATGCAGGATGTAAAGTTCCGTCCTAGCAATACACAGACGCAGTCTCTTGGAGATTGCACAGCTGGCAGAACTAAAAGCCCTGATATGGGCACTACAGAATACGGATCGGGAATTCCCCACACTCATTGTGTGTGATTCGCTTTATTGTGTCCAGTCTTACAATGGATATCTTCATTATTGGGGCCAGAATGGGTTTAGAGATTCCAAAGGTTGCACAATAAAGCACCAGTTGCTTTGGGAACAAGTAGCAGAGCTGAAAAAGGGCTTGCCACAGGCTTATGTAATTCACACATTGAGTCATCAGCATGTTTGCATGCACGTTGAAGGGAATTCACTGGCTGATAAAACTGCTAAGGCAACTGTGTGAACTGCTTCCATTGATGCAAACACTAGTTCTAGCATGAGGATAGACGGACAGATAATGATAGCTGTAAATGCTACACGCAACAGCTCAGCCTTCCTAGACGGTTTCCACTCAAGTACTCCTACAAGTCAGATGCACAAAACATTCTGTATGCTCAAATTCCAGGAGTGGGTGATAGAGTAATACCAAATATGGATTGCAGATTAGGATTACTTTCAGCTGCACACGAGGGTCTGGGTTCAGCACACACAGGTATTGCTGTGACTATTTCACTACTGAAGCAACGGTATTGGTGGGCAGGTCTCACTAAACAGACCAAGGGCTTTGTCCTTAAGTGTGCAATCTGTCAGCAGATGAAAGGTTCCACCGTAGCACGTCCACCACAAACACCACTACTGATTTCAGACAGACCTCTCGCATGTGTCTATTTGGACCACTGTGTCCCCTAACAATCTGATGGGGCTTACAAGTACATCTTGGTGACAGTGGATTCTTGCTCTAGATTCCTGTGGGTTTGGCCTCAACGCTCGGCTGATGCTTGAACTGTTAAAAAGGATTCGCGAGTCTTCATAGGGTCATATGTAATTGCAATTACATTCCGACCATGGCCCTGCGTTTATCTCACAGGCATACAAAGAAGCCATGGGAAGTTTGGGTGTTGTCTTGCAGTAGTCCTCCATGTATCATCTCGAGGCAAACTTGATTGTGGAGAGGAAGAACCAGGACTTAAAGAAGTCCTTAACAGCAAGGGTATAAGGCTCTGGTGGCAGTTGGGTCAATCACCTATACAGGGCCCAGGGGGCACTTAACAACATGTCAAGAAGTTCTCTGGGGGGCCGTACTCCATACGAAGTCCTGTTTGGGATTAGAATGTGGGTACCTGATCTCGACTGTGGAAGCACAGTGACGGATGAAAACCACTTGACATCAATGATTGTTTGGCTATTTTACAGGAACTCAATAAATTTCCTAGTCATTACAAAGCAATGTCCAAGTAAAACGCACTGTCACTGGGGAAGTGAAAGCTGTTCCAGCAAGACCAGCCTGGGTCACGAAGATTGAGGACCTGATCAGAGAAAAGATTGTGGACAAAAAAGAATTTGGGCCATCTTACAGAGCGCTTGTACCTGTGCTGGCTGTTCGAAGGAACAAAATAAGTACTTCTTCTACCTCCTGTCGGCAAGAAAGAAAAGAGATTTGTGTCAATTGGTCTGATCAAACCACACTATGTGGCCGATTCTCAACAGTAGACCATGTGGGCTCCAGGGTAGCACCAGATCTCCTCTCGCTACCATACAGGAAGTTCAGATGGAAAGAATAATAACCTTTGAAAACTCCACTTCGCGAAGTAAAGGAGTAACCAACAATGGAATGGAACTTGTATCTGTTGATCAAGCAACAAACTAAAAATGAAACACAGATCTCAATTCGGCCTAATACCGACAGCTATGGGAATATGTCTCGACAGGAGGCATCTGCCAGTTCCACAAAACCTGCTGAGCTACCAAAGATAGATCAAACTGTGTCTGCCACTTCATTGCTTTTGATACTTTCTCATTTGATCCAAGTAAACCTGAGTCCCTGCCAGTGCCTCATCCCTACAAACAACAAATGTCAGACCTCTACCTTTGGCAGAAAAAGACGTACTTTGTTTCTCTGTAGCTACAGCTCTGGATTGTAGTTGGTCTACAGTTCCTAGTCCTCTGGATAGGTGTAGTAAGTCTGCTTCTTGCTCCTGAATGGACATTACCTCCCGAAAATTCATGCATCATCACACCAGGAACAGTGAGACCTGTCCTCAGTGAACATTACAGTAGTTCTGGTTCCAGAAGAAAAAGTTTGGGACAGAGTTTCCTATGATGTATATGGTCCTGCTGAACTTTTAAAAATACCACACATATTTTAAATTTCTCTAAGGGATATCATCACCTCTAGTACTTTCTCTGATGATTGGGACTTTGGAACTGTAAATACTATGCTGTCTGATTTAAAACAATCTGCTGCGTATTCAAATGATGAATTGTATGATGATACATCTAATTTTAACACCATGCTTTGTTACCAACACTATGGTCACCATTATTTGAACAAAGCAAGTATCCCACATAATGTTTTCGCTTACCATCAATGGGAACATTGCCCAACACCGCCGAAAGGTAGTTCGACAAAATGTGCACAAAACTTTGCTTATTTTTCTGGGTTTAACACTTCAGACCCGACATCTTATTATTATAAAGTTGCACCTTCACCTGCAAAGAAATATATGGTCACTAACACTAAGCTGATATACCCTTCTTCCTTTTTTGCCCAGCTGTCTGTACATGGTTTCAACTTTTGAAGGGGCACTGTAGACATAACATCTGTCTGGGGGACTAAAAAGTGGCAAGTTCATTGAACTGAGGTCTTATTTAGAGCATGCTTCATACCACATCAGATTATCTTCCTAAACAACACAGTGCAACAAACTTCCTGCTTTTTGGGCTAGCCAAGATCAAGCATTTGAATACACCTCAGATTCCTTCACTTACACACTTTGAGGGTTGGCAAAACTATACATCACACAGTGGAGATACATTGGATGCCATATCACACAATGGTTCTTACAATTCACCAGGCCCCAATTGGAAAGGATGGTTGGGTCGGCCTATCGACACAACTAGGTGTGAGTCAAGATTCAGGGGTACCACCGAAGGGTTTAGTATCCATAGGCCTGATCAGCGCTATGTACAACCAGAACACTCGGGGGTGGTGACATCTTACAGTGTTGGGAATTTATGCACAGAGTGGCTAAATACCTCAACACTGTCCCAGGCAAAACAACAGTTATTTCTTCTCTCAGATGACATGTATCCTAGGGATTTTTTTCTTAGGTCTCCAGAAGCCACGTCAATGGTTCTTCTTTTCAGCTGTTTACCACGAAGTATGAAAACTCTCTCAACAGGAGGCTGCTGAGAGATTGCGTGAGATTGATAGGGTTAACATAGACAGGGCTTTGGCTGTGGTTGACAATGGTATAACCACACAATCATCCAGAATGAATTCACTGGGCAACATAGTATCTTCTGCAATAGATATAATGGAACAGGATTTGTCTATTATATAAAATGGACAATCGCAATTGCGATCCATTCTATTGCTAAGCGGAAAGACAGATGGTTATGTCATGCAGAGATGCAAAATATACCATGTTGCACATTGAAAAATTGGACCAATTATCTTTTACGGTAGCTAAGTCGCCTTCCACAGAATGGTTAATCCATGGCTTTATTACACTGCCAGCCACGACATTCCAATTTCAAGACTGTCTCCAGTATAACCAGGTAGGCAGCTATGAAGCGTTGTGAGACAGATACATACATGAGTACTGGGAATTAACGTACAGATTTAGATGCAGGAATGGGGACACCAAAGTTTTTCTAAGCTGCTCAAACTGTGAAAGTGCTTTATGTGGTTCTCTAGTTTGTAAGGATATTTCGCTTCACGGAGCCTGTAATGCTAAAGTTGCTAACTTATCCTGTCACTCGAAGGGTTCCCCAGCTGCCATGATTCATTCGGTGTTCGAACTGCTCTTGAATGGGAGCTATTTGATGTTGAATGATCAATGCTGTTGTGGGATGGTACCAGGCATCGCATATCTAGTCACAGTAAGTTCCAGGGTTACTTGTTGTATGCGAGTATTGTTTCCACCGACTCACACAGTTAGGGAGGCAAGGCTATGGCCTTCATTTAATGTTTTCTTTATACGGTTTGATTCTCTGAGCAGATTGAAAGCCAAGCTTTTTTAGAAGGATGTGGCCTTAACCTCAGCCCGAGAGACTTTTGATCTCCAGGTTGCAAGGTCTTAATCTGAGATACACGCACTAGTCCGAACCAACTGCCCGCTCCATTTCGGGGAAACGGTTCATCATATCTTTAACATGGTTGACACGAGGGGGATCGAGCACATATTTAAAGATAGAGGTACTGGAATATTGAGCACCTTTCAGACAATCTTCTGAGTTGTTTCAGCATTCATGCGCTCCCTATTCATCTAGGCACACCTCATCTACAGGAGTTAAGTGAACATTGGTTACTATCATTCAGACCAGTCTAAGTTGATTACATCTTGCCGGTGCTCCGCTGCCTGTTCTGCCGGTACGAATGCGTGTTGGTCATATGTCTGACTCTTCCATCGGATGCGTCACTGGACACAGACGTACTATTGGACCTCTTAAAGGCCCACGTGTTACAGTGTTCCCAGTGTATTCCCATGTTGATGACAGCATTCTTAGAGCCTCCACGGGATGCTTCAGCTCCTGTTGGAATGGACAACGACTCTACAACAGGCTCACAGGTATCAAGTGTTTGCTCCGTGTCTGCTGTGGGAACTGAAGAAAATCACCTTTGCCCAGTGGCCTGATACAAGAGGTGTTACAGGGACCGTCATCTGCGTATGCAAGTGACAGCGATGTTACGTCTCCTACACAGGACACATAAACATTTGGGCCTATGTGTGATGGGAACAATTCGCCCTTCTTCCAAAACAAGCCAAATTGGAATGCAAAACATTCCTTCGTTTTATTTTTCTGCTCTCACTGAGCACCATGGCTTTTGGCGTGCTAAGTCAGTCTGATCATATATTGCCTCTTTGTAGTGGACTTATAGAGCTTTTTTGAATTTTAATAGCATCATTTTATATATGCCATGTTTTTAGATACTGATTTTATGAAAATGTTTTTATGCCTTTTTATCAGGCATATTTTAGCAATAGTTGACCTTATCGACCTTCGAATGAGGAGTTGGTGTTATGTACCCCAACATAGGCCTAAATAGCTAAATTACCTTTCATCTACTATTGTCCTACCTTGCTCTGCTTAACGGTTCTAGCAATGACCTTTTACCCAGTTATGTGCTGAATGGTGATCAGTTTCCTGGAAACTAGCCTCATTCATTATGCATGAGGATTCTTAGAAAAGTCCCCTGCACATGACGTACATAACAGGATTAACATATTCTGTATAAAAGTCATGGTCATCTTCATCCTAGGGGGAAAGAACTACTTTGCATAGTTGCAGGTTTTGATTTAGGCTCATTTACATAATCCTACTCATAACTTATTGATTGTGTTAGGAACCCTGAGGCTGTCTTTATGGTATAAAAGAACCATAACTTCACTAGATAGACAGAGGAGAAGCTTCCACACTGACACAAGACACTGGGGTCCCGTCCTGCAGAAGCTACAACACGCAATGGTCTGACATCCCTTGTGGGGTGTCCAACTAAAGACCAAGATGGGGTCCTTCGTTATCCCCAATCAGGTAATGGGGCCGGCTCTTTCCTAGAGGATTCTTGGTTTTACACCCACATACATGCTAGATACACTTAGGTACACTTGGATAGGGTCCGCATAATAGGAGTACGCTTCATTACAGTCATGAATATATGCCTGCATATATTTACTGTTTAAGCACCATAGTAGAATTCTACCTTCTACTTACTCTGTTGGTGCTTGTAATCTTATATATTTGCATCTGTTTAATGATTGTCGCAGCATTAATGTTTTATACTAAAATGACGCTGCTTATTATAAATGTTCCCACCATTAATTCTTTGTATTTCTCTGAGACTAAGTGAGCACAATTGACTGAGCCAAAAGTACTGCTCTGTTTCCACAATCCCTGACGGATCAAAGGTTGTCATGTTCAATGGTTGCCAGAAACTATTCGCTCCTTGGTAAGTTTAGGGGGCTTATAGTGGCACTGTGAGCTAGCTGGTCTAAAGGCTAACATATCCTTTGTGGTGTCCGGAATCAGTCTAGACAAGTTTATGCTGTCTAAATGCGCAGATCCTATATATATTTTTAGAAACTACATGACAATATATATACACACACACACAAATGTATATGTATGTATATATATATATAGGGTTTATACTTACTTGTATACATTTGCCTTTACCATGAAAATATAAGTATTTTACAGTTAAGTATAAACCCTTTATATATACATATGCAAAATATTTACATTTGTGTGGTAAAAGCATGCGTGGTAAAGGCAAAAACGTGGTACACATTTTACATGGCGGAAGCACAACTGCCTTAACCACGAATGCCTTTACAACAACTCCTTTATAACGAAAGTGTCTTTACCACAAATTTATTTACAATACATATGTCTTCACCATGCATACATTTACCCCAAAAATGTAAGTATTGTACAGGCAAGTAAAAACCGGTTTTATATAAATAATACATCCATTAAATACACACATCCTCTCTTAAGCTCAATGAAGCGTTCAAAGCCACTTTGCCTATTGGAAAAATCTCAGGGAAACAGCAATCCCCCTCTGCTCCTTGGTTTACAGAATGTAATAGAAAAGCACAATGGAAACCCTACTCACAACGAACCAGGGTAAGTATTGTATGTATTGTATGTCAAGAAACAAAGGTTCTTGTGGAAACAATAGTATACTATATTGATAATGCAAAGCACAATGGCAATAACAATGGGTCGTATGGATTTCAGGCAGAAAGATGGCTGAGTACAGTATGATTGATTATTCACAGTTTATATCAATTTTCAAGAGACTTTTCAAATATATACAACAAGTAGTGCTTAGTGTCCCCAGTGTGTAATGGAACCAAAAGACGAACTAGTGAAAATTGTGACATTTACAGCTTGGTTTCCAACATTCAAAAAACGACCATTTACAATTCTTAAGTATATTCAGACACTGTGTTTAGTGACCAGTGCTGATACAATGATTCGTTTTTCTACATATGTTGATGGCGTTTCAACCCTTCCAGTGATGCAGGGTCTCTTCAGGACCTAGTAATATAGGGACATCTGGAATTTAAAAAGGGAGAGTGACATAAGCTACATTATATGGAGGTGAAAAAAATGATATCTATGAAAAAATTGTAGAGGCCAAGAAGTACCTGAAAACATGATAGCAATGCGCGCAGCCACGTGTGAGAAGTGAAGAACACCGGTCAAGTGGAAAGAAAATGGGAATATACTCACACTGGACCCAGCCGGGTACTACATGAGTGAGAAAAAGGAAAAATGGTGGTTATGGAGATGGTTGAAGTGATTTAGCAGCTGTATGTAAGAAGGCTTACCTCAGTGTGGGAAGGGGGGTGCGAGGAGAAGGCTGGCAGTGGAAGATGAGACAGGGCGGATGCCGCTGTCTGTACTTCAGAGCTCTGGAGGGGTTGCCTGAAAAGGAGGTGTTGTGAGTCAATGGAATGAGCACATCATGTACTTGATATATGTAACAGAACGGCATAATAATGCACAGGACAGTGCTCTTACCTGTATTGTGGGCAAAGTCACAAGTTGCAATAATGAGGGCGCGGGAACAGGATGTTTCCCGTCCTTGGATACCTGAAAGAGACACGGGTCGCGTCAAGAACAAAATATGTGGGGTGGAAAACCGGTGGTGTTCCGGTTGAAATGACAATGTTAATATGCGTTCGATAATATCGAAGCAACGCGTAGTATTAACGCATTCAGCTGCTTAATAGCCATAACGTCTCGTACAAATAAATGTATATCAATGGGGAGCTCTCATGTGGGCAGATAGTGCCTGAGTGTGCAGGGGCATGAGAGGTTAAAAACAGAATAGTTCTGTGTGGTGGTGGCGGGGAGGGATGGAAAAACAAGGGATCAGAAAGCCTACGAAAAAAATTCCGCGTGTAGCTCACCTCTCAATTCAATCGGTAAACGGCGTGTGCAGCTGCTACGCGTCTCCTCGGAAGCATCAGTCTTCATACAATGACAGCAAAGGAATCGGCCCGGCAAGGTTAAGTACTGTCTTAGCCTGCCAAAACTTGTTCTCACGGCAGACATCTCAGAGGATTGCCGTTCGTGAGAGAAACCGGGGAAGGAGAAAGAGTAGAAAGACCGGTGTTCCGCATTCAGAATCGTGGCAAGTTGTATAGGCGCATATAATAAAAACTCTGTGAAATTAAATTGTGTTTCTATTACTGTGTGATAATTGAGTGAGGCATATTTAAAAAGAACTCATTGTTTTTTGCCATGCATAACACACGTACCGTCATCAAACATGAGAAATCGGGTTTAAAGCAATATCGCAAACCATACGTATTTTTAGTAGGCCTGGGCAAAAATTTCGTTCCGTTCGCGGAAATTGCGATAATTTGACATTTTTGCGTTCCGCGGAGAGCGCGAAAATGTCAAAAATTCCGGTTTCCGCAGCTTGGCGATAATTTGTTTCTTGCTCGCGCTGTAAAATGATACATTCTCGCGCGCGCGCGATCGCCTTACCTGAATCCCTGCGTTCGCCGACAAGTTTTCTTGATCCGGTCGCGTTCTCCATGAGATGTTGTATTGTTTTTAGCCATTTGCGCTGTCTCGCGACAGTTCGCGCCCGCAGTGACGTCATGCGTCGCGCGATCACGTCTTTCTTCTCGCGATCATGCACCGCGAGAACAACTCAAAACAAGATGGCCGCGCCCGCAAGCAACCACATGGGTAAGTTGGCGACCCGCAACCATGCAGAAAATCTCGCGAACGTGCCGGAAAAAAACTTCCGCATCTTCGCGATATTTCTGCTTGTTTGCGATAATTTTAAACATTCTCGCGATAATTTGCGAAGGTTAATTCCGCAAATTCCGCCCACCCCTAATTTTTAGACAGGGGTTGTAAAACATGGTCAACCATGAGGATGCACATCAAACAAGAAATACTGGTTTAAGACAGGCAGGGATACATATAATATCCTGTTGAAATAGATCACATATATACAGAAGAACAATGAGAATGGAAACAGTAATTCAACGATTCATTTGTGTTTACATGCAATTAATAGAAAATAGTCAGAACCTTTAGACATGTTACTGTGGCAGATCTGTTTATAAAAACAAAGCAGCTGAGACGCTCAGTTCGTAGTAACAAAGAAGGTGTGGATGTGGTTGTGCCTGGTAAAGAAGAGGTGGTCATTTTGAACCATTAGTACAGAAACCTCTCTAGTTAGCATACAGAACAGAGGGATCACTATATATCTCTCGCACTATATATCTCTCGGGTAGGTCACTTCCCCACTGCTGCAGCTCCGCCTGCCTGCCCGCTTGCCGCCAGTTTCCTCCACAGATCAGCGCTCTTCTCGAGCGCCGCCTGGCCTGCCTGGTGACCCCACCCTTGTGTGCCTGCTCGTGTGCCTGCCCCCCTGACTCTTTTTTTTTACTGTACCCCGCTTTGTGTGTGTGCCTCGTGTGCCGCCCCCTCTCTTTTCTTCTGTACCCCGCGCATTTGGGAGCGTCCCGTGCTTCCTGGTCCTTTCCCCTCCCGCTTGCCACCGCCGTTCCCGCCGCTGCCTCCCGCACGGCCCCGCCCCCCCTACACCCATTGGCTCTCCCCTCCCACCTCCCAGCTGACCACTCCTCCCCTCCTCCCTCTTATGGCGGCCGCTGCGTGGCGGAGTCAGTGACCCTTGACCCTCGGGTAGGTCACTTTCCCACCGCTGCAGCTCCGCCTGCCTACCCGCATGCCGCCAGTTTCCTCCACAGATCAGCGCTCTTCTCGAGCGCCGCCTGGCCTGCCTGGTGACCCCACCCTCGTGTGCCTGCTCGTGTGCCTGCCCCCCCGACTCTTTTTTTCTTCTGTACCCCGCTTTGTGTGTGTGCCTCGTGTGCCGCCCCCTCTCTTTTCTTCTGTAGCCCACGCATTTGGGAGCGTCCCGTGCTTCCTGGTCGTTTCCCCTCCCGCTTGCCACCGCCTTTCCCGCCACTGCCTCCTGCGTGGCCCCGCCCCTCCTACATCCATTGGCTCTCCCCTCCCGCCTCCCAGCTGACCACTCCTCCCCTCCTCCCTCTTATGGTGGCCGCTGCACGGCAGAGTCAGTGACCCTTGACCCTCGGGTAGGTCACTTCCCCACCGCTGCAGATCCGCCTGCCTGCCCACTTGCCGCCAGTTTCCTCCACAGATCAGCGCTCTTCTCGAGCGCCGCCTGGCCTGCCTGGTGACCCCACCCTCGTGTGCCTGCTCATGTGCCTGCCCCCCCTGACTCTTTTTTTTTCTTCTGTACCCCGCTTTGTGTGTGTGCCTCGTGTGCCACCCCCTCTCTTTTCTTCTGTACCCCGTGCATTTGGGAGCGTCCCGTGCTTCCTGGTCCTTTCCCCTCCCGCTTGCCACCGCCTTTCCCGCCGCTGCCTCCCGCGCGGCCCGCCCCCCTACACCCATTGGCTCTCCCCTCCCGCCTCCCAGCTGACCACTCCTCCGCTCCTCCCTCTTATGGCAGCCGGCCTGCGGCCACGCAGCAGGTGCGACGCTGGAGCGCCGAAGGCGCGCCAAAGGCAAGCCCATCTGCGCCCGTCCGCGCCCGGACCACGCCTAGCGCCAGGACCCCAGGCCCCCGTCGATGCCAGCCCACATGACGGACTTACGCTGCCGCCACCCTCAACGCACTCAACCCCGGCCGGAACCCCGCCTGCTACCGTGCCACCCCGAAACGCACCCACGGACCCTTCACCTGCCTAGCCTGCAAATTCACCTGCCTCCGGACCTGCACCGCACCTAAAAGGCCAGGCACCAGCAACAACCACCTCAAGTGCATCCTGCTCAACACCCGCTCCGTCCACAGACACGCCGTCGAACTCTGGAACCTGCTCAACACAACATCACCGGACGTCGCCTTCCTCACGGAAACCTGGATGAACGCCTCCTCAGCCCCCGACATGGCCATAGCCATCCCGGACGGATACAAGATCACCCGGAGGGATCGCATCAACCAGACTGGAGGAGGCATCGCCATCGTCCACAGGAACACCATCCGCATCACGACCAACTACGACAACACCCTCACTGACGCCGAGCACCTTCACTTCCAGATACACTCCGACCCCAAGATCACCCTCAGAGGCACTCTCATCTACAGACCCCCGGGACCACGCACACAATTCAGCAAAGCCATTGCAGACTTCATCAGCCCGCACGCCCTCACCTCCTCTGACTACATCCTCCTAGGGGACCTAAACTTCCACCTGGAGAACAACAATGACAGCAACACCACCTCCCTGCTGGCCAACCTCGCCAACCTCGGACTCAAGCAACTGGTGAACACCCCCACCCACTACGCCGGCCACACGCTTGATCCCGTCCTCTCCTCCAGCAAGCACATCTCCTTCAGCCACTCCACCAGACTTCATTGGACTGATCACAGCTGCGTCCACTTCAACTTCAGGAGAACCACGATCCACCACCACCCGCAACTGGTTCCACGCAGGAGCTGGAACAAGATCACCGCCGACCAGCTCACCACCTCCCTCAGCCAGACCCTCCCGCCAGCGCAACGGACTCCAACGAAGCAGCCCTCAACTTCACACAGTGGCTCACCAACTGCGCCGACGACCTCGCACCCCTGAAGAACCCACCCAGCAGACCCGGCAGCAAGAAAGCCTCGTGGTTCACCAACGAACTCAAAACATCCAAGAAAAACTGCCGCACCCTCGAAAAAGCCTGGCGCCACGACCAGACTACAGAAAACATGACAGCCCTCAAGTACGCCACCCGCATACACCACCAGCTGATCCGCACCACCAAAAGAACAACATTCAAAGAACGACTGGACCAACACCCACAACAGCAAGGAACTCTTTAGCATCGTCAAAGAACTCTCCAACCCCAGTGCCGGAAACAACGACATCACACCCTTGCAGGACCTTTGTGACTCACTCGCCTCATTCTTCGACCGCAAGATCGCTGACATACACAACAGCTTCGGCGCACAGACCACGCACCCAACCACCGAACCAACGCCCCCCACCACCACCCTCTGCAACTGGACCCTGGTCAGCACCGACAACACCACCCGCACGATGAACACCATCCACTCCGGATCCCCTACCGACCCCTGCCCCCACCACGTCTTCAACAAGGCCGACTCCATCATTGCACCCCAACTCCGGGATATCATCAACATCTCCTTCACCACCGCCAATTTCCCGGAGAGCTGGAAGCATGCCGAGCTCAGCGCCCTCCTGAAGAAACTGACAGCGGACCCCACCGACCTCAAGAACTTCCGCCCCATTTCGCTCCTCCCTTTCCCTGCCAAAGTCATTGAGAAGACCGTCAACAAACAGCTCGCCGCCTTCTTCGAGACGAACGGATCCCTCGACCCCTCACAGTCCGGTTTCCGAGCCAACCACAGCACCGAGACCGCCCTCATCGCAGCCACCGACGACATCAGATCCCTGCTCGACAATGGGGAAACAGCGGCCCTCATCCTCCTGGACCTCTCTGCAGCGTTCGACACAGTTTGCCACCGCACACTAATACAGCGCCTCAGCAACACCGGAATCCAAGAGAAGGCACTGGAGTGGATCATCTCGTTCCTCGCCGGAAGAACCCAGAGAGTCCGCCTCCCCCGTTCCGTTCCGCGGCCACCGAAGTCACCTGCGGCGTACCTAAAGGATCCTCGCTCAGCCCCACCCTCTTCAATGTCTACATGAGCCCCCTCGCGGCCATCGCACGCCAACACAACCTTAACATCATTTCCTACGCTGACGACACCCAGCTGATCCTCTCCCTCACCAACGACCCCGCCACCGCCAGAGCCAACCTACACGAAGGAATGAAAGATGTCGCCGAGTGGATGAAGAACAGCCGCCTGAAACTGAACTCAGACAAGACGGAAGTCCTCATCCTGGGATCATCCCCCTCCGCCTGGGACGACTCCTGGTGGCCCCTGCCCTGGGCACCACCCCCAAGCCAACGGACCACGCATGAAACCTGGGCTTCATCCTGGACTCCTCCCTCTCGATGACCAAACAAGTCAATGCCGTCTCGTCATCCTGTTTCAACACCCTGCGCATGCTCCAAATGATCTTTCGATGGATCCCCACCGAAACCAGGGAATCGGTCACCCAGGCACTCGTCACCAGCCGTCAGGACTGCGGGAACACCCTCTACGCGGGAACCACAGCCAAACTACAGAAAAGACTCCAGCACATACAGAACACCTTCACACAACTCGTCCTGGACATCCCCCGCCGCAACCACATCTCCGCCCACCTGAGAGACCTGCACTGGCTCCCCGTCAGCAAGAGGATCACGTTCAGACTCCTGACCCATGCACACAAGGCTCTCCACGACCTGGGCCCCAAGTACCTCAACAACCGCCTCACTTTCTACACGCCCACCCGCCAGCTGCGATCGACCAGCCTCGCCCTCGCCACCTTACCGCGCATTCGCAGAGCCACCGCCGGAGGAAGATCCTTCTCCTACCTAGCCGCCAAGACATGGAACTCCCTCCCCATCCAACTTCGGCTGACCCAGGACCATCTCTCTTTCAGGAAGCAACTCAAGACCTGGCTCTTCGAGCAGTAGCGGACCCAGCACCTTGAGACCCTAGCGGGTGAGCAGCGCGCTTTATAAATTGACTGATTGATTGATTGATTGAACTAGTGAGTCCTATAGGCAGGTATATACTGACCAGCATAATCTAGCGGTGTAGGGGGATTTATGATAGTAGTGTGGAGACAAACCCCCTCCACTCTTGAGCAGAGTTCAGATCTTGCGATATGGAGTTGGTTTTTTCAATCCAACGACATTCTAACCTTTGTAGAATTTGTGTCATTTACCTCCTCTAGCTGGTACATTGGCCTTGTCGATAACTTGGCCTTTGAAGTCATCGGCTGCGTGGTTTAGTTCTGCAAAGTGTGCTACTAGTGGTGCATTTAGTACAGACCGCCTTATGCTGCTTCTGTGTTGCCCAATTCTTGCTTTTATGGGCTGTTGGGTCTGGCCTATATATGGCAGGCCGCAGGGGCACCAAATGCAATATACCACATTGCCTGTGTTGCAATTTGATAGAAAGTGTAAAGTGTGTTTTACATCTTGAGTGCTCAAACATTTTTGTATTGAATGTCAAGGGGCATGCCAGACAGTTTCCACATTTAAAATGCCCTTTCACTTCTGGTAGGTTCCAAGCAGAAAGTATGGTGGGGTTGTTCTGCAATCTAGTTTCTGTGGAAGAGCGTATCAAATGATCTTTTATGTTTTTACCCCGCTTAAATGCAAACATGGGTATCTCTATGCTGTTGTCAATGATCTTTATCAAATGCCAGTTCTTTTGGATCATGTTACGAATTTTGTTAGAGTGGACCCCAAAAGTGGTCACACAAATCAACTTATCCATCTGAGTCTTCTCTTTGGGCTTCAGTAACTCCTCCCTGGGACAGAACCAGGCCCTTTTTAATGATCTTCTAACTATTTTGTTAGGATATCCTCTGGCTAGTAGTTTTGCTTTCAGGACCTTGGCTTCTGCCATATAGTCCTGTTTGTGTGTAGAGTTTCTGCGCAAGTGCAGAAACTGGCCAAATGGTAGTCCATCTCTTAGTGCCCTTGGATGCTGACTTTGATAGGCCAGAAGTGTGTTTCTCTCCCTCACTTTCCTGTAAAGTGATGTGTAAAGAGAACCATTATTGTGTTGTATGTTGAGATCTAAAAAAGGAATTGATGATTTGTGGATGGTAGAAGTGAAGGTGAGGTGTGTTTGAATGTTGTTGAGGTATGTAACAAAATCTTCAAACTCGGTTTCAGACCCAGACCAAACAAGAAAGATGTCGTCGATATATATTTTCCAACATTTGATGTTGGAATGATATCTGTGGGTATCACTTAGAACATGCTTGTGTTCTATGTTGTCCATATAAATATTAGCCAGATTCGGGGCAAAAATTGCACCCATGCTGGTCCCTGAACACTGTTGGTAATAGACACCATTGAAAACAGAATAGTTCGTTTTGAGGGCAATGCGTAGTAAGTTGATAATAAAAGGGGTAGGTACCTGTAATGGTCTGTGTCTGGTTTCCAGTAAGTCCTCTATAACCTTAATACTCTCCTCTTGAGGGATATTGGTGTAAAGTGAGGTGATGTCTAATGTTGCCAACCAGTCAGTTTCTATATTGTTTGGCATGCCCTCTACCAGGTTAATCATGTACATTGAGTCCCTGACGTAGGTTTCTTGTGCAGGTACAAAATATTTAATTAAAAAATCTATGTACTTCCCGATAGGTTCCAAAATTGAACCACAACCGGATAAGATAGGACGTCCCGGGGGGTTGGTGGTACTCTTATGGATTTTTGGGAGTGTGTACAATACTGGAGTTCTGGGACTTTTACCATTTAGGAACTCATGTGTAAATGGTAAAAGTCCCAGTTAAATCAACGTCTTGTGTCCTGCCATGTGGGGTTCCACCGGGCTCAGCACTCAGTCCATCGTCTTTTCAATATCTACGTGTCGGAGTTGGCTCCACTGATCCAGCACGTTGGCTTTAGCCTAACATCGTATGCCGATGACACACAGATCGTGATAGCGGCGTATAAAGAGCAAGCCTCCCCTGTATTGCAATTTAGAAACTGTATGCAGGAAATTAACAGCTGGATGGGCAAGCATTGTCTTAAACTCAATTTGGAGAAAACCGAAATAGGGATTTTCGGCAACCTCCAACCATGATGGGATGGCATCTGGCGGCCCATAGAGATGGGAGAGTTGCCAAAACCAGTAGAAAAAGCAAAAAATTATGGGATTTTAATTGACAAGAAACTAATGTTTACCCAGCAAACAAATGCAACGGTTTCCACCACTTTTTACTTGCTCAAAGTGAGGAAGGTTCTTCCTTATATCACTTTGGATTCTAGTGGTGACTGCATTATTATTATCGAAATTAGATTATTGCAATGGGTTTTACCTGAATATGCAAAAACAACATTAAAGAACTGCAAATGGTGCAGAATGCAGCCGCGAGACTCCTCCTAAATCTGCCCAACTATGAATCAGTCTCTAGTGAAATCCGTAGACTCCAATGGCTTCCTATAGCAAGTCGCGCAAAATTTAAGATGCTATGCCTAGCTTTTAAGGCCTTGAACAACATGGGACCGATGTTCCTAAAAATCATTTTTTCTTGGTATTACCTGGGTAGACAGCTTCGATCGACTGGCACCAAGCTTATGACGGTTCCCAGGATACGCACCTCTAGCTGGGGGGGATGAAGCATTGGCTATGGCACGGCAAAATTATGGAATTTGCTTCCTATGCATATCAGGTCTACAAGTTCATTAGCCTATTTTAGAAAGGGTCTGAAGACATGGCTATTTTAGAACTAATGCAACTATCTCTAGGGTTTACTATAATTCCTTAGCTCCAAGACACCTCTGGATATTCGTGCGCTCAATAAGTTATATTAACATAACATATTAACATATTAAGTGAGGTGGTCTCTCTCTATAGTAGTTATAAAGAATCTGTTTTTGCTTTGTACATTTAATATATTGTGCTAGTCAGGAACATTGTAATTAATTACACATAATGTGTTAATTATTCAGAATGGTATACAGAGTGGTTTTTGATCATTTCTTGTGCTTGCTTGAAATGCAAACACACTGCATCACAAAATAAAATTCTTATGTAATGACGCGATCAAAATTGTAATTTTGGGGCTATTTGATGTCATCACCTATGTAATTTATGATGTCATCAATGATCTCATGTATGAAGTTTGCATAGTGTGTATTGTTTGCCTAACTATAGCAAATTTCTAAAGAGAACCCAGTCACCATCCGCAAAATCTCAGTGTCTCGAGCTTCACCTCTCAGCCACACAAGTGCAGACAACACACTCCCACTGACTGGTGAACCTGTTCTCGACTTTATTTTGTACTTGTACCATGCCAAACCAGACAGATCCAAATGGACCCCAATTTGCATTTATAATTAATCCTATGAACCAAATTTGAGGAAGAACATCACCAGACATCCACTTCAGTATTTTCATTGTTTGAATTTAGTAGCCATATATTTTCTTATATTACTATGATATTGAGTTTACTGCTTCCTTTGAGTGCAGCCCAGTGCTCTTGATATTTCTCTACAGATCTGCCCAGCCATTACCTTTACCTTGAGCTCATCAGTGGACCTGGCTTGAGCAGTGGACTATCAGTAGTTTAGCAGCGGACAGTTTGTCTGATCAAATTATCTATTCTGGCACTGTCCACAGATGCACATAATGTAGTTACTTTTTGCATCTCCAAATTTCATGCTCTCTCAAAAAGATCCTCAGTTTCCATAACATATGGCATGAAAAACTGAGCTTTACTTAAATCCTCTGATTGACACACCTCTTTTTTCTTTACATCCATCCTTTGCATGACTCCACTGCCCGACCTCAACCTACTCCATTACGTGCATGCTTGCCTAAATCTCTATTACAGTATTTCTGCAAACCCCCCACAGCTGGTTTACAAGACCACCTCCTCTCCAACTCTGAAAGCTATGCCCCTGTAACCTTACAGTACCTAACCTCTCTAGCTCACTTATAAATCACAACAGCTATGTCCCCATGTAACATCCTCCTCCCCGCACTAACGATCACAAATAACTCCTTTCATTTAATCACCACAAGAGGCTGGAGGGAATGCATGGCATATTTTGCATTGGCACAGAAGACGAATTCCAATATTCAACAATAACCAATAGTACTGGGCTCACCGCTAACGTTGGGTTACAGAGCAATGAGCTGACTGGTGTAAAGTGCTTCAAAGCCTTGTCAGGAGTAGCACACGTGGTATAAATGCATTTGTAATTATAATTACAATAACTGGACAATTTCGGGGGAGGGTTTCATTTGTTTTGTAACTATAACTTTATCAGGGAATTTCATTTACACAGGTAGGCCCTGATTATGAGTTGCATAGCACTGGGGCCACGGAAAAAATGGCATGCAATATTACCACTAGCGCTAAGCGAAACTGTTGTGTCCTGCTGGACACAGTCTAGTGTTTTCTGCCAGCCACTCCCCCGAGGGCTGGCCCACACACACACCCCCTCACCCATCCAACACGGACGTCACCAGTCAGGTGACCCGGCGAATAAAGGGGCCCGAGTGCACGTGCTCGTGGCCAGTTAGCTAACGATAGCCACGGTGTCTGTGCCAGTCATTGTTCATCATGTGGGCCTAGGCCCACGACATAACATTTGGCGACGAGCGGGTCTATCCCGCGTGTGCAGCCGCCGTGTTCCCGCAAGAGAAAGGGGACTGTGCATCGCCCTTACAGAGGGCAGACCCTGAAGCAGGTGATCATATCGTCGACGTATCCGAGGGGCGTGTGAAGGGCCCCACGGTGAAGCTGAGGTGGCGGAAGCCCGCCCCGCGCATGACGATCCTGCAGTTCCTACCGCTGGCGTGAGGTAAAGCCCCATGAACGCAGACGGAGCACGGGCGAGGCCGGACTGCTGAGACTTTGCCCTGAGGAAGAAGTGAGCCTGTCCAGCGATCGGGCCAAGGTGAGCCCGGGATGGCGATAGTGCCGGGCTGTCATGGAGCTCCGCACAGTAAACGGAAGCGGCCCGTTGCTGACCGGAGAAACGCCGGTGCACAGCTGTGTCCAGCGAGGACTGCAGGGATGAAGGCTGGCCACAACGCAATCGAGCGGAGCAGGGGCCCATCCCGCTGTTGATCCGCCTACAATTCCCGCGGGTGTAAGGTGAGCCCTGGCTGCGGGACATCGGGGGCATTGAAGAGAGCGTAATGAGGGGAGAGTAGGAAGTAAAGCGGTAGCCCGCTATGTCACCCCTCGAAGGAGACTGACACTGCCCCATACCGGCAGCTGCGCTAAACTTACGCCCCCCCCCCGCGCAGCGTGTGAACTGCGAGGCTGCAGCGATGGGGTGGAGTAAGGAAGAGACCGTGTCCCGCCAGCGGACGATCAGAGCATCGCAAGTGCAAACTCTGTCCAGGCGGCCGTCAATGAAAAGTGCCGAAGCACACGAGGGCTGCCGGGTGTGGAGTAACATTAGCTTAAATGCCCATTCAGATCTGTGCAGAAAAGAAATTAAACGGAGCGAAATCTTACCGCAGTAGAGAGTGGCCGTGGCGCCACGAGGACCGCTGGTGCCGTGCACTGAGGCCCAGGAACGTCCAGGTGTATCTGCAGCTCGGTGGGCATCGGGGCTGGAAAGAAGAAGGTAGCACCCTCCACGAGGTGCCTGCCCTCCATTCCTCTGCCCCATCGAAGCCCGGGGAGTACAGGACAAACGGCAGCATAAAGGAACCGAGCGTGGTTCCAGAACGAAGGAAAACGACCGCAGACGGCCAGAGTTTGCCCTGCAGCGCCATCTAGTGGCCGTTTTGCGCTATTGCGGCCAAGGAAAAGAATAATATCGACAAGCAGACCAGAAAAAGGATCCAATTTCTGCAGCATGCACTAAGTGCCAGAGAAGAATGTTATCCATGTGTTAAAAAGAATAAATAAATAATAATAATAATACGCTAAAGAACACAACCAGTGCCAGCAGCAGCACCGAACTGGTTGTTGCAGCACAAAACAAGTGAGGGACAATATTGCACTAGCAGAAAGAAAAAGGCAACGCTGAACAGGAACACAGTGAAGTCTGACAAGGGCATAAAGTGATTGTGCAGGAAAGCCGCCATGCCAAAGTGGTGCCAAGAAACTACACAGCTCTAAGGATGAAGAGATAAGGCGCAGTTAGGCGCCAGGAGCACAGACACACAGCGCCAAGCACGTACGCAGCCACACAGTGAGTGCATGACGTAACACAACACTGCACCTAAAACGAGAAGCGCCCACGCCCACTGTACTGGTCACCCCAGCCAAACATAAGGAGAGGACAGAGTGGGAGGAACTAAGCAATGGTCAAGACATCACAGCAATAGATGGATCAGAATGGTGCCACCTGCCCCATGGACTGCATGTCAGGTTGACAATAAGAGACTGATGCAGAGTGAGAGACCCCCCAGGCCGGTGGAGAGAGTGAGAGACCCCCCCAGGCCGGTGGAGAGAAGAAGAGACCCCCAGGCCGGTGGAGAGAAGACGAGACCCCCCAGGCCGGTGGAGAGAGTGAGAGACCCCCCCAGGCTGGTGGAGGGAGAAGAAGAGATCCCCCAGGCTGGTGGAGAGAGTGAGAGACCCCCCAGGCCAGTGGAGTGAGTGAGAGACCCCCCCAGGCTGGTGGAGAGAGAAGAGACCCCCAGGCCGGTGGAGAGAGAAGAGACCCCCAGGCCGGTGGAGAGAGAGAGACCCCCGACCAGGAGAGAGAGACACCCTGCTGCCATGCACACGGAGCCACCCTGATGCCACTACCAATGTCTTCAGTCAGAGAATTACCTACCCTGGAAAGCTGAAAGTGTAGTGAACCGAGAGAAGAAGCCACACAACAGTGACTGAGAAATGCGAGCATTTTGCACGCCAACTTGCGGTGAATAGTCCCATCGCAGTAAAGAGAACCTGGCTGATATTTCTCAGAAAAAGTGATAGACAAGTATATACACTATTTGTGGCAAGTGACCACCGCAGCAAGAAAAGCAAGTATACAGCGCCACTGCTGCCAGAGCAGAGGCAAGGAAAAGAGGAGACGGAAGGGCGATTACCCGCCATCTGTAAAGCACCAAGGAAATTCCCAGAAGGGAGAGGGGCCCTGTGTGGCCCGAAAGCAGGAGGAAGAGAGATCGTAATCACCCCACCTGCACCAACGTCGCCCAGCAGTGAGCCAGAGATTATTCAGGGAGTGCCCCCAATACTGCCTTAAGACACTGGTGTGCAACAGTCCGGTGCAGGCAGGAGGAGAGTCCAGCACTCCGAGTGGCACGTCACCACTACTGACGCAAGAGAAGGGAGATACATACCTCCCAAGCGATCCGAAATTACAGCTGGAATACTCTGTCAAGGAGAGGAAGGGTATGGAAGGTCTTACACAACGGATCCATCAAAACTCACCTACCTCCACTGCCGTTCCTGAAATGGCTGACGCACCTGAGAAGCACAGGTGTAGAAGCGACTTGCACTGCAACACGATGCCAGTGCAGCACGATGCTACTGCAACACGATGCCTTTGCAGCATGATGCTACTGCAACACGATGCCTTTGCAGCATGATGCTACTGCAACACGATGCCATTGCAGCATGACGCTACTGCAACACGATGCCACTGCAACACGATGTCATTGCAGCAAGATGCCACTGCAACACAATGCCATTGCAGCAAGATGCCACTGCAACACGATGCCATTTGCAGCACGATGCCACTGCAACACGATGTCATTGCAGCAAGATGCCACTGCAGCAAGAAGCGACCTGCATTACGTGGTCTGTTGACACATTCTAGAGAAGATAAGGAGTGGCGAGATATAGGACAGTGAAAGTCCTATTCCAGGAAAACGGACGACAACAAGGGAACAGTGGGAATCAACAAAAGGGGACTAGAACAAATACTCGCACGATCACCTGAGTGCACCTTCTAAGATACGACAGCCACTGGGGTGGGGTGACATCATTCTTCATAGCGACCGTCATCCACCTGTCGCCGGCTGCTTAAAGAAAAGGGCATCCCTGTTCTACTTACACAAATGCAAAATCAGAAGAGCTGCACCAAGTGTCCGACGAGTATCATGACTGCATAGATTCGCCAGTCATCCCTATTCACTGCCAGCTATCACCAGATGTGGTGCAAGTCGTCTCATGGCAGCCACTCCATCATCTGTCATGTGCATCACTGCCATCGTTGGCGCGTCAAGAACAATAACTGGAGTCCCACACCATTTGCCAGAACCAGCGACGATCCGAAAATACAGTGACCATCTGTTGAACCAGCGCATGTCCTGATCCTGGTAGCGAGAGCATGTTTCTGGCCAAGACACATCCACCCCTGAAGTTTGCACGAGTGACGAGGCAGTGGCTCCAGAGTCAGAGCCCATATGCAGTCCCGGGGCAACTCATCCAAGGGGCCTCCCAGAGCGTGAGAGATGGTCTGTACTGTGCCCCACCAATGGATTCCAGGAAGTACCCAGGCCATCCAACCGAGAATCTCAACAGGTCACAGAAGGCCAAGACTGTCGTCAAAGGATCAAGCGACGCAATCGTCTGGTGTGTTACAGTGGACTCATCTATACGCTCCTGATGCACCCATGTTGAACAATAAGATACCGATTGCCTCACAGCAAGAGTACGCTGGACCGATGAACATCACGTAGGTGGACCATCCCTCAACTGAAGCGAAGCTGAAAGGTCCGGATTTCAGCAGCATCGTGTTCATCCCCAGATATACCTGGTTAAAGTATGGACATGTGCAAAGACGTCCGGGTGCTCCCAGCTGCACCTGTCCATCGGTGTCCTGCGAACTACATCTCTGAACTGTGGGACTTCCATTATTTTAGTTGTTTTTCTCATTCCTTCACATAGGTTGGACTTTTGTTTGGTGTTTTTCGTTTTATTAAAATTTGGGAGGAATGTTGTGTCCTGCTGGACACAGTCTAGTGTTTTCTGCCAGCCACTCCCCCGAGGGCTGGCCCACACACACACCCCCTCACCCATCCAACACGGACGTCACCAGTCAGGTGACCCGGCGAATAAAGGGGCCCGAGTGCACGTGCTCGTGGCCAGTTAGCTAACGATAGCCACGGTGTCTGTGCCAGTCATTGTTCATCATGTGGGCCTAGGCCCACGACATAACAGAAACCACCTTATTACTGTGCAATTACTGGAAAAACACTATGGAATAGGGAATTAACAGGTGGTGCCAATTTTTTGAACATGAAACCGCACAGAATTCAACATTCTATGGGGTTTCACCACATTTAACATCTGGTGCGAGCAGGCGGTATGTGCAGGCCTGCGGGTGGGGAGGGGCTGAGGGAAAGAGGTGAGGAGATTAAGGGAGTGGAGAGAGGCGTTCCCAGTAGTGTGCCTTGCTCCTCGCATTCGATTAAAAATCTTGACTGAAGGCTGTTGTTACAAAGGCTTCTGCGATTTTTCCAGCCCCAATTTCCAGATTAAAAAATCGGATATTATTCCTCCACACCCAGTAAAAACCAGGGGCCTTATTTATGGGATTTTGGCGTAGGGCACCGTAGCAATGCACCTTGCTGCGCTGCCCTACACCAAAATGAAAGAGCAGGAATGCACCGTATTTAAGAAATACCTGTCCTTTCTCCCTGTGCTGGTGCCCTTTCGGCAGCCTAGCACAAATGTAGGCAGCCTTACACTATGGTGGAAGGATGCCTCTGTTGCATACAGGGTTGTTTTTGTGCAGGAAGTGGCACCTTCCTGCACAGAAACAATCCTAAAAGGCGTTTTCGTCTTTCTATGTGTGTTGCAGGAGGCAGCACACATGGAAAAAGGAAACAAATAGGAAAAATAAACATAATTCTCCTAGTTATGCCTCACCTTGGAAGGCGTACAGGCGGACAGATGTTGTGCTTCCCCAGCTTTACGTGAGTTTGTAAATATGGGGCAGCATCCAAATCCATGGTTTGTTGCATGGGAAAAAAACCACCGCAGCACCCATGGAATGACTCACGGGTGCGATGCAGCGATTTGCGCTGCATCGCCTTACTCATGCTTAATGAGACCACCCATAGCCACTTTACTTTGTGCAAAAGAGACGCTGGGCTCTAATAACTAGGCCCCCAGGTCTGGAAAAACCTAACTCATATTCAGGCACTGTGAAATTAAAATATTAAAAATCGTTAATTTCACTTTGCTTAACTTGTAATCAGTACACGTCTTTTTAGCAGCATGAGGAGTTTGCAGGCAAATTAAGATTTGATTACCGTGTTCGTCCACAGTTTAATTCAGAATTATGTGCCCACGTTTGTGAAAATCGAGTTTGTTAAAAAAAAAAATGAAATAATTGGCGCAAAACGTGCTTTTGATCTTCCCAAGCTACGATTAGATTAGTTTAAAAGGTTCAGACAGAAGCTGCTATGTGATTAGCAGGAAATCTACACTGGATACGAAAAAAACATGCAGCAAAAGGCCTGTAATGGAGCACCAAGCATAATTTAAAAATATAAACGAATGAAAGAAGCCAACCATACATAGTGGAAAATGCAAAACACAGGCATTTAACATTGCCAAATGAGATACCATATACAAGGTAAGGTCTGCCTTAGAAGTGACAGGCACCATGAACATGAGAGCGACTATAGTGTGAATGGTGATCATCTACTTCGACACCAGGTGTGGAAAACGTAACTTTCTGTCTGCTTTTTCGCACTGTTTGTGCGTTTATTCACCATTTGTTGGACCTTCGCTGATGTCTTGAGTCTGGAGATGTTTGGCAAGCCTTAATGTGTTTCATTTTTAAGGAACATTTCCTCACCATAGTGACAAGGAAAATGGACGAGTAGTTTACCTCCTTCAACCCAACCAACCTCTTAATAATAGACGCAGGCGCTGTGGTCACCTGCTGCCAGGGCACAATGCACATTTAAATCCTGGACTGAAGTGCAGTAACATTGTTCCAATGTAACTTGTTTCTTTGTGTTGGATGTCCACGTTACACGTCTGATATAGGACAGCAAGGCCCCATTTAAAAAAGATACTTCACACACATACCTGCATATTACTATCTCCATGGTGTTATCTTAAATCTGGTTTTAATGCACTGGGCAGTCTAATATTAAAACTCCTGTAATGTTAAAAAATGTAATACTTAATCCAGTCTCAGTAAGTTACATGAATTAGACCTGTCAAGGAGAGAGTTGTGGGTACCATGCTCACTTCGAATTTCCCCTAAGCTGCCATCCACGCCTGTGGTCTTTCAGAGACAGGGCAGGTATTCTTTAATGAGGCAGGATGGGTGGAGAGTTTGCAGGTGCGCAGCGCCAGTGCCATAGGATAGAGACATTAACATCCGAAGTCTTGATGGCCCATGTATTTCTGGCCATTGCCTAAGACTCATGAGCCCGTCAAGCCGGCAAGGGTTAATGAAGAAGTAAGGACCACTGTAACATGTGGAATTGCAGATTGTGTGCCGTGAAGCTTGATGGAGCACCATGCGATTTCCATGAGCATTACGCATGCCTCCCCTGCTGTAATTGTCACAGCAGAAGAAATCCATCACGGTAATGTCAACATTTTTAAATTGTCGCCAACCCAGAGTAAATATTTATCTTTATAATGCCAAGCAATCAGTATCGAAAACCTTTGAGATACCTATAGTGTCTTGTTTTGTATGCAACACAATCAACGAGAAGGGAGTGGGAGTCATTTTTTTCTGGGTACATCGTATATCCTTCCTAGCATAGTATCTGAAGACAACCAAGAGTGAGAGGCATTTGAAATATCCTTTCCTTTTTCAGTTGAGAACAGAATTTTTGTTTCAAGGAAGCAAAACCCTCACCCACTTGCATGGCATGGATCATTATTCAACGTGTACATGGCCCCACTGGAGAAGAGAGTTAGTTCGTTCGGCGTTTCAATTATCAACTACGCCGACGACACCCAGTTGGTGGTAACTCTCTCACATCCCCATCACGCCCCCTCTGATCTCCACAGCTGCCTCTCCGAAGTCCACCGATGGATGAATCTCTCATCGTTAAAGCTGAACGGGTCAAAGACCGAGATACTCATGCTGGGTCATAAGGGGCCTTCCCTGCCACCTCACCTCTGGCCCAATTGCTTGGGTGACCCTCCCGCTCCCAAGGACGAGGTCAAAAGCCTAGGCGTGTGGATCGAGAAGGACCTGAGCTTCAAAACCCAGGCAAAAAAGACGGCAGGGACATGCTTCGGTCCCTCAGAGCCTGTAGGAAGATCTTCCCCCTGCTCCCCGCTAACGCAAGGAAGCTCCTCATTCAGGGCCTCATCCTGGCGAGATTGGACTACTGCAACGCCATCTATCTGGGAGCTCCTGAAGCCACCCTTAACACGTTGCAGAAAGTCCAAAATGCCGCTGCCCGCCTACTTACGGGCACACCGGCTAGATCCTCTGCCAAGCCAGCTCTCAAATCTCTACACTGGCTTCCAGTCAGAGAAAGGGTCGCCTTCAAAGCCCTCTGTCTGGCCCACAAAACCCTCAACAATAACGGCCCCCCCCTTCTTAAGGAACTCTTAATCCCCTACAAGGTGGAAAGGGATCTCCGGTCCAGCGGAGAAAATTTCATCTCAGTCCCCAGAGTCAAAAAAGCCAAGACCGGTGGCCGTCGTTTCTCGGTCCACACGGCCAAATACTGGAATCACCTCCCACGAAGACTGAGGACAGAATCGAATCACCTCCAGTTCAGGAGATCATTAAAGACTCTCCTCTTCCCTCAAACATAATTCTTTAGACGGCTGAAACCCCTGGAGATGCAGGTTAGCGCTGGGATGCTCATTGGGTTACTACGCGCTTTACAAAACCTTTAAATAAATAAATAAATAAATCATCTTCGGGTGTGCTCCTTGTTCGGCAAGCAATAGGCCAGCTGAGCTCAACAAGCATCCTTCATAGGAGCTCTTGGTGGAGATCTTTTTTTATGGGACTGTCTCTTATTGTTTATGAAAGTAAAGCTACCTGTCTGGGTTCCTATAATAGAGCAAAATGAACTGTCAGTGAATAATAAGACCTTTATAAGAGTTCCTTTTGGAGAGATTAAAAGCACAAAAATGCAGACATTAAGGGTATCTATTCGCCTTCATATCTCACTCAGAGGTCAACATTTCTGTCAACACTAAGGGTCTTAATTTGAGCAACGCGGTCCTTGGGGCCGCTGAACTTACGGTGGACGATGGCGGCGGTGGGAACCCAGGATCACGCGGCGGGGCAGAAAGCAAGCCAGATTAGCGGCAGTGCCGGCACGAATTACGACCTGCCTTTCCACCAAGCATTTCATGGCGGTAAGCCCACCGTGAAATGCTTGTCGAAAAGGTAGCAAAAGGGCCCCCCAACAGGGCCCTGGCAAATCTGCCCATGGGGTGGGTGCAGGGGGCACATGGTTCATGCCGCACAGTGCACACGATGTGGCAGCGATCCCACTGCATCGAAATGACTGCTGGCTGTTTTCCTCAGCTAAAGCATTCCACCTCATCGCACACTCACCCTGGATTCAAGTCATAAACCATCAAGCGGGTTCACCACAGGCATGGAAAACCGCCAAACTCATAATAAGACCCTATGTGCCCTAGACGTGGTCAGTAGCATTTATTAGGATTTACCCATGGTCCATGTCAAAGCCTATCTCTCTACACTAATTATAATAGATAGCGCTTTCGGGTAGTGGGTGCTACCAGGGTTCACACACAATTAGTCAGGACCCAATTACAGCTATAGAACATGCCTATCTGGTGGTTTTGCCCATGGACCACCTGGTATAAGGTAGGTTTTCACAAGTGTGATAGGTTTGTGCCCACGATATTAATATATAATCCCAGGGTCGCTCGCTGGCCCTTTGGGCGAAACATGTGTTGGTTGTCTTTGTTTTCACTTGTATTCAAATAAAGAAGATAAGGTTATAACAACATATTATTCTGCCTACTGTATTCACCGTGCCAAATCCAGAATTTGGGATTTTATTACCATGGGATTATATATAAATATCGTGGGCACAAACCTATCACACTTGTGAAAACTAATTATAGTTACATTCATGTAAGGAAATGGTTGTGCACTCAAAGATAAAAACAAGCAAAAACTAAAAAAATACTAAGGTCATTACTGAGCTGAAAACAATACGCTCCTGAGGGGGTGCTACACCTGTACTTGTAACGGTAACTCACCTGCCAGCCCACTGAGCATTGCCTTTCCTGTTTAAAGCTTTGCTGAACTCAATATAGCATTCCGAATTGAATCACCTTGCCCAGTAAAATGTACAGTGGGACCCCCGGCACAATTTTAAATCATGGAACTGCCTCACTGTACCAAAAACACAGAAAGTCACAGTGAAGTTGGAACGAGGTGTGTTGGTGCAAGAACAAACGTGTACCATGCTACTAGCAGAGGCTTATGAAAAACTAAGCATGAAAATTCACAAAACAACTGACTTTGGGTGAGCAAGACGTGAAGCCCAGTCACAGTCATCCCGTTCTAAATCCCTCTAACCACTTTGTCAGTGTGAAGATGAGAAAGCAGTGTTTTGCTGTTTTCATGGTTTTTATAAAAATCACGGAATGTGTAGCCGGCAAAGTATGTTTTTTTAAAGCAGCAAAATAGGACATGCACAACAGCCGGAATAACCTAAGGTGTAGTTCGAAAGTGCATGTCCATCTCTTAGGGCATCTTAATACTAAATAACATTCATTCATTTGATAACTTTATTTCGGTCAAAGACCATAAAAGTGCAGATAAAATACATACAAAGCACGAAGAATAAAAAACAGGATAAAAAGAGGTATTAAGAAGACATTAAATTCAGTAGTTATCAAAAATGAATTGGAGGGAAAAAAAAAAAAAGAAGGAACTTTATCTATCACATATTTACAAGAACATTTGTCTTCTGCGCCACATACTAAGTAGAAAGCGAGATACAGCAAAGACAATAGGAGGATGGGTATCATAAATCAAAACCCGGCAGGCCTGTGCAAAATGGCGAAATTCAAGGTTCCTGCATATCGGGATTAACCAGCATTTCCTAATTCGAGCATATGCAGGGCAAAAAAACAAAACATGGGGGACATCTTCGCTTTTATAATTACATATAGGACAGGCTTCCCCTTCTGATTTGACCCATTTAGAAGTAAAATGCCTAATGGGTAGGCTACCATGCCTGAGTTGAAGGTACAACTTCCTTGCTTGAGGCGGTTGTATTACGTCTAAGAGTTCTTCAAATCGGGGTTCCATTTTTACTAAGAGGAACTCAGTAGACAACCTGCCCAATGTTACGGATCTCTGTAGATTTGACAGGTTCTGCCGCCTCATCTGAATTTGGAGATCTGGTTTCGTTATCCCCAGGCAAGACAACTCAGGGGTCTCCCAAATCTGTAAAATACCTAGCTTCTTACTAGAGGCTTTGATATGGAGCAACCATGGGATATTTTGTTTTTTTAATTTGGGCCAGATCTCCTGAAACTCAGCTCTATAGGGGGCCAACTCTGGAATAGACCATAACCTCTTCCAGTATAGCATAGGTCTTACAGCTACAAGCTCATCTATCGGCTCCAACCCCAAGTCAAAGCGTAGGGGAATGAGTGGTGTACTTAATGGTAAACCTACCAGATTCTTCGTAAAGTTCTGCTCCACCCTCAAAAGACTGGAAATATTTTTGTGGCCCCAAAATTCAGCACCGTAGATTGAGGCCATTCTTGCTTGGAGTCGATAAATTTCTAGGGCCGGGGCTACCGGTTTAAGATCGGATATCCTATGAAATTTACTAATACCTCCGCTCAGTTGTGTTAGTTTAAGGGCAGATTTGGAGATTTGGGGGCCCCATTCAAAATTTTCTGTGATAGTTATGCCTAGATAGACAAATATTTTGACTCGCTCCAAAGGGATCCCGTTAAGGACAGGGTTCGGTCGTGTCCGCCTCGGGGGATTGAAGATCATATACTTGGTTTTATCCAAGTTTATCTCCAATCCCCGCAAGGCGCAAAACGCCACAAAACCATCCAGGGTACGCTGGAGGCCCGATGATGTTTTGGATAGCAACAGAGTGTCATCCGCAAACATCAGAGCGGGCACTCTCCCAGTCGCTAGTCTGGGAGAATCACTATCTGTAATACCAGACAGATGATCAACCAGACGATTTATATATAGGCTGAATAGCGTTGGAGCCAGGATGCAACCCTGGCGTACTCCCCTTAAAACAGGGAAGCGTTTAGATAAATCCCCATGCCTCCCGCACCTAACCCGAGCATAATTATTAGTATGTAATCTAATTAATGCTGTCAGAAGGTAGAGCGGGAGTCCCAGGTCTGCCAGGACCCCCCATAACTTAGCCCTGGGAACAAGATCGAATGCCGCCCGCAAGTCAACAAACACAAGGTAGAGGCTGCCACCCTCCACAATTGCAGTTTTCCAAAATAAGACCTGAAGGCGGAATATTTGATCCAAAGTAGAGATACCTGACCTAAATCCCGCCTGAAGTGTTGTTAATACTTCATTTTCCTCCATCCAGCTCAAGATACGATCCAAAATAATTCTGCCCATTAGCTTTTGGGTTGTATCTATAAGCCTGATGGGCCTATAGTTGGATGGAGTTAGCGGACAACCCTTTTTGTAAATGGGAACCACCTCGGTGCCCAACCATGTCCCCGGGAGATCAGTTCCAAATAAAATCTCATTAAACAGAGCAGCCAGGTATGGTGCCCATATTTTTGGCTGTGTACGAAAAAAGTCACCTGGAAGTTTATCCAGGCCAGGGGCCTTATTGGGAGGTAGTCTTCCTATTGCTGACTCAACCTCCTTCAGGGTTACAATTTTGGGGCATTCGGGGTACCTCTCATCCCCAATGTTAATTTGGTTCTTATTCCGCCGTCCGCCTGAGGCCCCCTCCAATCGGTACTCATGGGGGGAGCCCCGGGAGGTCGACGGATAAGGTGCCCCATCTATCCCAAGCGGTAGGGCAGCCGGCCATTTTAGTCCCATTTCCTTCCGGGGTTTACTATTTGGGTCAATTATAGTGTTCAATTCAACACTAGCGTATAGAGCACTAAAGTGTGCCTCCCACGCTGATGACGCGATGTTTGGGACACAAGCCCTATCACCCCCATTCGTGACTGTTGCAACGGTAGCCCAAAATGACTTAGTATCCCTACGCTTGAGCGCGGATCCCATCTCTTCCCATATCTTATCCTCCCAGTCCTTCTTACCCCTTGTAATTGCCTTTTTGTAGAGAAGTCGAAATTTCTTTATACAAACTCTCTCTTGGGTTTTGATGGCAACCAGTAGATCTTTTTTTGCCTTTCTACAAGGGGCATCGTACCAGGGATGTAGCTTCACCCGTGGTGGTTTGGCCGCAACTACAGGGCAGAACATATCCACTAGATTCTCTACCAATTGCTCGTGGATTTTCACTGCTCTTCCCTTGTGGGCGTCATCCCCCATTTAAAGAATCGAGGGAATGGCTATGTTATAGATTTTCGCCAATAGAATAGGGGACTCCTGAAAAAGTGGCCATTTAACCCTACGTCTGTTGTTAGTTATTATGTAGGGAGGAATAGCACTTGTTATATCGGGCGAAGGATTTATCAGCCCAAAGCTGCCAGGTTTTAATGATAGTACCAGGGCATTATGATCACTATCGTGCCTTGGGACAACCCTAAAATCCATCAGCCTGTCCCAGTGTTTAATTTCCATCATTATATAATCAATGATGGAGGTTTGGTGTAATCTATTAAACGTAGCTGACCCAGGTCTATCGGGCTTCACCCGCCCATTACATGCCCGCAAAGAAGTTGAAAGGGTAAATGATTGTAGTTGCAGGACCAATGGAGTCCAGGCCTTAACAGGGGTAATCTGTGGTTCGGGAACATGCCAGAGCTGGTCTTCATCGTCCTGTTCATCCCACCCAGGGCTCGCCAGGGGCTCAATCTGACAGTTGAAGTCTCCTCCAATCACGAGTGCTGTTGTTGGATCAAGTGACTGGATACAGTTTTTGAGAACATCAACTGCAACAGACTCCTGCCCGCACTTAGTGGGTCTAGAATAGATATTCGCTATAGCCAACTGCGGCATATTTTCTGGGGTCAGAAGTACACACTGGACATCTGGGGAGTTAAGGTGCATTTGTACAACCCTGGCACCCAAATGCGTAGCCACCCATATTGTTAACCCGCCCGATGGCCTCCCCCTAGCCCCAATTGAAGCAAGGATATCAAAGGTAACATACCCAGGTATAACACTCTCCTCCGATGCCCAGGTTTCCTGCATCAAACAAATGTCGTGGAGAGCTATAAAGGAACCCCACTCGGGCAGCGGCAATTTGTTTTTTATTCCAGCCACATTCCAAGACAGGATTTTTATGGGGCCCTCGGTTCTTACTGGATTATTTTGTACTCTTTCCATACCAATATAGTTCCCGAGATCCGAAATCTGATTCCTATGCTCGAATTCACCTACGGTGGTCTTATTAGGAGATAATAGATCGTTTGGGGCACTAATCTCTACAGATTGTTTTAGTGCCCCCCGTTGCATCATAACTTCGTTATTTAGAAGGTAATTTGTGCTAAAATTCAATTGGGGGGGAAAGAGAGGCCCTACCCTTTGACTTGCCGGTATGTCAATCTATGCCACTAGCCATAGGGGAAATGGGGGGATATCCCTCCGGGCGTCAGTCGACCAGTTCAAGACAACTGAACCTATTTTTTGGGGGGAATAAAGAGAGCAAGGGAGAGTATGAACTTGTACCCTCCCCGGCTACCGTCCCCTGATAGATATTATGGGGAAAATTATCAAAAAACCCCCGTTGTCGGTAATTCGTGTCCCAACCTAGTCTCCTCTGGGCATTTGGGTAGAAATATGAAAGGGGGAGGGGAAATATTTGGGTGTTCGACCAGACAGGCAACCCATTACATATAAATTCCACAGCACTCCTGTGTCTAAAATTTATAATCACACAGTTTCCTGTAAGGGTTTTGGGTCTAAGCCCAATACAGTCAACTCTCCTAACTGTCAAAATTTCTCCAGAATGACTGGGTAGTGAGGGTCTATTAGTCCTTAGCCAGTGTATGCATTTATTTTTAAGATCACTGTGGTCCTCACTTTTCCCATGGACCAAAGGGGGAACCCCAGTGAGTACCACAACATAAGGCAGGGACTCCGGGGGGTAGATTTATGGTGGGCAATTCAATAGGCTGACCCCTTACTGGGATATTTGTATCTGTATTTCCCGGGACTTGTCGTTCCCGGTTTCGTGTCCCTGTACTAGTTCCACCCCTAGACACTGTACTGGAACCACCCGTTCCTTTCCTATCGTTAGGCAATAGCGTAATTGGGCCCGGGGAACGGTTACCTACTGCCCGTTGAACTGGTGTGACTGTGCTACTATTATTACTGTTATTGCTGCTAGGCAATACTCGGGTACCACCAATTAATTCTAGGTTGTCTAGAGTTTGCCCATCAGCAAAGTGCCCCTCTACACCATCAACAGCTCGTGTGATAGGATTCGTAATACTCAAATTCATTCTGTGAACTTCTTTTATTGATTGGGTCACAATTTTCGGCTTTACTTGATCTATATTATTAAGCGTAGAAACTAATCTATCCACATTACATATCAGAGGTTTAATAAGAGAGCTGATAATCTGTTCAATATGGGACTGGGACTCTAATAATAAATGTGTGGGAGGAGAGGAGCCTAGCGCGTGACCAAGATGGCCGCGTGAGCCCGGAGCTCCTGAGACCCGCGCTCCCTCCGGCAAATATCCTGTGACGAATCCTGTCTTTCACACCCGGAATATTGAAGGCGAACCGTTGCTGAGGTGATTGTCGCTGTCCGGACTGAAATCGCCCACCGGACGCCGAAGTTGTGCCCCACGGAAGGTCGCGGCCTGCTCCCCGGAAGATGCCCGGGGCTTGCGCTGGCACGGTGCCCGAACACTAATTGAACAACAGCGGCTGAGTGTGGGGCGAGCCATCGGACGGACGGTGTCATCACTTTCACTTTCACTTTCCTGATTTCATCGTGCCCTGGCTTGGGAGTGCGCCGCGCCGGCCATTTGTCGCACTGTCTTCTCTGGATGAGCAAGGGTATTGCTCTCGGCTGCAGATCACGATGTCAACCAAATCGGAAGCCGAAAAACAGAAGCCCAAGAGCACCAGGCGGGGAGGGTACACCCAAACCAACAACATGGACCGTTATGCCCATCAGAAGGAGTCGCCGGGCGGCTCGGGTCGGCCACTGGAAGCCCTGAAGGACGGTCTACCCCCCGCTACGGAACCAACCCTCCAGGACATTATGGGTGCCATCGAGGGAATGCAGGCCTCTATCGGGCGGCAATTCGAGACCTTGGCACACAAAGTGGACACCATCTCGATCGACGTTAACTTGATTCGGGCAGACCTGGGGAAAACCAATGAACGGGTTCAATCCCTGGACCTTAAAACTTCTGGCCTCCTGGGTGATGTCTCCGACCTGCAGCTGGAAGTCCGTAATTTGAGGTCCGCGAACGACCTCTTTGCCCGACGGTTGGAGGACTTTGAAGGCCGGGCACGGCGCAATAACGTGCGCATTATTGGGGTCCCGGAAAACTCGGAGGAACAGTCTGTGGACCTGTTCGTGGAGGACTTGGTGGTTAACCATCTGGCGCCCAAAGGCCTCAGTAAGTTCTTTACTGTTGAACGGGCCCACAGAGTCCCTGGTGGGAGGCCCAAGGTGGCGGCCCCTCCGAGACCGATTGTCGCAAGGATCTTTAATTTCAGGGACCGGGACGCCATTCTACAAGCATCAAGAATGTCCGGCCCGACGGCCTTCCAGAACAAAACTGTGAACTTTTACCCCGACTTTACTCAGGCGGTGCAGAAGCAGAGGCAGAGCTTCCTGGCGGTTCAGAGAAGGCTTAGAGGGATGGAATTGAAGTACGCCATGCTCTTCCCGGCCAGACTGCGCGTGGTGTATGAAGAGCGGACTTTCTTTTTTGATTCACCGGACATGGCTGGAGAATGGCTGGACACATTGCCCCAGCGACGGGCCGGCGGGGAGCATGCTGGTGGAGCAGAAGGTGGTGGTGTGGATCAGGAATGAGGACTCCGGTGCAAGATTATTTTGACTTTGCCCCGGACAGTGACTCGCAGATTTTGGTTTCTCCGGGAGTGTAGTAACCCGGGGGGTGGCGGGGGTATGAAGGGAGCTTTCTCCTCCTCTGGGTTTCTTTTTGTAGATTAGTCTTAGAATAGGGCGACAGGCACACTGCAAGTTGGGGGGGGCTTTTCAAGCTTACGCAGGGGTGCAGGGTGGGGGGTGGACTGGGACTGTTGGGATGGTTGTTGTTGGTTTTTGTTTTGCAAGGCATAGTGATGCAAGCTTCTGTAGCTCAAGTGCGGTTCTTCGGGGGGGGTGGTGGTCTCCTTACATTTCGGGATGGGGGGTAGGGGCTTAAAGGTACTCAGTTGGAATGTTAATGGCTTAGGGGATTGCATTAAGCGAGGGATCGTTCTGCAATTCTTGAAGCGATGTTCCCCTGATATAGTTCTACTGCAAGAGACGCACTTGATAGGCAACATGTGCTACGCGCTCAACAGGAAGGGCTATAAATTTGTCGCGCACTCGGGGTTCTCCTCGGGCTCCAGAGGGGCTGGAATACTTGTCAGGGCCTCACTGCCGTTTGAGGTTGATTCCACCACTGTTGATGAAAGGGGGCGATTTGCGGCTGTGGCGGGGAGGTGGGAGGGCAGGACGCTGGTCCTGGTCTCTGTGTATGTCCCTCCTGGGCTGCAGCCCTCCACGTTTGAGGACCTGGGGAGGGCTCTGCTGGATCTTCCAGAAGGGATGCTGGTGGTGGGTGGAGATTTTAATGCGGTTGGCTCCGGATTGCTTGATAGACACCCACCTAGGAGCACTGGGGGGGCGCAGAAATGGCTTACGGATTTCGTGGATACCCTTGGTCTGGTTGACTGTTGGAGACTGCGGCATCCCACTCAGCGACAATACACCTTTCACTCAGGGGCGCACGGCAGTCTCTCCAGAATTGATTATGTACTTACTTTGGCTGCACACGCCTCCTTTGTGTCTGAGGCTAGGCACATGGCTAGGGGTATTTCGGACCATTCGCCGGTGTGGATCTGTATGGATGTTGGTCGAGAGATGGGGGGTAGGGTGGCCCCGATTAACCCCTGGTATCTCCGTGACCCTAGGACTCGTAGCGCTGTGCTGAAGGCGGTCGATCGCTACTTCCAGGAAAACCTAGGCTCGGTTCTGTCTGCGGTGTCCTTGTGGGAAGCGTTCAAAACTGTGCTGAGGGGAGAGGCCCTTTCCTTGATAACGGCGGCCAAGCGTCGGAGGGATGCGGAGGTCGTACAGCTCGAGGCGGAGATAGCGGCTCTAGAGTTGGCCTTGGAGGGGGAAGTTCTGGCAACAACGCTGCACAAATTGAGCCTTAAGCAGTCGGAGTGTAAGGCCCTGGTGACGGACGCGGCCAAAGCCCTGAGTAGGGAGCAGCAGGGGCGACTGTACGATGTTGGGGACAAGGCCGGGAAATTAATAGCGTGGCTGGATAAAAAAGAGCGGGTTAATCGTGTTGTGCCAGAACTTGTTACAGAGGGTGGCGTTAGTGTTACTGAGCCGGATGGCATAGTTCAGTGCTTCGCGGATTATTTCCGTACGGTCTACACCTCGGTATCGGACAGGCCGGTTGAGGACTCGTGTGAGCTTCTGCGCGATCTGGCTCTGCCTTGCCTCTCTGATATAGACAGGGGCGATTTGGATGGTGACATCACAGCTGACGAAGTCGCGGGTGCTATCCGTTCACTGCGCCCGGGCAAGGCCTCGGGCCCGAACGGTCTGCCAATTGAGTTCTATAAACTCCGTCCGGACAAGATTGCTCCGCATCTGTGAGCTATGTTTGTGGAGGCGCGGGAAATGGGATGCCTTCCCTTTGACCAACGTCTGGCGACAATTGTGGTCATACACAAAGACGGCAAGCCCAGAAATAAATGCAGCTCCTATAGGCCGATTTCGCTACTTAATGCCGAGCCGAAAATCCTTGCTAAAATACTGGCCAACCGCTTGATTAGGGTGATTGGGGACCTGATTCACCCGGACCAATCCGGTTTCATCCCGCATCGTAACACTGCGTTGAACCTTAGGCGCATCCACGGCGTGCTCGCGCGGACGGGGACGCTGCAGGAGTCGACCGTCGTGGCTGCACTCGACGCCACGATGGCCTTTGACACGGTAGAGTGGGCATATCTGTGGGCGGCACTTGAAAAATTCGGCTTTGGGCCTGGCTTTGTTGGCTGGGTGAGATTACTATATGAAGGACCCTTGGCCAAAGTCGTGGTCAATGGTAGGGCGTCCTGTCCGTTCGAGCTGGGGAGGGGCACCAGGCAGGGTTGTCCCCTGTCGCCGTTGTTGTTTGCTCTTGCCCTTGAACCGCTGGCGGCATGGATAAGATGGCACCCGGACATAAGGGGGATCCGATGGTCACCAGATCATGAGGACCGCATCTCTCTTTATGCCGACGACATTTTGCTATACCTCACCTCCCCTAGGAAGTCTCTCATAGTAGTCTGTGACGTTTTGGCCTCTTTTGGTAGGAACTCGGGTCTCACCATTAACTGGGGTAAGTCGTACCTGTATGCCCTGTGTGGAGACGTCCCTGTTCTCCCGCGGAATTGTTCGATCCAGATCGCCCGGGATGGCTTTTTGTATCTAGGGATCTATATCTCCGCCGATCCGATTGTTCGGTATGAGAGAAACCTGCTCCCTCCATTGACGCGCTTGCGGCGGGATGTGGCGGGTTGGCGGCGGCTGCCGCTTTCCCTCCTGGGCCGGGCCGCGCTGTTCAAAATGATGTCTCTTCCCCGCTTTCTTTATGCCCTGCAGAATACTCTGGAGCTGGTCCCGGCCAGCTATTTTCGGGAGGTTGAGAGCCTCCAGCGCTCGCTGCTGTGGGAGGGCCGACCGCGTATAGCTATCGCAAAACTGACCCTTCCGTGGTACGATGGGGGTATCGCGCTTCCTGACATCAGGCGATACTACTGGGCCACCCAGTTAAGTGCTATCAACCACGGCGTCTACGGACCGGCGCTGAGCCCCGGCTTTGCTATGGACCGATGGTTGCTGCGCGGGGGTAATTACTTTAGAGCACTCTACTCCAGGTCGATGGATGGGTCCCTCACGGGACCGACCAAGACAGCGGTACACGTGTGGAAGGCTGTTACGAACTCGTTGGGTTGGAAGGATAGGCTTACCCGCGCCACTCCGTTGTTTGATTCCGATGTGTTGGGGAAACTTTGGCACACGAAGGGGTTTGAGAAATGGGACCTGATTGGGATTTCCAGAGTGGGGGATCTTCTTGTTAAGGGACAAGTGAAATCGTTTGATGAGCTACGGACGGAGTATGATCTGGAGGCTACGGAATATTTCCGGTACGCACAGGTGCGCCACGCTCTGCGGTCCGTCCTCGTCGAGGGGGAGGCTGTGCCCGAGTCCTCTCCTTTGGAGGATCGGATTCTGGATGGCCATATGCCGGAGAGTACAATCTCCTTAATCTATAAGAAGCTTGTTAACGTCCGGACCGACCTCCTACTCGGGGTGCGTGATCAGTGGACTGGGGACGGTCTTGAACTGGATGATGAGGACTGGCAGTATGCCATTTCCTCTCCTAAGGAGGTCGCGATCCCGGCACGGCTAAGGCTAGTGCAGCTTAAGATACTTCATAGAGTCTATGTCACGGGCCCCCGACTGATTCATATGGGTTTCTCCGAGGATGGTTTGTGTAAGAGGGGCTGCGGGATGGTGGGCACCTTCTTACATATCATATGGGAATGTGGTGTGATTGCGGAGTTCTGGAAGCGAATTCATGTAGTGATGCAGGAGGTCACGGGCTTTGCACTGTTGCCAGAGGCACGGCGCTGTCTTTTGAATGTCTGGGGTCCTACTGACTATGATGCTGCGCAGACTCAATGGGTGACCCTGGGAAATATGGTGGCGAAGCGTGATATTGCGCGACTGTTGGGCTCTCAGAGACCTCCCGCTGTGGAAGCATGGATGGAAAATATGGACTGGAGCATGTTTAGGGAGAAGACGGCGTACTGTGCCCGGGGGCGGCCTAAGAAATGGCATAAGATATGGGGGCGATGGAACCAGTATAGGGGGGATATATGTCTGCCCCCGGCCACTGAACCGTTGGAGGAGCACCTTTCCCCCTAGCCTTACTTCCAACTTGGGATTACTATGAGGATATTACGTTAGATTGCTAGTGCCTCTGCTTCTCCCTCATCCGCCCGATCGGTGGTTTTGTTCTGTGTTTGAGATTGGGGCT